>NC_140463.1:38080660-38702049 GCF_051167445.1 Perissodus microlepis | reverse complement strand
TAGTTGTTGTACTATTTAACTATTACCTGGATGTTTAAGTGACAGCCTGTAAGAAGGTAGATAAAATGATGATTTAGTCATCTTTCCTGGAATCTGATTTCATGCGAATCGCAGGGTGCCGTCAACTTTTGTCTCACTTGGCATTCCAGCAGCACGTCCAGTCACACCCTAAGGATCTGCTGATGCAGCCAACATCACCAGTCAGCAGTGATGAGCCCCCGATGACTGCTGACACTCAGCCCTTCAGGCTCAGTGGAGTCTCAGAAATCACAGCCACCTCTCTCTTAAAGCAGACCTGTTATGTGTTTGTTTTTTTTTAATTTATGTCATACTCTTACAATTGCAATGGCCAAAGTTTCAAATAATGAGGCCAAGTGCCCACTCTTCAGACTGTTTTCTACTTTATATTTTGAATCAAATCTCTTAGTGTTGCTCTGTATCAAACGAAGCAGGTTTATGAGGGGCAGCCAATCAGAAGAAAAAGAAAGTGGGCTTTCCGGGAGATCACACTGCTTGTTTCAGACAGAGGATGATCCGATGTGGTTGCAACATGGTCCAGTATAAGACATATTATTTTCAGCTATGAATCATGCAAAACTACCCTGGTAAATTCCCAAAATGAAAAGAGAGACATGGAAATGAGCAGAATGGGTCCCCTTTAAAGTCATGGTAGCACACATCCAGTTCCTGCGATTAATCTCTGCTGACTTCTGAATTCCTTCATGACAGTGGTGTTGTCAAACTGATCCCTGCCTCTGTGGGTAGTGAGTATATGAAGCTAAAAGGGACACTTCCAATGTTTTGTTTTTTTTTTTTTCAGTTATTCCCTCTTGTTCACCTGATATTGTTTTCAAAATGATAAATTTTGACCAGTATCTCCTTCCCTTTTTTCTGCTCTCAGGCTGAGGATGAAGAAGAAGAGGACCAGCCTCTGAGCCTGTCCTGGCCTGAATCTTGCCGCAAGCGCTTCACCTACCTCCTGATCATGCCTATTGTCCTTCCCCTGTGGCTAACGCTGCCTGACGTCAGGAAAACGGTATGCGACTAAATTCTCCTGAACAAGAATGCCGTGTGCGTGTGTCTGTGTGTACGTGTGCTGCTCAATCCTTCTTTTTTTATTTTCCAGTCATCAAAGAAGTTCTTCCCCATTACATTCCTGGGTGCCATCTGCTGGATTGCAGGATTCTCCTACCTAATGGTGTGGTGGGCCCATCAGGTACACAAGACTCTGTAAAAAGAACTGATGTTATGTGATCATAACAGCAGCCCAAAAGCCTAATGATATAAGAATAATCCTTACAAAATATATTTTCCTTCATTTCTCGTTCTTGACATTTATAATAACCCTCCATTCCCATCCACTCACGCATAATTACAGCTGTCTTGTTTAAAACAAAGATTGTCAGAGATACTTTTATCACCTCTTTCAGCTTCTAAGCACAAGGAAATTAAAAATAGCCAGAACAAAGATTAGTTTTTATTTACCCTAAAGCTTAGCTTTCTTTTTTTTTTCTTTTTTGCAGGTTGGAGAGACCATTGGGATTACAGAGGAGATTATGGGACTGACTATATTAGCAGCTGGAACCTCTATCCCTGACCTCATCACCAGTGTTATTGTGGCACGCAAGGGGCTGGGTGATATGGCTGTATCCAGCTCTGTAGGCTCCAACATCTTTGACATTACTGTTGGGTATGTTATCCAAGCATGATCTGGGTATGGATCCGTATGTGATGTTTAGGAGAAGCACAGAGAAAGCAGTACTTTTTGCTCTGACGATGACTCCTCTCAAAGCCTTGAATTACTGTAGCATCGTAAGTAAACTATTACTGGCTCTGTGGGCCGGAGTAAGATGGCTTTCAGGCTGTAATGGCATTTTTACAGCGCAATTTTGATTTCCAAAGTCTTTACACAAGATTAGGTTCGGTTTCGTGGCTAAACCTGTATCATTTCTTCTAATAGCAACAAGATAGTAAAACAAATGTACCGCGTTAGATGTGGCGACCATGTGCATATTTGTTACGCAGCTTTGACTAAAAAAAGACTAAATTATAAACAGGCATATATCATTTAAAGGGTCAGTTTATCCAGGACATAGACGCGTATCTTCATGCTGTTATCGGCTCTGAGCAGCTCACATGGTCAGCCTGTAACATATCGTGTGCTTGTGTACTTGCAGACTGCCGCTCCCCTGGCTCCTGTGGTCCCTATTCAAAGGCTTGAGACCGGTGCAAGTCAGCTCCAACGGCCTCTTCTGTGCAATCGTGCTCCTCTTCCTCATGCTCCTCTTCGTCATCATCTCCATCGCCGCCTGCAAGTGGCGCATGAGCAAGCTGCTCGGCTTCATCATGTTCATGTTGTACTTCGTCTTCCTGGTGGTCAGTGTCATGCTAGAGAACAAGGTCATTAGCTGCCCGGTGACTATTTAAGGACCTTTCAGGGACCTACATCCCCTCCGTCACCCTCACCACCATAACCATCCTATTTGTCTGCTGTCTGTCTCACCTGACCCTTTGCGATCCTTTACACCAGGAACAAAAGACAAAAAAGAAGAACTGTACAAGAGATGAATGAAAACTGTGGGATCTCCCTTTATTTTCAGTGAGCAGGTGGTGGTGGGGAGCGCTTAAACCATTAAGGGACAAGACTACGGCTTGGCTGGTTTAACATAGGCTTAACAAGAGTGGATTTTAAATATGTTGTTATTTTCACTGGCAGGTGAGTAGGGTAGAGGGTTTGGGTGGGTGGGTTATGGGTTTATGCCAAATATAGAAGTATTATGCATGCCATTAGTTTAACTAGACGAGAAATGAAGGTAGGTTGAGAAGAATGACCTCCTGTGAAGTTCGGGGGGAGAAACAAACAAACATGAGATGCACTGTTTAAAACTCTTAACAACAAATACGGCTGAGCTCAAATTTGTGATCACATTTGAAAGCACATACTGGTTGAACTGACTGAGACGTCGTGAGTGAATCGTGATGTGGACGAACTAATGAATGAGAGAAACGGCGCAGCGTGCGGATGAATGTGTTCTTCGAAACATGTTGTTTAATGGTCGATGGGGACGACTCTCTTTTGAGCTTCGCGCCTGAGCAGCAAGGAGCGCGGCGAAGGACAGATGAACTTCTATTTTCTTATTTCTTTCTTGCAAACTTGTCTGTGCTCAGTCAGAGTTGAAGCTTCTCCTAGCCCCCTGTCAGGATGTCATTTTTCACCACTGAATGAGTCCTTTTTTTCTTTTAAATTATTTTTTTAAATTCATTTTCACTAAATGTTAGAAGTAGCATTAGATCAACTGTAGCATGACAATCTGCTCCTTTTTTTTCTTCACCCATTGAGCAAACATTACGATTGTAAAGAAATTTCCATTTCACGTGCACCGATGGACAAAGGCAAAAACAAACAAAAGAAAAGCCTAAATGAAAGTTAGCTACATATGCTAGCCTTCAATATCTTGTACTGGTTAGGGGGGCGAAAACAAAAGCATGAATACTTAGGCTCATTAAAGATCCATAAACAAAGTCAATGTCAAGATAATACATTTGAAAATAACTTTACTGTGTTAAAGCGTCATGATTGATTTAGATTAGTCAGTGTGTAGTGCTTTGTTCACAGTAGAACTGGGCTCAAATCACCGGCTAGTTAAGCTCCTGGGGTAGAAGTTTCAAGGAGTCAACTGCATGTAGGGAAAAAAAGGAAACAAAAAAAAGCCACCGGGAGGTGAATTATACCAATCAACATTTAAGAAGTTGTATACCGAAATGTATACTTTCCAGACATGCTTCATAACTTCTTAATGCAAACGAGTGCTCAGTCTCTATGTAGAAAATGTCAACATTGTACGGTCGACGATATCTATCAAACTTGTGCAATTTCTTTTCTAATCAAAGGTGCTTTTGTGTGCATGTGTGCAATCTGCATTTAAAGTCACGACACGATGACGATTCATAGAGGTCATACTACCCGTGTTTTGCAACTAACTGCAAAAAAAAAAAAATATAAATATATACCCCAATCTGTGTTTTATACTGGGAAAATAAATCATAATCACGAACTCTCTTTAAGCATAGAATGTGGAAATCATCGACTCAACAGCAATATAGCGTGTGTCGTGTTGAAAGACACCCCTCCATCATGCGTCAGTGCCCTGCCCTCCCTCGCTGTCCTGTCCAGACATAAAAAACATACAAAAAAAAAAAGCCCCACCTCATAAAGTGGGCGACCATTTCTCCTAAAATGAACCCCTTCCTGTTAGAGCTGGCCAGGAACACCTGCTTTACCTCAACACAGCCTCTGTACAGCAGCTTAGTAGGAGTTAACTGTAAAATAGTAGTAAATAGATTCTCTGAATGTGTGCGGGGAAATGCATGCGAGGTGTTTGGGCTGGTTACCCACTGACTGTACAGCGGAGCTTAGAATAGACGTTCACTTTTATGCACCCATTCAGAGACAAACACTAGGAACTCATTGGTTTTACTTTGTAAATAACAAACGTGTTTGATTTTTTTAATAGGTATTTATTTCTTTGCAATAGTGGATGGAGAAAGCTGGCGGCCCTTTATTATCATAATATTACAGAAACAACATAAGAATTCATTTTAAGGCTAAACGTCAGATTAAAAATGTGTCTCTTCAGTTCAGAAAACGAGGGCTTTAAATACCACATTGCCTCCTCTGATTCAACAAATGTAGACGTGAGCGATGTTGCCATTTAAAGTTACAGATGCACAGGGCAAACAAAACTCTAATGCCCGTCCAGACCGTGCTCACGATAAACCGCTGTGCTTGGCGCGTTCTCACATGTTCTTTGAGCATTTCTAGCAGCCGCATTCAAACAGTCGGTTTATGGCCTCTGCGATGACTCATGTACTTTCTGAAATTATCCTGCGCACACTCGCGATTAAAACTCTTTCCTCAGAGCTCCCACACACTCGGGTTAATGTGATCACACCTCAAGTTTCTTCAACCACCTTTTCTTTAAAAGAATAGTTTGACATTGTGGGAGATTTAGCTTCTTGCGGAGAGTTAGATGAGAAGACGGCCAGAGCAGGTAAAAATTTTTTAAAAAAATCCAACACTTTGCTAATAAGTGTGATTGCTGAAAGATTTATCTATAGGCCTCACCCATTTGTGTTATTGAAATGTGACTCTATTCTACAAATTCCACTGTGTATTCGAGTGTTTGGATAACCTTGAATAGAGATATCATGTCATCATATCATTTTTTCTGGTAATTAGGTATCAAAGGTTTGTGGGTGTGAGCAAATTATCTCAAACTGCTACAACTCGTTGTCTAGCTTGACCTAATTCAGCTCAGGCTGAATAAGAAAAACAGAAGGCAAGACAAGAAAATTACTTCATCCTAATTACGTTTATTGCTTATGAATAGAAACAGAGTTTAGACTTTTTAAAAAGGTCAAACTAGCCTGAACCATTAAATAAATTCCAGAAAATTCTGTCTTTTTGATGCTGGAGTGCTTATTGAACCTTCTGAAATTGAAGAAAATAATAAATTAAAATATCAGTTTGTATATATGAGTTTTAATTTGCATGTTTGTTTTTTTTGCTACATCTGGCATAGTTGTGCAGTTTGTAAGTTTTTCAGAGGAATAAAATTCACACTGATGATGTAGAGGTCTCAAAAACTCATAAAAGCTCACGTATCAAATATGATACACCTGGCATTACAGGGCTGGTTTATAAGCAATCAGCTTCTGCGTTTCAAGAGCTGCAGCAGCTTTCAGCGAATCACGCTGCAGTTTCTCCAAGTGTTTCGTAACATGTTTTCTCATCTGTTTAATCTCCACAAAAATATGTAAAAAAAAGCCTAAAATTAAGGAAACTTAGTTACATGTGGCTGTTTCTTCTTGTCTAACTACAAGCAACAAAGCAAACAAGCAAATTTCCTAAAATGTCTCAACTACCCTCAACGTGTTTACATGTAATCTGAGTTTGGTTGGTCGTGTGGTACACGTGCATACTCTGGTCATTTCATTTGTTCCATTCCCCCAAAGCCCCTCCCATCAAGTCAGCAAATTTCCAAATTGTATATGTCTTTTTCTTTTTTGACTGAGAGCATGAATGGGGAGAAGAACAAGAAAAAATAAACCAAAAAAGAAAGAAGAAAAAAAAACATAGAAGCGACTTAGCACATGAGCTTGGAAGTGATTGTGGTTTACCAGGGTAAGCGACCATGAAAGTTGACCACTAATGAACATTCTTGCACTGTAAATGTTTTATTTTCTTGGTGTTAATGTAAGATTTATTTAAGGTGTACATATATACAGATACAAATTAACCATATAAACTATATGTGTAAAAGAAATATGTCTCTTTATGTAAAAACACAAAGTATATAATAAAAACGAATAAAGATGCTTCAAATATGCAATAGTGTGTTTGATGTCTTTTTTTGTTGTTGTTTTAAAAATAATACTCTTTATTTCTTGCCATTACATCAACTTATCTAATGAAGTAAACTATATTGAGTCATGGGGAATTTAAGTTTCACATTAGAGAATTAAAGTCATGTAACGTTTCAAACTCTGGACTTCTACGGTGCTAATTTTAAAATTGTGAAACTCATTCTTGATAACCAGTTCTGCTGACTCTGGAAAAGCAGTCCTGGCATGCAGGGCTTCTTATGCAAAGCGGAGCATTTGCATAAGAAGCCCTGCATGCCAGTGGTAAGTGGTAAGTCGAGATGCATGCCACTACAAAAAAGACTTTCTTGGCAGTGATGCCAGACTGTCTCTATCCATATTTTAAAGACGTAACAGGACTGCTATTAAGCACTCATCGACAGTGACACTGTAATGTAAATACATTGGCATGCAGTCTGAGCTGATTAAAGGTGATTAAAGTTTCTAAGTTTTTCCATTACTACCCATGCCTGGTAATTTGTGGAGTTACAATGTTGTGTTGATTAAAGCACCATATACTTAAATAGCAAAGATAGTGGCAGACCCAAGATGTCGGATGATAAATGATAAATGGACAGGCCTTATATAGCGCTTTTTTTTTTTTTTTTATTCTACTCAAGCACTCAAAGCACTTTATACAACGTGCCTCGCTGACTCATTGACACACATTCAGAAAAGTACTTTTTTTCTGGGCTTTTCTGCTTTTCTATCTGACAATCATACACACTGACACTCCAGTGAACGCTTTAGAGAGCGTCTCAGGGTTCAATATCTTCCCCAAAGATACTTTGGCAGGTGGAGCGGGTAACCTCAGGTACAGTTAAATAAAAGAGGTTCTCTCTTATCTGAAACACTGATTCTGCTTTTACGGATTTGAGAGTGTGATAAAGAGGTGTAGCCTACTTTTCAAGCATTTTTAAGCAGAAATGTATTGTTCAGTACATTCACGTACCAGCATAAAAAAAGTGTCATTAAGTCACGTATAACTGTGCATCAGAGTGCACTCCAGGTCTTTAACAAAGTGTTCTGATCCCAGAGACAGACAAGGTGGAAAAAAAACTCAACCAGGAGTCCTCTTTGGGAGTTTTGTGATTTCATCTCCTGATTTCACTTTTATCTATCTCTATTTACAACTGTGCATGTCGAAAAATCATAATGCTACCCTGTGGCTAGGTTGCCAAGCACCCTGAACAACAGGGGTGTGTCTATTTATTATTATTTTTTAAATGGTCCACTTCAGCAGAGATGTGCAAAATCAAGATTTGCATTTGATCATGAAAAAATATTGGCATTTTTAAACGTTTTACCTGTGTAAAAGTCATAACCCTACTTTATTAATAGCATTGTGCTCAGCTACACTAACAATTCATATATATATATATATATATAAAATGTTAGTGTAGCTGGAGATTATTTTAATTAGGTACATGCTGATGGTTAGCGTTATCTGAAATAATACAACAAAATATATTGTCAACAAACTAATACATAACTAACTTTGACCTCAGTAAAGACAATGAGTGCATGATGCTATCCGTGCTCTCATGCAGTGGTGCTAACAGCAGTCTACTCTGGGGGCCGCCCCACCCCACAACCCTTTCTTTGGGCACATCCCTCCAGAAGGAGTATGCTACAAACTGGGAGTGACATCCTCTCACTTTTGCTACAAAGACTGAGTCACATCACCTACGTCAAAGTGCACCCGTCTTTAATGCCCTGGGAGTGGCAATGGCCTGTCTATACAGTTTTCTGTACTGCCTTAATGCTTTTTGATGTTCTACTGAACACTTTCTGTAGCTGGTAAAAGGATACACCCCACTCTCTGTCATCCTCCAGATTTATTTGATTTCTCCATTGCATGCTGCAACTTCCACTTCCTCGGGAGGAGCTGAATAATTAGTTTTAATTTGGAATTAATCTGGCTCTGTATGAATACAATAGACTCTATACTGCTATTATGCTTAGATAAGCTGCCCCACTTTCATCCTCAATGAAACATACATTTTATAATGTTGTTTGAGATCATCAATGATGATAGAAGTTTTTATTAGTGGCCTTAAGCATAGTCTAATATAAGTAAGGGCACTGATTCTCTTTGCTTCACATTGTGCCTTCTGTGTTTGTCTGGGTAAACTGTGGATACAGGGCGCCCTCTTCTGTTCAAACACTGACACGTCACTGTGACTAAGAGCGAAAGTTACGCAATCATCACTTCGACGTGTTCCACCCACTTAAAATTGTTCTCCAGCTATTAAGATTTCTACCGAATTGCAAAGTGCTTGGCTTTCTATAGAAACCTGCCTCACAGTTTTCCACGAACTTCTAAATTTACTTTGTGTGATTTTCCCCAGTTCATTATAACTGGAGAGGGATACAATAAAACTCAAACCTTTTTTTCCCCCATTCTCTCTGGTGGATTAAACGAGTGTTGTTGTTATTACAATCCGTCTTGTAGGAAACATAAAGAATTTCTCTGGTAAAACGGACACAACCGCCTCCTGCACGAAATCTACAAATTTCCCCTTTTAAATATACGCTCAAGTAGTTATTGTGAAAAAAAAAAAATGTTACTCCTTACTCCATCCATTTATGAACGTGAACATGAAGGCTGGTCTATGTAACTGATTACTTCTGCTACTGAAAAAGAAAAGAAATAAATAAGTTTATTCATAAAGAAATCGACTTTAATGTCAATGTTTCATTGTTATTTTTAAGGGCAGTTTGGTCCTGAATTACAGTGTGAACCCAAATTGAAAAGGAAGCACAAACCCTGCATAGCCTGGAGACTCACCTGGTTGCATGTTGTAAGGCATAAAATCTAGTTCAAGGCACACACACTGGCGAGACACTGGTTGTGGGGGGGTGAGGGGAGAAGGGTAAGAATGTGGGTGAGATGACAGATAGTAAGAGATTTGGATTACTGAATTTGATAGGACATGCATTGGATTCTATAAGGTGAAGCCAAACTTTGATGGGGGCAAGGCACGCTGAACTGGCTATTGTCTGGTGTGCTTCCAGGGAGGCAAAGAATTTCCCGGGTGTTTCCTGCCAAATCCACTGGGATAGTCAAACACAGCCCGATTCTCGATAACTTTTCCTGCACTTGCACATCAAAGAGTTTTCATTAGAAATCAATTAGATGTGCAGATAAAAGGTCGCTGCTAGTCTACAACACCAAAAACAACCACAGTCTGTGTGAACTTTTTAAACCTACACCTAACAACATCTCTTATCTTTCCTCAGAAGCATGTTTCACTCCCCCAAGTGTTCCCAGTTTTTTCATGTTAATCCCTTTGAGTGGTGTCACCAGCACCTTTCACTGGAAACCGTGAGTAAGGCCGAATCATCACTGAAGTAATTTACTCAGAAAATTTGGGATTTTTGAACATGTTAAAAAATGAACCTCCTGGTATTCCCCTGGATAAGATAAGAGATAAGATAGTAGTGCTAAGTTTCAAAGCTCTCCAGGTATTCTCCTCTACTTTTTCTGGACATACCCAAAACTCTTGAAATACACGATGTCACGGTAAGGCTGATGGAATTCATTTTTAAGTGTTGCTTATTCAGGGGTGGCTGTTTGATACGTGTGTTGAATGAACAGTGCTGTTCATGGAAACACTGAGTGGGAAAGCAGATCATCTGGTAGTCGTCACAGTTAAAGCAGCAGAGTTGTGAAACACTAAATGAACGCTGAAGTGGTTTACTACATGGTCAATTATCAAGTTTGACAGATCTAACAAAAACTAAGCACTGAGATTTAATGCCTTGTTGAGTGTATTTTATGTGAAATTTCTAAGGAATTTGAAGAGGGTAGGGAAACCAAGTAAGCGCAAAAACTATCTTAAAAAAAGGGAGCCAAAGTTTCTTAACTTAAGAATAAAATTTAAGCTCCCAAACCTGTCTTTTGGCAGGCATTAATAATTCAGTTCACAGCTTACTGTAAACGGAGATAAGATTTACTAAATGTCAAAAATGCTTTTTTTGTCACGCTGCAACCTCAATTTCACTACCATAAATCACCTCCACTTCAAATGTCATCACTTTCTTAAAATCACCTGCGGCTTAAAGAGAAAACCCCCACAGGTTTTTGTCACTGGAGCCATGATAAATTATAGAGGAACACATACTTCACCTAAGCTAGGGGGATATTTAGTTCATGTTGTCCATAAATCACAACGGAGTACTGTGAGCCTCATACGTCACAAGCTGTAAAGATCTCCTACAGTCTCTTTTACACTTGCATTTTTGCTTTTTTTTAACAAAAATGATCCACTTTTGTGAATTAAATTTTTTTCTCTTAATTCTTCATGGGAATTAATGATTATTTTTTCAGTTGGACTTACTGTAAATAAGCAGTTAGTTGTATTTACTTAGTACAACCATGTCTGGATTACTGTTTTATATGTTATGAAGTTAATACAGCACATAAGGCAAACATTAGCAGCACCCCAAACACTTTAATGTGAAACAATTGGTAACAATAAAGTCATAATACCATTAATATAACACAAAGCTCTGCTCCCTCTCTCTTTATATACTGATATTTATAATATGAAAATAGACAAAACAATATAAAAACCAGTGCAGAAGAATCAAATCTAGTTTCCTCTTAAAAGTGTTAGTCAGTGACAGTGTTGTAGTCAGTGGGGAGTTCCCATCTTACCCTTCACATTTTTGTGAAGCTAATGTAGCTAATTTGTCAGCTTTTAATAAACTCCTCGTGGAGTACAGAGGGTGGCTGGTTCAGCAAGACAACTTTTTATCGATCAGACTTTTGCCCAGTGACTTCATCTGCTCACTGCTACAGGGCGTGCTTACGTTTGACTCAGCAAAATACACCTAAGCCAAATCCTCTACACTCATTTGATCCTGTTACAAGTGTGGCAGCAGACTCTTGTCTGAGGCAGACAGAGTGAGAGCATAATTTTACAAATATGTCACACTCATGTGTGTCACCGCTTAAAGCTGCCCCATTTAGCTGTTTTTGGGAACTTGTGTGGGGAGTCGAGATCACCAATTTCAAAAGGGGGTCTCGGTGGACCTGAGATCATATGATGACTCACAGCGGGGCCTCTGTTGATCTGATTTGTAACTGCTGCACATGTGGCTGTGTGATTCAGCATGAGCCGGGTTTGAAAGAGGGTTTTGGTTAGCTGCACAGAGAAAATGATGTATAATAATAACCATGCAAGCTGACATGCACTGATATGTCAGCATGAGATTTCAAACTGACTCAGAAAGAGTGGAAAAACAGCAAATATAGACAAAACACAGCAGCTGGTTTAAACTAAACTGATTTTAAGGGTTACAACTTCAACATGTTGCGGCTATAGGAGCAGGAAAAAAAATGTCATGTGACAAAATCTAATGAGCTTGGAAAGAAAAGCGTCTGGACTTCTTTAGGTTTCCTTGAAGATGTTTTTTAAGTCTGGCTTAAAATTTGGGACTCCACCAATTGTTCTTAGAACTGAAGAAGCTTCTCGGATGAGGTGAAACATCTTCAAGGAAACGTAAAGAAATCCAGATGCTTCTCTTTCCAAGCTCCATAGACTATGATGACCTGGATGACTGAGAACCTTCACAGACATGTGACAAAATCATTTTGTTGTCCTTGAGGAACTTTATGTTTCAGAAATGAGCAGAATACTCATTACAGTAATTCTTTTTATATTAACAGGAGCTGAAGCATAATTATGTAAGTTTAACAAACGGTGGGAAATAAAACCCTCTTTGCTACTACAAATTTACTTATAGCTGCTAATGGCTGGTTTGCATGCTACTATCAGAATACATTTTAGTATATGTCATTAGTGTGCAACTGTTGCAGCACGTCACATATTTGATGCATTTCATGCAACAGACCAGTTACATGAAGCGTCTAGAAAGAAAAAAAAAGTGATAGCAGTTATTAATTTTAAAATCAAAAACCTATAATTAAAAAAATAAGTAAATTCTTCTTGGGACAGATTGTTTTTAAAGCATTAGTAATTTAGTAATTTCATCATATCATTCTGAATAGTGCTTGTTATATTCCATACTTCATATTGTTTCCTTTTGTTGACGTCCACTCAGCAAAACCATGCAAACTAGTTTATAAGCTCTCTGTAAATGAGGCTGTTGCTTGTCCTTGTCCCCGCAGCAATCAACAGTTAGAATATCCATAGAGGCAAATTCTTCCATTCACTAAAAGAACAATAAAAAGGGAAAGCGAGCATTTCACATGCTTTTTAGTCTGACTCCTACGTACTGATTCATGCATAACCACAATCAAGCACACCTTACATTTTCCCTGGGAAAAAAATGTGAAGCACTATTCCTCACAACTGTGTGTTTACACCTCGTTTCCCAGGTGTTATAACAGTGACTTGTATCTTGATCCTCACACCGGTGATTTCCATTTGATTCCCATGTTTTCTCTTCAGATTCAGATGTGATTCTATGTTTTCATTACAGGAATGAGCCCCTTTGTGTTGCTGTTATTTTGAACTTGATTAGAGCTTCTCTCCTGGAGTATTCCTGACAAGTTTCAGAGGTATATCTAGTATATTGGATGTGTGGTGACATGCTTTCTGTGCTGTTTAATGTTCACTTGCGATGTTACAAGTATCTGTTGTGTCACTCCTGTAGGTCTTGCTCTCTCAGAATGAATTCACTGCTTCAGTGTGATTTAAACACTGCAAATAAAGCACCTTCACCTTAACGGACCTACCTTTTAAAATAAATTTACATTCCCCGCAGCACACATTTGTACTGCTAAGTATTGTTTACAGTGTGGTTGCCATGGTAAACAACTGCTTACTGTACGAAATGGAAACACTGACCCTGACAGATCGGTTTTGTCTTTTTATCCTTTGAAGTATTTGTTCTCTGGGAGTTGACAGGTGTGTCCAGAGTTGACACCTACCTTGGGAAGTGAATCATCCGCCCCGACCAAACTGAAATGAACTGAAAGATTGACGTTTTTCTTTTAAAAAGACAGAATCTTGACCTTCTCACTAGCTTAGGCTTGATCACAGGTCAGCTAAATATGTTGTTTTAACTTCATTAAAAAAATGAAGCTAAATGCTGGGAGGATGGTCTATTTAGCACCTGTGAGGGGCAGCGGCAAAATAGGTTTAGAGTAAATACAGCAAAGAAATTTAAAAACTTAACTGTGCTGTTAAATTATTACATACTGACTGTAAATAACACTTTAATGTTTTTTGTGCTGCCCTAAAAAATCTAAATGGAAAATGTATTTTATTTTGTTGTATATATATATATATATATATATATATATATATATATATATATATATATATATATATACATACTTGGGTCAGCTGACATCAGTGGTTGAGGTACTAGTATATACATAAAGCATAAACGCTCCAACTGGCTTTTAGTAGTGATTAGATTTAATAAAAGGTTCCAAGATGTTCTTTTTAATGAATTGTATGAATGTAGTGAAGTAGTATCAACTTTAAATAGAAATACTCACAAACCATAGAACTCTCCACTTTTACGCTTGTGTGGAGGAACACAAATGTCCCTTTTTTTGCTAGTTGGTGGTGACTGTTCCCACATCATGATTCACTTATTTACAACGGCTGTAAATGAGTGACTATCTAAAAGAAAGAAGGTTTTTTTAAAAAAAAAAAAGTTATATAAATAAAACAGTGTGGAAGTTATAAGTCTGTCCGCTGAGCAACATCTAAATGAAACAGATGATGATGAATGGTCAGAAAGTGCGCTTTCATACACTGACGGCGTTTCCTGTCGTGGATGGCGACCACTTTCTGGTCTAGACGGTGTTTGAATCATTCTGTGTGATTCATTAACAAACCGTATCCTGTAGACATCAGCAAAATTTCCTGCTAAAGTGGGACTGTTTAAATTGCATACCCTTACAGCAACATCCAGAAGTCGAGTAAGGTTTGCAGGCTTTTCTTTGTCATTTTTTTTTTGTTCTGTTTTTTTAAACATAACATTATTTTACTGTGGAAGTACTTGGGGATTTTTGGGAGATTCTTCAGACCGGACAGGTTTGGACGGATTTCTCCTCGGAAGATTGTCCTGCTTAATCATTGGACCAATCGGATTCCTTGCCAGCGCCCAAAGGTGCCGGAAGCCGCACTCCAGAGTTCTTTGGGGCAAAGAACACACCTCCTGCAACAGTCAGCCGCCGACAGTGCTGCTACAAAAGTGGGTGGCGGAAGGCAAACCTGTCTTTTCAACCCTGAGCCTACTTTTACTTTGACTCGCGGATGTCCGACACTGGCGGTGGATCTTGGACGGCGGACACCGGAGAGAGAGAAAGCTCTACTAGTTGCAGTTTCCCACAGAGCAACAGGTAGATGTGATGATACACCTACAGGGCAGTGCCATGTGCAGGGAAGAGGAATGAAGGCCTGCAGTTAAGTTGTCTCATACACTACAGGAGACTCTTTCTTCTCGACTTTTCTGTTTCCGTTGTTTTCAGGTGAAGCCTCGATGAGAGCTTACTCCTTTTTTTCAAGGACCACGAAAATCCTATTTTGGAAATGCCACACTGGGTGTTTTTGGAGTTCATTTGAGATGGAGTAATCCTACCTCTTAGATCGGCGTGGCACTTGCGCTCGTTGTTTTTAGACCTCCACCTTTTTAATTTTTTTTCTCCCCTCCCAGTCTTTAAAGCATCTCCAGCAACATTTTTCATCTTCCACGCGGGAGTGGGGAACAGCATGGTGCGGACCTTGAAGCGCGGACCGTGCGGAACGTGTTACTAGACCACGGGTTCAGGAAGGAAGGCAAGATGTTGGCATAGCTGTTGAGCTGAAAACCCTGCTATGCCGACAAATTGCCATCTTTCTCTCCCCTATGCTGCCAAACAAACAGTGAATTTGTTGTTGTTGTTTTTAGATTTATTTATTTATTAGCTATACCTGCGCTCAAAACCCTCCAGGAATATATATGCATATTTTTTAAATGTCGCTTTCATTTTTGTTTTGAACATGTGCGAACTCTTCCTATGCTGATATAATGTGATGTATGCTGTTAAATGTGGGCTGACTGTATAATCTACCTGTTACTGGGGCAACCTACAGGTTCACACAGCACAGGCCCTGATTATGGATACATCATTTGCAGTAAGCAGACAAAACAAAATGCATGGTTTACTCTCTCTCTCTCACTCTGTGTGTGTGTGTGTGTGTGTGTGTGTGTGTGTGTGTGTGTGTGTGTGTGTGTGTGTGTGTCATAAAGTTCATTACATATAATTTCACAAAAGTGTTTTTTTCTTTCTGATGATTGCAAAGAAACTTTTTTGGTGCAACATTCTTATTTTTTGTCAGTGTAACATTAATCTCTTTATGACACATTCTGTTAAATATTGTTACATTTTTATTTTTTTTTAAAAAATTGGGCCTGTTTTTACTCATATCCTTCCATCATCCTTTTTTTTCTCTCATGACCCAACTGCTTTTGTCATAATAGCGTATTTTATTCCCCCTCTGATGATTCAATAATCATCGATTATTAAATTAAAGCTTTACCTCATCCTTACAGGCAAAAATGTAACAAAGCAAGCAAAACAAGCAGCTATGTTATTTGAGTGTTTCCGTTCTATGCTTAACCTACTTCTAGCTGACAGCTGTTTTTCCTTGTTATTTTGGGAGATGAAAAGCATGGTGTATTTGCAAGGTAAGATAGCCTGTTAGATATTTAAGTGCTCAGGATTAGAGAAATAATGAAAATGTGTTGCATCTTAACTGACTTCAACCGTGAAGTGATTATCGTGGTAAGAAGAATTCGCAACATTCATATCACAACACTGAGAGAGAAAATCTGGGAAAAAAGGAGTTAGCTACTATGATATATGTCAAATTCACCTGTAACTTTGCTTATTCAAAGTTTTCTTTTGGCAAATGAATCAAACTCAAAATAAAAGTGCATGGACAAGACGACAGAGTCTGTAAGCACCTGTATAATAGTATATAAGAAGAATGATTAGACAATAATATGTGATATTATCATAAGTCCATTACTGACCTGATTTTTTGATCTTAATATTTAATTTTTAAGTATTCATTATTGTGTCAGCAAAACTTTAGTGAGCTGGTAAACCTATTTTTATCACATGTTATACTGAGTGTGTCAACATTAAATAGAAATAGATGTTCTTTCTTAACAGTTAAGTTACTGCCTCTCAAATCATGTTTGCTTTCCTGCACTGAAAAAAGACTTTTTGTACACATTCTGGAAGTGGCGGTGAATTTGCTTTGATGTTACTTATAATAGCACAGTAAGAAACACAAGGAAGTATGAGTGTATACATCATAGATTTTAACTTCAGTGCTCCCTACAGCTTTGTTTGGATTGAAACCTACACAAGTGTGATGTGTGTGTGTGTGTGTGTGTGTGTGTGTGTGTGTGTGTGTGTGTGTGTGTGTGTTTTAGTGTGTGCATAAAAAGGTAACACTCCATATTGTTACCTTTTCTTTACAATATCTGCTTATTTGATTTTTAATGAAATTTTTACAGATGACAATTTTACCTTTATTTGTTTGTTTTCTTGGAGGCATACTTTTTTCAGTAGTATATTGGCCTATATTTCCACTACAGGACATCTTTGCTCCTGCCACACTTTGAAAGCGCCTCATTATTGGTCCTGATCTTTTAATTATTTGTGGCAGCTTATTTTGATGCAATGTTGTCACAGTTTACTCATTCAGCTAATATTAGAAATAATTCTAATATCTTGACATTGTTTGAGAGCTGAAATTAAAGGACCGGCATATGATATTATTTCAAAATGCATCAGTAGTGTGAAGGAATGCAAAGGTTAAATGTAACATAACACAGGTCCTAACAGCAATCAGACTGTCAGACAGTAAAAGTTCCCACTGCCCTTTATGTACATAAAAAATACATAAGAAATATATGTGATAGAGTGTATTTTAATGAATATGTATACAGTAACATTTGCATGTAGAACAAATTTATTGTATTTTGTTGACATTCTACATTTTTAGCAGTTAGGCTTTTTTTTTTTTTTAATTATTGTTTATTTTTCTGTTATGTCTGTTACCCCCCCCCCGTTTAAAAACCACAGTTATATTTGAAAGAATGACGGTGTGTAACTATGACTTTATTTAAGCTACTGGTTTCTGCTAAAAGTTTACTTTGACCAAAATCTTAACTTTCAAATAAAGTTAAGTGTTTTTATTTATTTACTGTAGCAATAGATGATGGTATAACAACAACAACAATAATAAATATTCCTCATCAAAAACAGCATTTGCCATAAAAGTTAAAGCTGACCGGCTTGCACATTCTATTTCTGCATGCGGCCACCGACCGGCCTCTCTTCTCTCTTCACGCTTTCACGCTGGAACATGACTTTGCACCGCGTTGACCACGTGAGCAACGCTTGGTGGTCACGTGAAGGCGTCCTGCAGTCTGTCTGTATGCTACTTTCTCTTTCAGATGTGTGCGTACATGTCTGCGGTTTGTTTGGCGTCCACGTGAAGACATTTTTTGGAAAACCGCGAGGTAAGAGCACGCACCGTGAGTTACCAGAGCGGCTCTGACGAAGATGCGCGGTGTTTTATTTTCCGGCCCGGAACACATTAGCTTAGCCTAGCTTAGCTTGGCGGAGCTAGCCTGTACTCTGTTCCTAAGCAAGTTAGCACTCGTATAACACAGGGACAATTTTAGGTTCAAACGTTTAGGTAGGGCTCAGCTTCTAATGAGGAAAACATTCATTTAGTGTTACATATTGCAATTTTTACATGAATCAAATAAGAATAGTTAATGCATATATAATATATATAGTTAATACAGTGCTGTAACTATCACGAGTCGTATACCACGAGATGTTTTATAAAGAAAATAAATAATGACATAAACTGCAATCGTCAATTCGTTAGAAGGTTGACGATTGCAGGTGATTTAAACAGGTCATTTCACTTGCACCTGTTTTAGGGTGGATCCTTATTAAACCTGAGGGAAAGGCTCAGTCATGGTGACCAGAGTTTTCCTGAGTAAGGCGAAAACCGATTTGCTGCAAAGCACATGTGACGATAAACATGCACAACATTGTTTCAGCCTCTTAACAGAAAGACTGCCACTCCATGTACCTGTACAAGAAGCAATCTGATAATAAAGTTGCTTTTACATACAGGTTTTTGAATACAAAGCCTCATTTTGTTGTAAGGACTCAACAGAGGGCATTAGGCATCCCATTTCAAGTGTGCTACTGAAAAGCACACTTTTATGGCTTATTTCTTTCTGGAAATACAGTTAAGGTTTTCCATTTAATTTCACTACCTGTAAATAAGGTAAATGAACACAGTATTTGTGACATAAGTTACTGAAAGGTTAGGAAGAATCCACATTTAGCACACTGCTTAGTTATGTGAAACATTAATCAGTGAATGCAGGGAAAACAGAAGGCACCTTGGCTTGATAACAGCGTTGTAGACTTTGGTCACTCATCCGCTCTTATTGGTTTCTCTTCACTGACATCATCCTGCTTTTGCCCTCACTCCCCTTTTCTATTTTCCTCTTAGTCTTTGTGCTGTCATTAAAAAGTACATGTAACACTGAAACAGTATTTAAAACCCAGTGAAAGGCATAAACTGATCCATATTAATTATCCATCTATGTCAATTGCAATGTTCAGATTCAATATTGCACTGATACTGATATATGAGGTAAAGCAGCGGCCCCCCCAACCTTTTTTGTGCCACGAACCGGTTTAATGTCAGACAGTATTTTCACGGACTTTTTTTAATGTGTCACAGATAAATACAACAAAATAAAATGATACGACCAAGACAGCAACTGTGGTATTTTGTAAATATATTAATAAACGCGAATTCACTGTGTAATTGTGTAACTTTATTAGCAGCATCCTCCTGAAATGCACCAACAACATTGAGAGTAACATCCCCCTCTCTGCCCCTTAATGCTCTCTGGTCACTATGGTAATGCGTAAATATTTATTTCAAAATAAGACACACAATTACAACACGGGAAAAGACCCAGGGAAACCTGAAAACGATAAATTTCACACCCGAGCCTCAACTCTCACGGCCCGGTAACAAACGACTCCGGTCCGGGGGTTTGGGGACCGCTGAGGTAAAGCCCTCTTGACTTTCTCTCATTAGAATCCAGTTATATGTTAGTTTGTTTTATAAGTGTGTTTTTATTTTAGAAAACATATTTATCAATTCATGAAAAAATTACATTTGTAATAAACTGTAGTTTCTTTAAATTAGTTCTTTAAATAAACAATCAAGCTTAACTCCACCAGAATAGGAAACTTTGACAAAGTGAAAAAACCTGGCTCATCATCTCTATATTAAAATATCTTATTAATACGGTTATTTTTAGGGGTGCTAAGATAAAATTTAGGGATGCGTTGGTAAAAAGGTCTGGTGTAACTTTGGCATTTTTAACAAACCTGTCCCTTTATGAAACAATGAAGCAAAAGTGAAAGATTTCAAACCTTTTCACTTTTCATAAATGTTATTATTTTCCCCTGTTGGTTAATTTTGAGAAATAAGCATTTGTAGAACGGTTTGGACACCCACTGCACTGACTTACCACAAAGTTGTGTGTTTAACACAGATGAACAGCGACAACTTTAACCTGAGCGAGAAGATTGTGTCACCTTCCTACATCCGTCAGGGATCGCAGGCTCGCCGTAGCCATGAGCAACTCATCAGACAGTTACTGGAACAAGTACGCTCAAAGCTTTCTTTTGTTTCCTCATACCACTGCAGTGAAGACACTTCCTCTTTCATGTTGTGTGTGTTGCAGGGAAAGTGTCCCGAGGAGGGATGGAGCGAGAGCACTGTTGAGCTCTTCCTCAGCGAGCTAGCTGTGATGGACAGCAACAACTTCTTGGGTAACTGTGGAGTAGGAGAGAGAGAAGGCCGGGTGGCATCCAGCCTTGTGGCAAGACGACATTACAGGTTCAAGTTTGCCCGCCAGGCCTTATGCGTTATTAGTGATTCACTTTTAAACCCAGACTGATGGACTGTGAGGCAGATAAAAAGCAAGCGGATCTTTTGTTGTTGTTGTTTTTTCTCTACAACAAATATTTTGTAGTGCAGGATTGTGCTTAAAGCGATTCTGATTTAGAATAGTTGGAAGAAAAACTTAGTGAATACTCTGCGCCCATCTCTGTCACACTTGGAGACACACTTTTTTTATGTTGCCTACGTACATCACCACAGTGGATTTTAAATAAGACAATCAAGATGTGATTAAAGTTAAAACTTTCATTTTTAATTTAAAAAAAGTATTTTAAATATTTTGCTTTAACTGTTTAGGAAATAGTTGGATTAAAATCTTTTGCCGTCAGTGACTGGATGAAGTGTAAAAGCCATGGACATGGTCTTCTCTTCTCGGTCAGGCCTTTACCTCAGCCGCCTTCAGTTTGTGGGCCTCCGCCTTCAGTTTATGCTTAAGTAACTGAAAAGCTGCTCTGTTGGGCTACGATCAGATGACCACCTTGGCGATTTAGGAATATCCAGTTTCTTTGCCATGAGAAACTCTTGGTTGCTCTTGCAGTGTGCATTGATTCATCATCTATTTGCAATGTTACGTACTCGATTCCTTTGGCAGCTATGCAGTACAGTACTGCTACTCTGCCGTACATGCTGGTTTCATCTGTCCCAGGATTTTCTCCATGTCCGTGCAGGCTCTGTTAGATGCTTTCTTGTAAAGTCTGTTCTTCCCGTTCTTGAGTGTAACCAGCAGTTTGCACATCACTGTGAACCCTCCATATTTCCGTTCATAAATGCATCTCTTGATTTTGGACTTTGTCAATGATATGCCTACCTCCTTGAGTGTTTTTCATTTGACTATAAGTTGTGAAAAGTTTTTTTCTTAGCTATGAAAATAATTTGAAATCTTCCCTAATTATAGTCTGTGCTCTTTAAGGCCTTTTGGTGTTGCTGGGGTGATCAGTGCATGGCTTCTTTCTAAGAGTGTGTCAGATTGTTGAATTAGCCTCTTCTAATATGACATCATTAGGTTAAAAATAAAGAAAAAGATGTTCCACATCTTCAACATTAAGAGTTCCAGTAAACAGATACCACATTTTTTGTTAAACCCCGTGAATTAAAGTTAAAAGTCTAAAGTTAACTAACACTCTGATTGTTGAAAATTCACTGTGGTGGTATATAGAGGCAAAACTACAAAATCTGTGTCATCATCCACATGATTATGGGTCTGACCGTCAGCCATAAATTGGTTTGAGGTCAGGATGCTGACTCGGCCGTTCCAAAACCATGATTTTCTTTGTTTCAGCCTCTGTGTGTTTTGTTTAATTGTTTTATTGCGTGCACCAAGCTTTTCTTGTCCTAAAGTTATCTTTTAAAATGTATTTTATGAGGCTTACACGTTACTCTGCAGTGTTGTTGTTGTTTTTTTCATCAAAGCACAATATTATTTTGCCAAAACATTCCACGCAGCGTTTTCCAGATATGTTGTAGAACACTGAGGTGTTCTTCCAGCTACAGACATACTGGAGAGACTTTTGGGAGATTATTTTGGCAAGTGGTGCTTTACCTTATGTTTTCTTTTATTAATGTCATTTGATAATACATTTCAGCGTATTAAGGTGAGGACATCGCAGGTTTTAGCAAGTTGTAGAGATTTATTTCTGCAGGTGATTCTTTGTCACCTCCAAACTTGGTGTGATCCTAGGTAGAATTGGGGGAGCTGTGCTATACACACTTCAGACCTCATTTCCTTAACAGGGACACTTGATTCCAGGTTGCTTTTGGGGAACGGCTAACTGAAATTTACTGTGTTTGATAAAGACATGAAAACTTTTTGTGTGTTATTAGTTTAAAAAGACTTATGTTTGCTTTTTGAACACATTTCATGAATGATAAGTACAAAACCTTTTGTAATTCTAATAGATTTTGTTGCAGTTTTGTCTGTAACGAGGTAAAAGCAGCTATACTGATATACAGATAAGGACAAAATTATTAGCCCCCTTATGAAATGTAATTGGCCTTTTTAACAGAACAAGTGATTTTCAATGTAGCATTTATAAACATACCAGTTTTCTTCAGTAAACAAACTTTACCGGGGTGAATATTATTAGCCCCCTGAAAATCAAGGATGTAATTAACTTTGTAATGCTCACTGCTTGTAAAATCAAGGTAAAACTGAAAGTTTTCTTCCAATTTACATACAGTAGAAAAACGTCGGAGTTTGAGCTGTCACTTGAAAAAGCATCCAAAAACAATAAGTTTAGAGAAAAGGATTTGTGCAAAGTAACATGAGCGTCCAAAGTAAAACCAGGATGTTTGGAAATGCTGCGTTTAACAAGAGAAGGAAAAAAAGAAATTGCTTGCTCTGTTTACCTGGGCTTTCGAAATACTTAATAAAACAAGGATGTTTCATAGGGGAGCTAATAATTCTGTCCTCACCTGTATCTGTGGGTTTTTTTGTTTTTTAAATTGGCCTTGCACGCAGATTTATTACACTGGGCTGTGAAATGTCAGCTTTGTGCTCATCACGGAGTTTAGGAGGTCGTTTAACTGCTCGTGTTGTGACATCCAGCTGTTTTGTCTAGGCTGATCCACGGCATCGGCCGGTCAGGTGACATCGCTGCTATTCAGCCTAAAGCTGCAGGATCCAGTCTGCTTAACAAACTGACCAACTCAGTTGTCCTGGATGTTTTAAAGCTTGCAGGTGTGTAGATCTTATCAGTTACACTAGTATTTGTGATAAGGTAGATGTTAAATTTTGCCTTTTCCTCCCAAATGTCCACTTGGTAAAGTGTATGGAAGTCTTTATGTAGAATTAACAAAAGGTTTCGAAGTCTTATTTTCAGTTGTCTGCTGCTTGTGCGTTACAGGCGTCCGGAGTGTGGCCAGCTGCTTCGTGGTACCCATGGCTACAGGGATGAGTTTGACTCTCTGCTTTCTGACCCTTCGTCACAGGAGACCCAAAGCCCGCTACATCATTTGGCCTCGCATCGATCAGAAGTCCTGTTTCAAGTCTATGATCACAGCAGGTGACCATATGACTCGTATCCAGTGTCCTGTCAACCTTACATCCTGATCAGCGAGCACGTCTGTGTTTGAAATGTCATTGATCTTGAAGGGGAATATTCAATCAGATTAATTATGAAAGTGTTTCACTTTATTGCCATCTTTAAATCGTTTGCTTACATTAAGACATTACTGTTTTCTCAGGCTTTGAACCTGTGGTCGTGGAGAATGTGCTCGAGGGTGATGAGCTGCGGACAGATTTGGAAGCAGTTGAACGCAAGATTGAAGAGCTCGGAGCTGAAAATATCCTGTGTGTTCATTCAACGACTTCTTGCTTCGCCCCACGGGTCCCTGACAGGTCTTGTAAGCTTTCATTCATGCCCTCAGATTTTATTATGTCATGTTATGTATGTGTTGATGTAGGCTGCCTGCAGGATTTCTTACTTTCAAAGGAAACATAATGTATGTTGCTTGTTTTGGCTCATGGTGTGGGAATAAGGTCTGCACCATTTCTAACACTGTTTGTTTTGGGGTCTTGCAGGCTTGAGGAGCTGTCATCTCTCTGCAGCAAGCATGACATCCCCCACATAGTTAACAATGCATATGGCGTACAGTCGTCCAAATGCATGCACCTCATTCAGCAGGTATCAACACTCTTCACTGCACAGTGCATGTAGCAAGTTGATCTGGACCTCACCTTTGAATGCTACGATGTGATTTTCTCGGATTGTCTGTCATCAGGGTGCTCGTGTGGGAAGAATCGATGCCTTTGTACAGAGCCTGGACAAGAACTTTATGGTTCCAGTAGGTGGTGCTATAATTGCAGGCTTTGATGAGTCGTTCATACAGGAGATAAGCAAGATGTACCCAGGTGAGTGTTAACGCTCACTGGTATGAAATAATAACCAGGTGGGCATGTGTACCCATGCAGATTTGTGTATTTACATAAAAGCAAATGTTTTGAAAGTTTCAAAGTGTAGAGCACAGTTTTTAGTTTTTATGCACTGCCATATTTTAGTAAATTGGTAATAAAGCATGAAAATGTTTGAATGATTCGTTTTCATGCTTAAACATAAGATGGCTGTTCACAAACATAAAAATCCTGCAGCCCACTTTGTGTTTATTGTGCCCTACTCTGATTGATTAACACGCAGGCCTGAAATCAAGCATTTTATTCTTGATCTTTTGTTGATTTCCTTGTTCAGGGTGCTACAATCATAAAGCAGTAAAGTCCCCATCTTTTCTCTATTAGCTCTGAGGACTTGTTAACATGTAAATGTTTAATAATAAATATATTACAGTAATTGGAAATGAAAAGAAAAAAGTCCAGAGTCCATCGAGAGGCACTGGGCTATAAAATGGGATAACTGTAGTATGAAGAAACAGGGTCTTGTTGTTGTTTTTGTTCTTTGTTGTTGTTGTTTGTTTAACTTCAAACCTATTCAGCACAAATTTCCCTCTTTCCTACTTTTTCTTCTTGACCCGAGACTGCAAAGACAACCACATTGTTCCCGTTCTAAATGTTAGATCCATGATTTCTAACAAAATCTCACCACTAGTGCATTTTAACCATCATCGCTGAAACTGGGGTGTATTTCATTGGGACTGTTGATGTCCCCATGGTAACTGAATTCGCTACAATCCTACCTGCACTGTTCTCACACTGTCACAAATCCATCCAATCAGAGATGGTATGAACTTTGCACGAGGGAACTGGGAGGTTAAAGGCCAATGTTTAAACCAGCTGCACTGGACAACTGCGTTGTCACCGCCATCAGATAATGTCTAGAGAAGTTCATTGATGTGCTTTTTAAACATTTTGGGTAACAGAGCCCTCTCAGAAAGCAGCAGTGAGACTGTGCTTTTCACTTTGGTTCATTTGTTTAATTTTCTCATGCTGCAGTCGAGCTTCTGTCAGTGGTTGGAAAGTGTCCAGCTCTGATACCTTGCACTAGCTGTCATCTGTGGGTATACTGTTACACATTTTCTTTTCTGTCAGGCCAAATCTGAACTGGAGTTATACCAGCTCATAGAAAAATGACACCAGGCCCGCTGTAGAAATGCACAGGACTTTGCATTCAAAACACTTTAGGTTCATCCCGCCAGCAATCAGACCGATGAACCCTCAGTAACCCCGGCAAGCATCTTATTTTATTATCGGTTTTTAGTTTCTTTACTTGTCAAAAAGACACTAAATTATTTCACCAAAACCTCAAACTATCAGGGTCAAACTTATTACCCGATACTCCAGTGGGATTCAACTCAGGGCTTTATGCAGGCCAGTCAGGAGTGACGTATGTTTTGATTTGTTGTTGTGCTGGAAGTCAAAGCGATGCTGACTGCTTGAGGTTTTTTTTCCTGCCACCCTGATGAGATCACAGTTCCAGACACATTGCAGCGTCCCCGCAGCAAAATACTCCCACCACCGTGTTTCACTTTGGGGACTGTTCTTTGGGTCGTATGCCTCTCCCTCCAAACACGAGCAGCGTCTCTGCAGACAAACAGCTGTAGTTTAATCTCATCTAACCAAAGCCGCGCTTCCAGTATGCATAGTCTTCCTCCAGGCTATTGTTGGGATAGTCCAGTCTGGCTTGAATGTGACTCTTCTGACAACGTGGAGATTTTCTCTGTCTGAAATCTCGAAGTCAACAAAGACACTGCGTTTAGTTGTCGTGCAGCTTCCCTGCCTGGACGTCTGTGTCCTGAGCTCCATCGCCCTTCTACAGTCCTCGACACACTGCTCTGAGGCTCTTGATGCTTAACAGCGTATTTGAAGCATATGAATGTCAAAAACTGTGTTTAAAAGCCTGCACTCATCTTCTTTTACTCTCCTGCCCTTTCTAATTGATCCCAGAGGTGGATATGTGAAGCACGAGCCGGCTAACTCATTCACCAATGTGTCAGCAGCTGTTCTGGGGCGTTTTAGACACATCTCACTCTAATTTTCTTTCAAGAGTCTTTGAAATGTTTTCCTTCCTACCTCTGCCGGGCTTCTTGTGTACTGTGTGAAGAAACTAGTGTGTTTAGAAATGTTATGTTATGTTTAAATCCTGTCAGGGGGCTAATAATTTTATCCTCATCTGTATAAGTCAAATTGGATTGTTGTTAAACATTAATAACAATGCTTCTAGTTCAGTTTGACAGCAGGTTTTTTTTTTTTTAAACGCTTCTGCCTTCTCTTCCAGGGAGAGCATCAGCCTCACCTTCCCTCGACGTCCTCATTACCCTTCTCACGCTGGGAGTCTGTGGCTATAAGAAATACTTGTCAGAAAGAAAGGTGAGAGTGGTGCACACGTCACCTTTTTATACGGCTAAAAATAGTTCCTCACTTAGTTAAACGTGGCTGTTATGTCTGCTGGATGTTTCCAACACGTATGATGAGAACATTACGGGACTGCAGGAGTATCAGGTGTATATTGTAGTCGGTCTGAAAATGTCTCCGTGCCGTGTCAGCGTCTTTCCTACTAAAAATGGCAATAACTTATATAAGTTGTATTGAGTTGCAGTTGGCTATATGTTACAGTTTTCTGTGTGTGTGTCCTTTTTTGCTTCACCTGCATTCTCACTGATGATAGAGACTGTGGACTTGAGTGTGTAGTGAGCTCTGTGAAGGAAGGAGTACACTATAGAAAGATAAAATTGATTCTTTGAGAGTTTGAGAAAACCTCCCCTGGTGGCTTCCTGCTTTAAAGCAGAGTTGCTCACAATGCAGCATCCTCCTCTTTCGATGATCGGCACTGCAGCATTCTCTCTCCTCTAAACTGCTGCTGCGCCGTAAATGTGCTGCAACTGAGAGAATCTGTTTGTCCTCACACTCGGAGCACAGAAACTCGAAAAGGAGTAACACTTTAAAGTAGACGTTTTTTTAGGAATTACCCCCGATTCATATATAGAAATTACACGTATTTAAAAATGATGCCATACAATACTCAAAGTGGGATATCGGTGTACAACCTAATCCGTAGCTGAAATGTATACCTAGGAGATTCCTGTGGCCTCTTGCCTGACCCGACACACCATCAGAGCTTATTGATTCCTCTCGGTCCACTTTATGCATAATTAATGTACAGAACCATTTTTTTCCCATAGAGTCTGCAGAACGTCTCTCCCAGAATCACGAGCTTTTAATAATTCAAGTGTTTCATCTGTTTAGGTTCATTTACTGCCTCGTGTGTACCACCGGTTTAGATAATGTCTGCATAATGAAAAGAAGAAACGGGTGATGTGCGTGCTTTTGTTTTAGTCGGGGCGGCCTTTGACTCGTCACAAACACAAACTTATTGTCCTGCACTCTCACCACCACTTGCGCTGTTCTCCTCCTGCGGCATAATAAAGTCATCCTTTGTTATTAGAGGACAATGGACACTTAGAGACACTTGACATCATTGAAATGCTGTTTGTGTTTGACTCTTGACAGGGAAAATATTTTCCCTCTTGATGCTTTCAAACAAGGACAGTATGAGTCAGCAGAGTGTGCCCTCGCTCACACACACAGACGCAGTGAAAAGAGCTTCTTTGGGGAATCTGGAGCTGGTAGCTAGCAACAAACGCACTGTGTTTAGTTGTCGTGTAGCTTCCCTGTTTGAACGTTTGAACATCATCGTTCTATTTCAGTCTTTCACACGCTGCTCTGAGACTCTCTGTGCTTAATCAGCGTATTTGAAGCATGTGAATATCAAAAACTGTGTTTAAGAGCCTGCAGTCCTCTTCTTTTACTCTCCTGGCCTCTCTAATTGATCCCAGAGGTGGATGTGTTAAGAACAAGCTGGACAGGAAATGAACATAGTGCTTGTACTGAAGCTTAGAGAGAAACAGACACACATACAGGGTCAGGCAAATAGGGAAGAGTTTGGTCATGCATCCACCTGCTTTGTTGGAAGATTTGCTTGATTAGCAATAAAACCAAGGCTGCTGCTGCTGTTAAAATAAGGCTGTCTGTATGCAAAAAGGAGTATTGTAGTGCTATTTATAGATCTTGTGTGTTGTTCTGTGTCTTCATCCTTCTTGTGTGTATCGGCATGGTGTGCAGGAGATTTATTCGTTCCTGGCTGAGCAGCTGAAGAGTCTGGCTTCTGCACACGGGGAGAGGTTGCTTCACACCCCGCACAACCCCATTTCTCTGGGTAAGCTCAAAGTGCTGGTTACGTATCAATTGATCCTTACTCTGCTTTTCTGAAATGGCATAAGTCTTTCTGGCTTTGCGTTTGGTCTCAGATGTTTACTGACTTCACTATGCGCCTCTCTCTTCCAGCCATGTCTCTAGATGGTCTCCAGGCCAACAGCGACAAGGCGGTGACTCAGCTAGGATCCATGTTGTTCACCCGACAAGTTTCAGGAGCCAGGTAAGGCCATGTTGATGATGTGGCCTGGAAATGGACATGGAGGGGGGAGAGAGAGAATAACAGGATAGGGGAGTGTGTTTGAGTGGGTTTAGAAAGATGTTGCATTTTGCTCGGCAAAATCAGCAATCAGGCAGATGGGTCTACTGAATACTGAGCAGCGGAAACTACTTTAGAAAATTAAGACAGCCCTTCCTATCACAGCCGCATCCTAAATAAAACACGATGTTTCCATTAGATGTTGAAGGATGTGGTCTCCTCTGGGGCAGCGGGCATCTGAAAGCAGCAGCATTAGTGAGGAGGATTTGTCAGTTTTTAACTGTTTCGTTCTCACTCTGTCACATGAATCGATGGATCTGCATGAATACACAATTTCAAATTAGGAGCATGGCCCCCACCACCCCCGCACATTTCATTTTGTGTTTTTTCTCTTTATAGTTTTCAATCGTGCATGAGAGCTAATCTAAATATTTTATATATCCAGAATAAAAGCTTTATTTGGGTCATTCTGTCACGATTGTTTATAGTGTTGTTTGGAATTTAATGCTCCCAGTTGGATTTTTCCAAGGTCCTAGTGTGAAGCGTAGTCAAATGTTTTAGCCTTGTACGTCCTGAGCATGTTGTGTTTTCATAAAAGAAAAGAAATGTCTAAGATTTGAGTTTCGTGAACAGTTTGCAGCTGTGGACGTGGCATTAAACGAAATGCTCTCAGAGCCAAACATGAATACCGTGGGAGGCACCCGGCTTTGCCTTTTCACATCAGTAATGAGCTTTTCTCTTCTCCAGCTGAAGGGATTAATAGAGATCTTCATCTGATTCTAGTGCATTCTGCTGCCATTGTGCTGCGTGCACAGTCCTTATAGCTGGGCAGTAATTGATTTCACATTAAAGTGAGTCTAAACTCTGCTGACAGTGGTGAAACCTTGCCAGAATTTATGGCCACGATTATTATTTACAGTGTTGCAGTTGAAACCAGGTGAAGTCCCCGCACATCCTGGTCCAGCACATTTCAAAGGTGCTCTGTTGGATTGAGATCTGGGGACTCTGAGGTCATTTAAGTACAGCTCATTTTCATGTTCAAGAACTCAGTTTGAGATTATTTGAGCTTCATGACGTGTTGTAAGCAGCCCTCAGAAGATGGGTCCTGCACACTGTGATCCTAAAGGGATTCACGTGGTCAGCAACAATACTTATTGTAAGCTAAAGTTTTTAAACAATGCTTATTTGGTACTAAGCGGCCCAAAGTATGGCAAGAAACCACCACCAGCTGCCTGAACAAAGCAGGATGGATCATGTTGTTTATGACAAATTCTGACCCTACCATCTGAATGTTGGGCGTATGGTTGTGTGGGAAGATTCCAGCAGATCAGCAGTTTCTGAAATACTCAGACCAGCCCATCTGGCACCGACAAACACGTCACATTCAAAGCATCTTAAGTCACCATTCTTCCCAGTTCTGATGCAGAGTTTGAACTTCACCAGGCCTTCTTCCTAAATTCTCTGAGTTTCTGCCACTTGACTGGCTGATTAGATATTTGCTTTAACAAGCACTTGAACAGGTGTACCTAATTAAGTGGCCCATGAGTGTACATCGCAGTGTTTGTTTTATTTGTGAGACATGTTGATCTGCGGTAAATATTACATAAAATAAAGAGGTTATTTTTGTTGTTTTTTTAAATTATTGTTAAAATCCCATTGCTCTGTGTTACTATGTTCACTCGTGTTTCCAGGGTGATAACACTGGGCAAGGAGCAGACCGTAAGCGGACACACGTTTCGCGGGTTTATGTCCCACTCGGAGTCGTACCCCTGTCCTTACCTCAACGCTGCCTCCGCTGTGGGTATCACTCGAGAAGATGTGACGGTCTGCATCAAAAGGCTTGACAAATGCCTGAAAACTCTGAAGAAAGAGGGCGGTGCGGTGTCTTCGTCGGACCAAGAGGTCTCTATAGGAGAGTGACTGAACTGAGGCTGAACATTTCAACAGGAAGACTTTGACCTTGTGCTGCCTTCATGCAGTTCTTTCTGATTTGGACTGTGTGTTTGTGTTATGAGTCATTACTTCTGGCAGTGAAACACTGTCCAGGTGGTCATAAACCAAAATAATGCAAGCATGTGTCACTGATTAATTCCCTCATCAAGTGATAATAGGACAAAACGTGCATACACATGCTGCTTAGGAGCATCTGGTCATAAGCCACTGAGCTAAATTTAGACCAAATGTATGCAAAGACTGTTGTTGACTGTGTATGTTTAACTTTAATTTAAAGCTAATTACACATCCAGCCTTTACAAAAGGACCTCTCATGTGTCTCTTCTTTCTTTCACTTTGAAAACAATCTCTTTTTCTCGTACACTTTCCCCCTCATCGTTACATAAAATAGTGCATCTTTGTAATGTCATATGTTTTACCATGCCTTCTCCAGTGTACGGTAACGTGATGCCAACGGTACTGAGCCATTAACTCTGTCTGAACCCTGTTTATTCAATAAGCTCATTTATTTTTAGGCTCTGCAACAGATCACACAGAGCAGATAATCATTGATGTACATCAAGCACAGATCACTCACGTGTCCAGCAAAACAAATACTCACTGTTAGTCTCGGTAAGAGCCCGTAATGTTCGCAGCATTAAAAGGACAGTTCATTGTGAAATCGAATTAACACGTTTGTCCCTCTGGCCTGCAGTGTTTTATCTGTGTGGAGTTTTCCTCCTACTAAACTGTAGCCATCAAACAAACCTCTCTGCAGAAGAAAGCAGAGATATGAGGCTTTAACTCACCCAAAATCAGGCAGCTCACACCAAAAAAAATTAACCTGGAAGAATGATGAATTGTCCATTTAGCAATTTAAGAGATCTGTAATTAGATTTTAATTGCGTGTTTTGCTGTTATGGAGCAATGGGCAAATTGTAATTACACTGAGAGCTTCACCAGGGACTTGATCTTTAATCACATCAGGCTTCACTGTATTTGCGGAGTTCAGCAGTTTTCTTGAGTCTTGTGTGTTAATCCCTTTGTTTTGTAATCACAATCATTGGGAAGCACAGCAGGTAGTGGCCTCAGGCACAAACAGTCACTCCTGCTAACTCCCGTCTAATCCATATTTCAACACTGCATTGTCCAAGTCCCTCCTGCGCCCTCCCCTCCATTCTCCGTACATTATCAAGAAATACTGCGCTGTGAAGAGTCCGGGGCAAGCCTCCGCAGCAGCAGCAGTGCTGGGCCCAGGTGTGCTTGTGTCCACAAATGTACACAGTCAGCAGCTGTATGAGTATTTTTGTTTTTCCAGCTGCTACACGTTTCCTGACCTGCATTGCTAAATGCTAAAAGCAGCAGCAGAGCGAATCCAGCCAGCAGCCTTTGAAAGCGGGCTGGGCTCTGATAGATATGACTGCTGTATCAGCACACTTTCACTGTTCCCAAGCTGTACTGAGCCGTTAACAAAACGGTGGAAAAACACCGCATGCTGGTACAATGCAGCACTCTGAAGAGCAGACGTGGCTTTCACAGATGATTTTTTTAATGAACGCAGAAAAAATGTATCTCTTCATCAGCTTTAGTCTGAATTAATAAGTGATCAGGTGTGGGTGGATTCTGAAGTGCATTTGCTGTGCACTGATATAATATTGCCGTTTTTGTTTTATATTTTTGGACTCTATGGATCTCTTGTGACTTATAGGGGAATTAATAGTTTCTTTAGTGTGTAAATCAGGTAAGGATTTCAGTGAGAGAGAACCTTGCACAAATCATTGCTCCCCCCTCTCCGTGCTACCAAAGAAGTAATCGAAGTGAAAGTGGTTTCATAATGTTCAAATTTCCAAAGCCACTTACTGCTTTTAAACCCAAAATACTATATACCGTCATCGCTCCTCACCAAAACAGACAACCTTTAAATATACTACTCCTGAGTCTGCGCTGCGCACACTCAATCATAAGTCTTAAGTACCCCAGGGATGTTGCTGCATGACAAATGGCTCTTCTCTTTCGGTTGTCTGCTGCTGCCAGGAAGAGTGTAGTGATGATGGAGCGCCAGAGTGGCACAAAAAAAGGGCCGCAGATATGCAGACTGGTCCCAGAAGGGCAGCGATAGTAGATAAACAGGCGGAATATAGTTCAGGGAAAAGTTTGCTTAATTGGCTGAATCTGGCTGTTTACTGAAAGTTTTGATCACTCTTGAGGTGCATGATGTTTGAGTGTTTTCTTACATATTTAATCTTACTGCATTTCAGTGCAAACCTGGTCTTTCAGTGGGCTTTTTTGAACCCTCCACTTCCATTTGAATCATTCCATACTGGGTTTTCTAATGTGGGAATTAAGGGTCCACTTCTGGTTCAGGTCTAACCTTCAGAAAGATGATAGGCACTCTTTGATATGATGCAGAACTGAATCTGAGTCACGCAGCCTTAAAGCTGCTTCACAGCTGGTATGAGGTTCTTTTCCTCAGCATCTTTCTTTGGTCGCCACCAAATGCCAGTTAAAAGACTTGTAAACGAAAGAAACAAGGAATCTACTTTAACTATGGTGAGTGACATCAGTACTGCATGGGTGAAGAAATGGTGCACGCAGTGTTGTAAATGCAAACCCCCCCAAACCATTGAGGGATCAAAACCCAAAAAAGTGTGTCAGGGAGGAGAGCCACCCAGCGACTGAGCACTGAGCTCTTGCTAGTGTCACTGATTGGAAACGAGCAACAGCACCACCTCAGTGCCCACAGGTCAGACACAAAAGGCCGAAAAGGAAAGACGGTGGAGTGAGTGGCCACAAAAAGCCCTCTGCATGTTCAGTGGAACACAGTGGATTTGCTCTAGTGTTTACACTGGACTGCTGCTCTTCTTGCTTCACACTGGTGTTTGTGGGGTTCACAGGGACTTCTGTTGTACTGAATCAGTCACTAAGACAGGTTCTTACGGGAAAACTGGCAACAAAATTTCTAGCTGATCTGTGTTATTTAACATGTATGTGTCATAAAAGCACATTTTAGAACATTTGTATATACCATCCTTTCTGAAATTGGACAGGCCAAGATTTGATTTTGTGAAGCAGTGAGTGCAGATAAGTATGGTGCATATACTCCTTCAAACATGCAGATCAGCAGCCATCCTTATCTGCATTTACTGCTTAACAAGATCAAATGTTGGCCTGTCCAGATATTTTAAAAAGCCGATGTTTACTCGGGATTTGCTCAGTGTTTCCTTTACAGCCTGTGCAGGATGGCTGCAGGGCGCTGGAGGAGGCGCTGTCCTTGGTGCTGCAATTATGCGCCTCTGACCTTCTATATGAAGGAAGCATCTACAGCTTACGGTATGCCGACATTATATAACATCCTACGTGTGAGTCAAATGGTTTGACTTCGTGTTATTCAGACTGAGCAGCCAGCTGTGTTTAAATACTGCCAGAAATAACACAAAGAACATTCAAATTACGTGTAAACTGGCAACAAAATGCACTTGGGCATAAACATGACGCTCGAAATTAATTTCTGAAATCTATAATTAGCGTGCTTGTTTGGAGATAATAATACACCACAGCTCCATAAACTACACCTATCTTCAAAAAATAAAAAGGCAAGCGACGTTGACCACATATGAAACGTTGGGGCAAAAACAGATCAGCTCAGAAGAGACGTGGTGGTCACAAGCTGACTAATAACGTCTAATCAATTCCCGCGTGTGGCTGTTTAACCAACAGTTACCAGACTGGAGCGCTGACTTAATAAATATTTAAGGTGGACGGAGGGGAGCCGCAGCTGATTTGCTGATGTCAGGGAGCCAGTGCAGCATTTCATGGTGCAGGGTGGAAACGCGCGCTGCCATCTGCCTCGATCCGTGCTCTCTGCAACCCTCACACATGAAAGCCCGACAGGAAAGATGCCGCCAGCTCTCAACATTTGGGCATTGTTCCTCGTGTCGCTGTGCTGCCTGTGTCAGCCGGGTCATTTAAAAAAGCCTTTCCGATGCCCTTCAACATGCAGCTGCTCCAAGGAGTCCATCATCTGCGTCGGGTCCTCGTATATCCCAAGAATGACCCCCAACGAAATCACTTCTTTGTGAGTAGATGGCCTGCACTGTATAGATATATGTTTTTAAATGGAACAGTACGTTTTCCGCAGTGCATACATGCAATATATGCTCGAGCCACAGCCTCAAGTATGATTCTATAGCTGTGCGCATTTTATAACACCCTATAAAATAAGAGCTGATCGCAAAAAGCAATGCAGTGTTTTTCTCCTCCTTCTGTCTGTTTCCTCGCCGATCACTTTTCAGCATTTTACTTTCTCCTGCTTGCTCCTTGTTTTTAGGAGTATCGTGAATGGGACTTTCAGCGAGGTCAAAGAGGCGATGTTTTCCCACATACCATCTCTCCAGCTATTGTAAGGATACTTTGCCAGCCTTTGATACTTCTAAAATGATTTGATTGGTTGACATTTTTAAGTAAAGGTTCTTATCGGGCAGATTTCAAATTAGTTACTTTTAGTACATAAAGCAATGTTGGGCATTAAAATGGCAGATGCATCATTATGTGAGGCCAATAATGGAGTCACGACGGTCATTATACATAAAGCATTGGTTATAGCAGCACGAATCAAATGAAGCATTTATGCTTCTGTAGCACATGGGGTATTACTTTAGTGGAGATAAAGTAATGATTTATAAAGTCTGTTTGGTGCATGGTTAAGCTTTTTAGTAGCCGGGGCTTTTCAAATGGTGCACACCTGGAAATAAATAATGGAAACCTAAATCTGAGCTTTTAGTGCTGCCCAGTACCTACAGTGTGCTCAACAGAGACCATCAGTCTGCTTTGTTACAACACAAGTGACAGCTGTGATGTCAGCCCAAACAAAGGCGTGGCACTAGCCAAAGTCATCATACACAATAATTCTCAGCTGAATACTTTATTTGGTAAGATGTGGGGTGGGTTTGTTTTTGTTTTTTTTGGCATTTTCCAGTAAAACATTGAATTCAAATGACAAGAGGCCATAAAATATGATGGTATAATAACTAATTTAACTCAATTTTGTTTGGACATTGCTTTAATAATTGTGCTTAAAGCATTTGGCTCTGCTTTTGGAAGCTGAAACATTTTAATCTGTTCTATGTTTTAGAGAAAAGCCTGAAGCGTTGCATTTCTGCAGTTGGCTGCACTGTAATTGATTGTATGCTTATTTTTTGCAGGCTTCTGAATTCCAATTCCCTGACAACTGTAAGAGATGATGCATTCTCAGGGCTACCACATCTGGAGTACCTGTGAGTTTATTTCTTTCTTTGTTTTTTAATGAAAGTAGTTTAAAGAAAATAACTGAATATTCAGTTCTCTACATCAGTTTGGTGAAAATAGACTTGCGAGGTTGTTTTAATGGGAATGAGGCTTTTCTGTTGGATGCTGGCATTTTTCCAGTGGGGTAGGCAGTTGTTGGTTACACGCCCTCTAGTGGTTCTAGTACAACTAGAAAACAATCTTTGTTTCTCTTTTCATTCATCACACCAAAGTACACCAGCTTCTTTACTGGGTACACCCCCCCTCCCCCCCTCCCAAAAGATGCTCTATTGGACTGAGACCTCGTGATTGTGGAGGCCATTTGAGAACTGTGAACTTATTGTCACGTTCAAGAAACCAGTTTGAGATCATTTGAGTTTTGTGACATGGCGAATTAGCCTACTGGAAGCAGCCTTCAGAAGATGGTACACTGTAGTCAAAAAGGGATGCGCATGGTCAGCAACAATACTCAGGTAGGCTGTGATGTTTAGATGATGTGGCCCAAAGTGTGCCAAGAAAATATCCTGAACCGTTAACATAAGGCAGGATGGAACCATGTTTTCATCTGCTTACACATTCTGATCCTAGTATCCAAATGTTAAAGCAGAAGGTGAGACTTATCAGACCAGGCATCGTTTTTCCAGTCTTCTGCTGTCCATTTTTTGGTGAGCCTGTCATTGTAGCCTCAGTTTCCCGTTCCTCTCAGCTGACAGAGTGGCACTAGGTGTGGTCTTCTGCAGTTGTCTGCTTCAAGGTTCAGCAACTTGTGTGTTCAGAGATGGTCTTCCTCACACCTCAGTTTAACCTGTTGTTATTAGAGTTTCTATTGCCTTCCCATCAACATTAAGCAGTCTAGCCATTCTCCTCTGACCTTTGGCAGCTAAAAGGCATTTCTACCCAGAGAACCCCTGCTCATCCCAGCAGATCAGCAGTTTCTGAAATACTCCACAACCATGCCACATTCAAATCCCCTTTCTTCCCCATTTTGATGCTCAGTTTGATTTTCGGAAAGTCGCCTTGACCATGTCTATGTGCATAAATGTATTGAGTAGCTGCCATATGATAGTGGAACAAGTGTACCTAAAACGTGACTGGTGAGTCTATATGCACATATTCCAAAGTCTTGCAAATAACAAAATAAACAAAGCCTTTCACTGAACCATTGCCCCAGAATAAATACATGTGACTGTAGCATCAAGTTATTGCTATTTAATAGAAACATCAAATACAAGCTCTTACACAACTTTTACAAACATTATGGTATAAATTGACTCTGGAAAGCTCACCAGATTCAGTACGATGTCAGAAATATTCTTTCTGAAACTGAAATAGCAAAAATATAGAAAGTGTGCTCAACATCCCCCCAACAGGCCTCCAGTTACATATGACTATGTAAATAACATGGATATTGTCTTGTTTGTTTTCAAATTGTTTGATTATTGTAAAAAAAGAAAATATGTACGTTATATAAAGTGTGAAGCTGCTTTTTTGAACCTTCTTTTAATTGGTAGCTGTAGCTAGGGAGGTAGAGCAGCTCCAGTCTGCATGCCAAATATTCTTGGGCAAGATACTCAAGTTCCTCTCGGTTGTATCCATCAGTGTCAGTGTTTGATAGAAAACAGATCAATAGAAAAAGCACAGAAAAAAGTCCTGGTCTGAATTAGACAAGTTTCAAGGATTTCGAATGCTCAGGTAGAATAGAAAAGTGCTGTACAAGAACCAGTCCACTTACCATTTGGTTTACTAGCTGGCAAAATGTTGAAATTGATCAAAAATATACTTTTCTTTTTCTTCTTGTTGATCCACAGATTCATTGAGAGTAACAAACTAGAGACTACATCAAAATATGCCTTCAGAGGACTCAGGGACCTGACTCACTTGTATGTTCCAGTGACTGAAAATACAACTGTTATCTGTTATACATGATTTAATGATGCCTCTTTTCATAATCAACTGCATTTGTTTCCAGGTCTTTGGCAAACAATAACATTAAAGCCTTGCCCAGGGACCTCTTCATTGACCTTGACTCCCTTATAGAACTGTGAGTTTGTACATAGTAATAGGTAAATAGCGTACTGTGTAAATCTTGCAGTCTGTCTTTCTCCCTGTTCAGCCGTGAAATACAATATTCTCTTTCTGCAGGGACCTGCGAGGCAATGCCTTTGAATGTGACTGCAGAGCCAAGTGGCTTATGACGTGGTTAAAGAACACCAATGCCACAGTGTCAGATGTTGTGTGTGCTGGACCAGAGGACATGAAGGGCAAGCGCCTCAATGATATGACCAGCCTGCAGAATGAGTGTGTCTCCACAGGTGAGAAACACCTGAGCCAGCTGCCCTTCTCTCATGTCCAGCTGAGATCAGGATGAGAGGACTCAGCAGAGTCATTCTAAGTTGTGTAGAGGTTATTCATTTAACGTGGCTTTGTTGGTTTGTGAAAGATAAATTTCCCAATGTTCCTTTCCACAGATTTCATCCTTCATCAGTCTGTTGCCTCAGAATCGTTGTCTGTTGACACATTCAGCTATAAGAATGATGTCTACGTGGCCATTTCTGCTCCCAGCACAGAGAGCTGTATGATTTTCCAGTGGGACCACATAGAAATGAACTTCAGGACTTATGATAACATCACGGGTAAAGTGTGATTTCGCCTTCTGCAGGAAATGTGTCCTAACTTACGACATAACTGGAAACCCCTCTTGATCCTGCAGCGCAACCTTCTAACCGTTTAAGTCCTTGCAGGCTGTGTCGACCCAACGTGTAGTTAAATCTCTCAGGAGGTGCATGTCAGGTTACGTGGAAGGTTAGGTGAAGGGTTAAAGGGCGTTTCCAGTGACACTGTAAGTTAGGAAGTCTAAATCACACATTAGGCTAACAAACACTCCCAGAATGCTTCCAGTTTCATTCTCACGCGATTCATGTGTTTCTCTGCCCTTTAGGTCAGTCCATTGTGGGGTGCAAATCTGTCATCATCGAAAATGAGGTGTTTGTCATTGTGGCTCAGCTGTTTGGTGGTTCCCACATTTACAAGTTTGATGACGACCAAAGCAGGTTCAATAAGTTCCAGGATATCGAGGTGTCCAAGATCTCTAAGCCCAATGATATTGAGGCCTTCCAGATTGGCTCTGATTGGTTCTTTGTGATTGCTGACAGCTCAAAAGCCGGCCTCTCCACCCTCTACAAGTGGAATGATAATGGCTTTTATTCGTACCAGTCACTGCACGAGTGGTACCGCGACACGGATGTAGAGTTTCTCGACTTGGATGGGAAAGCTCACCTTATTCTAGCGAGCCGCTCACAGGTTCCAGTGATCTACCAGTGGAGCCGGAGCAACCAGAAGTTCATCCTGCAGGGTGAGATCCCCAACATGGAGGATGTAGTGGTTGTGAAACACTTCCGGATCAAGGAGGAGCTCTACCTGGCTATGACGCGGTATATCGGTGATTCCAAAGTTCTGCGTTGGGGCACCAAACAGTTTGCTGAGATCCAAGCTTTGCCCTCTCGAGGCTCCATGATTCTCCAGCCGTTCTCTTTCAAGGAACGTTACTATCTGGCTCTGGGAAGCGACTACACCTTCTCACAGATCTACCTGTGGGACGAGGACAACAAAATCTTTGACCGCTTTAAGGAGGTGTACATCCAAGCCCCACGCTCTTTCACCGTGGTATCTACCGACCGCAGGGACTTTATTTTTTCCTCGAGCTTCAAGGGAAACACGCAGATCTTTGAGCACATCATCATCGACCTGAGCTTGTGAGGGGCTGTGCCTTATTGTCCCTTCTGAAATCAAATGTCTTCCACTTGAAAGACAAATTCAAGAAGGAAACAAAAGAGAAAGGACCTTATAAACTGTTAAATATCCACACCTTCATAGTTTTCACTCACAAAGTAGAGCGGGGTCAAGATGTATCGTGACTATTTCTGAATGGCCTTGCACTCATGGATCCTCAGACTTTCTGAAGTACTACCCTTTCATAACTACTACTATTCTCTTAAAAATACCACTGAAGTTTATGACGGGTTAAAAAAGAGACATTTAATTGAATCTATTTGGATTTCTCTTTTTTTTTGTTTAATATCTTTCTCTCAGTAGTTTTATGCAGCTAAAAATACATCAGGACCTGAATGAACGTAACAAATTTATTCTGATTTGTGGTGACTGATGATGGATTGATTGATTTTTGCCACCTACTTGTATCCTCATACCCTGTGGTAACGTACAGTACCTTGCCTTATCAACACTGGGGTCTTTTGTTTGATGGTTACACAGCGCCTCCTTCTGGCCGTGATGAAGTACCACACCCCTCTGCTCTTTCCATTACAGGGAATGTCTAGAAAGCACAAACCTTTAATTAACTTAGCTGAGATCATAGAGTGTAGCTGTTTGTTGGAAGGTGTCTTTGTAGATGCTGTAGATTATAATGCATACAGTAGGAAGCAGTGGTTTGTTGTTACAGTTAGTAAAATATCCAGGACTTGACCTTATACAAATTCATTAACGGAGAATCGCCATTTAGATACAGCTTCTAGATCTGCTGTAATATAATGTGGCAAAGTACAGAGAAACTTTATCAGTATTGCAAAGGAGCTGTGTTTAGATGATGTCAGGGGAAATAAACCTCCTGATATTTTTTTTAAAAAAAAACTGTTTTGCCCAATTATCAATTTTTTTTTTAAACTAACATCTGAAGTCAGAAGCATCAGAGGCCAAATTTGTATGACCACAAGGAAGGAAAATAAATGTACATGTAAATATATCTTCAGGCTTTTTTTTTTTTTTCAAATTTTTATTTTGGAAATGCTGAATGTTGACAAGCTCCAAAATGTACATAAATGTACATAAACCAAGGATTGTAATGTCACCACCTGTTTGAATGGACCTTTGCACTTACAAAACTCAAATGTTACTGCAGCCTGCAAGAGCATGACATTCAAAAAAGGGTGTTTGCCAAATTCTTTTTCAATAAACCTAACAAAGACTAAAAGTGCTTCTAGGTTAACAATATGCAAGCGTTACAGTTCTTTTGTATGATTTTGTTTTAAGCCTAATGAATGTTCCTCTTAGAAATATGATGTAATATCAAAATAAATCTGTGAAAACATGACTTCTGAATGTGTTTTGTATTGACTGATAATCAGGATTATGGTTATAATTCGAGTTTATTTGTCTCACTGTAGTGATTAATCCCTGACACTGATCATTAAAAATAAAACTTCCCTTCTTTCCCTAAAAAAACCCCCCAAAACCCAAAAATGGACATTATGATTGTAAAGTTGCACAAAGAAAGAAGAAACATTCAGTACTGTCTGGTGTTTGAATGGTCACAGATCCAAAAGTGTAAAACTTGATAATGTGCAGTCTGTATGCAATCTGACCAGCACTAAAATCTCACCATTATATTCTGCCGTTCACATGTCAGTATTTCAGACACTCAAACACTTAAACACCTCAAACCCACTGTCAAATATGCTGGTTCAAGTGTGGCGATTTAAGCTTCTTCTGCAGACACAAGCAATAAAGCACCTTGCAGTCAATGAACTCCTCTGTATGCCAAAGTTTTTTAGAGTCAAATGTGAGGCTGTCTGTCTGACAGATAAAGCTTCTTCTAAATTAGGCCATGCAACAGGATAATGACCCCAAGCTCAGCAGCAAATCTACAGCATGGAAGTCCAGACCTCAACCTGACTGAAATACTGTGTATAAAGGAATGCTTGCAAATGTCATGGATTTGAAGTTATTGCTGCTAACTGCTGGTTCTGTTAACGACTCAATCATAGAATGATTACGATATCAAACTAAAACAAATGCCTGAATCCTAAATTGTGGATATCCTATTGTGGTGATCTAAAATGTCACACTAAATGTGATTAAAACACGAATAGTCTGGACTCCTGGGCTGAACGACTGTGAGGATCACCAGCCCGAGGAAAACACAAAATACACATGACTCCGTAACAAAGACAATTCATTCTTGAATGAAGACGTTGATCAGACACATTTAAAATGCAGCCAATTGTGTTTATTATTAAATTGTTGAGGAAATAGAAGAGTGGGAGGGTGGGTGTAAAGTAGAGGGTAAAAGAAAGGGATAGAAAGGAGGAAAGAGATAGAGGAGAGAAAACCCCAACAATCCCCTCTGAGCAAGCACTAGGCGACAGTGGATAGGAAAAACTCCCTTTAAAGGAAGAAACCTATGACAGAACCAGGCTCTAGAGGGGGCAGTCAACTGTCGGGACTGGTTGGGGGGTGAGGGTGAAAAGAGAGGGAGAGGGGGGAGGGAGATGGGACAGGTGTTAGGAGTTCAAGGGAGCTAGGGGAGGGAGAGGTGTCAAGGTGTCAGGAGAGAGGGAGAGGGCAGGAGAGGAGAGGTCAAAATTACGATGGAACAGAGGTGGAGGAAGACGAGGTGACATCAGCAGTGGAAAAAGTAGAAAGAGTAGAAAAAGCAGGAGTGTCCTTCCTCCAGAAGAAGCGGAAGCGTTTCTTCTTCTTTTCCAGGAGCTTTTCCACGAGAACCTTTTTCTCTAGGATCAGCGTTCTCAGCTGATCGATTGTTTCGCTATTCTCCTTCTCAAGTCTCCTGCATGTTTTCTCCACTTCTTCTAATTCGGCTTGTTTGTCTTCAAGCCTTCCTTTCAACTCTTTAGATGTTTCCTCCTGCATTACCTTTGCCTCCTGCATCTCTGTATAACACTCTTGTAATTTGTTGCGAGTGTCTTCTAACTGCTGACTTTTCCTCTCGATTTCTGTATTTTTTAGCAGAGCTTCATCAAGCTTTAATTGCAGCTCCCGATCCTTTTTGTCCTTGTCTTTCTCATTTTTCTTCTGCTGGAGGATTTCTTTGAGTTTTTCTATTGCTTTATCAAGCTTTGCTTTGAGCTCAAAGTTCCTTCCACGCACGTCTTGGAGTTTCATTTCTTTCTCCTTCTGAATATCTTCCTTTTCAAGAAGCTGGCTGAACAATTTATCTACTTCAGCAGTCTTTCTCTCATTTTCTTCTCTGAGGAAGATAATCTCCTTTCGTTGTTTAAAAAAACTCTCCCAGACGTAATAGATATACTCTGGCTGGGTCTTGTGTTGCTTGTTGTGCTTGTTCATGAGATTTTCCTCATGCATTTCTTCCAAGCACATCTTCTGAACTTGAATATTGTCTTCTTGAGCCAGAAGAGAAGAGCTGGGCTGTACTTTTTCTTTTCTTGTGTGTTTTTTCAGAGACATGCTGGAAAGTGTAAAAAGTCGCTCTGAAAAGGATCCTATTGTTTTGAAAGGTTTCTCTCTTGAACGTTTCAATGCTGCGAACATAAATGCTGCGAAGTTTCTTCTTTTCAGTTGTTTTTCAATCCAGTCCTTGTACCAAAAATTTTTCTCATGAAACTGGATGAATGGAGGACAAAAACAGACAGAGCAGAGATACAGAGAAAGTCTTGATGAAAAAAAGAAGATACTGAACGTTGAGTTTCCCCTAATCATGTGTGTGCAGCTGTGTGAATGAGGCTGTGTCGAGTGTTCAGACTGAGTAGAAATGCACTGTGCTTCTCCATTTACATCCTTTAGGTCCAATCTTGACTCTTTTGCCCACTAAAATAATAAACCAGTACTTTTTTCACGGTGGTGCAGTGGTTGGTACTGTTGCCTCACAGCAAGAAGGTCGTGCATGTGAATCTGCTGGCTGCTGTTTGCATGTTGTGTTCTCTGAGGGTGCTCCGGCTCCCTCTCACAGTCCAACAACTTCCTTTTTTTAGGTTAATTGGTGATTCTTTTTGGAATTACAATCATGAGTGGTGAACTGTAAAGTGTGTGCCCTGAGTTTTACATTATGACAGCTGGGATAGTCTTCAAGCCATCTCCAGCAACCCTTAAGTGCTTAAGAGGAAGAAAGAGGAAGGAAGGAAGGATAACTACAGTTTAAGATCTCAGCTGTGATTATTAAAGGTTTGTGCTTTCTAGACATTCCCAGTAATAGAAAGAGCAGAGGGGTGTGATACTTCATCACGGCCAGAGGGAGGCACTGTGGAACCATCAAACAAAAGACCCCAGTGCTGATAAGGCAACGTGCTGTACATGGTTTCAACAGGTGGCAAACTCATCTGATCCATCCTCAGTTGCCCCAAATGAGAGTAAATGTGTTACTTTACTTCAAGTCCTGTCATATTATTTTGTATCCACAAAACTATTAGAACAAAAATATTTAATTTAAAAAGACAAATCCAAATAGATTAATAGATCTTTTTTTGTCTTCATGAATATTTTCAGGAGAATAGAAGTAGTACTTATATAATGTACCCATTGCCTGAGATCCCATGACTGTAAGGTGACTGAGAAATATTTCTAATTTAAGAAAACTATGAAGGAGTTGATATTCGAAAGTTGAAAAAGTCAAGAAGTGGAAAGAAAATCCTGAGCTGAATAAACGGGTGGAGAAGAAGAAATAATTTCAGTTGTGGTAACATAAAAAACTGACAACAGATGTGAAACAAACAGAAAAACAATCAGCATATAAAATACAATATTAAAGAAAGTAATAATCCCCTTAAAATGAGACAAATTACGTAAGTATGTTAGGATGAAATGTAACATGTTAGAATTTAGAATTAATTATGAAACAAAAACTGGAGCCGAATTTAAAATCGAATTACACTGAAAATTTACTTTATAGTTTGTATAATTTTTATATTTTAGTTCACAGACTTTTAAAGTGCAAAAAAAAAACTAGGCTTTGCTTTTCACTTTGTATTGTGGTGAAAAGATTTAACATTCATCAAAAAACCATGAAGGGACACATCCTATAGTCACCGTTTTACAGATTTATTTACACAGGAATAAATGAACTTTTAGTTTAGTTTTAGAAACATAATGAGAAAGAAAACAAGAAATCTTATTTGTTAAATATGTTTAATGTACATGTTTACAATACTGTTCATTAGAAAAAAAATTAACTGTGCATGGTGTGAAACTCAAAACCTCAATATTTATTAAATTCGTTTGCTCTCAATATTAAGTACAAAGACTTGCTTGGAATTTGATGTGACTCGCATGTTTGTACAGTTTGGATCTGTCATAGGCCCGAAATGCATGTCTAACGTGTCACTGGGCGTTACAACGGCCATAAAACATCAGCTTTACAAAGCCTTGTTCTTATAAATGTCATATCAAAAAGCATTTTCATGGGACGTCAGAGTGAAACAAGAAAGACAACAGTTTCTCATGCTCCAAGCTGTATCACTTGCAATGTAATCAATAATTGTATTTTCCTCTTTTCTTCCTGTTTATAGGGAGTTTCTTTACTCCCTATAATCAGCTGGCTGATTGTTGTCCAGTGTTTGCTCACTGCCAAAAATGCAAATTCTATAACTGTCTTGGTACCTGGGTTGCTGTCCCAGTGTTTTGAGTTTGGACTTTTTTCATTTAGTTTTTCTGTTTCTGTCCCCTGTTTTATTTTGGTAGTGTTCTATGTTTAGGTTTGCTTGCCCCATTTAATTAATCAGATTTGCTGTGTGTGTTTCCACCTCTTTCTCATTCTCTCATTGGAGTGGAGATATCAGGAATACACATGGTTGTGGCACTGATTCACTCTTTAGCACTACGGTCACCCCGGTGTGTCGGCCAGAACACCACTTAAGGCCAAATTGTCCCAGAGTATAGAAGAAGAAGCTTGCCGGTCATCCGACACTAAAACTGCCCACCTTACTAATTGGATGATATTGGCGGGCTGGCTCAAACTAACAGAAGGTTAAATGCTAAATGAAGCGCCTTGAGGCGACTTTTGTTGTGATTTGGCGCTATATAAATAAAATTGAATTGAATTGAATTGAATTGAATTGAATTGAATTAAATAAGCAGCATATAAACTTGGTATATAAAAGCAACTGTGTTCTGACGTTCCGGCCGGAAAGTTCTTCCCGTCTCCGTCCTCCTTCCAGTCTCCGTCCCCGTCATCACTATTTAAAAATACAGAGAAGAAGATGATCACCTTAAGCAGTCCCACCCGCCCTCTCAGCCACACCTCCCTGAGAGCTCACTGTAACACCCCTCTGCTGCAGCAGGCCGGAGACCACACCCCCGCCACATAGATCATATCACAACTGTGAGATAAAGTGAAAGAGCAGCTCACAGATCAGAGGGAAATCACATCAGGAGAACATTAAGTATTTGTAGCATGCGATTCCCTTGTGTTTTCAGTCTGTGAAACAGCTGTTTGTCTCTTCACCAGGCAGGTAAGATCAGCAAAACTACACCATAGGATGGTTTATACCCAAGATTTTTTTAAAAATATTTTATTAACATAACAAGAGGAAACATAGATTTGATTCTTTATTTATTAATTTCTTTTATCTTCCATCATTTTCTCTCAAGCTCAAATGTTGTTTTTATTTCAACAGTGATGGCAGCAGCAGCGTTCAGAAGCAGAGGACTGGCTGGTGTCAGAAACAGCAACGTTTTAATCCTCATCTTTCTGCTGTCCCTGGTTTATGTCACAAATTCACTGACGAAAGTAAGAACAAAGTCACTGCTGAATTAACTGCTGCTGAAGGTACTTCTATGAAACATTTATTTGCAAATGTAAAACTACAGACACTATTTAAGTCATTATAAGCATATCAGATTTTGGGTGTTTTTCTCTCTATGTAGAGTTGTTAATATGTAGTGCTTAAACAACTGATGCATCCTGTTTTTGCACATTTCAAAAAATTCTGAGAAGTTTCTCAGAACAATTTAGAAAATCAGAAAAAGCAAAAGCAGCCAGAAGGACGGTGGGTCAGTCAGGTTGATGTTGATTGCATGTTATCAGTCAAATTTGGTCATGCAGTCAAAAACAACTGCGTATGAGTCATATCAGTGCACACTAAGAGAACTGCAACTCAGTCTGACTGTAGAAGTAAATTTGACTTTTGCTAAAAATAAATGTTATTTTCTTCTTCAGGCAGAATACAAGAAGAAACAAGCAAGTGAACTTGATGAAAAACTACAGTTTCTTCAGTCTTTGGAAGAACTAATAAAGACATCGTCATTTTTTGAGGATTTTCCTGCAATGATGGACGTAGTAAATAGTTTGAGACGCTTCTACAAGAGAACCATCATCACATCTGACAGAGAGGAAGAAGAAAAATGGTGAAAATGGGGAAACAAAAGTGGAAAACATGAAAATCATCCTAAAACTCAACAGAATAAACTTTAAAAGTTTGTATATGATGTCTTTAAAATAAATAATAATAAATAATAATACAAAATATATCATAAAATAATAATGAATCTCATCATTAAATATGAAAAGACTGAGTGGTTTTCTGTAAGAGAAATGACAGCTGTATGTTGTTTATGCTGTTCTCACTGGGAAGCAGCTTTTATTGCATTTTGCATAATAGACTGATAATCGTGGTGTTATTAAAACTACTTTTTTTTCTAACTTTTGATAAAAAACAAAACAGAAACTTGTATTCACATATTGTTATCTTAATGTGTTCCCTTTTATTTGTGTCTTCTGTTGGTTAATATAGATCTTCTATTTTGAATTTGAATACTCAACAACAACAATGAAGGTTAGCCTTGAATACTTGTCCTAGATTAAATAAATTATATCACACTAACTGCTCTTTGTGTGCTTTTCTTTTTTACTCTTTTTTACTCTTTCTACATCTTCTATGCTTTATAAAAACATAGTAAATATTACTTTATTTCTTCCCCAAAACTGAAAGAATTAAAAGTATGTAACTAGTATCTAGCAGGTTGAGAGTTACACTGAATTTAATTTTTTAATTAAAGGAAACGACTCAAATAAGTAAATATAATCCAAACTTTTCTAGTACTTATTAAACACTAATAAAAATATATAAAATAATTCACAATCCACTTATGATAAGTATTATGAAGTGTCATCCTAAAAGCTCAATGGAAAAATGTGTTTTGTCATGGTATGTCATAACAATAAATGATGACTTCTATTCCTATAAAGCAGACGAGACAAACAAAAGCTTTGTTGAAAACAAAAGTGAAAGGGCTGCTCACACATTAGACGTGGGTTGAGTTAAGTCACATCGTATACAAAGCATTTGCAGCATGTTATCTCATTATGTTTTCAGTCTTTGCCTGTACGGTACAGCAGCTTTTCCTAGATTCACACAGCAGGTAAAAAAAAAAAAATATATTACATTTTTAACAATCTATTGTTCCAAATTTCTTTGTTTTATCAACTTTTTCTCAAGTTGAGCACTTGTTCCACTTTTACAAGCGATGGCAGCAGCAGATTTTTCCAGAACCAGGGGACCAGCTGGTGCCAGAGGCTTATTTCTCATCTTATCTCTGCTGTGCCTCATTTCAGTCTCAACTTCCCTGTATACCGAGGACCAACTGGTGAATTCATTCTTGCTGAATTCCCTTTTATGATACAACCATTACACGTTTCTGTGTAGATGTACGGTTACAAGCTCATTAACTGCTGTTATTTTTTTTCTTTATTTGCAATGAACTATAGATGCTTGAGTACATGAAGATAGTGATAAAAGAAGCAGACAATCGGAAGGTGGGTTGCTTAGGTTCCAAGTTAGTTTTTTAAAATCTGCTGTGTATTTACTTAATGAGTGCATTTCACATTGAACTGTCTATAGTGATAAACTGAAAGTATAGTAACTGCAGTGTACAGGATGCAGAATAATGTGCTATTTTTTCCATCAGGCAGAAGACAAATATAGAAGGGAAACAATCACAAAACTGTTTGATCTGTCAAGTTCACTGAATGACAAGGAGCAACTGGTAAATGCTAATGTTTTCTTTGCCTTTGTTAATTAGTTTTACATATATAATATGTTCTTGTTAGAATTTTCTTCTTTTGCTGTGGTTTTCAATGTGTTCCTCAACCGGCTGTCACACTCACTATGCTCTGCTTCTTTCATTTTCAGAAACTATTCAAGGAAACCCTGCACAAAGCTATAAAAGAAGAACAAAGGCTAAAGGTGGGTCAGTCACTCTCCATGTTACTCACACGTTGACTGAGAAAGTGTTTAATTCATTACATCAGTAACAAAAAACTCCAATAACATCAGCATACATTTACTGATCTGATAATTAGTGATTTGTTTTTGTGATTCTGCTAAAACTTTTATTTTTCTCATTCAGGCACAATTCATGTACAGAATAGCAACATCAGGTGTTGAGGAAATGTTGGAGAAATACACTCATCAGCTGGAAATGGTCAAGAGATTATTGCCTGATTCCAAACCACTGAAGGAAATCGTTAACATCTGTTCGCACATGTTGAAGAATTTAAGAACTTTAATAAACAAGAAGATGAGTTTGCTGCAAAAATAGAGCTGCGTGCGACAAGGAGCTTATATCCCCATGAAGTTATTCATATGGAACTTTACTAAATGAATGTGACACAATGTTGCAGTAAACAGAGAATGTCTTTTGCTTTACTGATATTGACCAATAATTCATTAATGTTCGAATATATATTTAAACATTATACATTTGTATGTATCTGTATCATGTGAAGATTTTTTTCTTGAGCTTTCTTCGTCAAGCCCTAAAGTTAAAATAAATCAGAGCTGATGCTTCTCGTACTAACTGTAGCATCCTCCCCCGCCCACTTACAATGGAGACGATGACAGTCTTACTTTGCTTCCTAACTTTTCTAGAATTTGTTCTTGAAATTAAAAATTCAGAAGTTTATGGATTTTATAAAATATAAAACTGCAAAAAAATATGTACAAAGCCAGATTCAATATGTTACCAGGAAATGTACAGAGGATGAATTGAGGGGAAAATTAAATCCAAAGACTTTTAAAGCAATTAAACAATGAATAGTGGGATTTAACAGAATGTTGTGCATGGGATAGGGATTAATAAGTATGTACATACTTCTTCCTACTCCATTTCAGACTTAATAATTGTAATTTCATGTCATTTAGACTCTATTTTATTTAGTTTCTTTTTTGTTGTTGTTTTGTCTGAGCACATACATGTGTGTATTTACATATGTATTTGTACATGTAAATGCAAGCATGTGTACTTGTATCTATTGGTTTGCTGTATATGTCTGAAATAAAGATACATTAACAATAACAATATCATACCTTTTGTGTTCATACCATTTCTCACTTTTTAAAAATCCAATAAATACTCTCCTGTGTTGTGTTGTGTTTAGTTGCTTAGTGCCGACATGGGACAGTTTCCAATTTCGCTGTACTATTGTACAAATTATAACTGTGCGATGACAAAAAAAAGAGTTATCCTTATCCTTATATCTGATACTGTCCCTGTGAAAAGCAGTTGTTGATCTTCACGTTACTCTGATTCTCAGTGCTCATTAGTATCAGTGAGTATTCAAACTGTATTTGCTGAAGATGTTTTTACCTAAAACGATAGGAAGTATGTGCAACAATCTTTTTAAGACAGATCTTTTAATGTGATCAAGACACGCAGAAATGTCTGCAGTCTGAATGTCTGAACATACACTCACAGATACAAATGTTAAAAATGTGGAGCTGCTTTAAACCATTTACATGTCACTATATAATGAAATAAAAGCTGTCTGTATTTGACAAATATTTACTTTATTACATTTTAACTAGGTGTTTGAGGTTTCACAGTGACCAGCCTTACCCTGTTACCAGGATGACAGACAGCTAGTATGAACCCACAGCAGAACGTGACTTTTTGGAATTGAAATGAAAGAAGTACTTTGACCCACCCACAGCTGAGCCGTGTCATAGAGGAGGGGCCACTCTGTGTGTGAGTTTGTGTGTCCGTCCTTCATGTCAGCATTCATCAGTTCGTTTGTCACTGGCAGGTAAGAACAGCAACATTGGACCATGAAAAAATATTGCAGGCAGATTTTCATGCAACATCTCTACTTGTACATTTCTTTACAAATCCTTATTTATACTTGTTGTTTTATACTTTTTATACTTATGTTTTTCAGAAACTTTGATGGCAGCAGCACAGTTGACCATGAGTGGTATCACAACTGCCAAAGGCTTAGTTATGATTTTGACTCTGCTGTGTGTGCTCCATCTTTCAAGTGCACTGATAAACAAGGACGAACTGGTAAACTGGTTATTAATTTTCTTTTTTGACAGACCGATTAATGGTTAAGCTTTCCTCTTTACTGTTAAAATGCTCATTTTGTCACAGTTACATGTTTCACGCGCGTGTTTGTTGATGTTCTTTCTGGTTTTGCAGGAGGAGCTGAAGGGAAACGTTGAAACATTACAAAAGGAAATAGCGAGAAGGAAGGTGAGTCTGTCAACGATGTTGTGGACATGGATGTTGACAGACTGCTAACAGAAAAATATGTATTGCTATGACAACTAAAACCAAACATAATTTCCCATTACATGAAAGTCTTTTTGCACATAGTTACATATTTTTGTATATTTTGTCACATAAATTTGGTTTATTTTTGTCTTCCAGGCTGAAAATAATTTAGACAGAGCCTATGTTCCAGCTATCTTTGATGATTTTGGACGTCTCATGGATCCTTGGTCTGAAGTTATGAAGCCATTGTTGATTTCTACATCACTGCTTAGACCAGTGTTGGATTTAATGGATGACCTAAAGACTTTCATGGGAGCCAGCAAGGAGTACATGGATAAGTACTTTGAGACAACAGCTGCAGAAATCAATGACAATGAAGAGAAACTACGCAGTGTGATGGCAACACTAACACATCTAGAAAATAATAAAGATGAACTGTAGCATGTTAGTCAGCGTCTGTCTCTGGTATTAAATGTTCTGTATGTGAAAAACTTCTCTTTCATACTGTGCTGCTTCTAAATTAAAGCTAACTGTACACTTGACTTATAAACTTTGACAAGAAAGTTTTTGTCACACTTTTTCATTGTGTTTGTTATATCAGGTCTAACGCAAACACAAACACTAAACTGAGATTTTTGTCTCTTTGGTAATCATATTAAATCTGACAGTTGTTGATTTATGTGTAGAAACACTTCAATGTGAATAAAGACATTAAAACTGTTAAAACTTAAAACTAAAAAACTAAATTAAAATGTATATCACTGACATCAGATGCACAATTTAATGTGCACAATACAATAGTACTATGTTTTGTACATTTTCATTTTGTTATCTTTGTTTGTTTTTAAACATACTTACATGTTCACAGACAGAAAAAAATCAGATAAGAGTAGCGTGACAAATTTTTGTTGTGCAATCACACAGTTCCTCCTAATTACTTTAATAAATATGATACCAAGCAGTGTGCTATCATGTACAGTTCATTTATGATGGTTTTTGGAAAGTCTTACTAAAGTCATAATACAAAACTTTAAAATATGATGCTGTTATTGTTTCTTTTTTCAATTCTTTTTTCTGCTTTATTGAGGGTTTTTATAGTATTTTATGTGACAAAAACAACTAATGGGCCTCTATTCCTATAAAGTGAAGCGGAAAAAGATAGTAAAGTATGATGGCTGCAAAGATTAAAAAGTGTGTGTTCATTTTCTGTCTAGGTGTTGAGGTAAAGTCACCCTCTACCATGTAGGCAACAGAACTGCCTCCATGGTTAAAGGGCTCCCTCGCTGTCATCGCCAAGGACCGGCCCTATGTGGACGTACAGCTCTACTGCCACCCGGCACCACTCCCAGTTTTATTGACTTCACACCAGATAAGAATCCACCACACTTTTTTTCATTCACACTCTCTTGTATTAACACCTGTTTAAACTGTCAATGTCAATGTGCTGATTTAGTATGATGTCATAGCCTTTTCCTTTCTTTCCTTCTCTTTTCTTTTGATCAGCTGTTTCCATAGTCAGCCAATGTCTCTCCTAAGCTTGCAGATTTAACTAAATTAAACCACATCCCACTTCTAAAGAAAGTAGAAGGCGATCTGGATAGATGGATATCTGTACCCATATCACTCAGTGGGAAGGGTCGCTTCAATAAAAATGATGGTCCTGCCAAGAATCAATTATTTATTTTCAATGATCCCGAGTAAACCATCACCAGACTGGTTCAGATCTAAATTCTAAATTCCTTTAGAAAGATAAAGACCTGCGTATCAGCTTAAAAATGCTACAAAGGACCAAGGATAAAGAAGGACTAAATCTACCCATATGGAAAAGAAATAGTAAAAACTTATATGATTTACTCATGAAAGTGGCCACTTTCTCAATACTTTCATATATTGTTTTAGGAAGTATCCAAAACATACAAGTTTCATTATATAATTCTTCAAGGGATCTTATATCTGTTTTCACTCTTGTATGCTTTTCATACAAGTTTCACACAAGACAGATACAAACTTTATAAGATTTATATATATCTTTTCCATATGGGTACCTAACTTTCAACAATACTTCCTGGCCAACAGGCTACAATTCATCTCAGAATGGTTAAAACACACCCTCTTAGATGAGCTCTGGCTAGATCTAGAACAGGCACTATGCGATAATCTAGAGATTTAAGACCTACCATTTATCAGCTTCAAACATCAAGCAATGCAAACGTACACCTATCTGGCACAACCCTGACAAACAACAAAATAATAATATGATTAAATTCCCAGTTTGTAGTTGTAAAGGAATTAAATACAGGCAAAAAACAAAAAAAACGCAAACAAAAACAAAACAAAGTCCAAAGCCTTTGTTAGTCTTTGTTTGTCCAAAGCCTGCTGGTATTATGATGTAGTGTTTCTCAGTTTTCAGTTTGTAAAGGCAGCAGCAGTATATTCTGGAAAAAAGTGTTTTATTTGAAATTTTTGTATATTGGGGATATCAGTAAGAGACATAACTGTGTCAGTGAGGTTGTTCCTCTCTCCTTGTGAGAAAACTTGCATGATGTTGCAGCTGTAATGTTATCAGCATCTGTTTCCCTTATGTGTCTTGTTTCTTTGTCTGAATAGCATTTCCTGCACATCTAATGGTGGATTTCCTGTTAACAAACTAGACCCATTTCAAATAAAGCTCCACATATAGAAGTGCCTTCCAGAAAGCACAGACTTTCTTTTGCATTTGCTGCCTCAGTTCTTCCATTTCTGTGTGGAAACTAATCTATAAACAGAAATGAAAGTATCCTTTCAAGATAATGCATCATTAACACATGAAAAAGATCAAACAAACAAAAATCACGATAAGCATAATCAAGGAAGTGGCCAAACCCAGAGCCCCAGACAGGCCACCAAGACCATATAAGGTTAGACATATCCAGTTCTGGGAACACTTTGGCGTTCCCAGGCCAGACGAGAGATATAATCTCTCCAGTGTGTGCTGGGTCTGTCTACATACATTCATTTTAATAAAAATTAAAAATGAGAAATGTTATATTTTGCTTTAACGATTGATTATGTTAATTGACATTGAAATTGTTTTAACTTTAATTATTTAACTTTAGAAAATCCGTAGGTGCACCTGAGCGGGATATCTTTGGTTGCCAGTCTTGAAGAAAACCAGCACATATCCAAACATGAAAGATGCATGACCCGGATACTTATTTAACACTTAATGGAGCACTGTGGCGAAAGCTGATTATTTCTTGTACATAAACTAAATAAGTTAAGGTTTGTTGTTGTTGTTGTTGGGGTTTTTGTGTGTGGCATTTTCACTGTAGCTACATTAGGGCTTCTTGGTCAGAACGTCAGGGACACTGAGCTGTGCTGGCCCAAGTAAAATGACACCAGTGGCAGCTCCTGAAGTGTGTGCACTGGGCTGATGAAAACAAAGAGGATCAGTTAAAGATATTTGGGTTCTTTTTTTTTTTTTCCCCCAAAGCTTCTGCTCTTTGTGTTTGTTTATTTTACATGAAGTTTTTGTTTATCCAATTTTTTTAACCAATTAAATGCAACTGTTCTTGCTCACAGCCCAACTTTAGGAATAAAGGCAATTTTTGCATCATCAATAGTAGATCAGTTTCCATGTTTAAAGGACTGCCACACTATATGCAAGTATGTACACTTCAATGAATGGACACAACAAGTGAAAAACCTGAATACTGGTCAGTATTTCAATCAGTATCATTGTGACCATAAAAAATAAATATACTCAATTCCAACATTTAAAAATGTAAGCACATGTCTTGATGCATGCTCAATTATCCAGGTAAGTAAATCCCAAAAGGTTGATTCTGTTCATCTGGATGTAGCGTTTTCAGTGGGAGAAACGTTTCGTCACTCATCAGTCATATGCTCATTGTAGATGCATAAATAATAATATTTGTTTTAAATCTTTTGAGCAGTTGGCAAAAAGGTTTGTACAACCTTGTGACAGTATAAAGTATGTGAAACATGATACTTGATCTAACAATACATTGCAAGCATTCACAACCACAGACTGGTCTGCTTTATAGTTGTTTTGTCCTCTCTGAGCAAATGTCAAGCATAGTGTCCGAGCTCACCACTCCGGGATTACAGAGAACTGTATGCTCAACAATGTGAAGCCAATGTGAGCTCTAACTGGACAGATGGAAGGTTTGTCCAAGGCAGCTGCTTCTGCCTGCAGCTTAGAGAACTCACACTGGAGCACGTCCAGAGCACAGACGAGGAACTCGTGGGCATCCTGCACACAGACACACACAGAACAAAACACAGTTTCAGGTGCAAATGTACAAACAGAGAAGAGTGTGCTGCGTAGTGCAAAAAGACAGCTGCTTACTTTCTGATCGTCATCGTCAAACTCTTGATGAGACTTGGTGACTGTGTTTTTAAAAGCAGCAGCTGTTGTGCCAGCTGTCGTTGTTGAAGCGGCTCACTTTGATGTCCACAAACAGACTGCAAACAGCAGAAGTGAAGCAGACACAAAGTTAGTTTGTGTTTCACATGGATCAGCAAATTTGGTGGAGAAACCAAAGAGCGACGGTGTCTTCGCTGTACCTGATGAGCTGGCACTCTGGGTGAAACCTCCACAGCTGCAGCTGGCTGCAGAGCTCCTCAGTAAAGACTCTCAGTGTGAGGAGAGTGTGACAAAGTGGGTGAGAATACCACTTGTCCATATTCTTGTTTTGATTTAGCCCCATCTCATATGTAGTCTGCACCAGGCAAACATCTACTATCCTGGGTTTGTTTATGTTTTGCACCTTTACAGATTATGTAACATAACATCTTGGTTTAAAACAATTCTGGCAAGTTTGTTAAGTTAACATGTTATTTATTTCAACTGTTAATTGGTTTAGTTTGAACTCACCTTGCTTACCTGTGTTCCAGGAACAAAGAGAGGAAATGTAGTTTTACGTCCTGTATTTATAACTTCCTGGTTAATCTGAGGTCACAGGAAGAGGCCAGGTGAAGAAGGGGGAGAATCTTTGTAATTTAATAAAGTTGATTATAGAGTGTGTTTATAGAGAAATGGATTTGTTGTAATATGTATCGACTATACACCGAGTTTTATTGCTAGGAAAGATAGCAGTATACATTTGAATATTGAAATTTTTGCCTTACCTACCAAATGGAATAGTCCAGGGTGAATTGACTATTTAAGCAGATGAACACGGGTGTTCAGGGAAGAAAGGACCAGGTCAGTGTAGCTGTTTGCAGTTTGACCTTAGTTGCTGTTGATTTAAGTTCACTTATGTTTATTTGTACTGAGTTAACTATGGAGTTCAGTTTATTTATTTTTTGTAAATATTGTTTGGTCACAAAATGGTGAATAATGACTCGCTACACTGGACAGCATTTGTCTCCTGCACTTCTTTAACCGCTTAAGTCAAGTCCTACCACAGAGAGTTTGCAGAGCGGGGCCCATGTAGCATGTATGCTTCAGGTTAGGCAATCTTAAACACGAGCACAAAGAGGATGCAAGTCAGAGGATTTTCCTCTGTTGTTCTTCAAATCACTGACTTTAACCTGATATTCGTCTGAACACTGGCTTCATATTCAGTTGAGTGGCATCCATACTCTGTGTCCAACGTAGCCCCCTGGCTCCCCACTGGGGTAGACGGCCTGGAAACTGGCTCATCTCTCTCAGGGACTTCAGAACAGAGCGGCTCATCATCGAAGGTCACCCTTTTCTTTGAGGAACACATCACCAGTTAGTTCAACCAAAATGGACGACATAATGAGAATTCGAGTGTGAATCCTAACATTCAGACTCCACGTGTTGCTATAACAGCTGTTCACGTGTCACACTCGGCTCTGTAGAACGTACCGTGCAGAAAAACAGCAGCGAGTTGGGAGAACACAAAACCTCCGTCTGGACACCAATGTCCTTGACTTCACATTTGTCAGTGCTGATGTTACCGTGATAGAAAGACACAAACAGTGCAGTCACAGTGATGAATTTACTGGAGAAGAAACACAAAGCAATAAATCAGCTTTAAACAGGAACACAGTAAAAGGACCTCATATCTCAGATCTGTAGCAGAAGGTGGCAGGAATGTTACACGTGTCACGGCTTCTTTGTCAGGTACAGCTGAGACTGGAGGCTTCGGACCTGCTGAGTCCTTCTCCAGACCATCCTCAGACTTCATGCGCCACCATGAAGCCTTCATTGTTTTGTTCCTCTGAGCCTCAGCTGGAGGTGAGGCTGGGGCAGCAGAGGTGGCTGGAGTGTCAGGGCCCACATGTTCATTTGTGAGATCCTTTCGTGCACTCACACTGGAAACTAAACGACAGCACAGAAGATCAGTCTGCTGTAATGCACTCAAACTGCCCTCAGCGCCTCAAGAAAGTCAGCTAAACCGACTGCATGGAGCTGTGGACTCCACAGAGGGAACAAATCTACAACTTACACATTGAAAACTGATTCAACTCAAATATTCAGACAAATTAGAAAACTATGCTTAAATGTAGCTAATGTCCAATAAACACCGTAGTGGAGGGAGTTTAAACCTCCATCAGCCTCTCTAACATAATGATGTAATGCAGACCTGCTGTCAGTGTAAATCTCCAGGACATGTCAGCAAAATCAAAGTTTAATTAACTGAAATGGGGGACTTACCTAACACTAATACTTCATATAGTACTTCAATCCACTAATCAGTTCAAGAAGTTTGTTTTAAAATATGATTGAACAGAAAAACACAATGCGCATGTGCAAATAACAGTAGCCAGCTGCTGCCAGAAGATGGCGGCAAAGTAAAGGTTGGCTGCAAAGCTTTATGACACAAGCTGTTTGATAAGAAAGCAGAGAAATTTCTTTACTTTGGGACATTTTGGTCAATGTGTATTATTACATTTGATTAAACAATCACTGCTTTTCCTCCAGGCTTTCTGAAGCTCTGTCAAAGTTTTTCTTTTCAGTCCTTTTTGAGTGCAGTCCTTGTACCCAAAATGTATTGCAGCATATCTCAGACTGGGGTGCAGTGTGTCCATAATTGGACCTCTTTCCTGTCGGGGTGGGGCTCTTCCAGGGGGCGGGTCTTGGGTGCTGACCTTCATCTCGGCTTACACCGAGTTGGCTGCCCATTGTCTCAGGGCTTCCCACCCCTTGTTCATGTGGGCCCCTTTAAGGACCTCCCTCCTGCTCCTGCAGGGATGAGTGCGCAGATATCGCCGAGATGTGTGGCTTCAGGCCTTCGGTACTCTTGTGCAGCTGCAAATGGCTCGGTCTGTCTCTTGCTCGTGGGGGGCATTATTGCGGCTTCCCAGCCTCATTTTCAAGTACATTTTGTGGCAAACAAACACTCACAGTTGACACTCTCTCTCATTCTCTCTCTCACACTCACAAGAATTATTGTGTTCCAGGTGCTGTATGCTTGCTTTTTTCACAGGTGGACAAACATACAAAACAAATACAAAATCAGGAAAGGGGAAAAACTTTTTCACATGAGAGTAATTGAGAGTGGTGCAGGACATGTATAAGGGCAGTGAAACAGTGTAGTAGAAAGGATCGGTGGTTTCGAGGTAGGGGTGGGATTATAGTCCAGTTCATCATACAGGATCTTTGTATGCCGTCAAATAGGTGATAGGATGGTTTCACAGTGTGTGGCATCAACTGTGAAACATAGAGGAGGAAGTGTGATGGTCTGGGGCTGTTTTGCTGAATCCAGGGTAGGTGACTTGTACAGAGTGAGAGACACCCTGAACCAAAACGGCTACCACAGCATTCTGCAGCACCAATACCCTCTGGTATGTGCCTAGTTGGTCAGGTTTCATCCTACAGGAAGACAAAACTACCTGAGGAGCAAAGAACAAGATGGTAAGCTTGAAAACATGGAGTAGCGAGCACAGTCTCCAGACTTGAACCCATCCAGCTGGTTTGGGATGAACTGGACACAAGAGTGAAAGCAAAACAACCTGCAGGTGCCACACATTTGGAAATATTATTGTGACCCACCTGGCACTGGGACACAAACTTGACTAACAAAGCAGTGAAATAAGGTCGGAGTAATGAGTAATATTACAAACTAACCACCTGCTATTACCAGTTTCAATTCACCTTTCACATAAATAAATATTTTTGTACATATGCAAGTATAATTTCAAACTGAATTTCTGTTATTACTTCATTTCAACTGCAGCACCACCATTGTTTGTTTGTTTGTTTGTTTGTTTGTTTGTTTACCAAAGAAAACAATCATTCTCTGTGGGGAAAAAACTCACTGGTGGATCCTCACCTGTCAACTTTTGGCTCAAACCTTTGAGCCAAAAGCTCAAAGGTTTGGCTCTCTTGTGCAATAAAACTTGTGAACCTGCTTCCCCTCTCAGTGTCTGCCTTGTGCCAGTTTTGACTGTTGCAAAGAGGTGAACTTAAATCTAATTTACAACAGCAAAGATGTACACAGCCTTTCTCCTGTGGGAGAAGCTTTATATCTGTGTTAAATATACAAGTTGTGGCCATTTTCATAATATTTGATTGTTTAACATTCACATTGACAAAGTAAGGATTCTGGGGGACACGAGGTGTGCTCCAGCAAATATTTCCTCTGTGGTCCCATTAAATATGGATTTAAACATGAAAGAGTGTGAGATGGCAAAATGAAAGACATTCTGTACTTAATCAGAAATACAGATATTAGAGGTAAAACCACTCCTGTAAAAGTAGCTCTTTGGAGGATTTTTCTACCAGCTATTTTTTTGCAAAGCTAATTGAACCTTGTTCTATATTAATGTATTATTAAAGTAACATTAATACATAAGAAAATTAACTTTACTTGCTTAAATTTTAATTCTCATAAATATAATCAGCTTGAATCAGTTTGGTAGAACATGAGCAGAGAAAAAGACGACAATTTTAAAATATCTCTACATTGTAGAGAGCGACTTTGCCTCTAAACAGAAAAGGAGTAATGAACGGGTTAAAGTGGGATTCAGCAGGTGGGGGAAAATCGGTCGTAGTGGCTCAACAATGGAAAAAGAATCGCAATTCCTATTCAGAGCTCCAGTAGATTTTCTTTGTATACAGGCTGTGATCAGCTGATCTGGGCTGCTGGTGCTTTGAGGTTTACTGCTCTTTGTGGATTTACACACCTGAATTTAACAAGATGTAAGCAGGTGTTTTATGAGTTGTCCTGGCTGACTTCCATCATCTACACTGACAGCACACTGTTTATGTTGTGTTTATACTAAACAGTATGAAGGGTATTCAGTGAATAAATCTAAGCATAATCAGCTTCACTTCAAAATCATCTCAGCTGCACTTGATGTGACCAAATGTATGCAGCAAGCAGGTGAATTCTGTACATTAAGTGAATTAAATAAGAATAGATAATCTGACTATGTTACAGAATAGACAATATAAACATATTTAAAATTAAAGGAATTGGGTGTTTAGGGCCCGGATGGCTTGGGGACAGATGCTCCTCTTGAATCTCTCTGTCCTTGCCCGGATGATGCGGAACCTTCTACCGGATTGCAGAAGTTGGAACAGTTTGTTGCCAGGATGGGACGGGTCCTTCAGTATCTGCGCTGCTCTAGTCCGGCATCTCCTGGTGTCTCAGCAAAAGTAACTATAATTACTAAAATAACTTAAAATTATTCTATTTTCCTTATGCTAAGTGTGTCACATACTTACTGAGAAATATCTGTTCTTATGGAAACACCTTAACAAACCTATGATAATTAGCCTACAAATCCTGACATGCACTCAACCCCTCCCACTCCCAGTCTAACAGGTTTGCTGTATGTGTTGTACAAATGGGAGGAGCCAGAAGATACCTGAGATCTTGACCTAAATGTAACAGCCCTACTTTACGTCGACACTGTAAGTTCATTTCCTTACAATCCTCTGATAGTTGTTTTTTAGGGGAGGGTATTTTTTTAGCCTTTATTGAGAAAAGACAAAAAACTGGGAGAGAGAAAGCAGGGGGCAGACACGCAGTAAAAGGCCTAGGGGAGGATTTGTTTCCGGGCAATAGCATGTGGGTCACATGCTCAGTCAGGTCGGCTGTACCGTTGCCCATAACAAGAGTTTCTTATATATATATATATATATATATATATATATATAACAGTACTGTAACATAATCTCTGCTTGCTTAACAAAAGCACTGATCCCACAGTGAGTGTTGGGTTGTAATTTGATACCATTTGAAATCCTTGGGTTGGGTTATGTTTGTTTGCCTTGTTCAACAAGGAAGTGGCATGGCAACCTTTGTCTAAGATATCTTTATTAAGAATATGCTTTAGTATCTTAGGATGAGATTAAGAACAAGTGTAAATTGTATCCAAATACAAATGCACTATATTATATTGTAATATAACATTGCGTGGGCTGCTGCCCTCACGATCCAGCCCGTATAAGCAGAAGAAGATGGATGGATAATATTACGTTTATTATTTGTGTCCAAATCTGTTGCTGTCTATTCCAAGTTGATATGTTTTCACAGACTTTTGTTTAGGTTTTTGACACCATTTCACAAACTGCTGTTAAAATAAAACAAACCGAGGTGCTTTTCTTAAGTTTAAAGCAGGACCAAATTCAGTATCACTTTGCTAATATTAAAACTTTCTCTCTTCCACAGGCAAGCAAAGAAATGAATTTTCAGTTTCAAGTGACATTCCCCCAACCAACTGACACACATCCTGTAGTACAGTGTATATTTAACAATAACAGCAAAAAGCTCAAGAAGTTACTGAGGCACAATGACATTAATGGACTTTACCCTTCTAGAGAGTGGAAGGAATGTATAACGCCGTTGATTGCTGCTGTTGTAAAACACAACACATATATATGTTCTTATCTTTTAAAACAGGGTGCAGATCCAAATATACCTTCTCAGTGTGGCTGGTCACCTTTGCATTATGTCTCACGTTCCAAAGCTCCACTTTTTTTTGTGGAAAAACTTCTAGAAGCAAAAGCTGATTTAAATGGATGCCATGCTTTCACACCACTGCTTACTGCTGCCACCAATGACAGAGAAGATGTCATAAACATGCTCCTCTCTGCTGGTGCACCGGTAACACTCTTACCTATAACTCATCCTGAGCATTCTGTTCACAACAAAAGATTATCTGAGATGATTCATAATATTTCATCCAAAGGAAATGAACTCTGCTCCAAAATCAGATATTTTTTGGATATGGAAATTGCTATTCCTGAAAAAACACCTGAAGAAGTGTTCAGAACTTTTAACAGTCAGATGCTGTTGGAAGATCCTCAGAGCCATCTAACCATGATTGAACTTCTCTTTACTGTTACAGGGCGAAATGCGGAAAAATACTGTCAGGCGTGTATTAAATGGCTAAAGGAAACTGGAAATGTGAATACTTACATTGCAGGTGCAGCCAGTCGCTTTCCAAACATCTCTAAGACACATGTAAAGCTGGCAGTTGAAAGTTTAAATGCAGTTTTCTGTACAATAGATGACATAACAAATGAGCAAGCACTAGCTGTAGTTCCACAATTACTGAAAGTGCTTGACTCAAAAGACAGTAGTGTTTGTGAAGCAGTGTTACAAACACTGTATGTGATAACACAGAAAACAAAAGGCACACAGGACTGGGACTTAGACTTTTTTGAGAAGTTATGCAGAACAGTTGCCCCTTTTGTAAATGAGAAGCTCCCGACTAACATTAGGGTCTATACATACGGTATATTGGCAAACCTACGGTTAATCGAACAGGCAGCTAACATTTTTACATCAGTGGGTGTAACTTCAGTGCCTGAGGACATACTGACATCAGCTGACATGAAAATGAATGAAAAGCTGAAAGAGGTGCTGAGAAGTCTGAAAGAATATCTGAGCAAACCAAACTCAGAATGTGAGGGAAATGCAGCATCATCTGTGGCCAAGAAGAAAAAGAAAAGGAAAAGGAAAAAGAAGGAAAAGACACAAAAGCAAGAAGACCCAAATGCTGAAGTTTCCACTGCAGCAACTGATCCAACAACAAAAGTTCCTGTTGTAGAATCAACTTCAAATGTGAAGCCTTTTGAATACAGCACCATTGAAAAATCAGAAAAGCTAAACTGGGATCCAGTCAGCAACAGGTGGAAGGACAAACTGGAGATGCTTGCTGGCTCAGATGACAGTAAAATATCCAGAATCAGAAGCATTATTTATGTGAATGATGCAGAATTCAGAATAGCGAAGGGAAGTGATGGTACTGAAGTCTTCTTGGGGCTGAGAGAGGACGGCACAGAAGTTGCCATTAAGAGAATGTCTAAAAGCAACTATGAAGAGCTGAAGAACGAAGAAGTAATTCTACGACATCCAGAACTTGATCATCCTTATATCGTACGATATGTTGATGCTGCAGAGGACAAGAACTTTGGATATCTTTGTCTGCAACTTTGTGAATACACCTTGGAAGAATATATCAGCAATAATGACCATGACCCACTGATGTTAAAGAAACTTGTCAAACAAGTTCTTGAAAGTCTGAAGGTGCTTCACTGTCAAAATCCTAAAATTCTCCATCGAGATATTAAACCTCAGAACGTTTTGATTGGTAAGACACGATTAAATTTCAGGAAAAAAACAAACATTTTAATTCATATTTACCAAATGTGATTTTATTTTATATCATTCCTCCTGCAGATGTTACCGGGAGAGCAAGATTAGCTGATTTTGGCATAAGCAGACGCTTACTCAAAGGCCAAACAACTTTACGTACACGCAGTGCAGGAACCAAATGCTGGATGGCCCGAGAGACTTTAGCAGAAGAATCTGTGATATCATACAAGTCAAGCACAGACATCCAGGTAAAGTCTGAACACAAACTTGATTAACTGAAAGATGGCTTGGTAAACATATCTAAACTGATAACATGTGTTGTTATTAAGGTGGCAGGCATGCTGGTCTATTATATCCTCTCTGGAGGCCACCATCCATTTGGTGACAAATCCTTTGAATGTGAGTTCAACATTGACAAAGGGACGTACAGTTTGGATCACGTTCAAGATGTGGTGGCAAAAGATCTCATCGAGTGGATGATCAACAAAGAGCCAAAGGACAGACCCAAAGTAGAAGAATGCTTAAACCATCCCTTCTTCTGGACTTCTGAAAAGTGAGGGAATTATTGACAATTAATAAAAAACATTTTTTTTTTTTATCATTCTTGGTTTCTGCCTGTCAAAGAGGGATACAGATGTTCATTTTAGAACAAACTGAGCCACAGCTGATCATCCCGGATCAAGCTAGTTAAGCATTAATGCTACAATGTTGTGCTAATGCTAAATCCGCTATTACACACTTCTCCTTAAATTTTTAAATGCTTATTAATGCAGCTTTTTTGTATTTATTTATTATTACTTTTTATATTTATTTTTAATAATTTCCTTTCCAGGAAAACTGAATACTTGAGAAAGATCGGTAACAGGGACAATGTCGCAAACTATCGAAAGGCTGAACAGGAGCTGATTGAATCTCTAGAAAAATGTGCTGTGGATGGATCCTTTAAACAGTGGAAGAATAAGGTGACTGTAACATCAAATATCAAATGTCTAGATTCCTAAAATCCGCTTCATGGCTAATGTGTTTGTTGCAGTTTCCACAAGAGCTGGTTCAGAAATTGGAAGGTAAAAAGCCCTACACTGAAAACACGTTGGGATTACTGCGCTTCATACGCAATCTCCATGAGCATTAGTGAGTTAAACTAATTTACAAGTGACTCTATCTATCTATCTATCTACTAGGGGTGCAACGATACACAAAATTCACGGTTCAGTTCGATACTTTGGTGTCACGGTTCGATATTTTTTCGATACAAAAAAATGTTCATGCCTTTTTAATTTGTCATTTATTAAAATTATAAATATATATTTTAACTCAAAAGTACAGTTTTTAAATGTAATGTTTCTGAAACAACAAAATAATAATAATAATAAAAAAAAATCTATCTGATCGAGAAATCACTCATCTTTGGAAAAGAGAGTTTATTACACAGAAATGGCTCCAAAATAAATCCAATCCAAAATAAAAGCTATACTATACGCGTCTTCTGGGGTATACTCTCAGCAGCATATTAAACATATCAGGTCCCCATAAGGAGAATCATGTGCTAACCGCTGTCTAAATGACTCGGGTAAAGTTTGTAGCATGCTGGTTGCTTTTGTCTGCTTCCACTTGTCTTTGCACTAGGATGATGTCGGCGTAAATGTGCAGTCATATTCATTGTGCTAACGCATAACTAATGCCTTAGCGCTAACTGCGCATTAGTTCCCACCAATTGAGCATTGCGTGGCACATCCGACATACTGTTTTACTTTTGTCCATGACGCGCTTACCATCAGGGTCATGCTTCACATGAAAACCAAGATAGTTCCAAACGCCAGATCTGAATGAGGGTGGGGGAGGTTCAATTTTGGGTAGCGTTGAGGCAGTTGCCATGTTGCAACGAGCTTAGCTTCTGCCTTGCTAGCTTGCGCTGCGCTCAGTGGATCTGAACTCGACAGTGCAGCCTAGGCGGAGTAGTCGAACGCAGATCCACTGAGCGCTCAACACAGACAGCATCGTCAGAAGAAAAGTTGATAAAATAAATAAAACATTTTGTATTGTTCGATACATATGCCTACCGAAATGAAAGCACTGTATCGAACGGTTCAATATCGATACGAGTATTTTTGCACCCCTGATATCTATCTATCTAGAACTCTGCTTGTCTTACTTACCATACAGTAATAAAACCTTCCTTGTTCACAGTGCCAAGGAAGCAGCTCAAAATGATGTTCTGGCATTGTTTCCTGATCTCTTTGGGAGCATTCACACATTTGCAAAACACCAAGGCTGGAATTTAGAGACACCATTAAAGGAAATGTTTCAAAGAGAAGACAGCGAGGATATTAGCACAGTTTTGATGGTGCCATCTAAAAGCACGGAGGAGTCCCTGGGTGTCCCCATTCAAGAGTCTCAACCCAGTGAAGTCAAAGTTGTCAGCAGCCATAAAAAATAAAATAATAACTGCCAGTAGTAGCAGAGATGTCATATCGATGTGCCTCCTGCTGCTCTGTTAGTTCTTAAGGCATCATGACAGAAGACACTGATCTGCTGTGGTGATCCACATGTTTGCACATAGTTGCTGTTCCTTACACAGCCTTACATTTCACCAGCACTAATAATGCACCAACTTGAAGTTAGATTTGTGCCTTCATGGAGCCACGACCAAGACCCTGAGACTGAACCAGCTAAATGGATTTTAGACACGGTGTATGATTTATACTGTCTTGTGTGAAACAAGTGCCTGATGTTTTAAAAAAAGTAGTTATTGATTTTTAAAAGTATGAAAGAAATAGATTAGAATTACTATTTTTCGAGTCTCTTTATTTTAATTTTGTTTTTGTGAGGTTGTGTACTGTATTTACACACAGTTATGCTACTTTTGTTATTCTGTTATCTTTTAGGTTGTAGTTTCTAATTCATTCATACATTCATTAAGAAACACAAGAAGAAACAATGAGGTATACTTAAAGAGTGGAACTTGGTAAGATCGGTAGCAAACAGAGATCTAGGTCTAGAAAAAATACCATTATATTTTTATTCAGTTAATCTTCATTGTAATGTTAATGTAGCCAGGTGGAAGGTCGATATTATGGGACATGCCACTGGATGGCGCTGTTTCTTTTGGGGTAATGCACTGTATGTATTTGAGTTAACACTTGTATTATACTATCTCTGTGGGTAAGAGGGAAAATGTACCTTGTTAACTATTTAATCTTGGCTCTGTATCTTAGCAGGAGAAGCCATGTTTGTTTTATTTCTGTATGTGTTTATATCAGACACAAAATGACGCTAGACGTCCTTGAGTTCCAGATGCTGATAAAGTTGGGGAAATAACCTGCAGTAGCAGTGGGTTACCAGTGCACAAAGCTGTTACTGGATAAGAACTGTCTGTAACAATTTTATTTCTTTATTTTTACAACCTTTCTTTATTTTCTTCTGAGTGCTTACTTTATCATTCAGATTAAAAGAACCCCAAATATAATCTGTGTTCTGGGCTGGTTAATTTAGCCAGGCTACATTAAATTATGTGTGTGTGTGTGTGTGTGTGGCTGGGGGGAGGGGGGTTGAGGAACAGATATAGAGACACTTTTGATTTCTTCCACAAATACAAAGGTAATAAAGGAGCAGTAGTTTACACTATTATAGTTTTAAATACTTCCATTCCTGATCGCAGCCTTTCACAGATTCTAAACAGAATAAATACGTTGGACATGCCTTTTGCTTTGTGGAAATTACCTCGGGCCTATGACAGATTCAAACTGTACAAACATGTATGTCACATAGTAATTGAAAAAATCTTTGTACTTAATATTAAGAGCCACAAGTGGCTTTAGTAAATATTAAGAGTTTGAGATTTTAACCATGCAGGGTTTTTTTTTTCTAGTGAATGGTACTGAAAATTTGCAAAACATACACATTATACATATTTAAGAAACATGATTTCGTATTTTGTTTCTCGTCATGTTTTCTAAAGCAAAATACAAAGTAAACAGTAGATTGATTCTTTCTGTGTAAATAAATCTGTAAAACTGACTGTAGGACGTGTCCCTTCCTGGTTTTTTTGTTGAATTTTAAATCTTTTCACCACAATACAAAGTAAAAGTAAAGCCTAGCTTTCTTTTGTTTTAGCTATTTTGCACTTTAAAGGTCTGAGAACTAAAATATAAACTACACTTTAAGTTGAATTATTATTATTATTATTATTATTATTATTTAATTGTAATTTTTTTCTTATTATTCCATAACAGTGTGCGATAAAAGGTAATTACAGACTTTATGCCGTTATTATAAAATAATATGTTTTTTATCTATGCAGATAAAAGATTTATTGTATTGGTCTCATTTTAAGGGGATTATTACTTTCTTTAATATTGTATTTTATATACGGATATTTTTCTTTTTTTTTCTAGTGTCAGTGTTTTTATGTTACTGTAACTGAAATTATTTCTTCTTTTCCACCTGTTTATTCAGCTCAGGATTTTATTTCCCATTCTTGACTTTATCAACTTTCAAATGTCAACTCCTTCATAGTTTTCTTAAATCAGAAATATTTCTTAGTCACCTTGCAATCATTGGATCTTAGGAAACAGGCATCACCATTATACAATGGTAGTGAAAATATTCATGACACTCATGAAAATGAAAAAAGATCTATTCATATATTTGGATTTATCTTTTTAAGTTAAATATTTCTGTTCTAATAGTTTTGTGGATACAAAATAATATGACAGGTCTTGAAGGAAAGTAACACATTTACTCTCATTTGGGGCGCCTGAGGATGGATCATTGAGTTTGCCACCTACCTTGTGTCCTCATACCTGGTGGTAATGGACAGCATGTTGCCTTATCAGCACTGGGGTCTTTTGTTTGATGGTTCCACAGTGCCTCCCTCTGGCCATGATGAAGTATCACACCCCTCTGCTCTTTCTATTACAGGGAAAGTCTAGAAAGCACAAACCTTTAATAATCACAGCTGAGATCATAAACTGTAGTTATCCTTCCTTCCTTTCCTTCTTCCTTCCTCTTAAGCACTTAAGGGTTGCTGGAGATGGCTTGAAGACTATCCCAGCTGTCACAATGTAAAACTCAGGGCACACACTTTACAGTTCACCACTCATGATCACATTCCCAATAGATGATTGTAATTCCCAAAAGAATCAATAATTAACCTAAAAAAGCGAGTTGTTGGACTGTGAGCCGGAGCACCCTCAGAGAACACAACATGCAAACAGCAGCCAGCAGATTCACATGCACGACCTTCGTGCTGTGAGGCAACAGTACCAACCACTGCACCACCGTGCTGACCTCAGAGTGCAGCCGTATGGTGGAAAATGTTACTGTGGATGCTTTAGATCAGGGCTCTCAAACTCGCGGCCCGCGGGCCATTTGCGGCCCACGTCACCTCTACTTGCGGCCCGCATATTGATGTGAAGACCTTGTTTTTTTTTAAATTATTAAACGGAAAATGACGGCAGAGTGTTACAGGCATGGCCCTTTCAGACTGTAGCCTCATGGGCGGTGTAGTCCATGCTGCAGGGAGAACGTGTGGGACCGCCCCTCCCGCTGTGTGTATGTGAGCGTGAGGGAGCGAGAAAAAGTCGAAAAGTGCGAGGTGCTACCAAGCAGAAACGGGAGATGGAAGCATGTAAATAGAAAAGCAGAGGTGGAAAGAGTACTAAAATATTTTACTCAAGTAAAAGTACTATTACTTTGCTGAAATTTTACTCAAGTACAAGTAAAATTACCTGTCTAAAAATTTACTCAAGTAAAAGTAAAAAGTAGCTCATTTAAAATTTACTCAGAGTTACAGTTACATAGTTACTTTTTTGTCAGCAGGAGGACAGCCTCTTCTGAGTAGGGCAAACAAAGACAATGGGATAAATCTCAAAGTAGTTGTTTTTTAATTAAAAGAAAAACTTTCCAAATTAAAGCGCAGTGGCAGTTAAACTGCAAGTCTATACATCAAAATGGATAATGGTCACCAAACCAACCAACCAAACTGTCAAAACCATATAATTCTTTTACATGTGAATGTGTTTTAAACTGTCAAATAAGAGAACAAGTACTGAATTGAGCTGTATGGCAGCTGCTATAAAAATGTGTTTTAATTTTTTAAACTTGGCCCTGCTCTGTTAATTTTGAGGAGCAATTCAATTCAATTCAATTCAATAAAACTTTATTGATCCTGAAGGTTGACCCCGAAGGAAACTGGGTTAAGGTTGCCGACCTTTGCCAGCGTCATCTTACCCTCCGACCATACATACATTACACAAACATCACATAGGGAAGACAGGTCAGAGAGGTATAACGATGGAAAATGCACCACGTGAGGAAAGATAAGGAGGAAAAAATTAAGTCCCCCTAGACTGAGCTCCAAAAGGGAGATCAGTTTGAGAACAGAAAAAAAACACCTCTGCACATAGCACATGTTATTCTTTTGCCTGCAGTGTGAACATATGTGGGTTAAGTAAGAAAGTAGCCGCTTCTGTCTTCTGTCCAATTTAACTATTTTTTTTTTTAAAATAAATTATTATTATTAACAAACAGGAAAAGTGAACACATTTTCTTTTGGCAATTTACCAATCAAGTAAAAATATTTTAAGTTGCGTGGACAACAACGTGCCCAATAACAGCTTATGTCTTAACTTAATGTGATTAACTTGAGCACAGCCTTTTTTGCTAAAATAAATGTACAAGTTTCATTTAACTTACCTCTGCATGCTTGTGCAGGTTTGATGTGGAATTTTTAAAAGCTGCTAACTCGGTCTCTCTGGGCAAACACAGCTTACACTGCATAATAAAGCTGTTGCCTTTCTTGCACTTGAAGCTGAAATGGTCCCTTAAATACGGCCAGGGGTTCACATCGGTTTCTTCGAGTTCAGGGTCAGCAGAATTCGATGGGGTTTCTTTTTTCGCTGGATCTGTACCACCGATGTCAGACTCCATTTTTATCGTGACCCAACGCTAATTTGTTCTACTACCCATTATTCCCTGCAGTATTTCCAAAGCGCAATGTTGTTTTTTTTTTTTGTTTGTTCTTTTAATTTACTCAGTAACGGGTGTGATTGAAAATGTAGCGAAGTACAATACTTTTTAAAAAATATACTTAAGTAAAAGTAAAATTACCGACTTGGAAAATGACTTTAAAAAGTACAAATACACAAAAAAACTACTCAATTACAGTAACGCAAGTAAATGTAATTCGTTACTTTCCACCTTTGTATAAAAGTAACCACTGCAGCCAAAAAGAGTGCCCAGTTGTAAGTAAGCTATTAAGACTTGACTGTACACTGTGTTCGTGTTTTCCTCCGAAACAATAAAGTTCTGCTGGAGCAGCCTTTCAACGCCTCTTTCTGTCTCTCGCTAGCAAAGTTGACCCAGACAGTAAAGCTAGTTCTCGGCTACGAGCCCGACACGGAACCCAAAGTATTAGCCGGAGGTCTCCTTACCACGGTTTGGAGCCGCGGACCTGGCCGAGGTAACAAGATAGTGCAAACATGTTGAGGGATTGGCTGTGTTCGTTCAGTGAGAGAAAGAAAACAATTTTCACTTGGAGTTGAAAACTAATGTGTACGCTTATACCTGCATTTTTATTTTGTTAAATACAAACAACATTGTAGCAAAAGTGCTGCCACGTGTCTGGCCAGAAAGAGCTGTTTATTTGGTAGTTCAATGAAACTACTGTACTACACTGCTGAGTGACTGCCTTCTGCTTGTCAAATACATTTCATTGCAATGTTGACCCTGTGCTAACTTGCACATGACAAATGAAACTGAAAGGCTTCAGATTGTTAAGAGTGGGGGAAAAAATTGCGTTCATGTTTGCAATTTTGTCTTGTTACACAATATTCTGAATTAAATGGAACAAACAAAACACTACATTTTAGGAAATATTAATGGGTGTTTTTGTGTTTGTTTTTTTGTACTACTTGGACACTAAAGTGGCCCTTCAATGAGATGATGGTGCCAGAAGTGGCCCGTGGCTCATTTGAATTTGAGACCCCTGCTTTAGATTATATTACATACAGAAAAAAGTACTGGTTTATTATTTTAGTGGGCAAAAGAGTCAAGATTGGATCTAAAGGATGTAAATGGAGAAGCGCAGTGCATTTCTACTCAGTCTGAACACTCGACACAGCCTCATTCACACAGCTGCACACACATGATTAGGGGAAACTCAACATTCAGTATCTTCTTTTTTCATCAAAAGACTTTCTCTGTATCTCTGCTCTGTTTGTTTTTGACTTGAAACACTAAATAAAAGTTTTACTACACATCTGTCTCTATTGTTTAATCAGCAGCTGTAATACTAAACTGTCCAAAATTTAAAAGTCTACATTTAGTAGATTTAGAGATATTTATTTCACCACTTTTAGTTAATGATACTTTATAAACCTATTCTGCTGTTTAACAAAGACAGTATCATCATGTTTAAAGCACTTTTAAATCTGACAGCAGCACTCAGTTCTCCTGCACATGTGTGATCTTGGAGTGAACTGAAGGTTCAGATGCATCTCTCAGGTCCTGTGTGGAGACTTTGCTGGACTTTGTCTGTCTGTTAAAGATGTGGTTTTCAGATGCTATTCAGCTGGTGTAGATAGTGGGGGTTTAGGTCTGAAACATCTTCTTTTGTCCTCCATTCATCCAGTTTCATGAGATAACTTTTTGGTACAAGGACTGGACTGAAAATGACTGAAAAGAGAAACTTTGAAAGAGTTTTAGAAGCCTGGAGGAAAAGCAGTGCTTGTTTAATCAAATGTAATAATACACATTGTTTAAATGTCCCAAAGTAAAGAGATCTCTCTGTGAACCTTTAATTCATCACCCTCTTGTGGCAGCAGCTGGCTACTGTTATTTGCACATGTGCATTGTGGTTTTTTATCCCGTTATAATTTAATACAAAACCCTTTAATTAAATTAGTGAGTTAAAGTAATATGTGAAATATTAGTGTTAGGTAAGTCCCAGAGTTCAGTTTATTGGACATTAGCTACATTTAACGAGAAGATATGAGATCCAAATATATGCTTATGTCAACACATGTTCATTTTGATGAAGTTTAGTGAGCAAATTTGAATCATCACAACAACCAAAATGTTAGCAACACATCATAAGTCATGTGGGAGCTGGGGGGGGATGTCATGTGACAACCAGTTTGGCTTCCAGAATCGTGACATCACACCCATTTAGAATCTTACCACCACTTTGGTCCTTTGATCCTTTGATCCTAAAACCTATAAGTAGGGGTGAGACGCAACAACTTTTAGTTCGTTGTTCGCAGCATTTACGTTCGCAGCATTGAAACGTTCGAGAGAGAAACCTTTCAAAACAATAGGATCCTTTTCAGAGCGACTTTTTACACTTTCCAGCATGTCTCTGAAAAAACACACAAGACAAGAAAAAGTACAGCCCAGCTCTTCTCTTCTGGCTCAAGAAGACAACATTCGAGTTCAGAAGATGTGCTTGGAAGAAATGCATGAGGAAAATCTCATGAACAAGCACAACAAGCAACACCCGGCCCAGGCAGAGAGTTTTTTTCAGCAACAAAAGGAGATTATCTTCCTCAGAGAAGAAAATGAGAGAAAGACTGCTGAAGTAGATAAATTGCTCAGCCAGCTTCTTGAAAAGGAAGATATTCAGAAGGAGAAAGAAATGGAACTCCTAGACATGCGTGGAAGGAACTTTGAGCTCAAAGCAAAGCTTGATAAAGCAATAGAAAAACTCAAAGAAATCCTCCAGCAGAAGAAAAATGAGAAAGACAAGGACAAAAAGGATCGGGAGCTGCAATTAAAGCTCGATGAAGCTCTGCTAAAAAATACCGAAATCCTCCAAGAGAAGAAACGGCAGGAAATAGAACTCCAAAACTTGGGGATAAAATACAAAGCATTGCTTCAAGAGAAAAAGCAACAACCGATCAAACAGAAAGAAAGCAAGCTTGAAAGCGAGCTGAAAACAAAGCTTGATAAAGCACTGCAAAGAAATGACCAGATTCTTCAAGAAAAAGAACAACTGGAAATAAACCAGAGAGACATGCGGTGCCAACTCCAAAGCATGGAGAAAAAATGCAGAGTCCTGGAAGTAAAACTTGATAAAACTGCAGTGCACAAGCAGAAATATCAAGAGCTGCTTCAAGAGAAAGAACAACAGGACATAAAGCAGAAAGAAGACAAACGTTTACTCCTGGACTTTGAGAGAGAAAACCAAAAGCTGCAAGAACTTTACAAGAAAATGAACTACAAAGCAACTGAGATGGAAGGAGAGAAGGAGAAACTGCAAAAACAGTGCTCAGCAATGCAGAGTCAGCTCAATGACATGCTGACAAAAAACACCGAACTCGAGGAACTTTCCAACACCTTGAAGTGCAAAAACACTGAGGTGCAGCTGCTAAAGCAGCAGCTCGAGAAAACAAATGAAGACCTGCAGTGCAAACTTCAAGAAACCGAGAGGAAAAGTCAGCAGTTAGAAGACACTCACAACAAATTACAAGAGTGTTATACAGAGATGCAGGAGGCAAAGGTAATGCAGGAGGAAACATCTAAAGAGTTGAAAGGAAGGCTTGAAGACAAACAAGCCGAATTAGAAGAAGTGGAGAAAACATGCAGGAGACTTGAGAAGGAGAATAGCGAAACAATCGATCAGCTGAGAACGCTGATCCTAGAGAAAAAGGTTCTCGTGGAAAAGCTCCTGGAAAAGAAGAAGAAACGCTTCCGCTTCTTCTGGAGGAAGGACACTCCTGCTTTTTCTACTCTTTCTACTTTTTCCACTGCTGATGTCACCTCGTCTTCCTCCACCTCTGTTCCATCGTAATTTTGACCTCCCCTCTCCTGCCCTCTCCCTCTCTCCTGACACCTTGACACCTCTCCCTCCCCTAGCTCCCTTGAACTCCTAACACCTGTCCCATCTCCCTCCCCCCTCTCCCTCTCTTTTCACCCTCACCCCCCAACCAGTCCCGACAGTTGACTGCCCCCTCTAGAGCCTGGTTCTGTCATAGGTTTCTTCCTTTAAAGGGAGTTTTTCCTATCCACTGTCGCCTAGTGCTTGCTCAGAGGGGATTGTTGGGGTTTTCTCTCCTCTATCTCTTTCCTCCTTTCTATCCCTTTCTTTTACCCTCTACTTTACACCCACCCTCCCACCCTTCTATTTCCTCAACAATTTAATAATAAACACAATTGGCTGCATTTTAAATGTGTCTGATCAATGTCTTCATTCAAGAATGAATTGTCTTTGTTACGGAGTCATGTGTATTTTGTGTTTTCCTCGGGCTGGTGATCCTCACGGTTGTTCAGCCAAGAATTCCAGATTAGCAGCAATACCTTCAATTCATTGACATTTGCAAGCATTCCTTTATACACAGCATTTCAGTCAGGTTGAGGTCTGGCCCTTCCAAACAAGCCATACTTGTTTGGTCTTTTTCTAATTAAACTGTCATGAACGTTAACATTTAACATGCTGTCTGAGGCCTGTAGAGGCTCGTTGCCTCATTGGCTAATGCACAAGTTTAATTCAAGGTAAGCAGAGTTTTATTGTCAACCCAACAACATGCACTCAAGTATACAGTGCGACGAAATATCATCGTCCTGGATCAAAGGTGCAAACTGTAAAAATAAAATGGGAAAATTCAAATATACATACATACTTACAACTATTCAGAAATAAGATCATCTAAGAGTAAGTACAACAGTATTGTACTTGAATACAGAGAGAGTAAGAATTGAAATCAATGAGAATAAATAAATACAATAGTACACAGAATAAATACAATAGACAGAGTCGATCAGTACAATACAGGGTAGTGCAAGAATTGGTTGTGAAAGGAGAGTGTTATGTAGTCCAAGAAGTGTGTGGAGAAGAGAGTTCAGTGTGGAGGAGCGCAGCATGGTGTTCAGGAGCCGGACTGGTTTGGGGGAAAATCCCATTGCACAATCTTGCCGACCTGCTCCTGATGACGCAGAGTCGTCTTCTGGATTGAGGGGTGGTAAGCAGTTGGTGGAAAAGGTGATGCGGGTCAGCTATGATGCTTGTGGCTTTCCCAGTGCGGCGTGAGGTGTAAATAGCGGGTTAGGATGCTCTGTATGGTACCTCTGTAGAAGGTGTTAAAGATGGGTTTGGGGATGTGCACCTTCTTCAGTTGCCTCTTGAAATGCAGTCGCTGCTGAGCTCTTTTTGTCACTGATTTGGTTTTTGCTGGTCCAGGACAGGTCCAGGGGCAGATCTAGAGAAATTTTCCTAGGGTGGCGTGGAAATCAAATGGGGAGGCAGAATCTGGTAGTCTTTTTAAAAACACATATGCAGGTGTTACATATGGTTAAAAGGGTTAATATGCAGTAAGTATACACATGTTTCATATAAATATGGTCTATAACTTAATTATTTTCTATAGCCCACAATTAAATATTTCAGTTACATTAAAAAAATTTAATTTTTATTTTATGTACTGTATAATAAATAAATATGTACCCAATAAGTATAAAATCCAGAAAGCTACACAACATTGGGCAAACTTAAGTCTAACTAAATCCTAGTAATATTTATGTTTTCTTTTTACTGTAAAAACCACAGACATGTTTAGTAAATTATTTTTCATAACTTGAAATGCAAATATAAATTGTAAATTTGTAAAAAAAAAAAAAAAATTATGTAAACATTTTGTAAATAATAAAATTATATGCAACTATTCATCTAAAAATGCAGCCAATGCACCGGCGTTGGTTTTTTTTGTAAAGCCATTTAAAAATACTGCTTAATTAAAGTGAGAGAACAATCATTGGTCACAATAAGACGCCCCACAAATTTTTTCTGCCAGTAAAAGAAAAAAAAAAAGAAAAGAAAAAAAACTGTCTACCACAAGACAGAGAAGAACATCACAGGGAGAAACCCTGCAGGCCTGACAGCAGGAGGTGTATCGCTCCTTCTGTTTTCCACCTGGAGACAGTGTTCACACTGCATCCTCACGCTGCTGCAGGATTGCTCTCCCCCGCTTCAGGACACCTACACCAGGAGATGCCGGACTAGAGCAGCGCAGATACTGAAGGACCCGTCCCATCCTGGCAACATCATCCATAAGTGACTTGAGACAGGACTCTCTTCCAGACACTCTAAACCCACCGGCACAATGTACATTTCAAATTCCTTTAATTTTAAATATGTTTATATTTTCTATTCTGTAAAATAGTCAGATTGTCTATTCTTATTTAATTCACTTAATGTACAGAATTCAGATAGTTAAGAGTGGGAAAAAAAATTGCGTTCATGTTTGCAATTTTGTCTTGTTACACAATATTTTGAATTAAATGGAACAAACAAAACACTACATTTTAGGAAGTATTAATGGGTGTTTTTGTGTTTGTTTTTTTGTACTACTTGGACACTAAAGTGGCCCTTCAATGAGATGATGGTGCCAGAAGTGGCCCGTGGCTCATTTGAGTTTGAGACCCCTGCTTTAGATTATATTACATACAGAAAAAAGTACTGGTTTATTATTTTAGTGGGCAAAAGAGTCAAGATTGGATCTAAAGGATGTAAATGGAGAAGCACAGTGCATTTCTACTCAGTCTGAACACTCGACACAGCCTCATTCACACAGCTGCACACACATGATTAGGGGAAACTCAACGTTCAGTATCTTCTTTTTTCATCAAAAGACTTTCTCTGTATCACTGCTCTGTTTGTTTTTGACTTGAAACACTAAATAAAAGTTTTACTACACATCTGTCTCTATTGTTTAATCAGCAGCTGTAATACTAAACTGTCCAAAATTTAAAAGTCTACATTTAGTAGATTTAGAGATATTTATTTCACCACTTTTAGTTAATGATACTTTATAAACCTATTCTGCTGTTTAACAAAGACAGTATCATCATGTTTAAAGCACTTTTAAATCTGACAGCAGCACTCAGTTCTCCTGCACATGTGTGATCTTGGAGTGAACTGAAGGTTCAGATGCATCTCTCAGGTCCTGTGTGGAGACTTTGCTGGACTTTGTCTGTCTGTTAAAGATGTGGTTTTCAGATGCTATTCAGCTGGTGTAGATAGTGGGGGTTTAGGTCTGAAACATCTTCTTTTGTCCTCCATTCATCCAGTTTCATGAGATAACTTTTTGGTACAAGGACTGGACTGAAAATGACTGAAAAGAGAAACTTTGAAAGAGTTTTAGAAGCCTGGAGGAAAAGCAGTGCTTGTTTAATCAAATGTAATAATACACATTGTTTAAATGTCCCAAAGTAAAGAGATCTCTCTGTGAACCTTTAATTCATCACCCTCTTGTGGCAGCAGCTGGCTACTGTTATTTGCACATGTGCATTGTGGTTTTTTATCCCGTTATAATTTAATACAAAACCCTTTAATTAAATTAGTGAGTTAAAGTAATATGTGAAATATTAGTGTTAGGTAAGTCCCAGAGTTCAGTTTATTGGACATTAGCTACATTTAACGAGAAGATATGAGATCCAAATATATGCTTATGTCAACACATGTTCATTTTGATGAAGTTTAGTGAGCAAATTTGAATCATCACAACAACCAAAATGTTAGCAACACATCTTAAGTTATGGGGGGGGGGATGTCATGTGACAACCAGTTTGGCTTCCAGAATCGTGACATCACACCCATTTAGAATCTTACCACCACTTTGGTCCTTTGATCCTTTGATCCTAAAACCTATAAGTAGGGGTGAGACGCAACAACTTTTAGTTCGTTGTTCGCAGCATTTACGTTCGCAGCATTGAAACGTTCGAGAGAGAAACCTTTCAAAACAATAGGATCCTTTTCAGAGCGACTTTTTACACTTTCCAGCATGTCTCTGAAAAAACACACAAGACAAGAAAAAGTACAGCCCAGCTCTTCTCTTCTGGCTCAAGAAGACAACATTCGAGTTCAGAAGATGTGCTTGGAAGAAATGCATGAGGAAAATCTCATGAACAAGCAACACCCGGCCCAGGCAGAGAGTTTTTTTAAGCAACAAAAGGAGATTATCTTCCTCAGAGACGAAAATGAGAGAAAGACTGCTGAAGTAGATAAATTGCTCAGCCAGCTTCTTGAAAAGGAAGATATTCAGAAGGAGAAAGAAATGGAACTCCTAGACATGCGTGGAAGGAACTTTGAGCTCAAAGCAAAGCTTGATAAAGCAATAGAAAAACTCAAAGAAATCCTCCAGCAGAAGAAAAATGAGAAAGACAAGGACAAAAAGGATCGGGAGCTGCAATTAAAGCTCGATGAAGCTCTGCTAAAAAATACCGAAATCCTCCAAGAGAAGAAACGGCAGGAAATAGAACTCCAAAACTTGGGGATAAAATACAAAGCATTGCTTCAAGAGAAAAAGCAACAACCGATCAAACAGAAAGAAAGCAAGCTTGAAAGCGAGCTGAAAACAAAGCTTGATAAAGCACTGCAAAGAAATGACCAGATTCTTCAAGAAAAAGAACAACTGGAAATAAACCAGAGAGACATGCGGTGCCAACTCCAAAGCATGGAGAAAAAATGCAGAGTCCTGGAAGTAAAACTTGATAAAACTGCAGTGCACAAGCAGAAATATCAAGAGCTGCTTCAAGAGAAAGAACAACAGGACATAAAGCAGAAAGAAGACAAACGTTTACTCCTGGACTTTGAGAGAGAAAACCAAAAGCTGCAAGAACTTTACAAGAAAACGAACTACAAAGCAACTGAGATGGAAGGAGAGAAGGAGAAACTGCAAAAACAGTGCTCAGCAATGCAGAGTCAGCTCAATGACATGCTGACAAAAAACACTGAACTCGAGGAACTTTCCAACACCTTGAAGTGCAAAAACACTGAGGTGCAGCTGCTAAAGCAGCAGCTCGAGAAAACAAATGAAGACCTGCAGTGCAAACTTCAAGAAACCGAGAGGAAAAGTCAGCAGTTAGAAGACACTCACAACAAATTACAAGAGTGTTATACAGAGATGCAGGAGGCAAAGGTAATGCAGGAGGAAACATCTAAAGAGTTGAAAGAAAGGCTTGAAGACAAACAAGCCGAATTAGAAGAAGTGGAGAAAACATGCAGGAGACTTGAGAAGGAGAATAGCGAAACAATCGATCAGCTGAGAACGCTGATCCTAGAGAAAAAGGTTCTCGTGGAAAAGCTCCTGGAAAAGAAGAAGAAACGCTTCCGCTTCTTCTGGAGGAAGGACACTCCTGCTTTTTCTTCTCTTTCTACTTTTTCCACTGCTGATGTCACCTCGTCTTCCTCCACCTCTGTTCCATCGTAATTTTGACCTCCCCTCTCCTGCCCTCTCCCTCTCTCCTGACACCTTGACACCTCTCCCTCCCCTAGCTCCCTTGAACTCCTAACACCTGTCCCATCTCCCTCTCCCTCTCTTTTCACCCTCACCCCCCAACCAGTCCCGACAGTTGACTGCCCCCTCTAGAGCCTGGTTCTGTCATAGGTTTCTTCCTTTAAAGGGAGTTTTTCCTATCCACTGTCGCCTAGTGCTTGCTCAGAGGGGATTGTTGGGGTTTTCTCTCCTCTATCTCTTTCCTCCTTTCTATCCCTTTCTTTTACCCTCTACTTTACACCCACCCTCCCACCCTTCTATTTCCTCAACAATTTAATAATAAACACAATTGGCTGCATTTTAAATGTGTCTGATCAATGTCTTCATTCAAGAATGAATTGTCTTTGTTACGGAGTCATGTGTATTTTGTGTTTTCCTCGGGCTGGTGATCCTCACGGTTGTTCAGCCAAGAATTCCAGATTAGCAGCAATACCTTCAATTCATTGACATTTGCAAGCATTCCTTTATACACAGCATTTCAGTCAGGTTGAGGTCTGGCCCTTCCAAACAAGCCATACTTGTTTGGTCTTTTTCTAATTAAACTGTCATGAACGTTAACATTTAACATGCTGTCTGACGCCTGTAGAGGCTCGTTGCCTCATTGGCTAATGCACAAGTTTAATTCAAGGTAAGCAGAGTTTTATTGTCAACCCAACAACATGCACTCAAGTATACAGTGCGACGAAATATCATCGTCCTGGATCAAAGGTGCAAACTGTAAAAATAAAATGGGAAAATTCAAATATACATACATACTTACAACTATTCAGAAATAAGATCATCTAAGAGTAAGTACAACAGTATTGTACTTGAATACAGAGAGAGTAAGAATTTAAATCAATGAGAATAAATAAATACAATAGTACACAGAATAAATACAATAGACAGAGTCGATCAGTACAATACAGGGTAGTGCAAGAATTGGTTGTGAAAGGAGAGTGTTATGTAGTCCAAGAAGTGTGTGGAGAAGAGAGTTCAGTGTGGAGGAGCGCAGCATGGTGTTCAGGAGCCGGACTGGTTTGGGGGAAAATCCCATTGCACAATCTTGCCGACCTGCTCCTGATGACGCAGAGTCGTCTTCTGGATTGAGGGGTGGTAAGCAGTTGGTGGAAAAGGTGATGCGGGTCAGCTATGATGCTTGTGGCTTTCCCAGTGCGGCGTGAGGTGTAAATAGCGGGTTAGGATGCTCTGTATGGTACCTCTGTAGAAGGTGTTAAAGATGGGTTTGGGGATGTGCACCTTCTTCAGTCGCCTCTTGAAATGCAGTCGCTGCTGAGCTCTTTTTGTCACTGATTTGGTTTTTGCTGGTCCAGGACAGGTCCAGGGGCGGATCTAGAGAAATTTTCCTAGGGTGGCGTGGAAATCAAATGGGGAGGCAGAATCTGGTAGTCTTTTTAAAAACACATATGCAGGTGTTACATATGGTTAAAAGGGTTAATATGCAGTAAGTATACACATGTTTCATATAAATATGGTCTATAACTTAATTATTTTCTATAGCCCACAATTAAATATTTCAGTTACATTAAAAAAATTTAATTTTTATTTTATATACTGTATAATAAATAAATATGTACCCAATAAGTATAAAATCCAGAAAGCTACACAACATTGGGCAAACTTAAGTCTAACTAAATCCTAGTAATATTTATGTTTTCTTTTTACTGTAAAAACCACAGACATGTTTAGTAAATTATTTTTCATAACTTGAAATGCAAATATAAATTGTAAATTTGTAAAAAAAAAAAAAAATTATGTAAACATTTTGTAAATAATAAAATTATATGCAACTATTCATCTAAAAATGCAGCCAATGCACCGGCGTTGGTTTTTTTGTAAAGCCATTTAAAAATACTGCTTAATTAAAGTGAGAGAACAATCATGTGTCACAATAAGACGCCCCACAAATTTTTTCTGCCATAAAAAGAAAAGAAAAAAAACTGTCTACCACAAGACAGAGAAGAACATCACAGGGAGAAACCCTGCAGGCCTGACAGCAGGAGGTGTATCGCTCCTTCTGTTTTCCACCTGGAGACAGTGTTCACACTGCATCCTCACGCTGCTGCAGGATTGCTCTCCCCCGCTTCAGGACACCTACACCAGGAGATGCCGGACTAGAGCAGCGCAGATAATGAAGGACCCGTCCCATCCTGGCAACATCATCCATAAGTGACTTGAGACAGGACTCTCTTCCAGACACTCTAAACCCACCGGCACAATGTACATTTCAAATTCCTTTAATTTTAAATATGTTTATATTTTCTATTCTGTAAAATAGTCAGATTGTCTATTCTTATTTAATTCACTTAATGTACATGTAACCCAGATCATTGTTTGAGTATGGGATTTCTGATTATTTGTAGTCACTGAACGCACCACTGTGCCGTGCGCATAGCCACTCTCTAGTCCAGCTACAGAGTTTTTTCCTTCTGTTCGTCCGATGAGGCGCATGCTGCTCTCGTGCCCTCTGCGAGCTGGAAATTCGGGTACAGTAGACATTTGAGTTGCTGTAAATAGTTTTAAAAACCTTTATATGTGAAGCTAATGATTTAATATGTTGTTAGAAAAAGGAGTCTTGTAGCGGTTACGAACGTGAAGCTGAGCTGAATCCGACAGCCATTCGCCATTACATGAACCCCTCTGGTGAGTTAGCTTGCAGCGCATGTTCGCATGAAATGTTTTGTGCCTTATTATGCTGCAGCGAAGTATCAAATCTACCACTGTCATGTTTGTTAAGAAAGAGGCTAAATATTGTATAATGTGTGTTATTGGCTGACTGTTAGCAAGCTAGCCGTTAAGTGAGCCTGGCTAATGTCCTAAAATGGCGGCCGACACGAGGTCAGTTACAGTGTTATTATGTTATGCCTAAGAGAACAGCATTAATAAGCATTGTTAACAGCATTTATGTTCTGTTATATTTTTATTTTGACAAACCTGTATTATTATAATGGTAAGACTGTTAAATAAGCCGTTAGTGACATGGACACTGAGTCAGTGGTATTGAGACTTATGAACATTTTAGTTAATTCTTCTGCACACTTGTGTGTAGGCTTGTTTGTTTGCCCTTTTGGTGCCCTGGATCCTACTGGATGAACTGCCTTGTGGAAGTCCTCATCTGATGACTCTGCTGAACCGTCCTGGCTAGTAGATGGTCGTTGCTGCGGGTGGATGCTTCTGCTTGCTGGATGTTATTATTGGATGCTACACCGTTCCAACAGAGCGGTAGGAACAATTCAAAGGGCCCAACGATGCACTTTATTTTTTCCCTGAGCTCAGGTGATTTTCTTTTGGCCAAAGGACCTTGAAGGGATACATATTTGAGTTTATTTATTTATTTTATTTTTCTTGGGACACTGAGTGGAAAGACACTACAAAACAAGGGTTTATTATTTAAAATTGTGCCTAATAAATGTGTTTATGTTAAGTAAGTGTGGTGTCCATTGTGTGCTGGAAGCCTTATTGTTCCTGTGGTGGAGCAGCTACTACCAATCTCCTTTACGAAACTAGCCTCTGATGGGATACAGATATTTGGGACACATTTGAATTCTTGTAACCTATTTCTAGAGAAACTGTGATTCTGGGCTTAGACATCGGGGTGAAATTGATGACACCGACACCTAGTGAACTGCCCAAGGTCAACAGTCCTGATTTCCACGCATTAAAGGTTTGGCGTAAGTACAGATTGCGTTGCAAGTGGCGAGCCAGCCAGGAGATTGGTGAAAAGTAGCACCTTGACTTTCCGACACAGACTGCAAAACAGAGTGAAGCATCTAAGCTTGAGAGGAGAGTGGATGAGCTTTCAAAGCAGGTAGAGAAACTGAGTCAGAGGTCCAAGAATTCTCCTTTTGACAGTGAGCTTAGTACAGCGTTAAAACAGAGACAAGAAGAAACTGTTAAACTTGAAAGTAAAATAGATGAGTTGTCTAAGCAACTCAGAGAGCTCACTCAGAACCAAAAATGTCCTAAAGAGAATGATAGTGGCAAAGACTTCCTTACGGCAAGAAATAGCAGTGCCAGGAGACCAGTTAAGGTTCCCTCTATGCCAAAAGCATGGTTCTGCTTTAGATGTGGTGAAGATAACCACATTGCCGCTCGGTGTCCAAATGAACCCAACCAGGCACTAGTCCGTCAGAAGAATGCTGAGTTAAAGGAAAAGCAAGGAAGGTTCCAAGCCCAACAGGTTACTGAGCCTTTTGCTTTAAACTTGTAGCGGCTCCTGCTGTGGGACGTCCAGGAGCTGAGACCAGCATTAGTCCCGCCTCAAGTGACCAAAGAATTGATGTTCAGAGCAAAATGAAGACCCAGACAATGGTTCAAGATTTCAGTTCCCAATCCCGCTTGCCACCCGGTCTGATAGGTCCTCGTTGTTCAGCTTCTGTTTTGGTTGAGGGTGTGCAATGCAACTCTATCATGGATAGTGGTTCACAAGTCACTACAATCTCCGAATCATTTCACAAGGATAAACTGGCACATCTCCCCATTCAGCCCATTCAAGCATTGCTTGAGATTGAGGGTGCGGGTGGACAGCACGTTCCCTACCTTGGTTATGTTGAGACCCACGTCACTTTTCCTCAAAACATTACAGGCAAAGAGGAAGAGTTGGTTGTTTTGGCTCTTGTTGTGCCTGAGTGCCATTTTAACAGCAGAATACCAGTTTTGATTGGTACCAATGCACTGTTAAGACTCCATGATAAGTTATCTGAACGTGACGGTCCAGATTTCCTTCACAGACTGTGTTCCAGAGATGTAACACTGGTTCTCCAGCACTTGGCTAAACAAATGGATGATTGCCACATACGCCCAGTGAGGTTGCACGGGAAAGTACCAGTCACCATCCCTGCCAACCACAAGTGCTGTTTAATGGGCGATGTTAGGCTGAGAAAGAACACTCCTAACGTAAGTTTTGTCCTTGAACCAAATGAACACGACAAGTTACCTGGTGGTTTATTTCTTGAAACTGCTTTGATAGACATCCCTTACAAAGCTAAGAGTAAGGTTCCAGTCGTCTTGCAGAACTTGAGTGGGCACAGTATTGTGTTGCAACCAGGAAGTACAGTTGCCCAGGTATGTGTAGCCCAGCACATTTCACCCCTGGTGCCTGTTTCAAATGCTTCTTCTCATGACAAGTTTGATGGAGAGAAGCTAAAGTTTAATCTTGATGAGTCACCCCTCTCTGAAGAATGGAAAGGGCGCATTACCACCAAGCTCAAGTCTATTTCAGAAGTGTTTGCGGTTGATGACCTGTCTTATGGTCATACCACTGTGGTAAAACACCACATTCGGCTGAACGATGACACGCCGTTTAAGGAACGGTCGAGGCCCATCCACCCAAGTGACAGAGAAGCTGTCAAGCAACACCTCAAAGAACTGCTTAATGCAGGGGTTATTAGGGAGTCAGAGAGCCCCTACGCATCTCCAATAGTAGTTGTGCGTAAAAAGGACGGTTCGATCAGGTTGTGCGTTGATTACCGCAAGTTGAACGCACGGACCATTAGGGATGCTTATGCCCTCCCAAACATTGAGGAGACCTTCACGGCCCTTAGTGGTGCCAAGTGGTTCTCGGTCATGGACCTCAAATCAGGCTATTATCAGGTTGAGATGGCCGAGGAAGATAAAGCTAAAACTGCTTTTGTCTGTCCTCTTGGGTTTTACGAGTTTAATCGCCTGCCTCAGGGCGTTACAAATGCCCCAAGTACGTTTCAACGACTGATGGAGAAGTGTGTTGGGGATTTGAACTTGAGTGAGGTACTTGTGTTTTTGGATGATCTGATTGTGTTTTCAGACACCCTGGAGGAACATGAGGTGAGGCTCATGAGGGTGCTGAACCGGTTGAGGGACTTTGGGTTGAAGCTGTCCCCAGAAAAATGTCATTTCTTTAGGCCCTCGGTGAAGTACCTTGGCCATGTGGTGGATGCCCAAGGAGTTCACACAGATCCTGATAAGATCTCAGCTTTGAAAACATGGCCTCATCCTACAAACAAGAGAGAGCTGAAATGTTTCCTAGGCTTTGCCGGTTATTACCGGAGATTCATTGACGGATACTCAAAGATCGCAAAGCCTTTAAATAGTCTAACGGCCGGTTACTACTCACCCAAAAAGAGGGGTAAAGTGTATCTTGAAGAACGTTTCAGACAACCGTCAAACATTAACTTACCTTTTGGAGAGGAGTGGACACCTGAATGCGAAAATGCATTTAAGACTTTGATTGAGAGACTGACATCGGCACCTGTCCTTGCTTTTGCCAATCCACAGCTACCATATGTCCTGCACACTGATGCCAGTCGTGAAGGCTTGGGTGCAGCACTCTACCAAGAGCAGGACGGGAAGCTGAGAGCTGTGGCTTATGCAAGCAGGGGACTTTCCAAAAGTGAGAGAAACTATCCCACTCACAAGCTTGAATTTCTAGCTTTGAAGTGGGCAGTTGTGAGAAGTTTAACAGCTACCTTTATGGCGCTAACTTCACCATTGTGACGGATAACAATCCTCTCACGTATGTACTGACATCTGCGAAGTTAGATGCTGCTGGTCATCGCTGGTTAGCTGCGCTGTCTACTTATCAGTTCACCGTTAAGTACAGGGCCGGTCATGCCAATCGCGATGCAGACGGGCTGTCCCGACGACCACAAGCTCCTCCTTTTGAAGATGAGGATTTCATCAAAGAAAGGGAGAGAGTTGATGACATGAAAAACCGTCTTCTAGAGGTGAACAACGAGATGAGTCACGAGGTGGTATCTGCCTTATGTCAGCGCCATCTTGTGGTGTCAAAGATCGAGCACTGTTCAAATCTAGAACAACCTTTGGCTGTAGAGTCTCTTGCTGTTGATCCCTCAACAGTTGCGGATGTATTTGGAGAAGACACATTACCATCTATGACAAGCTCTGACTGGTATAAAGTTCAGAGGGATGACCCGGTTGTCTCACGTGTCATTACCTTCGTTGAAAGAGCTCAAAAGCCCAGTTTCAGAGAAACAAACCTTGAAGCTCCTGATGTTAGGCTTCTTCTCAAGGAGTGGAGAAGGCTCGAACTGAGAGATGGAGTATTGTACAGGAAATGGACAAATAGAGACAACATTGTATGGCAGTTAGTCCTACCTGAACAGTTCAGAGGGAAAGCGTTGCGTGGAGTGCATGATGAAATTGGTCATCTTGGTTTTGAACGAGCACTGCATCTTGCCCGTTCCAGATTCTATTGGCCAATGATGACAAAGTCTGTAGAGGAGAAGTGCAGACAGTGTCCACGCTGTGTCAGGAGGAAAGCAGTGCCTCAGAAGGCAGCGCCTCTTGAAAATATTATAGCAACTTACCCGCTTGAACTCGTTTGTATGGACTATTTGTCAGTTGAGCCAGACAACAGAGACACCCGGAACATATTAGTTATCACTGACCATTTTACAAAGTTTGCTGTGGCAGTGCCAACTAAAGATCAGAAGTCCAGGACCATTGCAAAAGCTCTATGGGAGAACTTCATAGTTCATTATGGGTTTCCCAGTCGTCTACTCAGTGATCAGGGTAGAGACTTTGAATCTCACACAATCAAAGAGCTATGTGCGTTGATAGGAGCAGACAAAATCCGCACTACACCTTATCATCCTCGCGGAAACCCGGTGGAAAGGTTTAACCGGACGCTTCTTGATATGTTGGGTACGTTGGAAGAGGAAGACAAATCTCACTGGAGGGACTTTGTTAAACCCTTAGTTCATGCGTATAACTGCACGAGAAACGACACGACTGGTTTCTCTCCATATGAACTGATGTTTGGCAGACAACCCCGACTACCCATTGATCTGGTCTTAGGTATCCAACCTGAAAATGCCAACCATAAGTCTCATTCAGAGTATGTGAACAACCTTCGTCAACGTCTGGAGGAGAGCTACACCCTAGCTGCAAAAAACTCCCAGAAGATCGGAGACAGGAATAAAGCTAGGTTTGACAAGAGGATTAGAGTGGCCGAGCTCTGTGCAGGTGACAGGGTTTTGGTTAGGAATATGAGTATCAGAGGTAAACACAAAATATCAGACAGGTGGGAACAGAAAGTACATGTTGTGGTTAAACGAATCAATGATGGCCCTGTCTATGTTGTGGAACCCGAGTTGGGGAATGGACCAAAACGCACCTTACACAGGGATCTCCTTCTACCGTGTGGGTTCTTACCTGTGGAAGAAATAGCAGGGAGCAGATCTCATGGGCCCTCTAAAGGGAAGAAACCAAGAAACAAAGCCGAAAGGGAAGTAAAATCTTCTGATAACCCTGATGGTCAGGAAGATGAGGTATACAGTGATGAGGAAGTGTATCCAGCTTTTGTGGTTCCAGAAATAATAACCAGAGGTCCTTTTATCCAGACTGAAAGGCAGGTTATCACACCTCAGCTGTCCACTGGGGATGTGTATTCTAGCTTGCCCCGTGCAGAGCCACAAGACGAGTCACACGCACAAGAAACACCCAGTCATGTTTCTGAACCTGGACCTTTGTTACACTCAGAAAGCAATGAGGTGACCACATCTCCCATTCCATCTGGTGAAGGTCCAGGTTGGGTTGTTATTGACATTCCTGAACAGACAGAACCTGTTGAAATGAATCAAGAAAGCAGTGACACTGCTGAGCAGAGTTCAGAGCCAGAGACAGTAGAGTTGCGGCGTTCTGGGAGAGAGAGACGCCAACCTCGTAAACTAACTTATGACGAGTTAGGTGAGCCTTTAATTTTAGCTCTCAGTTCCTTTGTGTCAGAGTTTCGCAATTGTATTCTCTCAGAGCACTTTCCTTCACACACCTGTTAAGTCAAGTGTGCATGCAGAGACTCATGCACTTTAGAGGGGGAGAGTGTAACCCAGATCATTGTTTGAGTATGGGATTTCTGATTATTTGTAGTCACTGAACGCACCACTGTGCCGTGCGCATAGCCACTCTCTAGTCCAGCTACAGAGTTTTTTCCTTCTGTTCGTCCGATGAGGCGCATGCTGCTCTCGTGCCCTCTGCGAGCTGGAAATTCGGGTACAGTAGACATTTGAGTTGCTGTAAATAGTTTTAAAAACCTTTATATGTGAAGCTAATGATTTAATATGTTGTTAGAAAAAGGAGTCTTGTAGCGGTTACGAACGTGAAGCTGAGCTGAATCCGACAGCCATTCGCCATTACATGAACCCCTCTGGTGAGTTAGCTTGCAGCGCATGTTCGCATGAAATGTTTTGTGCCTTATTATGCTGCAGCGAAGTATCAAATCTACCACTGTCATGTTTGTTAAGAAAGAGGCTAAATATTGTATAATGTGTGTTATTGGCTGACTGTTAGCAAGCTAGCCGTTAAGTGAGCCTGGCTAATGTCCTAAAATGGCGGCCGACACGAGGTCAGTTACAGTGTTATTATGTTATGCCTAAGAGAACAGCATTAATAAGCATTGTTAACAGCATTTATGTTCTGTTATATTTTTATTTTGACAAACCTGTATTATTATAATGGTAAGACTGTTAAATAAGCCGTTAGTGACATGGACACTGAGTCAGTGGTATTGAGACTTATGAACATTTTAGTTAATTCTTCTGCACACTTGTGTGTAGGCTTGTTTGTTTGCCCTTTTGGTGCCCTGGATCCTACTGGATGAACTGCCTTGTGGAAGTCCTCATCTGATGACTCTGCTGAACCGTCCTGGCTAGTAGATGGTCGTTGCTGCGGGTGGATGCTTCTGCTTGCTGGATGTTATTATTGGATGCTACACCGTTCCAACAGAGCGGTAGGAACAATTCAAAGGGCCCAACGATGCACTTTATTTTTTCCCTGAGCTCAGGTGATTTTCTTTTGGCCAAAGGACCTTGAAGGGATACATATTTGAGTTTATTTATTTATTTTATTTTTCTTGGGACACTGAGTGGAAAGACACTACAAAACAAGGGTTTATTATTTAAAATTGTGCCTAATAAATGTGTTTATGTTAAGTAAGTGTGGTGTCCATTGTGTGCTGGAAGCCTTATTGTTCCTGTGGTGGAGCAGCTACTACCAATCTCCTTTACGAAACTAGCCTCTGATGGGATACAGATATTTGGGACACATTTGAATTCTTGTAACCTATTTCTAGAGAAACTGTGATTCTGGGCTTAGACATCGGGGTGAAATTGATGACACCGACACCTAGTGAACTGCCCAAGGTCAACAGTCCTGATTTCCACGCATTAAAGGTTTGGCGTAAGTACAGATTGCGTTGCATACAGAATTCAGATAGTTAAGAGTGGGAAAAAAAATTGCGTTCATGTTTGCAATTTTGTCTTGTTACACAATATTTTGAATTAAATGGAACAAACAAAACACTACATTTTAGGAAATATTAATGGGTGTTTTTGTGTTTGTTTTTTTGTACTACTTGGACACTAAAGTGGCCCTTCAATGAGATGATGGTGCCAGAAGTGGCCCGTGGCTCATTTGAATTTGAGACCCCTGCTTTAGATTATATTACATACAGAAAAAAGTACTGGTTTATTATTTTAGTGGGCAAAAGAGTCAAGATTGGATCTAAAGGATGTAAATGGAGAAGCAGAGTGCATTTCTACTCAGTCTGAACACTCGACACACCCTCATTCACACAGCTGCACACACATGATTAGGGGACACTCAACGTTCAGTATCTTCTTTTTTCATCAAAAGACTTTCTCTGTATCTCTGCTCTGTTTGTTTTTGACTTGAAACACTAAATAAAAGTTTTACTACACATCTGTCTCTATTGTTTAATCAGCAGCTGTAATACTAAACTGTCCAAAATTTAAAAGTCTACATTTAGTAGATTTAGAGATATTTATTTCACCACTTTTAGTTAATGATACTTTATAAACCTATTCTGCTGTTTAACAAAGACAGTATCATCATGTTTAAAGCACTTTTAAATCTGACAGCAGCACTCAGTTCTCCTGCACATGTGTGATCTTGGAGTGAACTGAAGGTTCAGATGCATCTCTCAGGTCCTGTGTGGAGACTTTGCTGGACTTTGTCTGTCTGTTAAAGATGTGGTTTTCAGATGCTATTCAGCTGGTGTAGATAGTGGGGGTTTAGGTCTGAAACATCTTCTTTTGTCCTCCATTCATCCAGTTTCATGAGATAACTTTTTGGTACAAGGACTGGACTGAAAATGACTGAAAAGAGAAACTTTGAAAGAGTTTTAGAAGCCTGGAGGAAAAGCAGTGCTTGTTTAATCAAATGTAATAATACACATTGTTTAAATGTCCCAAAGTAAAGAGATCTCTCTGTGAACCTTTAATTCATCACCCTCTTGTGGCAGCAGCTGGCTACTGTTATTTGCACATGTGCATTGTGGTTTTTTATCCCGTTATAATTTAATACAAAACCCTTTAATTAAATTAGTGAGTTAAAGTAATATGTGAAATATTAGTGTTAGGTAAGTCCCAGAGTTCAGTTTATTGGACATTAGCTACATTTAACGAGAAGATATGAGATCCAAATATATGCTTATGTCAACACATGTTCATTTTGATGAAGTTTAGTGAGCAAATTTGAATCATCACAACAACCAAAATGTTAGCAACACATCATAAGTCATGTGGGAGCTGGGGGGGATGTCATGTGACAACCAGTTTGGCTCCCAGAATCGTGACATCACACCCATTTAGAATCTTACCACCACTTTGGTCCTTTGATCCTAAAACCTATAAGTAGGGGTGAGACGCAACAACTTTTAGTTCGTTGTTCGCAGCATTTACGTTCGCAGCATTGAAACATTCGAGAGAGAAACCTTTCAAAACAATAGGATCCTTTTCAGAGCGACTTTTTACACTTTCCAGCATGTCTCTGAAAAAACACACAAGACAAGAAAAAGTACAGCCCAGCTCTTCTCTTCTGGCTCAAGAAGACAACATTCGAGTTCAGAAGATGTGCTTGGAAAAAATGCATGAGGAAAATCTCATGAACAAGCAACACCCGGCCCAGGCAGAGAGTTCTTTTAAGCAACAAAAGGAGATTATCTTCCTCAGAGAAGAAAATGAGAGAAAGACTGCTGAAGTAGATAAATTGCTCAGCCAGCTTCTTGAAAAGGAAGATATTCAGAAGGAGAAAGAAATGGAACTCCTAGACATGCGTGGAAGGAACTTTGAGCTCAAAGCAAAGCTTGATAAAGCAATAGAAAAACTCAAAGAAATCCTCCAGCAGAAGAAAGATGAGAAAGACAAGGACAAAAAGGATCGGGAGCTGCAATTAAAGCTTGATGAAGCTCTGCTAAAAAATACCGAAATCCTCCAAGAGAAGAAACGGCAGGAAATAGAACTCCAAAACTTGGGGATAAAATACAAAGCATTGCTTCAAGAGAAAAAGCAACAACCGATCAAACAGAAAGAAAGCAAGCTTGAAAGCGAGCTGAAAACAAAGCTTGATAAAGCACTGCAAAGAAATGACCAGATTCTTCAAGAAAAAGAACAACTGGAAATAAACCAGAGAGACATGCGGTGCAAACTCCAAAGCATGGAGGAAAAATGCAGAGTCCTGGAAGTAAAACTTGATAAAACTGCAGTGCACAAGCAGAAATATCAAGAGCTGCTTCAAGAGAAAGAACAACAGGACATAAAGCAGAAAGAAGACAAACGTTTACTCCTGGGCTTTGAGAGAGAAAACCAAAAGCTGCAAGGACTGTACAAGAAAATGAACTACAAAGCAACTGAGATGGAAGGAGAGAAGGAGAAACTGCAAAAACAGTGCTCAGCGATGCAGAGTCAGCTCAATGACATGCTGACAAAAAACACCAAACTCGAGGAACTTTCCAACACCTTGAAGTGCAAAAACACTGAGGTGCAGCTGCTAAAGCAGCAGCTCGAGAAAACAAATGAAGACCTGCAGTGCAAACTTCAAGAAACCGAGAGGAAAAGTCAGCAGTTAGAAGACACTCACAACAAATTACAAGAGTGTTATACAGAGATGCAGGAGGCAAAGGTAATGCAGGAGGAAACATCTAAAGAGTTGAAAGGAAGGCTTGAAGACAAACAAGCCGAATTAGAAGAAGTGGAGAAAACATGCAGGAGACTTGAGAAGGAGAATAGCGAAACAATCGATCAGCTGAGAACGCTGATCCTAGAGAAAAAGGTTCTCGTGGAAAAGCTCCTGGAAAAGAAGAAGAAACGCTTCCGCTTCTTCTGGAGGAAGGACACTCCTGCTTTTTCTACTCTTTCTACTTTTTCCACTGCTGATGTCACCTCGTCTTCCTCCACCTCTGTTCCATCGTAATTTTGACCTCCCCTCTCCTGCCCTCTCCCTCTCTCCTGACACCTTGACACCTCTCCCTCCCCTAGCTCCCTTGAACTCCTAACACCTGTCCCATCTCCCTCTCCCTCTCTTTTCACCCTCACCCCCCAACCAGTCCCGACAGTTGACTGCCCCCTCTAGAGCCTGGTTCTGTCATAGGTTTCTTCCTTTAAAGGGAGTTTTTCCTATCCACTGTCGCCTAGTGCTTGCTCAGAGGGGATTGTTGGGGTTTTCTCTCCTCTATCTCTTTCCTCCTTTCTATCCCTTTCTTTTACCCTCTACTTTACACCCACCCTCCCACCCTTCTATTTCCTCAACAATTTAATAATAAACACAATTGGCTGCATTTTAAATGTGTCTGATCAACGTCTTCATTCAAGAATGAATTGTCTTTGTTACGGAGTCATGTGTATTTTGTGTTTTCCTCGGGCTGGTGATCCTCACGGTTGTTCAGCCAAGAATTCCAGATTAGCAGCAATACCTTCAATTCATTGACATTTGCAAGCATTCCTTTATACACAGCATTTCAGTCAGGTTGAGGTCTGGCCTGCTCGCTGCATACATGCTACTACTGTACATTCACCTAATGTATATATTATATATATAATGTTCTTCCTATATACCCCCCCCCCCCCCCACCCCAAATAAAGAACCTTGCACCTTGAACCTTGAACCTCACTGATACACAAAACAAAACGACTACACAACACACTAACTAACACACCAAATGTACGCTAAACGTCACAAATCTCGAACATCTCAAAACTCGTTCGCTCTCTCTCTCTCTCACTCGATCACTCGCTCTGTCTCGCTGCCGTTTACATCACCTGGGCTGAGGCAGTCCAAAAATCCCACTTTGATCAATCAAGTGTTTTTCGGATATTCTGCCACCCCAACCATTTGATATAAAGGAAACTCTCCCTGGTGTGACACCAGTTGAATGTTTCATTGTATAACAATGTTTGTAATCAGAGTATGTTTCTGACCTCGCTTTCAGGTCTTTAGGTTTTCAATGAAATATTCAAAGCAGTCAATAATACAGGCACATCTGCAAAGAACATCTCAATAACAAACAGAAAAGAAAGGGAAATACAGCAAAAATACTTGATCAGTTCTAAATTCATTGAACTAAGATTAAGTGATAGATAGATAGCTCTTCTCTATACAGTGATATTTGTTCCTGTGTAAGGGACACTCCAAGCTTTGACCTGCCAGCATCTTTGCTTTAGTGAGAAAAAGAACCCATGTTGTTCATCAAAGGGAGTGAAGCAGCCAGCACATTTGATTTCTGGTAATTAGACGTTGTAAACTAAAACTTGAGAGAACAACAGAAGCTCATATAACCCATCGTAAATAAGGAAAAATTCCAAAGTTAATGAGCTCCTAATTACTGGCAGTGTTTACATGTATGTGCAAATAATCCTATTGTTATTATTATATAAAGAGATTTTATCAAAGATGAATTCACCAGCTGTCCAGCTTGTAATGTAAATAAGGAACAGGAGAGATAAGATGAACAGAGCTGACACAAGCTCGCTCTCTTGTTCTGGTGCTTCTGTCATCACTGTTAGAATTAAAACAATCTATCAGGTTTAAACAACAACATGTCAGGGAAATAAATAAGGAACTCAAACACACACACACACACACAATTTTTAATCTTTGCAACCATCATACTTTACTCATCTTCCCCTTTTTGTTTATAGAGGAAGAACCGTTGTGCTGTACTGATGAAGAATGACAACATGATGAGGTGGTGTGTTTGAAATGCTCTCTATACTCTGTTGTCCTTTCACTTTCTTTCAGCTTTCATTTTCACTAAAGTCTTTTTCTAGATCACTTTATAGGAATAGGGGCCCACTGGTTATTTTTGTGAGTGAAAGCACTCAATAAACCACAAAAAATCATATTGTAAGGTTTCTTAATATCACTTTAGTAAGACTTCCCAATAACCATCATAAATGAATTGTAAATTATAGCACACTGTTGAAAAGAAATAGGAACTCCTAATTGTTACTACAGGGATATGAATCTGAGGAGCACTGCTTACAGAAGTACCACCAGTGAGCATGTTTGATGTTCATGTCTCTGACAAAACTATAAGAAAAGCACTCTATGAGGATGGCATGAAGTCCATCAGTGTGTTCACAGACCAGTGACCAGATCATTTGGCATTTGTGTGAGAACACCTGAACCTGCTGTTATCTTTGAAGAGAATGGCACAAAAAGCAGGTCTGACAAGTTTCGGATCCCATCTTTGATGCAACCATCTGTTTGGTATCATATTTCTGAAAGTAATTAGGAGGAACTGAGTGATTGCGCTACAAAAATCTGCACGCTACTCTTATCTGAATCTTATTCCACTAACTTCTTCAAGTATGTTTTAAAACAAACAAAGATAACAACATGAATGTGTACAAAACATAGTACTATTGTATTGTGCACATTAAATTATGCATCTAATGTCAGTGTCACTGATTATTTATATAATATGAAAGGGAGCAAATAATATACACAGTGTTTTTATAGCATGTCATGCAGAATTACACATTATTTTTTTACTCTTTGTAGTTTTGCCTCACTGCACCACAACAGTTAACTTTAAACTAAACAATCAAGATCTGAAGTGCAGAATATTACTTTAATTCAGCTGAAGTATTGCAGTAACTGTTAATTACAGCAGTCTTTACACACAGTCAACCAGTTTCAGCAGCTCACTAACAATAAGTTTTGTTGACTCTTAGTTGAAGTACATAATGTTTGTACATTATTGTATATTTTATGTCTACTTATATGAGTTTTTGTAGCAGAAAAATTAATCATTTTTACATCATATATATTTATAATAGTAAATGGCCTGTATTTGTATAGCGCGTTACTTAGTCCCTATGGACCCCAAAGTGCTTTAAACTACATTCAGTCATCCACCCATTCACACACTGGTGATGGTAAGCTACGTTGTAGCCACAGCCACCCTGGGGCGCACTGACAGAGGCGAGGCTGCCGGACACTGGCGCCACCGGGCCCTCTGACCACCACCAGTAGGCAACGGGTGAAGTGTCTTGCCCAAGGACACAACGACCGAGACTGTCGGAGCCGGGGCTCGAACCGGCAACCTTCCGATTACAAGAAAGAAACTGCCAACTCTTGAGCCACGATCGCCCCGTAATAACAGAGCAGCTAATAGAACTATAACAATTATTATTATGATCATATGAAATTTTATGTATTAGTAAATATTTGTTATGAATTTTGCTAGTTCTCTTTTCCAGGATGTCCAGGATTTTCCAGGATTTACAAGTCAAATAAGATGTGGTGTTTTTTTGTGGTCTGTAATGTGATTGAGTATAACACTGCACTAAACTCACCTTGTAACACCAGTATAAAGCATCCACACACAAACGCACACACACACACTAGAGAAAAATCAGCAACTGCTTCTGTCTTTAATTACAAATGTCGCAATTTGCAGAAACACCCAATAATACCAGTTTTATCATTAACTGTCAGATTTAATATGATTTCTAAATAGGCAAAAATCTCAGTTTAGTGTTTTGTGTTTGCATTAAACCTGATATAACAAACACAATGAAAAAGTGTGACAAAACGATTCTTGTCAGAGTTTACAAGTCAAGTGTTCAGTTAGCTTTGATTTAGAAGCAGCACAGTATGAAAGAGAAGTTTTACAGATACAGAACATTTAATACCAGAGACAGACGCTGACTAACATGCTACAGTTCATCTTTATTATTTTCTAGTTGTGTTAGTGTTGCCATCACACTGCGTAGTTTCTCTTCATTGTCATTGATTTCTGCAGCTGTTGTCTCAAAGTATGTATTCAGGTACTCCTTGCTGGCTCCCACGAAAGTCTTTAGGTCTTCCATTAAATCTAGCAATGGTGTAAGCAGTGATGGAAAAATTTTCATTGACTTTATAAGTTCGAACAAAGGATCCATGAGACGTTTAACATCATCAAGAATAACTGGAACATAGGCTCTGTCTAAATTATTTTCAGCCTGGAAGACAAAAATAAACCAAATTAATGTAACAAAATATACAAAAATAAGTAACTATGTGCAAAAAGACTTGTATAATGGAAAATTATGTTTGGATTTAGTTATCATAGCAATACATATTTTTCTGTTAGCACTCTGTCAATATCCATGTCCACAACATCGTTGACAGACTCACCTTCCTTCTCGCTGTTTCCTTTTGTAATGTTTCAACGTTTCCCTTCAGCTCCTCCTGCAAAACCAGAAAGAACATCAACAAACACACGCGTGAAACATGTAACTGTGACAAAATGAGCATTTTAAAAGTAAAGAGGAAAGCTTAACCATTAATCGGTCTGTAAAAGTGTTTAATTAGAAATTAAATTCTCTATTAAAACAACAACAAAAAAAGAAAATTAATAACCAGTTTACCAGTTCGTCCTTGTTTATCAGTGCACTTGAAAGATGGAGCACACACAGCAGAGTCAAAATCATAACTAAGCCTTTGGTAGTTGTGACACCACTCATGGTCAACTGTGCTGCTGCCATCAAAGTTTCTGAAACACATTAAAAAGTATCAATAAAGTTTTAAAGAAATAAAGATTTCCAAAGAAATGTACAAAGAGAACTTTCTAAGTTTAAGTAGAGATGTTGCATGAAAATCTGCCTGCAATATTTTTTTAATGGTACAATGTTGCTGTTCTTACCTGCCAGTGACAAAAGAACTGATGAATGCTGACATGAAGGACTGACACACACAAACTCACACACAGAGTGGCCCCTCCTCTATGACACGGCTCAGCTGTGGGTGGGTCAAAGTACTTCTTTCGTTTCAATTCCAAAAAGTCACGTTCTGCTGTTCTGCATTACATGAAAATATCAACTTCATTTACAGGAACTACTGAGATCTTGAAAGACATTCCACAGAGAACGAAACGAAACAGAAACTTGCAGAAATATTCAGAATATGCATGTGGGTTGATGGGTTCATACTAGCTGTCTGTCATCCTGTAACAGATAGCTTGTATTGTCATAGTCATAGTTACGCACATAATTCCTTCATTTTCTGTTTCATCACTAGGGATGGGTATCGAAAACCGGTTCTTGTTGAGAACCGGTTCCCACTGTTTCAATTCCTTGGAATTGTTTTCCATTTTTGCAAACGATTCCCTTCTCGATTCCAGTCGCCCCAAATGACGTCACCACGTTGCGGAGCATCATTTACCTGGCAGGAAACACGGCGCCTAAGCGGCTCAAACGCTCAAAAGTTTGGTTATACTTTACGAGAACGGATGACAACAGGGCGACTTGCAATACTTGCAAAGTAGATATTTCATTTAAGGGAGGAAACACTACGAATATGCAAAAGCATTTGCTCACAAAACACGTGATGACCTTAAATGAATGTCGTGTTTTTAATTCCGCTCCGGACTCGTGAATCTCAACCCAGCAGCAGCGGTAACGTTTGCACGTCCTCTCCCGTTAATGCGGCAGGTAAATAATCAACTAACAGTGCATATTATGTTAGCGCGATCTGCCTTATTACAAAACCTGCCATTACTGTGCATTTAGGTGACCATGATGAGAGAGACAGAGTCTGGCTGGCTCAGATGCTGGCAGTTCTCGCTGCAGTTTACCGGTAGCGTCTCCTTTCAGGCCAGGATAGACGAATGTCACCGAGCAGTGACTAAGTTTGTGGTCAAAGGCTTTCACCTATTTGCCACAGCAGATGATTTTCAGTAAGTGAATGTGTTTAATTGTAGGCAGGGACATTACTGGATATTCTTGTGTAACTGCTACAGAATAATTTATGTTATACTTTGTTATTGCTACAGAAGAATATTTATTTTATTATTTTACATTTACAGTTTTTTTTCCTGGGGAACCTGTGACACCCAATTGAAGAGCCGTAGGCTGGATCTCTTAAGATCTTGCTGTTGGTCTTGTAAGGCCATGTTACTCCTAAATTTCTATCTTGTTCAAAGAGAAGATATAAAACAAAGTTCTAAGCTAATCGACCTTAGTGTTCTCCTTTTTTTAAAAAAGAATCGATAAAGAATCGAATCGTTAAACAGAATCGAAAATGGAATCGGAATCGTGAAAATCTTATCAATACCCATCCCTATTCATCACTGTGAAAAGGCCTCAAACACCTAGTTAAAAATGTTATAAATTAAAAATTGGTCTAATACAGACAACTTCTATTTCAGTATAAACTGACACGTCAGTGGTTTAACATTTGTATCTGTGAGTGTATGTTCAGACGTTCGGACTGCAGACATTACAGCATGTCTTAAAATGATTGGTGCAAATGCTTCAAATTGTTTTAGGGACAAACAGCTACAATAAATACAGTTTGAATACTCACCAACACTAATGGGCCTTTGCATTGAGAATCAGAGACAACTGCTTTCCACAGGGAGAGTATCAGATATAAGGAAGGATAACTCTTTATTGTCATCGCACAATCATATTTCGTACAATTGTACAACAAAATTGGCACTAAGCACAACTAAACACAACACAACACAGTAAAGTAGATTTTTAAAAATTCCCAAGAAAGCTATGAGCAAAAAAGGTATTGGCTTAATAAATGAAACGATGCACAATATTGCCCCAAAAAGTCCAAGGAGGTAGCCAATCAGGTCAACTGTTAGTATTGATGAGGGCTATTGCTCTTGTTGTAAAATCTGTACTTGAGTTTGTTTGTCCGCGACCTCAGCAGCCTGAATCTCCTGCCAGAGTGCAGCAGCTTAACCACCCGGTGTCCTGGGTGTGAGAAATCCTGTAGCCATCTTGAGACAGCGAGTGCTGTACAGGTCCTTCACGGAGGGAAGAGGATGTCTGATGATTTTTTGAGCCATATTAATGACCCTTTGAAGTGGCTTTTTGTGTGCCATGCTGCAGCTGGAGAACCATACAGAGTTGCAGGATGTCAGCATGCGTTTAATGGAGCAACAGTAGAAGATGATCAGTCTGTAAATCTGTAAAATATGAAAATTATGTGTCAGATTTGAGGTCGTTTCGGGAGTACATCCAGGATTCATTTTCCTTCTTAAATGTGAAAATAAACAAATATTCAATCTGTTGGTGAAGCATGAAAGAAATAAAGTGATTCTTTACATGTTCGTGTAAAGTAGCTGGAAGTCATGTGACTTCAGACACAGTAAATTTGGGCAAATATAAATTTAAACATCCAATTCTAACATATAATTCTGGTGGCGACATATTCAAATAACTTCTACTTACATATAGTTGTTTGAACTGATGCTCTCTGAATCTGCAGATGTTTGGAAATGGGGAGACTTACCCGACTTTTGTAAATCTAAAATTCTCCTTCTTACATCTTTACTGGGTTTCTTTGACTTTATGATTGTTATAAGCACTGTTCAATCCGATTACTGTTGTCAAACAAAGTTTGTTTATGCTGGCGAGGAGAAACTACTGCATGAGGTCAAGCACGACAGCAAGAAATTATAAGACCTTGGCTTCGTCAAGTTAAACCCCAATCACAGCATAATGGAATCTCAACAGTGATAAGAATTTGGACAGGAACCCCCAGATGAAGGTGGAGGTTTGGATGGACTCTGAACGACCAGCGTGTGGTGAAGTTGGGGAGGAGGTGGGTTACATAAATGGGAGTCTAAAAGGCAGAATAAGACAGAGAGATTTAAAGTTCCCAGAGTGGAGGCTGGCTGCCTCGGAGAAGTTGAGCAAGAAGCTGATTAGAACAGAGCAATGATGTCAGCATTGAGTTTGACAATTATGATATAACATGTGGACAGCAACAAAAACAATGTAATATTATATCAAAACTCATCCAGTTAGTGCATCTACCTTTATAATCAAATTTAGCTGTAATGTTTAGACAGAAGTGCTAACCAGTTTTAAAATTATTGAAATGCAAAAGAAGTTATTTTACACACTAGAAGCAGAAAGCAGACTCAGTGTCATGTGTGGGCTGTGTGCAGGCTGGAGTGGCGGTAAGGAGGATCCAAAAGTGCAGACTCAAAACAAAGATTTATTACTAATTAACAAAAACAGAAAACTGGCTAAACTGGGAATACAGAAACTAAACTGGCAGGAAGATGGACAGAACACACAGCATGGGATGATGGAGATCACAACACAGACAAAGGAGAACTCAGGGCTTAAATACACAGAGGAGCAATCAGGGAATGGGAAACAGGAGGGAAACACAGCTGGGACAAATCAGGGCTAACGAGACAAGGGCAGCAAAACCAGATACATTAACATGAGACACACACTCTCAAAGTAAAACAGGAAACATAACACAGAGACGTGGACTTGACACGGGGACACAGCAGACGGGAAAAGAGCAACTACACAGAACAGAAACCAGAAGGCAGAACTCTGACAAAGAAACCAAAAGACTAGAAATTATCAATAATATCAAAATCAAAGTTCAATAATAATGTAAACTCAAAACTCTGGGTCGATGACGAAGGTCTAACACTCAACTCTCATATGTGAGTTTGTGTATCTGAATAAGACCCCAGCTTACAAATCCAACAACTTCTTAAAGTTGCACTTTATATGTTTAAAACTAAAACTTAACTCTGAAAACAAAATGTAAAGTTAATGCTACTTTTTAATTAAATGTACAAATGAAACTGAAAAGTTAGATTTTGTTGTACACAAAGAAAATAAGATAAGATAACTCTTTATTGTCATTGCACAGTCATACATAGTACAGTAGTACAATGAAATTGGAAAACTGTCCTACGTCGGCACTACATATAACACAACACGACACGATATGACACATCACAACACAACACAAACAACACAGCACAGTATATTAACTTAGTAATAAAAAAAGAAGAATATGTGTATGTGTATTGCACACTGTGACAGTGTCGATGACACGGTGGAGAAGTTTCCTTGAATCTTATCTGGATTGTTTGATTTAAAACATTACACTGTGGGGCTGTACAAAGGTAAAATAGAAGGGAAGTGAGTAAATAAATAGATAAAAATAAAATGAAGAAATACATTAATTATCCAAATACTTAGAAAAAACATTATGACTGCCATCATCTCTGTTGTAAGTGGGCAGGATGGTACAGTTTCTACAAGCAGCACCAGCTCTGATTTCTTGTTTTTACTTTAGGGTTTGACAAAGAAAACTCAAGAACATTTTTTCACATGATACATTTATTTAGATAACATACAAATGTATAATGTTTAAACATATAATTGATTAACAGTAATGAATCACTGATCAATATCAGGAAAGCAAAAGACATTCTCTGTTTACTACAACATTGTGCCAAATTAATTTAATAAAGTTACATATGTATAACTTCATGAGGACATAAGCTCCTCATCGCACCCAGTTTCTTTTCTGAGTTCTCTAATTTTGCAGCAAACTCATCTTCTTGTATATGTAAGTTCTCACATTCTTCAACATGTGCAAACAGATGTTAACGATTGGGCTATCAGGCGATAATCTCTTCACCATTTCCAGCTGACGAGTGCTTTTGTCATACATTTCCTCAAAACCTGATGCTGCTATTCTGTACATGTATTTTGCCTGAATGAGAAAAATAAAAGTTTTAGCAGAATCGCTAAATCAAATCACTAATTATCAGATCACTAAAGCTATGCTGATGTTATTGGAGTCTTTTGTTAGTAATGTGATGAATTAAACACTTTCTCAGCCAAAGTGTGAGTAACTTGGAGACTAACTCACCTTTAGCCTTTGTTCTTCTTTTATTGCTTTGTGCAGGGTTTCCTTGAATAGTTTCTGAAAATTTCCCAGAAAGAAGCAGAGCATAGTGAGTGTGACAGCCGCTTGAAGAACACATTGAAAACCACAAAGGTTAAGGAAACATTAGCATTTACCAGTTGCTCCTTGTCATTCAGTGAACTTGACAGATCAAACAGTTTTGTGATTGTTTCCCGTCTATATTTGTCTTCTGCCTGATGGAAAAAATAGCACATATAAATTTACTAGATTATTCTGCATCATATACACTGCAGTTACTATACTTTCAGTATATCACTATAGACAGTTCAATGTAAAATGCACTCATTAAGTAAATACACAGCAGATTTTAAAAACTAATTCGGAGCCTGAGTGACCCACCTTCCAACTTTCTGCGTCTTTTATCGCTGTTTTCATCTGCTCAAGCATCTATAGTCCATTTCAAATAAAGAAAAAAAATAACAGCAGTTAATGAGCTTGTAATTGTACATGTACACAGAAGCGTGTAATTGTTGTATCATAAAAGGGAAATCAGAAAGAATGAGATCACCAGTTGGCCCTGAGGATACAGGGAATTCGCGACTGAAACGAGACACAGCAGAGAGAAGATGAGAAACAAGCCTCTGGCACGAGCTGGTCCCCTGGTTCTGGAAAAATCTGCTGCTGCCATCGCTTGTAAAAGTGGAACAATGCTCATCTTGAGAAAAGGTTGAGAAAACAGAGAAATTTGGAGCAAACAAAGAACAATTGATGTTTGTGCTAATTATATATATATATATATATATATATATATATATATATATATATATATATATATACATATATATATATATATATATATATATATATATATATATATATATATATATATATATATATATATATATACATATATATATATATATATCTTCTTACCTGCTGTGTGAATTTAGGAAGAGCTGCTGTACCGTACAGGCGAAGAATGAAAACATAATGAGATAACATGCTGCAAATGCTTTGTATGCCATGTGACTTAACTCAGCCCACCTCTCTCACGTGTGAGCAGCCCTTTCACTTTTGTTTTCGTCTTTTGTTTTTGTCTAGTCTGCTTTATAGGAATAGAAGCCCATCATTTATTGTTAGGACATAACATGACAAAACACGTTTTTCTACTTCAAGCTCTTCCCTTGAGTGTTTAATAAGTGCCAGTAAAGTTTGGATTATATTACTTATTTGAGCCATTTCCTTTAATTAAAAATTACAATTAAAATCCAAGCAGATAAAAAGCTATAATGAATATATTCTGATGGCACTTTTTGTAGTTGTCAGTACTGATAACTGAGTCTGTTCTCTGGTGAAATGATAACTAGTTCAGTCAGTTTAAAATTCATGTATTTTAGCAACTAAACAGGGGAGTGCAGATCTGCAAAAATGTCTTTATCAGCTGGTCATTTTCCACTGTTACTTTTAGACAAATGGGTTTGATGCACATAACAGACCTTTATCAAATCACCATTTGAAACCAACATCTTTGTATGCATGAATATATGGGTTAATCGGTAGTGCATAACAAATACAGAGTATGATACACATAAAAACAATTGCACAGTTATAGCAATAATACATAGAAAAAGCAGATCTGACAAGTTATGGAATGTTTCAATGATTATTATCTTGTTAGTATCATGTTTCTGTAAGCAGACAGGGAGAACTGTGTGGTGCCTACTTATATTTGTTTTCTTTTGGTACAGTACGACTCAGTAACTCTCAACCTGCTATAGTAGTTACATACTTCTAATTCTTTCAGTTTAAGGGAAGAAAGAAAATAGTATATAGTATGCTTTTATAAAGCATGTCTGCTATATGCATTCGAATGATAGAAGATGAGGAAAGAGTAAAAAAAAAGTACACACAGAGCAATTAGTACGATATAATTTATTTCAACTAAGACAATTATTTAGGGCTAGCCCTCATTGTTGTTGTTCAGAATTCGAAGTTAAATAGAAGGGGGAAAATAACAGACAATCCAAGACACAAATAAAAGGGAACACAGTAAGATAACAATATGTGAATACAAGTTTCTATTTTGTTTTTTTAACAAAAGTTAGTAAAAAGTACTTTTTTCTAAGTTTGAGTTTAATACCACCTGGATTACCAGTCTAATGTGCAAACTGCAAAAATGGCTGCTTCCCAATGAGAACGGCATAGATAACATGTGGCTGTCATTTCTCTTACAGAAAACCACTCAGTCCTTTCATATTTAATAATTCTTATTCTTATTATTTGTTTCATATTATTATTTATTTTAAAGACATTATACAGTAAGTTTTAAAGTTTATTCCATTGACTTTTAGGATGATTTTCATGTTTTCCACTTTTGTTTCCCCGTTTTCACCATTTTTCTTCTTCCTCTCCGCCTATTGGGATGCTGGTTCTCTCAATAAAGCGTCTCAAACTATTTACTACGTCCATCATTGCAGGAAAATCATCAAAAAATGATGATGTCTTTATTAGTTCTTCCAAAGATTGAAGAAACTGTAGTTTTTCATCAAGTTCACTTGCTTGTTTCTTCTTGTATTCTGCCTGAAGAAGAAAACAACATTTATTTTTAGAAAAAGTCTAATTTACCTCTACAGTCAGACCGAGTCACATTTCTCTTAGTGTGCACTGTATCACATCACTGCAAATGCACTGATACGCAGTTGTTGTTTCCTGCATCACCAAATTTGACTGATAACATGCGATAGACATGAAACTGAGCAAACGAACTTCCGTCCGGCTGCTTTTGCTTTTTCTGATTTCCTAAGTTGATCTAAGAAACGCTTCTGAATTTTTTGAAATTTGCAAAAACAGGATGCATCAGTTCAAACTGTGATTTGCTTATAATGACTTAAATAGTGTCTGTAGTTTTACATTTGCAAATAAATGTTTCATAGAAGTACCTTCAGCAACAATTAATTCAGCAGTCACTTTGTTCTTACTTTCGTCAGTGAATTTGTGACATAAACCAGGGACAGCAGAAAGATGAGGATTAAAACGTTGCTGTTTCTGACACCAGCCAGTCCTCTGCTTCTGAACGCTGCTGCTGCCATCACTGTGGAAATAAAAACAACATTTGAGCTTGAGAGAAAATGAAAGAAAATAAAAGAAATGAACAAATAAAGAATCAAATCTATGTTTCCTCTTGTTATGTTATTAATATATTATAGAAAATCTCTTAAGTATAAACCATCATATGGTGTAGTTTTGCTGATCTTACCTGTCTGCTGAAAGGACAAAGAGCTGTTTCACTGTACAGGTGTAGACTGAAAACACAAGGGAATCACACGCTACATACTTAATGTTGTCCTGGTGTGATTTCCCTCTGGTCTGTGAGCTGCTCTTTCACTTTCATTTCACAGGTGTGATATGATCTACTTTACAGGAACTGAGGCCCATCCCTATGACTTTAAACAGTCCAAGAACATTCCACATATTTAAGCTTTATCAAGATCCATGGCAGCAGGTGGCAGAAAAAGAACGTGAATGTGGTTAAGGACTGCAACTCAGTGTCATTTCAAGACAAACTCTTGATCATTTGTGTATATGAACAGGATAAAATAGATAGCTTTAATAAATAGCTTTCCTGGGACTATTTCACAAACTGCCCTGAGACTGGGCTTGGTCAACACATTAACTACGTTTAAAGACAAAGTTTAAAGACACTGGAATAGCATATAGAAATGAAGCAGAAGTCAATCCAGTGTTAGAGCCAGCACCAAGTTTGTTAAATATGACACCAGTCCATAGTGCAGTTTTGTAATAATTCAAATTTTAGATTTTTAATTTAATATTCATTTAATATTTTTCAGATAATAAGTAGTATATCTTAACAATAGCACGGTGCAGCATGGTGGCACGGTGGTAATATGGACATTACAGAGGACTGACCAATATATGCAATAAACTGTTGTCTTTTCCACTTTTTGGTCATTTTTTCTTGCTGAGCCTAAGCAAGCACATGCCTGTAAGTAGTTGCTATCCTTTGTTTTAAGCTTTCCCGCGATAATTTTGTGTAAGAGTTTAGAGTTTTGTGTGAAAAACGGCTGCAATGCTAACACATTAGTCCGTCTAGGGAATTTCCTATGTAACATTAGCATTAAGCTAATCGCTAATTACTTCGAGCAAATTAATCAGTGAAGGTGTCAGGATATGTTGATGTGTGATGTACATGGTAGTTCATGGCTCAGTGTTTGATATTGTAAAGAAAAGTCAATTACAGCAGAAATGTAACATTTTATTTTTGTTTCTGTACCACAGTTTCACAGTGCGTCCAACAATAAACATCTAAAATGTCCCTGCTGACTTCTGGATGTTTATTGTGGACCTTTTAGCTATCTGCCAAGCTAGAAATCAGCTTGAGGGTAGAATAGCGACCCAGGTACTATGACAGTTATCGAATTTAAATTTTTGGCAGTGAGCAAACACTGGGCAACAATCAGCCAACTGTTCTACTTTTGTGTAAATTTCACAATGTTCAAGAAATAGGGGTAATGATTGCAGTTTTATTAAGTTTTTATTCACATTAAAATGTTTTTTTCATATAATTCATTAATAACTGTCAACTAGTTAAATACAAGATTTCCATGATTTGTATTGATTTGTATTTACATCAGAGCTCTCTTATAAAAAGGGAAAACATGACAAGTTAAGCTTAAACCTAAGTTTGCATTAAAATTCTCAAGGCAAAAACTTCAAACTGAAACTGCATGGTATAAAAGACATGTTTTCCAAACACAACACACACAATATAAGAGACAGAGGCAGGCTATTATGCTACAACTCTTCTGTTTCTATAGGTGTGTAGGCCATTTCATCACACCAAATAGTTTCTCTTCATAGTCCTTAATTTCTGCAGCTGATGTCTCTATCTGTCTATGTAGTTCTTGCTAGCTTTCAGGAGTGTCTGCAGGAATGTCATCCATTAAATCCAGCAGTGATGGAAAATCTCCCATTGTTGTATTTAGAATTTCACACAAACGGTCCATTAAGTGTGAAATATCATCATAAAATGCTGCAAAACAGGATCTGTCCAACTTGAGATTGGCCTGGAGGAGAAATTAAAACTGAATATTTGGCTTTGGCTGTTTAATAGATTTACAAATATTTATAATAACAGTGACACCCCAGATTTAGAATACCTGAAAGTTCAGTGAAGCTGCTGAATATCATTATGTCAGGTTCATTTTAAACATGACTTACTATTAGTATAAAACGTTTATACACTCATTGGTTGCAACATAGATCAGATGGTGTTGCCACCATGAGGTGAAAAGAGAAATTACACTTTAATAATTCTGTTTATGGTGGTGAGCCATGAATTATAAATTTTAAGGTAGGAGTGAAGGGCCTGACCTGGGACTGCGTTTGGCTGCCTGGCTGGACATCGGACGTGTCCGGTGTAAGACAATGTTTAGTCCACATTGAGTCATGAGTTGTATATATTCTGGACAAACCCATCGATGCCATCACTCTTATAAAAGAAAAAAAAAAACAGAACATAAAGTAAAATTAAAGATTTAAGAAGGAATTTTGCAGTGTGACTCTTTTTTGTTTTGTTTAAGAAGCTCACTTTCCAAACCCTGGTCAATGATGCACTCAGAGATTAAACCGCTTTTATTTGTAGTTGACTCGGACGACATCTTCCAAAGATCCAAAGAACACCAAAGTCCCGACCATTTAGTTCTACATTTCTACAACCATACAGTTTTTTTCTAGTGAATGGTATTGTAAACTTGTAAAACATATAAATTACACATATTTAATAAACATTATTTCTTATTCACAAAACTAAACACAAAGTAAACTGCAGATTGATTCTTTCCTGTGTAAATAAATGTATAAAACTGTGACTGTAGGACGTGTCCCTTCATTATTTTCAGATTAATGTTAAAAATACAAAGCGACAAGTGAAACCTAGTTTTTTTGTTTGTTTGTTTTTTGCACTGTGCGTGAACTAAAATGTTAAAATAATATAAAATATAAACTACATTTTCAGTGTAATTTGATTTTAAATTGTTATTTAATTTAAATGTTTGTCTTATTATTCCATAACAGTGCGATGTAAACGGTAACATATTTAATGATGGAATTTGTCCTTTATTATAAAACTAACTTTGTGTCTTCTTCACTTCTGCTGTTTGCAGGCTGTTTGTGGACATCAAATTGAGCCGCTTCAGAAACGACAGCTGGCACAAAAGCTCTGTCCTGCCTTTAAAGACACGGTTGCTGCGTCTCATCCAGAGTTTGACGATGATGATCAGAAAGTAAGCAGCTGTCTTTTTGCACTACGCAGCACACTCATCTCTGCTATAGTTTGTACATTTGCACCTGAACCTGTGTTTTGTTCTGTGTGTGTGTGTGCAGGATGCCCACGAGTTCCTCGTCTGTGCTCTGGACGTGCTCCAGTGTGAGTTCTCTAAGCTGCAGACAGAAGCAGCTGCCTTGGACAAGCCTTACATCTGCCCAGTTAGAGCTCACAATGGCTTCAAGATATTAAGCACAAAGAGCTGCAACAGGTAGGAACAAAGTAAACTTTAAGTGTTTTTCTTCAATGTGAGTCTGTAATCTTTGAAATTATGTGATTCGGCAGATGTGCACATCTGCCGAATCACATCATTTCAAAGATTATGGGCGGGAGGACTACCTCCACCTCTCCCTGGACCTGGTACATTGAGGCTCAGTGAGACTCCATTCTGTGAGCAGCCTTCCACAAATATGTAATTCATCTGTGAAAGAGTTCAACTCTAATGCACCTGTTCCTCTTGCTCCCTGCTGCAGTTGCTCATAGTTGGACTCATAGTTGGACTATGAGTGCCAGTGTGGAGCTAAGAAGCTCGAAGAGGAGCTGTCGTTCTTGAACCTCAGATCGGTCCCCAAAGGCCTCAAACCACCACGGTTCAGTCGGTGTCGGGCTAACAGTTTCTTTCATGTCATGTCCTCCTATTGTGTGAAGTTGCACTGGGTTGGGAGTGGTTGTGTGTGTCACATTTGCAGTGAGCCAAATGGCTGTAATGGGGTTGGACGAATTGGAGGCAGGTGTAATTGACTGCACTCATACGCTAGTCTACTTATAGCCCACACTATACAAACACTGCTGTGTTATTTTGTCTCTCTGTGCAGGTATGTAATGTGACAAAACCTCGGATGACCTGATATGTTTGGGATGGGTGGGTTGTACGCTGTGAATTATATAGTGAACCGTGTTATTTTGTCTCTCTGTGCAGGCCAGGGCCTGTAATATGCCGCAGCCTAAAGACAGCTGAGCTGCAGAGGCCAGTGATCACTGGCTATCTACTTACGGGGTGGTGGGTCTCAGAGGACAACTGCTACCCCTGTTGAAGTGAACAACGTGTGGAGTGCAACTGGCTTTGTGGCATAGCTGGCTCTGGCCTTGGACTGTGTGTTTTTACTTTGTACACAAATAGGACACTGGACTGTTTCATCTTTTATTTTTTGATCATTGTGTTAATACATTACCTTTAAGAATTTTACTGTTGACTGTCATCTTTTTGCCCACGGTCAGACCTAGAATCTTTTTGTGAGTGTGTTACAGACCTGTTAACCATGTAGACAAATTGGTGAGCATCAAAGGTGGGAGGGATGAAAATTGCTATCAATATTACTGATTATTCATCTATGATGTTATCGTGTGTGAGTGTGTGTGTGAACAAGAGTGAAAAGTAGAATATGAGAAGCTGTGTTTGCTCCAGCATAACATGACAGTAAAGGCATAAAAAATTGTTTCTCAATGGCATATAACAGGAACATAATGCAGTTGTTACGCTTATTTCCTGACATTTCCTGTTGTTTATCCGCTGGTCTCCTCTTTCTAGCGCAAAGTAGAGATGGCACAATACCACTTTTTTATGTCCGATACCGATACCGATATCATAAATTTGGATATCTGCCGATACCGATATGAATCCGATATAGTGTATTTTTTAATCAATAAAACGTTTTTTTACAAACCGGATTCCAAAAAAGTTGGGACACCAAACACATTGTGAATAAAAACTGAATGCAATGATGTGGAGATGGCAAATGTCAATACTTTATTCAGAATAGAACGTAGATGACAGATCAAAAGTTTAATTCGAGAAAATGTATCATTTTAAAGGAAAAATATGTTGATTCAAAATTTCACGGTGTCAACAAATCCCAAAAAAGTTGGGACAAGTAGCAATAAGAGGCTGGAAAAAGTAAATTTGAGCATAACGAAGAGCTGGAAGACCAATTAACACTAATTAGGTTAATTGGCAACATGATTGGGTATAAAAAGAGCTTCTCAGGGTGGCAGTGTCTCTCAGAAGCCAAGATGGGTAGAGGATCACCAATTCCCACAATGTTGCGCAGAAAGATAGTGGAGCAATATCAGAAAGGTGTTACCCAGCGAAAAATTGCAAAGACTTTGCAGTTATCATCATCAACTGTGCATAACATCATCCGAAGATTCAGAGAATCTGGAACAATCTCTGTGCATAAGGGTCAAGGGCGTAAACCCATACTGGATGCCCGTGATCTCCGGGCCCTTAAATGACACTACACCACAAACAGGAATGCTACTGTAAAGGAAATCACAGAATGGGCTCAGGAATATTTCCAGAAACCATTGTCAGTGAACACAATCCACTGTGCCATCCGCCGTTGCCAGCTGAAACTCTACAGTGCAAAGAAGAAGCCATTTCTAAGCAACATCCACAAGATCAGGCGTTTTCACTGGGCCAGGGATCATTTAAAAATGGAGTGTGGCAAAATGGAAGACTGTTCTGTGGTCAGACGAGTCACGATTTGAAGTTCTTTTTGGAAATGTGGGACGCCATGTCATCCGGACCAAAGAGGACAAGGACAACCCAAGTTGTTATCAACGCTCAGTTCAGAAGCCTGCATCTCTGATGGTATGGGGTTGCATGAGTGCGTGTGGCATGGGCAGCTTGCATGTCTGGAAAGGCACCATCAATGCAGAAAAATACATTCAGGTTCTAGAACAACATATGCTCCCATCCAGACGTCATCTCTTCCAGGGAAGACCCTGCATTTTTCAACAAGATAATGCCAGACCACATTCTGCATCAATCACAACATCATGGCTGCGTAGGAGAAGGATCCGGGTACTGAAATGGCCAGTCTGCAGTCCAGATCTATAGACCTATAGAGAACATTTGGCGCATCATAAAGAGGAAGGTGCGACAAAGAAAGCCCAAGACGATTGAACAGTTAGAGGCCTGTATTAGACAAGAATGGGAGAGCATTCCTATTTCTAAACTTGAGAAACTGGTCTCCTCGGTCCCCAGACGTCTGTTGAGTGTTGTAAGAAGAAGGAGAGATGCCACACAGTGATGAAAATGGCCTTGTCCCAACTTTTTTGGGATTTGTTGACACCATGACATTTTGAATCACCATATTTTTCCCTTAAAATGATAAATTTTCTTAGTTTAAACTTTTGTTCCGTGATTTATGTTCTATTCTGAATAAAATATTGACATTTGCCATCTCCACATCGTTGCATTCAGTTTTTATTCACAATTTGTTTGGTGTCCCAACTTTTTTGGAATCCGGTTTGTAATATCTTGCTGCATTTTGTATAACTTTATACTCAAGTTTAAGTAAATAACAACACTAAAGCTATTCTGTTACACCTGTATGTAAAAAATACACTGCGCCCAAAATATTTCATAGTTCAGCAAAACCAATCAATCTAATAAACTTAAACCTACTCCATCCTCCCTATTCTGGTATTTTAAAGAGTACTTAGCAGAAATATTAAGCAACCTAACTAATAGGGTTGCAAACTCCCAGCAAAAAAAAATAGGGAACCACCCCCCACCCTCCACCTCATGATGCTTAATCGATGTAATCAAATTTAATTTGATGCAGGGGGAAAAATGCACAGAAATTAATTATTTTTCAAGAATAATTAAATAGATTCAACATCTTTCTTCAACAGAATTGCAGACTGCACAGATGGTATCTTCCCAAAGGAAAAAGTAGTATAGCTTACTAGGGTATATTAGACTTAACAGTTACTATATACAGTAATGGACTACTATATATTTTACATCAGATTAAAACTTTGGGTGTAAGATTCAGATAATTATTTATTAAAAGCTAGACATTTTAAATGAGAATAAGAAAGAAAAGTATGTCTTTGTGCCCCCTTCTCCCTGTTCATGCCCTATCGGCCCCCCTGGCTAAACTTTGCTAGATCCGCCCCTGCACAGTTACCAGCTACGTAGAAAAAGATCCTGGTGTAGAAAGTAATATTAAATAAATTCTAACAACAGCTTATCAAGCTTAATAGTGCTGCTGTTGTTCAACCGCTGGTTTCCTCTTTCTGGTGAGAAGTGGGCCAAAAACTAAGAGAGAGAGACAGACTCGCGACAGAAAAGCCGATCAGCTGATCATTAAGCAGTTTCACGATTGAAGTAGCAGCAGGAGGGAGAGAGAGAGAGAGAGAGAGAGAGGCAGTCCCTCCATATATCGGTTGTTAAGCTTAACGCTAAAATGCTTTACAAACATTCAGAGATGAACTTACACACTTGCTTTACTTCTCTCTGGGATAACTTCCTCGGAGATGAAATGCTGGTTTGGTAGCGAAGCTACAAATACACACAGCTGCTCTATCACGTGATGCATAGTGCTGCAAGTGCTAGGTTATGAGCCGAGTTACGCCATGTAGCAAGTTTTGTGAGGTGCTTTTTTGATATTTAATGGATCGATTACATTTTTTATTTCTCGCCGATATCCGATCCAGTAATTTTGGTCAGTATCGGACCGATACCGATACGTAATATCGGATCGGTCCATCTCTAGCGCAAAGTGGGCGATAAACAAACAAGAAAGACGGGACTTGCGGCAGAAAAGCTGATCATTGATCAGTTTCATGTTTGAAGTAATAACAGGAGAGGGAGGGGGAGAGAATGAGAGAAGCAGATGCAACTGCGCAGCAAAAACACAGAATACCTCCAGCTTTGTGTCTATTTTTTAATTCTAGCTGAAGTACGGGACAAATCGCTTCCTTTTCACCTCAATATGGAACTCAGATGGCCAGTCCAGCTGTGGCTCAATATATCAGTTGTTAAGCTTAACGTGGAAATACTACGCAAACATTCAGGGATGAACTTACACACTTGCTTTACTTCTCTGGGATAGTTTTTGCCGAGATGAAATGCTGCGGTTAGGAAGCATGTAACGAGGCTCCAAATGCTCCACCAGACCGCCACAGGTCTTAGAGACAACAGCCGCTCTATCACGTGACACATACAGCTCCGACGCGCCGAGCTGGGTTACGCCAATTAGCGCGTTTTGTGAGGTGATTTTGTGATCGGATTACATATTTTATTTCTCTCAGATATCCGATCCAGTAATTTAGGTCAGTATCGGACCGATACCAATACGTAATATCGGATCGGTCCATTTCTAGTACTAAGTCACCGAAGTGTTTCTGAACTAAAACAGCCCAGTGCGCGCTCCTGACTCAGGGCAAACAAATTCTGTCGGGGATAGACAAAATTCCAAGGTTCTCCTGAAGTAGACTGTGATCTGTAAGCCGCCAAAAAAACACGAAGACATCCCACAAACCTGAGATGGACTCGACTCACCTCCCAGCAATACATTCCTCTGGCCTGAATCGGTCCAACAACTTTGGAATGTATTCCCGGAAATGGGAGAAACCGGAAGAGACAGCGTGGCACAGTGAAGAAAGTGCAGTAACCTGACAGGTGTGGGCCTCATCAGAACAACAGACACTGCTCTTAGAAACTGTAAGTAAATTTCCTGACAATCCTCCACCAGTTATCTTAAAACGTCATTGTAAAATAATCTTTTTGCTTTCTTTATGAAATCACCCATGTGAAAGCGTGCGCTTTGAGCCCTCTTCGGAATATTTTTAACTCTTTGGTCACACCCTATGATCAAGGGCATCGACGGTTGCGTTTTGTTGCGGAGATTCCAAAATATCTTAATATCAGCCATAATATCAGCTGGTCAGTTACTCAGGAAAAGAGCTTCACCGCTGCCCTTCGTTTTCCACAGTATGGGCCAATCTTTTCACAATTGTAAGAGTTCCTGCTTTGTCCAACTCGTGCACTGATGATTAGCTAAAACGTCATGACTGGGCGCAGTCGCTGGAGTTAAAGTGAGTGCTTTAGGTGCATACATAGGCTGTGTAATAACTCGTAGTCTATATGTCTGCATCAAAGTTGTTTTTTGTTTATTTGTTTTTTACTAAATTCTACTAGTGATTACTCTGGCTGGTAGAAAGAGTTTAGTTACCAAACCATCCCAAATAAAGTCATAAAAAATTAGTCTGCATAAATGAAATATAAATTGACCCTGATAAAACAAAACAAATGGTTTAATGCACATTTATAGGAGATGCTAAGATCTACACAGGCCTACATACTGATTTATTCAAAATTAGCTGGCAGAAAGTGACAAATATTATTGTATAACATTTAGTTATGAACATTTAGTTTATGAGATGAATCATCGTCTATTTGCAAATTCTGACATTTTGATGGTTTGGAGGAAGTAATTACTGAAGCTAACTGAGAAAGATCAATTGAAGAAAAAGAGTCCAAATAAATAATTATCAGTGGTGCTGAAAGTAGCTATGCATAATGTTACGTTGGCGAGATTTTTATAGGCTATTTTTTCTCTAGTGGTTAAAATTGTAAATGGCCTGTATTTGTATAGCGCTTTTCTAGTCCCTAAGGACCCCAAAGCGCTTTACACATCCAGTCATCCACCCATTCACACACACATTTACACACTGGCTACACACTAGCTACATTGTAGCCACAGCCACCCTGGGGCGCACTGACAGAGGCGAGGCTGCCGGACACTGGCGCCACTGGGCCCTCTGACCACCACCAGTAGGCAACAGGTGAAGTGTCTTGCCCAAGGACACAACGACCGAGACTGTCCAAGCCGGGGCTCGAACCTTCCGATTACAAGGCGAACTCCCAACTCTTGAGCCACGATCGCCCGTGTATTTATTGTCTTTATTTATAAGTCATTACTAGTTAATGTTAAAGTAATAGTTGGCTCTACAGAACTCTGACTGTTTGTCAGTCTCGCACAGTGGTGAAAAGAAACTGCAGGTTGTTCTTATTTTCTTCAGTCAGTGATGAATAGTAAGATGTTCTAACTTTACGGAGGGCTTTTTTAAAAATAAAGCTGCAAACTATTTCTCCAGGCTAAATGATGACACCATTTCCTCTGCAGCTTACGAGTTATCTGCTTTAGGGTGCACATTTAAACATTATACCAGAGAGTCAAGTATTTTGGTTTTGAGTCTTCTTTGTCAGAGGAGCTACAGTAGCCAGAGTCGTATGGAAGAAGTAAAATTATTAACAACATGATCGAGCTCTGTGGGAATTGTGTTGCTCTGCACTATGTTAATACAAGGCATTGAAGAAGATAACAGTGGGTGAATTACAACCTTAAATTTAGTTACAGCACTTTACTGTAATGAAAATCTATTTCCTGTTGTGTAATCCATTATTGTAAATGGAAACGATGAGACAAAAGAGAGCAGTACCTTAAAACACTGACAGCTGCAGAGGTTTTGTCTCTATTGAACATCAAACAAGAAGTGTTGATCTGAAATTTGGTCAGAATGAATCCAAGTGCACCTTTCAGCCATTAATCTGGTTGGACTGTCACACTGACAGCGTAGCATAGGTGGGCTAACAGCCACTCTGAGTGCAGATGACAAAGTGTGTACAGTAGTTGTAGTGCTGACCATCCTCGTCCACATCACAGAAAGGCGTGTGATAATAATAATAACAGCAGCAAGAACATTAAACAAACATTTTAATGTTGGTGAAATTACAGACACAATGATTTCCTGTTTATCTGTAGCGGGTCATGCAAGGCAAATCTATGACACATCTGTTTAACCAACACATTGAATCTAAAACATCGGAGAATGCAACTGCAACCATAAACAAGACATACGATTATTTATTAATTAGCTTGTCTTGTTTTCTTTATAACTGTTCAAACCTTTACTTTATTCTCTGTAATGCATAGAATAAAACTGTAGATAAACACACATGTTACTAATTAAAATAATAAAAGTTTTCTTTGGGTAAAGAAATTTTATTAACAGTCATCATCAACCATCTCTGAGCTACATAAAAATGTTATGGTTGAAAATGGGAACATTATAATGATTGCTGTGAAATATAAGTTTGATATGTTAAATACCTTTGAAGATGCATTTATTTTAAAAATGGTCTGTTGACACACTTTCAGACCTTTCTTTTAAACATTTAACTCTGTGGCAATGTTTGGACATGTACATCTTTCTATAAAAATAAACCAGGATCTGTAATTTGGAACATATACATCAAAAAATGTCTACATTTTTCCTAATTATAACATGGAGAAAACGTTGGCTTGAGCAAGTTGTACCACAAAAACAAAAGTATCAGTAAACTGTCCTTCTAACTTTTAGAATATTTTGTGCTCTGCCATCTCCGAATTTATGGTCCGAAGTTTGAATATACAGTATACAATGATTGCTGTTAATTTTATCTTTGTACACGCCAGGGGCGACCGTGGCTCAGGGGGTTGGGAAGCGCATCTGTAACCGGAAGGTCGCCGGTTCGATCTGTCCTGGTCGTTGTGTCCTTGGGCAAGACACTTTACCCTACCGCCTACTGATGTTGGCTAGAGGGGCCGATGGCGCGATATGGCAGCCTCGCTTCTGTCAGTCTGCCCCAGGGCAGCTGTGGCTACAACCGTAGCTTGCCTCCACCAGTGTGTGAATGTGAGAGTGAATGAATAGTGGCAATTTTAAAGCGCTTTGGGTGCCTTGAAAAGCACTATATAAATCCAATCCATTATTTAAAAAAAAAAAGGCCCACCAAACCACTTTCAAGCCATTTTTATTCCACTTTGTAATTTGAGCGAACATTTGATGATGACTGTCTCAAAAACTACAAAAGAAAAATGCAGAAATATTCATATTCTACATAGTTGCTTAATTCAGTTTGAAAGTAAAATGAAAGTAGCGTTTTCTTCATTTTGTGCCAAAAATTTCTTACTTACTGGGATACGTTTATGGCTAGATGTAACACAAGCAAAAGTAATGAAATTGATGAATTCTAACTAAGGGTGTTGGTGTTTGCAAGTGAATATTATTTTATGCATGAATCTTCCACTGTGGTAGCCAATTATTCACTTCTAAAAACCTTTGCAAAGTTTTAATATTGTTTAAACTCAAACTTTATTAATTTTCTTTTCGCTTTTCTAAGGATTAAACTGTAACCAAATTTTGAATATTTGGCTAATTTCAGTAATTTTTCTTTCACAGGTAATCTGAAGGAAAACTATGAGTATTTTTGCTCAAGTACAACTGGCAGTCCCCTTACCAACAGAAACACATCCTATAATCCAGTGTATAACTATCAATGACCTCAAAGAGCTCAAGAAATTACTGAAGGACAATAATGTTAATGAAGTTTACCCCTGTAGAGAGTGTAGGGATTGGATAACCCCATTGATTGCTGCTGTTGTAAATCACAACACAGATATCTGTTCTTACCTTTTGGATCAGGGTGCAGACCCAAATATTACTTCTAAACTCTGCTGGACACCTTTGCATTATGTCACACACTACAAAGCACCACCTGATTTTGTGGATCTGTTGCTTGAGGCAAAAGCTAATCCAGATGGATGGAGTCCTCCTCCACTGCAACAACAAAATTTCACACCACTGCAACTTGCAGCTATTGAAAACAGGGAGGATATCGTGAAAAGACTCATCTCTGCTGGTGCAGTGGTGACACTGCCGCCCAGGAATAATCCCACTAATGATCCTCGGTGGCTTATGGAAAGTAAAAAAATATCTCAGATGATTAATCACTTTGCATCAAATGGAGATGAAGTGTGTTCCCAAATCAGACATTTTTTGAAAATAGAAATTGCTGTTGTTGAAAAAACACCTGACAGTGTTTAAAGTGTTCAACTGTCACATGTTGTCAGAAGATCCTCGGCTCCATCTGACCATGATTGAAATCCTTTTTACTGTAACTGGAAGGTGGAAAGATAAATACTGCCAGGCTTGCATTAAATGGCTAAAGGAAACTGAAAATGTGAATACTTATATTGCAGGAGCAGCCAGTCGCTTTCCAAAAATCCCTAAGACACATGTAGGGAGGGCAGTTGAAAGTTTAAATCCAGTCTTCTGCACAATGGATGAAATAACAAATGAGCATGCAGTAGCTATAGTTCCACAACTACTGAAACTGCTTTCCCTAAAAGAGAGACCTGACATCTGTGCATCAGTGCTACAAACACTGTATGTGATAACACAGAAAACAAAAGGCACAAAGGACTGGCACGTCAACTTTTTACAGAACTTAATCAGAACAGTTGCCCCTTTTGTAAATGAGCAACACTCCACTAAGATCAGGATCTACACGTACGGTATAATCGCAAACCTTCTGTCAGTTGAACAGAAAGAAAATATTTCAAAATCAGTGGGGATAACCTCAGTACCTGAGGACATACTGACATCTGTAGAAATGGAAATGAATGACAAGCTGAAAGAGGTGCTGAGAAGTCTGAAAGAATATCTGAACAAACCAAACTCAGAATGTGAGGGAAACACAGCCTCAACATCAGGCAGGAAGAAGAAAAAGAAGAAGAAAAAGCAAGAAAACCCAAATGATGAAGTTTCAACAGCAGCAACTGATCCAATAACCAAAGTTTCTGTTGTAGAATCAACTTCAAATCTAAAGTCTTTTGACTACAAAACCAATGAAAAATCAGTAAAACAAAAATGGCTTTCAATCAGCAACAGGTGGAAGGAGAAACTGGAGAAACTTGTTTGTGCAGATGACAGTAAAATATCCAGAATCAGAAGCATTATTTATGTGAATGATGAAGAATTCAGAATAGCGAATGGAAGTGATGGTACTGAAGTCTTCTTGGGGCTGAGAGAGGACGGCACAGAAGTTGCCATTAAGAGAATGTCTAAAAGCAAATACCAGGTCCTAAAGAAAGAAGAAGGAATCCTACGTCTCCCTGAACTAGATCATCGTTATATCGTACGATATATTGATTTTCAGGAGGACGAGAACTTTGGATATCTTTGTCTGCAACTTTGTGAATGCACTTTGGAAGAATATATTATTGATGACTGTAACAACGATAAGAAAGATAAGGTTTTAAGGAAACTCGTCGAAGAATTTCTAGAAAGCCTAAAGGTGCTTCACTCTCAAAATCCAAAAATTCTTCACCGAGATCTCAAACCCCAGAACGTTCTGATTGGTAAGACGTGTTTGAAATTCAAGAAAACAAACATTTTAATTCATATTTACCAGATATGATTTTATTTCACATGATTCTTCCTGCAGATGTTACTGGGAGGGCAAGATTAGCTGATTTTGACATAAGCAGACGCTTACTCAAAGACCAAACAACTTTACGTACACGCAGTGCAGGAACCAAATGCTGGATGGCCCGAGAGACTTTAGCAGAAGAATCTGTCATATCATACAAGTCAAGCACAGACATCCAGGTAAAGTCTGAACACAAACTTGGTTAACTGAAAGATGACTTGGTAAACATATCTAAACTGATAACATGTATTATTATTAAGGTTGCAGGCATGCTGATCTATTATATCCTGTCCAGAGGCCACCATCCATTTGGTGACATATCCTGTAAATGTGAGTCTAACATTTATGATGGGAAGTACAGTTTGGATCATGTTCAAGATGTGGTGGCAAAAGATCTCATCGAGTGGATGATCAACAAAGAGCCAAAGGACAGACCCAAAGTAGAAGAATGCTTAAACCATCCCTTCTTCTGGACTTCTGAAAAGTAAGGAAGTCATGCTGATTGATGACTGATAAATCATTTTTCCTGATTACTGGAACAAGATGTATGATTCCTGGTTTCACTGTAAAATGGCGATAGAGATGTTAATGTTGGAAAAACCTGAGCCACAGTTGATCGTCCGGGACGAACCTAGTTAAGCATGCATGCTAACATTTTCTGCTAATGCTAAATCCTTTTCCTACACTTTTGTTATTATATTTATAAATGTTCATTAATTCTTCTTTTGTTTATGTTTCATTTGTACTTTTTTCATATATAAAGCATAATTTGAAATTTCCAGGAAAACTGAATACCTGATAAAGATCGGTAACAGAGACGATGTCGCAAACTATAGAAAGGCTGACCCGGAGCTGATTGATTCTCTTGAAAAATGTGCTGCGGACAAATCCTTTAAACAGTGGAAAAATAAGGTGACTGCAAGATCACAGATCAAATGTCTATGTTCCTAAAATCCACTTCATGACTAATGTGTTTGTTGCAGTTTCCACAAGAGCTGGTTCGGGTGATGGATGGCAGAAAGCCGTACTCTGAAATCACGTTGGCATTACTGCGCTTCATACGCAATCTCCATGTGCATTAGTAAGTTAAACTAAATGATTCTATCTCTCTATCTCTCTATCCATACAGTAATAAAACCTTCCTTGTTCACAGTGCCAAGGAAGCAGCCCAAATTGATGTTCTGGCATTGTTTCCTGATCTCTTTGGGAGTATTTACACATTTGCAAAGAACCGAGGCTGGAATTTAGAGACACCATTAAAGGAAATGTTTCAAAGAGAAGACAGCGAGGATAGTAGCACAGTTTTGATGATGCCATCTAAAAGCACGGAGGAGTCCCTGGGTGTCCCCGTTCAAGAGTCTCAACCCAGTGAAGTGAAAGTTGTCACCAGCCATAAAAAATAAAATAATAACTGCTAGTAGTAGCAGAGATGTCATGTCGGTGTGCCTCCTGCTGCTCTGTTAGTTCTTAAGGGATCACGACAGAAGACACTGATCTGCTGTGGTGATCCACATGTTTGCACATAGTTGTCCTTCCTTACACAACACTCCATTTTACCAGCACTAACATTGCAGTAACTTCAAGCTAGGTCTGCTCCTTAATGGAGCCACTACCAAGACCCTTAGACTGAACCAGCTAAATGAATTTTAGACACGATGCATGATTTATACTTGTGTGAAATAAGTGCCTGATGTTTTGAAAAAGTAACTATTGATTTTTAAAAGTATGAGAGAAATAGATTAGAATTACAATTGTTTGAGTCTCTTTACTCTATTATTTTAATTTTTTTTATTTTTGTGAGGGTGTGTACTGTATTTATACACAATTACGCTGCTTTTGTTTTTCTGTTTTTTTGTGGTTGCTTATTGCTACACTTTATTTGTACTCAATTCTTTTTCTACAGTAGTAGAAACTACTACTACAGTAGTACAACATTATATTTTTATTCAGTTAATCTTCAGGTTTAATTCTACATTATATGGGGGGGGGTATGAGGAACAGATATAGAGATATTTTGTTGACGTCTTCAAAAAATACAAAAGTTAAAAAAAAATCTGTTTGTTTCTTCTTTTTTTTCACAATTATAGTTTTAAATACTTCCCTTTCTGATTTTAAACAGAATAAATACGTTGGACATGCATTTTGTTTTGTGGAAATCACTTCGGGCCTATGACAGATTCAAACTGTACAAACATGTATGTCACATAGTAATTGAGCCAATCTTTGTACTTAATATTAAGAACCACAAGTGGAATTAGCAAATATTACGATTTTGAGATTTAAACCATGCAGGGTTTTTTTTTTTAGCGAATGGTATTGTAAATTTGCAAAAAATATACATTACACATATTTAAGAAACATGGTTTCTTATTTTGTTTCTCATCATGTCTTCTAAAGCAAAATACAAAGTAAACTGTAGATTGATTCTTTCTGTGTAAATAAATCTGTAAAACTATGACTGTAGGACGTGTCCCTTCATGGTTTTTTCTTGAATGTTAAATCTTTTCACCACAATACAAAGTAAGAAGTGAGGCCTATTTTCTTTTGTTTTTGTTATTTTGCACTTTAAAGGTCTGAGAACTAAAATATAAACTACACTTTAAATGTAATATGTTTTTAATTTTTATTTAATTGCAATTTTTATCTTATTTTTCCATAACAGTGTGTTATAAAAGGTAACATATCTAATGACATTTAATGCCATTATTGTAAAAGAAGATTTGTGTCTATGCCCATTAGACCTTCTCCAGTATTTGTTTCATAATTAATTCTAACATCTATTATGTAAGATTTCATACAGATTTAGTGTATTGGTCACATTTTAAGGGGATTATTACTTTCTTTAATATTGTATTAAAATACTGATCTCTTTTTTTTTTTTTTTTTTTTTTTTTTTGGTTCTCATCTGTTGACAGAGTTTTTATTCAGATTCAGATTCAGAAGACTTTATTTATCCCCGACCCGAGGGGCAATTCAGTTACCACCATTGAAATTATTTCTTCTTTTTCACTTGTTTATTTAGCTCAGGATTGTCTTTCCTCTTCTTGACTTTAGGAACTGTTGAATTAATAGTTTTCTTAAATTAGAAATATTTCTCAGTCACCTTACAATCATGGGATCTCAGGTAACAGGCACAACCATTATACAAGTACTACTTCTATTCTACAGAAAATATGGCTGGCATTGATGAAAGTGATAAAAAAGTAAAATATGATTTAATCTATTTGGATTTATCTTTTTAAGTTAAAATATTTCTGTTCTAATAGTTTTGTGGATACAAAATAATATGACAGGTCTTGAAGGAAAGTAACACATTTACCCTCATTTGGGGCGCCTGAGGATGGATCATTGAGTTTGCCACCTACCTTGTGTCCTCATACCTGGTGGTAATGGACAGCATGTTGCCTTATCAGCAATGGGGTCTTTTGTTTGATGGTTCCACAGTGCCTCCCTCTGGCCATGATGAAGTATCACACCCCTCTGCTCTTTCTATTACAGGGAATGTCTAGAAAGCACAAACCTTTAATAATCACAGCTGAGATCATAAACTGTAGTTATCCTTCCTTCCTTTCCTTCTTCCTTCCTCTTAAGCACTTAAGGGTTGCTGGAGATGGCTTGAAGACTATCCCAGCTGTCACAATGTAAAACTCAGGGTACACACTACAGTTCACCACTCATGATCACATTCCCAATAGATGATTGTAATTCCCAAAAGAATCAACAATTAACCTAAAAAAGCGAGTTGTTGGACTGTGAGCCGGAGCACCCTCAGAGAACACAACATGCAAACAGCAGCCAGCAGATTCACATGCACGACCTTCTTGCTGTGAGGCAGCAGTACCAACCACTGCACCACCGTGCTGACCTCAGAGTGCAGTCGTATGGTGGAAAATGTTACTGTGGATGCTTTAGATCAGGGCTCTCAAACTCGCGGCCCATGGGCCATTTGCGGCCCACGTCACCTCTACTTGCGGCCCGCATATTGATGTGAAGACTTTTTTTTTTTAAATTATTAAACGGAAAATGACGGCAGAGTGTTACAGGCATGGCCCTTTCAGACTGTAGCCTCATGGGCGGTGTAGTCCATGCTGCAGGGAGAACGTGTGGGACCGCCCCTCCCGCTGTGTGTATGTGAGCGTGAGGGAGCGAGAAAAAGTCGAAAAGTGCGAGGTGCTACCAAGCAGAAACGGGAGATGGAAGCATGTAAATAGAAAAGTAACCACTGCAGCCAAAAAGAGTGCCCAGTTGTAAGTAAGCTATTAAGACTTGACTGTACACTGTGTTCGTGTTTTCCTCCGAAACAATAAAGTTAAAGCTGGAGCAGCCTTTCAACGCCTCTTTCTGTCTCTCGCTAGCAAAGTTGACCCAGACAGCAAAGCTAGTTCTCGGCTACGAGCCCGACACGGAACCCAAAGTATTAGCCAGAGGTCTCCTTACCACGGTTTGGAGCCGCGGACCTGGCCGAGGTAACAAGATAGTGCAAACATGTTGAGGGATTGGCTGTGTTCGTTCAGTGAGAGAAAGAAAACAATTTTCACTTGGAGTTGAAAACTAATGTGTACGCTTATACCTGCATTTTTATTTTGTTAAATACAAACAACATTGTAGCAAAAGTGCTGCCACGTGTCTGGCCAGAAAGAGCTGTTTATTTGGTAGTTCAATGAAACTACTGTACTACACTGCTGAGTGACTGCCTTCTGCTTGTCAAATACATTTCATTGCAATGTTGACCCTGTGCTAACTTGCATATGACAAATGAAACTGAAAGGCTTCAGATAGTTAAGAGTGGGGGAAAAAATTGCGTTCATGTTTGCAATTTTGTCTTGTTACACAATATTTTGAATTAAATGGAACAAACAAAACACTACATTTTAGGAAATATTAATGGGTGTTTTTGTGTTTGTTTTTTTGTACTACTTGGACACTAAAGTGGCCCTTCAATGAGATGATGGTGCCAGAAGTGGCCCGTGGCTCGTTTGAGTTTGAGACCCCTGCTTTAGATTATATTACATACAGAAAAAAGTACTGGTTTATTATTTTAGTGGGCAAAAGAGTCAAGATTGGATCTAAAGGATGTAAATGGAGAAGCACAGTGCATTTCTACTCAGTCTGAACACTCGACACAGCCTCATTCACACAGCTGCACACACATGATTAGGGGAAACTCAACGTTCAGTATCTTCTTTTTTCATCAAAAGACTTTCTCTGTATCTCTGCTCTGTTTGTTTTTGACTTGAAACACTAAATAAAAGTTTTACTACACATCTGTCTCTATTGTTTAATCAGCAGCTGTAATACTAAACTGTCCAAAATTTAAAAGTCTACATTTAGTAGATTTAGAGATATTTATTTCACCACTTTTAGTTAATGATACTTTATAAACCTATTCTGCTGTTTAACAAAGACAGTATCATCATGTTTAAAGCACTTTTAAATCTGACAGCAGCACTCAGTTCTCCTGCACATGTGTGATCTTGGAGTGAACTGAAGGTTCAGATGCATCTCTCAGGTCCTGTGTGGAGACTTTGCTGGACTTTGTCTGTCTGTTAAAGATGTGGTTTTCAGATGCTATTCAGCTGGTGTAGATAGTGGGGGTTTAGGTCTGAAACATCTTCTTTTGTCCTCCATTCATCCAGTTTCATGAGATAACGTTTTGGTACAAGGACTGGACTGAAAATGACTGAAAAGAGAAACTTTGAAAGAGTTTTAGAAGCCTGGAGGAAAAGCAGTGCTTGTTTAATCAAATGTAATAATACACATTGTTTAAATGTCCCAAAGTAAAGAGATCTCTCTGTGAACCTTTAATTCATCACCCTCTTGTGGCAGCAGCTGGCTACTGTTATTTGCACATGTGCATTGTGGTTTTTTATCCCGTTATAATTTAATACAAAACCCTTTAATTAAATTAGTGAGTTAAAGTAATATGTGAAATATTAGTGTTAGGTAAGTCCCAGAGTTCAGTTTATTGGACATTAGCTACATTTAACGAGAAGATATGAGATCCAAATATATGCTTATGTCAACACATGTTCATTTTGATGAAGTTTAGTGAGCAAATTTGAATCATCACAACAACCAAAATGTTAGCAACACATCATAAGTCATGTGGGAGCTGGGGGGGGATGTCATGTGACAACCAGTTTGGCTTCCAGAATCGTGACATCACACCCATTTAGAATCTTACCACCACTTTGGTCCTTTGATCCTTTGATCCTAAAACCTATAAGTAGGGGTGAGACGCAACAACTTTTAGTTCGTTGTTCGCAGCATTTACGTTCGCAGCATTGAAACGTTCGAGAGAGAAACCTTTCAAAACAATAGGATCCTTTTCAGAGTGACTTTTTACACTTTCCAGCATGTCTCTGAAAAAACACACAAGACAAGAAAAAGTACAGCCCAGCTCTTCTCTTCTGGCTCAAGAAGACAACATTCGAGTTCAGAAGATGTGCTTGGAAGAAATGCATGAGGAAAATCTCATGAACAAGCAACACCCGGCCCAGGCAGAGAGTTCTTTTAAGCAACAAAAGGAGATTATCTTCCTCAGAGAAGAAAATGAGAGAAAGACTGCTGAAGTAGATAAATTGCTCAGCCAGCTTCTTGAAAAGGAAGATATTCAGAAGGAGAAAGAAATGGAACTCCTAGACATGCGTGGAAGGAACTTTGAGCTCAAAGCAAAACTTGATAAAGCAATAGAAAAACTCAAAGAAATCCTCCAGCAGAAGAAAAATGAGAACGACAAGGACAAAAAGGATCGGGAGCTGCAATTAAAGCTTGATGAAGCTCTGCTAAAAAATACCGAAATCCTCCAAGAGAAGAAACGGCAGGAAATAGAACTCCAAAACTTGGGGATAAAATACAAAGCATTGCTTCAAGAGAAAAAGCAACAACCGATCAAACAGAAAGAAAGCAAGCTTGAAAGCGAGCTGAAAACAAAGCTTGATAAAGCACTGCAAAGAAATGACCAGATTCTTCAAGAAAAAGAACAACTGGAAATAAACCAGAGAGACATGTGGTGCCAACTCCAAAGCATGGAGAAAAAATGCAGAGTCCTGGAAGTAAAACTTGATAAAACTGCAGTGCACAAGCAGAAATATCAAGAGCTGCTTCAAGAGAAAGAACAACAGGACATAAAGCAGAAAGAAGACAAACGTTTACTCCTGGGCTTTGAGAGAGAAAACCAAAAGCTGCAAGAACTTTACAAGAAAATGAACTACAAAGCAACTGAGATGGAAGGAGAGAAGGAGAAACTGCAAAAACAGTGCTCAGCAATGCAGAGTCAGCTCAATGACATGCTGACAAAAAACACCGAACTCGAGGAACTTTCCAACACCTTGAAGTGCAAAAACACTGAGGTGCAGCTGCTAAAGCAGCAGCTCGAGAAAACAAATGAAGACCTGCAGTGCAAACTTCAAGAAACCGAGAGGAAAAGTCAGCAGTTAGAAGACACTCACAACAAATTACAAGAGTGTTATACAGAGATGCAGGAGGCAAAGGTAATGCAGGAGGAAACATCTAAAGAGTTGAAAGGAAGGCTTGAAGACAAACAAGCCGAATTAGAAGAAGTGGAGAAAACATGCAGGAGACTTGAGAAGGAGAATAGCGAAACAATCGATCAGCTGAGAACGCTGATCCTAGAGAAAAAGGTTCTCGTGGAAAAGCTCCTGGAAAAGAAGAAGAAACGCTTCCGCTTCTTCTGGAGGAAGGACACTCCTGCTTTTTCTACTCTTTCTACTTTTTCCACTGCTGATGTCACCTCGTCTTCCTCCACCTCTGTTCCATCGTAATTTTGACCTCTCCTCTCCTGCCCTCTCCCTCTCTCCTGACACCTTGACACCGCTCCCTCCCCTAGCTCCCTTGAACTCCTAACACCTGTCCCATCTCCCTCCCCCCTCTCCCTCTCTTTTCACCCTCACCCCCCAACCAGTCCCGACAGTTGACTGCCCCCTCTAGAGCCTGGTTCTGTCATAGGTTTCTTCCTTTAAAGGGAGTTTTTCCTATCCACTGTCGCCTAGTGCTTGCTCAGAGGGGATTGTTGGGGTTTTCTCTCCTCTATCTCTTTCCTCCTTTCTATCCCTTTCTTTTACCCTCTACTTTACACCCACCCTCCCACCCTTCTATTTCCTCAACAATTTAATAATAAACACAATTGGCTGCATTTTAAATGTGTCTGATCAATGTCTTCATTCAAGAATGAATTGTCTTTGTTACGGAGTCATGTGTATTTTGTGTTTTCCTCGGGCTGGTGATCCTCACGGTTGTTCAGCCAAGAATTCCAGATTAGCAGCAATACCTTCAATTCATTGACATTTGCAAGCATTCCTTTATACACAGCATTTCAGTCAGGTTGAGGTCTGGCCCTTCCAAACAAGCCATACTTGTTTGGTCTTTTTCTAATTAAACTGTCATGAACGTTAACATTTAACATGCTGTCTGAGGCCTGTAGAGCCTCGTTGCCTCATTGGCTAATGCACAAGTTTAATTCAAGGTAAGCAGAGTTTTATTGTCAACCCAACAACATGCACTCAAGTATACAGTGCGACGAAATATCATCGTCCTGGATCAAAGGTGCAAACTGTAAAAATAAAATGGGAAAATTCAAATATACATACATACTTACAACTATTCAGAAATAAGATCATCTAAGAGTAAGTACAACAGTATTGTACTTGAATACAGAGAGAGTAAGAATTGAAATCAATGAGAATAAATAAATACAATAGTACACAGAATAAATACAATAGACAGAGTCGATCAGTACAATACAGGGTAGTGCAAGAATTGGTTGTGAAAGGAGAGTGTTATGTAGTCCAAGAAGTGTGTGGAGAAGAGAGTTCAGTGTGGAGGAGCGCAGCATGGTGTTCAGGAGCCGGACTGGTTTGGGGGAAAATCCCATTGCACAATCTTGCCGACCTGCTCCTGATGACGCAGAGTCGTCTTCTGGATTGAGGGGTGGTAAGCAGTTGGTGGAAAAGGTGATGCGGGTCAGCTATGATGCTTGTGGCTTTCCCAGTGCGGCGTGAGGTGTAAATAGCGGGTTAGGATGCTCTGTATGGTACCTCTGTAGAAGGTGTTAAAGATGGGTTTGGGGATGTGCACCTTCTTCAGTCGCCTCTTGAAATGCAGTCGCTGCTGAGCTCTTTTTGTCACTGATTTGGTTTTTGCTGGTCCAGGACAGGTCCAGGGGCAGATCTAGAGAAATTTTCCTAGGGTGGCGTGGAAATCAAATGGGGAGGCAGAATCTGGTAGTCTTTTTAAAAACACATATGCAGGTGTTACATATGGTTAATATGCAGTAAGTATACACATGTTTCATATAAATATGGTCTATAACTTAATTATTTTCTATAGCCCACAATTAAATATTTCAGTTACATTAAAAAAATTTAATTTTTATTTTATGTACTGTATAATAAATAAATATGTACCCAATAAGTATAAAATCCAGAAAGCTACACAACATTGGGCAAACTTAAGTCTAACTAAATCCTAGTAATATTTATGTTTTCTTTTTACTGTAAAAACCACAGACATGTTTAGTAAATTATTTTTCATAACTTGAAATGCAAATATAAATTGTAAATTTGTAAAAAAAAAAAAAAAATTATGTAAACATTTTGTAAATAATAAAATTATATGCAACTATTCATCTAAAAATGCAGCCAATGCACCGGCGTTGGTTTTTTTGTAAAGCCATTTAAAAATACTGCTTAATTAAAGTGAGAGAACAATCATGTGTCACAATAAGACGCCCCACAAATTTTTTCTGCCAAAAAAAGAAAAGAACAAAAACTGTCTACCACAAGACAGAGAAGAACATCACAGGGAGAAACCCTGCAGGCCTGACAGCAGGAGGTGTATCACTCCTTCTGTTTTCCACCTGGAGACAGTGTTCACACTGCATCCTCACGCTGCTGCAGGATTGCTCTCCCCCGCTTCAGGACACCTACACCAGGAGATGCCGGACTAGAGCAGCGCAGATACTGAAGGACCCGTCCCATCCTGGCAACATCATCCATAAGTGACTTGAGACAGGACTCTCTTCCAGACACTCTAAACCCACCGGCACAATGTACATTTCAAATTCCTTTAATTTTAAATATGTTTATATTTTCTATTCTGTAAAATAGTCAGATTTTCTATTCTTATTTAATTCACTTAATGTACAGAATTCAGATAGTTAAGAGTGGGAAAAAAAATTGCGTTCATGTTTGCAATTTTGTCTTGTTACACAATATTTTGAATTAAATGGAACAAACAAAACACTACATTTTAGGAAATATTAATGGGTGTTTTTGTGTTTGTTTTTTTGTACTACTTGGACACTAAAGTGGCCCTTCAATGAGATGATGGTGCCAGAAGTGGCCCGTGGCTCATTTGAGTTTGAGACCCCTGCTTTAGATTATATTACATACAGAAAAAAGTACTGGTTTATTATTTTAGTGGGCAAAAGAGTCAAGATTGGATCTAAAGGATGTAAATGGAGAAGCACAGTGCATTTCTACTCAGTCTGAACACTCGACACAGCCTCATTCACACAGCTGCACACACATGATTAGGGGAAACTCAACGTTCAGTATCTTCTTTTTTCATCAAAAGACTTTCTCTGTATCACTGCTCTGTTTGTTTTTGACTTGAAACACTAAATAAAAGTTTTACTACACATCTGTCTCTATTGTTTAATCAGCAGCTGTAATACTAAACTGTCCAAAATTTAAAAGTCTACATTTAGTAGATTTAGAGATATTTATTTCACCACTTTTAGTTAATGATACTTTATAAACCTATTCTGCTGTTTAACAAAGACAGTATCATCATGTTTAAAGCACTTTTAAATCTGACAGCAGCACTCAGTTCTCCTGCACATGTGTGATCTTGGAGTGAACTGAAGGTTCAGATGCATCTCTCAGGTCCTGTGTGGAGACTTTGCTGGACTTTGTCTGTCTGTTAAAGATGTGGTTTTCAGATGCTATTCAGCTGGTGTAGATAGTGGGGGTTTAGGTCTGAAACATCTTCTTTTGTCCTCCATTCATCCAGTTTCATGAGATAACTTTTTGGTACAAGGACTGGACTGAAAATGACTGAAAAGAGAAACTTTGAAAGAGTTTTAGAAACCTGGAGGAAAAGCAGTGCTTGTTTAATCAAATGTAATAATACACATTGTTTAAATGTCCCAAAGTAAAGAGATCTCTCTGTGAACCTTTAATTCATCACCCTCTTGTGGCAGCAGCTGGCTACTGTTATTTGCACATGTGCATTGTGGTTTTTTATCCCGTTATAATTTAATACAAAACCCTTTAATTAAATTAGTGAGTTAAAGTAATATGTGAAATATTAGTGTTAGGTAAGTCCCAGAGTTCAGTTTATTGGACATTAGCTACATTTAACGAGAAGATATGAGATCCAAATATATGCTTATGTCAACACATGTTCATTTTGATGAAGTTTAGTGAGCAAATTTGAATCATCACAACAACCAAAATGTTAGCAACACATCATAAGTCATGTGGGAGCTGGGGGGGATGTCATGTGACAACCAGTTTGGCTCCCAGAATCGTGACATCACACCCATTTAGAATCTTACCACCACTTTGGTCCTTTGATCCTTTGATCCTAAAACCTATAAGTAGGGGTGAGACGCAACAACTTTTAGTTCGTTGTTCGCAGCATTTACGTTCGCAGCATTGAAACATTCGAGAGAGAAACCTTTCAAAACAATAGGATCCTTTTCAGAGCGACTTTTTACACTTTCCAGCATGTCTCTGAAAAAACACACAAGACAAGAAAAAGTACAGCCCAGCTCTTCTCTTCTGGCTCAAGAAGACAACATTCGAGTTCAGAAGATGTGCTTGGAAAAAATGCATGAGGAAAATCTCATGAACAAGCAACACCCGGCCCAGGCAGAGAGTTCTTTTAAGCAACAAAAGGAGATTATCTTCCTCAGAGAAGAAAATGAGAGAAAGACTGCTGAAGTAGATAAATTGCTCAGCCAGCTTCTTGAAAAGGAAGATATTCAGAAGGAGAAAGAAATGGAACTCCTAGACATGCGTGGAAGGAACTTTGAGCTCAAAGCAAAGCTTGATAAAGCAATAGAAAAACTCAAAGAAATCCTCCAGCAGAAGAAAGATGAGAAAGACAAGGACAAAAAGGATCGGGAGCTGCAATTAAAGCTTGATGAAGCTCTGCTAAAAAATACCGAAATCCTCCAAGAGAAGAAACGGCAGGAAATAGAACTCCAAAACTTGGGGATAAAATACAAAGCATTGCTTCAAGAGAAAAAGCAACAACCGATCAAACAGAAAGAAAGCAAGCTTGAAAGCGAGCTGAAAACAAAGCTTGATAAAGCACTGCAAAGAAATGACCAGATTCTTCAAGAAAAAGAACAACTGGAAATAAACCAGAGAGACATGCGGTGCAAACTCCAAAGCATGGAGGAAAAATGCAGAGTCCTGGAAGTAAAACTTGATAAAACTGCAGTGCACAAGCAGAAATATCAAGAGCTGCTTCAAGAGAAAGAACAACAGGACATAAAGCAGAAAGAAGACAAACGTTTACTCCTGGGCTTTGAGAGAGAAAACCAAAAGCTGCAAGGACTGTACAAGAAAATGAACTACAAAGCAACTGAGATGGAAGGAGAGAAGGAGAAACTGCAAAAACAGTGCTCAGCGATGCAGAGTCAGCTCAATGACATGCTGACAAAAAACACCAAACTCGAGGAACTTTCCAACACCTTGAAGTGCAAAAACACTGAGGTGCAGCTGCTAAAGCAGCAGCTCGAGAAAACAAATGAAGACCTGCAGTGCAAACTTCAAGAAACCGAGAGGAAAAGTCAGCAGTTAGAAGACACTCACAACAAATTACAAGAGTGTTATACAGAGATGCAGGAGGCAAAGGTAATGCAGGAGGAAACATCTAAAGAGTTGAAAGGAAGGCTTGAAGACAAACAAGCCGAATTAGAAGAAGTGGAGAAAACATGCAGGAGACTTGAGAAGGAGAATAGCGAAACAATCGATCAGCTGAGAACGCTGATCCTAGAGAAAAAGGTTCTCGTGGAAAAGCTCCTGGAAAAGAAGAAGAAACGCTTCCGCTTCTTCTGGAGGAAGGACACTCCTGCTTTTTCTACTCTTTCTACTTTTTCCACTGCTGATGTCACCTCGTCTTCCTCCACCTCTGTTCCATCGTAATTTTGACCTCCCCTCTCCTGCCCTCTCCCTCTCTCCTGACACCTTGACACCTCTCCCTCCCCTAGCTCCCTTGAACTCCTAACACCTGTCCCATCTCCCTCTCCCTCTCTTTTCACCCTCACCCCCCAACCAGTCCCGACAGTTGACTGCCCCCTCTAGAGCCTGGTTCTGTCATAGGTTTCTTCCTTTCAAGGGAGTTTTTCCTATCCACTGTCGCCTAGTGCTTGCTCAGAGGGGATTGTTGGGGTTTTCTCTCCTCTATCTCTTTCCTCCTTTCTATCCCTTTCTTTTACCCTCTACTTTACACCCACCCTCCCACCCTTCTATTTCCTCAACAATTTAATAATAAACACAATTGGCTGCATTTTAAATGTGTCTGATCAATGTCTTCATTCAAGAATGAATTGTCTTTGTTACGGAGTCATGTGTATTTTGTGTTTTCCTCGGGCTGGTGATCCTCACGGTTGTTCAGCCAAGAATTCCAGATTAGCAGCAATACCTTCAATTCATTGACATTTGCAAGCATTCCTTTATACACAGCATTTCAGTCAGGTTGAGGTCTGGCCTGCTCGCTGCATACATGCTACTACTGTACATTCACCTAATGTATATATTATATATATAATGTTCTTCCTATATACCCCCCCCCCCCCCACCCCAAATAAAGAACCTTGCACCTTGAACCTTGAACCTCACTGATACACAAAACAAAACGACTACACAACACACTAACTAACACACCAAATGTACGCTAAACGTCACAAATCTCGAACATCTCAAAACTCGTTCGCTCTCTCTCTCTCTCACTCGATCACTCGCTCTGTCTCGCTGCCGTTTACATCACCTGGGCTGAGGCAGTCCAAAAATCCCACTTTGATCAATCAAGTGTTTTTCGGATATTCTGCCACCCCAACCATTTGATATAAAGGAAACTCTCCCTGGTGTGACACCAGTTGAATGTTTCATTGTATAACAATGTTTGTAATCAGAGTATGTTTCTGACCTCGCTTTCAGGTCTTTAGGTTTTCAATGAAATATTCAAAGCAGTCAATAATACAGGCACATCTGCAAAGAACATCTCAATAACAAACAGAAAAGAAAGGGAAATACAGCAAAAATACTTGATCAGTTCTAAATTCATTGAACTAAGATTAAGTGATAGATAGATAGCTCTTCTCTATACAGTGATATTTGTTCCTGTGTAAGGGACACTCCAAGCTTTGACCTGCCAGCATCTTTGCTTTAGTGAGAAAAAGAACCCATGTTGTTCATCAAAGGGAGTGAAGCAGCCAGCACATTTGATTTCTGGTAATTAGACGTTGTAAACTAAAACTTGAGAGAACAACAGAAGCTCATATAACCCATCGTAAATAAGGAAAAATTCCAAAGTTAATGAGCTCCTAATTACTGGCAGTGTTTACATGTATGTGCAAATAATCCTATTGTTATTATTATATAAAGAGATTTTATCAAAGATGAATTCACCAGCTGTCCAGCTTGTAATGTAAATAAGGAACAGGAGAGATAAGATGAACAGAGCTGACACAAGCTCGCTCTCTTGTTCTGGTGCTTCTGTCATCACTGTTAGAATTAAAACAATCTATCAGGTTTAAACAACAACATGTCAGGGAAATAAATAAGGAACTCAAACACACACACACACACACAATTTTTAATCTTTGCAACCATCATACTTTACTCATCTTCCCCTTTTTGTTTATAGAGGAAGAACCGTTGTGCTGTACTGATGAAGAATGACAACATGATGAGGTGGTGTGTTTGAAATGCTCTCTATACTCTGTTGTCCTTTCACTTTCTTTCAGCTTTCAATTTCACTAAAGTCTTTTTCTAGATCACTTTATAGGAATAGGGGCCCACTGGTTATTTTTGTGAGTGAAAGCACTCAATAAACCACAAAAAATCATATTGTAAGGTTTCTTAATATCACTTTAGTAAGACTTCCCAATAACCATCATAAATGAATTGTAAATTATAGCACACTGTTGAAAAGAAATAGGAACTCCTAATTGTTACTACAGGGATATGAATCTGAGGAGCACTGCTTACAGAAGTACCACCAGTGAGCATGTTTGATGTTCATGTCTCTGACAAAACTATAAGAAAAGCACTCTATGAGGATGGCATGAAGTCCATCAGTGTGTTCACAGACCAGTGACCAGATCATTTGGCATTTGTGTGAGAACACCTGAACCTGCTGTTATCTTTGAAGAGAATGGCACAAAAAGCAGGTCTGACAAGTTTCGGATCCCATCTTTGATGCAACCATCTGTTTGGTATCATATTTCTGAAAGTAATTAGGAGGAACTGAGTGATTGCGCTACAAAAATCTGCACGCTACTCTTATCTGAATCTTATTCCACTAACTTCTTCAAGTATGTTTTAAAACAAACAAAGATAACAACATGAATGTGTACAAAACATAGTACTATTGTATTGTGCACATTAAATTATGCATCTAATGTCAGTGTCACTGATTATTTATATAATATGAAAGGGAGCAAATAATATACACAGTGTTTTTATAGCATGTCATGCAGAATTACACATTATTTTTTTACTCTTTGTAGTTTTGCCTCACTGCACCACAACAGTTAACTTTAAACTAAACAATCAAGATCTGAAGTGCAGAATATTACTTTAATTCAGCTGAAGTATTGCAGTAACTGTTAATTACAGCAGTCTTTACACACAGTCAACCAGTTTCAGCAGCTCACTAACAATAAGTTTTGTTGACTCTTAGTTGAAGTACATAATGTTTGTACATTATTGTATATTTTATGTCTACTTATATGAGTTTTTGTAGCAGAAAAATTAATCATTTTTACATCATATATATTTATAATAGTAAATGGCCTGTATTTGTATAGCGCGTTACTTAGTCCCTATGGACCCCAAAGTGCTTTAAACTACATTCAGTCATCCACCCATTCACACACTGGTGATGGTAAGCTACGTTGTAGCCACAGCCACCCTGGGGCGCACTGACAGAGGCGAGGCTGCCGGACACTGGCGCCACCGGGCCCTCTGACCACCACCAGTAGGCAACGGGTGAAGTGTCTTGCCCAAGGACACAACGACCGAGACTGTCGGAGCCGGGGCTCGAACCGGCAACCTTCCGATTACAAGAAAGAAACTGCCAACTCTTGAGCCACGATCGCCCCGTAATAACAGAGCAGCTAATAGAACTATAACAATTATTATTATGATCATATGAAATTTTATGTATTAGTAAATATTTGTTATGAATTTTGCTAGTTCTCTTTTCCAGGATGTCCAGGATTTTCCAGGATTTACAAGTCAAATAAGATGTGGTGTTTTTTTGTGGTCTGTAATGTGATTGAGTATAACACTGCACTAAACTCACCTTGTAACACCAGTATAAAGCATCCACACACAAACGCACACACACACACTAGAGAAAAATCAGCAACTGCTTCTGTCTTTAATTACAAATGTCGCAATTTGCAGAAACACCCAATAATACCAGTTTTATCATTAACTGTCAGATTTAATATGATTTCTAAATAGGCAAAAATCTCAGTTTAGTGTTTTGTGTTTGCATTAAACCTGATATAACAAACACAATGAAAAAGTGTGACAAAACGATTCTTGTCAGAGTTTACAAGTCAAGTGTTCAGTTAGCTTTGATTTAGAAGCAGCACAGTATGAAAGAGAAGTTTTACAGATACAGAACATTTAATACCAGAGACAGACGCTGACTAACATGCTACAGTTCATCTTTATTATTTTCTAGTTGTGTTAGTGTTGCCATCACACTGCGTAGTTTCTCTTCATTGTCATTGATTTCTGCAGCTGTTGTCTCAAAGTATGTATTCAGGTACTCCTTGCTGGCTCCCACCAAAGTCTTTAGGTCTTCCATTAAATCTAGCAATGGTGTAAGCAGTGATGGAAAAATTTTCATTGACTTTATAAGTTCGAACAAAGGATCCATGAGACGTTTAACATCATCAAGAATAACTGGAACATAGGCTCTGTCTAAATTATTTTCAGCCTGGAAGACAAAAATAAACCAAATTAATGTAACAAAATATACAAAAATAAGTAACTATGTGCAAAAAGACTTGTATAATGGAAAATTATGTTTGGATTTAGTTATCATAGCAATACATATTTTTCTGTTAGCACTCTGTCAATATCCATGTCCACAACATCGTTGACAGACTCACCTTCCTTCTCGTTGTTTCCTTTTGTAATGTTTCAACGTTTCCCTTCAGCTCCTCCTGCAAAACCAGAAAGAACATCAACAAACACACGCGTGAAACATGTAACTGTGACAAAATGAGCATTTTAAAAGTAAAGAGGAAAGCTTAACCATTAATCGGTCTGTAAAAGTGTTTAATTAGAAATTAAATTCTCTATTAAAACAACAACAAAAAAAGAAAATTAATAACCAGTTTACCAGTTCGTCCTTGTTTATCAGTGCACTTGAAAGATGGAGCACACACAGCAGAGTCAAAATCATAACTAAGCCTTTGGTAGTTGTGACACCACTCATGGTCAACTGTGCTGCTGCCATCAAAGTTTCTGAAACACATTAAAAAGTATCAATAAAGTTTTAAAGAAATAAAGATTTCCAAAGAAATGTACAAAGAGAACTTTCTAAGTTTAAGTAGAGATGTTGCATGAAAATCTGCCTGCAATATTTTTTAATGGTACAATGTTGCTGTTCTTACCTGCCAGTGACAAAAGAACTGATGAATGCTGACATGAAGGACTGACACACACAAACTCACACACAGAGTGGCCCCTCCTCTATGACACGGCTCAGCTGTGGGTGGGTCAAAGTACTTCTTTCGTTTCAATTCCAAAAAGTCACGTTCTGCTGTTCTGCATTACATGAAAATATCAACTTCATTTACAGGAACTACTGAGATCTTGAAAGACATTCCACAGAGAACGAAACGAAACAGAAACTTGCAGAAATATTCAGAATATGCATGTGGGTTGATGGGTTCATACTAGCTGTCTGTCATCCTGTAACAGATAGCTTGTATTGTCATAGTCATAGTTACGCACATAATTCCTTCATTTTCTGTTTCATCACTAGGGATGGGTATCGAAAACCGGTTCTTGTTGAGAACCGGTTCCCACTGTTTCAATTCCTTGGAATTGTTTGCCATTTTTGCAAACGATTCCCTTCTCGATTCCAGTCGCCCCAAATGACGTCACCACGTTGCGGAGCATCATTTACCTGGCAGGAAACACGGCGCCTAAGCGGCTCAAACGCTCAAAAGTTTGGTTATACTTTACGAAAACGGATGACAACAGGGCGACTTGCAATACTTGCAAAGTAGATATTTCATTTAAGGGAGGAAACACTACGAATATGCAAAAGCATTTGCTCACAAAACACGTGATGACCTTAAATGAATGTCGTGTTTTTAATTCCGCTCCGGACTCGTGAATCTCAACCCAGCAGCAGCGGTAACGTTTGCACGTCCTCTCCCGTTAATGCGGCAGGTAAATAATCAACTAACAGTGCATATTATGTTAGCGCGATCTGCCTTATTACAAAACCTGCCATTACTGTGCATTTAGGTGACCATGATGAGAGAGACAGAGTCTGGCTGGCTCAGATGCTGGCAGTTCTCGCTGCAGTTTACCGGTAGCGTCTCCTTTCAGGCCAGGATAGACGAATGTCACCGAGCAGTGACTAAGTTTGTGGTCAAAGGCTTGCACCTATTTACCACAGCAGATGATTTTCAGTAAGTGAATGTGTTTAATTGTAGGCAGGGACATTACTGGATATTCTTGTGTAACTGCTACAGAATAATTTATGTTATACTTTGTTATTGCTACAGAAGAATATTTATTTTATTATTTCACATTTACAGTTTTTTTCCTGGGGAACCTGTGACACCCAATTGAAGAGCCGTAGGCTGGATCTCTTAAGATCTTGCTGTTGGTCTTGTAAGGCCATGTTACTCCTAAATTTCTATCTTGTTCAAAGAGAAGATATAAAACAAAGTTCTAAGCTAATCGACCTTAGTGTTCTCCTTTTTTTAAAAAAGAATCGATAAAGAATCGAATCGTTAAACAGAATCGAAAATGGAATCGGAATCGTGAAAATCTTATCAATACCCATCCCTATTCATCACTGTGAAAAGGCCTCAAACACCTAGTTAAAAATGTTATAAATTAAAAATTGGTCTAATACAGACAACTTCTATTTCAGTATAAACTGACACGTCAGTGGTTTAACATTTGTATCTGTGAGTGTATGTTCAGACGTTCGGACTGCAGACATTACAGCATGTCTTAAAATGATTGGTGCAAATGCTTCAAATTGTTTTAGGGACAAACAGCTACAATAAATACAGTTTGAATACTCACCAACACTAATGGGCCTTTGCATTGAGAATCGGAGACAACTGCTTTCCACAGGGAGAGTATCAGATATAAGGAAGGATAACTCTTTATTGTCATCGCACAATCATATTTCGTACAATTGTACAACAAAATTGGCACTAAGCACAACTAAACACAACACAACACAGTAAAGTAGATTTTTAAAAATTCCCAAGAAAGCTATGAGCAAAAAAGGTATTGGCTTAATAAATGAAACGATGCACAATATTGCCCCAAAAAGTCCAAGGAGGTAGCCAATCAGGTCAACTGTTAGTATTGATGAGGGCTATTGCTCTTGTTGTAAAATCTGTACTTGAGTTTGTTTGTCCGCGACCTCAGCAGCCTGAATCTCCTGCCAGAGTGCAGCAGCTTAACCACCCGGTGTCCTGGGTGTGAGAAATCCTGTAGCCATCTTGAGACAGCGAGTGCTGTACAGGTCCTTCACGGAGGGAAGAGGATGTCTGATGATTTTTTGAGCCATATTAATGACCCTTTGAAGTGGCTTTTTGTGTGCCATGCTGCAGCTGGAGAACCATACAGAGTTGCAGGATGTCAGCATGCGTTTAATGGAGCAACAGTAGAAGATGATCAGTCTGTAAATCTGTAAAATATGAAAATTATGTGTCAGATTTGAGGTCGTTTCGGGAGTACATCCAGGATTCATTTTCCTTCTTAAATGTGAAAATAAACAAATATTCAATCTGTTGGTGAAGCATGAAAGAAATAAAGTGATTCTTTACATGTTCGTGTAAAGTAGCTGGAAGTCATGTGACTTCAGACACAGTAAATTTGGGCAAATATAAATTTAAACATCCAATTCTAACATATAATTCTGGTGGCGACATATTCAAATAACTTCTACTTACATATAGTTGTTTGAACTGATGCTCTCTGAATCTGCAGATGTTTGGAAATGGGGAGACTTACCCGACTTTTGTAAATCTAAAATTCTCCTTCTTACATCTTTACTGGGTTTCTTTGACTTTATGATTGTTATAAGCACTGTTCAATCCGATTACTGTTGTCAAACAAAGTTTGTTTATGCTGGCGAGGAGAAACTACTGCATGAGGTCAAGCACGACAGCAAGAAATTATAAGACCTTGGCTTCGTCAAGTTAAACCCCATCACAGCATAATGGAATCTCAACAGTGATAAGAATTTGGACAGGAACCCCCAGATGAAGGTGGAGGTTTGGATGGACTCTGAACGACCAGCGTGTGGTGAAGTTGGGGAGGAGGTGGGTTACATAAATGGGAGTCTAAAAGGCAGAATAAGACAGAGAGATTTAAAGTTCCCAGAGTGGAGGCTGGCTGCCTCGGAGAAGTTGAGCAAGAAGCTGATTAGAACAGAGCAATGATGTCAGCATTGAGTTTGACAATTATGATATAACATGTGGACAGCAACAAAAACAATGTAATATTATATCAAAACTCATCCAGTTAGTGCATCTACCTTTATAATCAAATTTAGCTGTAATGTTTAGACAGAAGTGCTAAGCAGTTTTAAAATTATTGAAATGCAAAAGAAGTTATTTTACACACTAGAAGCAGAAAGCAGACTCAATGTCATGTGTGGGCTGTGTGCAGGCTGGAGTGGTGGTAAGGAGGATCCAAAAGTGCAGACTCAAAACAAAGATTTATTACTAATTAACAAAAACAGAAAACTGGCTAAACTGGGAATACAGAAACTAAACTGGCAGGAAGATGGACAGAACACACAGCATGGGATGATGGAGATCACAACACAGACAAAGGAGAACTCAGGGCTTAAATATACAGAGGAGCAATCAGGGAATGGGAAACAGGAGGGAAACACAGCTGGGACAAATCAGGGCTAACGAGACAAGGGCAGCAAAACCAGATACATTAACATGAGACACACACTCTCAAAGTAAAACAGGAAACATAACACAGAGACGTGGACTTGACACGGGGACACAGCAGACGGGAAAAGAGCAACTACACAGAACAGAAACCAGAAGGCAGAACTCTGACAAAGAAACCAAAAGACTAGAAATTATCAATAATATCAAAATCAAAGTTCAATAATAATGTAAACTCAAAACTCTGGGTCGATGACGAAGGTCTAACACTCAACTCTCATATGTGAGTTTGTGTATCTGAATAAGACCCCAGCTTACAAATCCAACAACTTCTTAAAGTTGCACTTTATATGTTTAAAACTAAAACTTAACTCTGAAAACAAAATGTAAAGTTAATGCTACTTTTTAATTAAATGTACAAATGAAACTGAAAAGTTAGATTTTGTTGTACACAAAGAAAATAAGATAAGATAACTCTTTATTGTCATTGCACAGTCATACATAGTACAGTAGTACAATGAAATTGGAAAACTGTCCTACGTCGGCACTACATATAACACAACACGACACGATATGACACATCACAACACAACACAAACAACACAGCACAGTATATTAACTTAGTAATAAAAAAAGAAGAATACGTGTATGTGTATTGCACACTGTGACAGTGTCGATGACACGGTGGAGAAGTTTCCTTGAATCTTATCTGGATTGTTTGATTTAAAACATTACACTGTGGGGCTGTACAAAGGTAAAATAGCAGGGAAGTGAGTAAATAAATAGATAAAAATAAAATGAAGAAATACATTAATTATCCAAATACTTAGAAAAAACATTATGACTGCCATCATCTCTGTTGTAAGTGGGCAGGATGGTACAGTTTCTACAAGCAGCACCAGCTCTGATTTCTTGTTTTTACTTTAGGGTTTGACAAAGAAAACTCAAGAACATTTTTTCACATGATACATTTATTTAGATAACATACAAATGTATAATGTTTAAACATATAATTGATTAACAGTAATGAATCACTGATCAATATCAGGAAAGCAAAAGACATTCTCTGTTTACTACAACATTGTGCCAAATTAATTTAATAAAGTTACATATGTATAACTTCATGAGGACATAAGCTCCTCATCGCACCCAGTTTCTTTTCTGAGTTCTCTAATTTTGCAGCAAACTCATCTTCTTGTATATGTAAGTTCTCACATTCTTCAACATGTGCAAACAGATGTTAACGATTGGGCTATCAGGCGATAATCTCTTCACCATTTCCAGCTGACGAGTGCTTTTGTCATACATTTCCTCAAAACCTGATGTTGCTATTCTGTACATGTATTTTGCCTGAATGAGAAAAATAAAAGTTTTAGCAGAATCGCTAAATCAAATCACTAATTATCAGATCACTAAAGCTATGCTGATGTTATTGGAGTCTTTTGTTAGTAATGTGATGAATTAAACACTTTCTCAGCCAAAGTGTGAGTAACTTGGAGACTAACTCACCTTTAGCCTTTGTTCTTCTTTTATTGCTTTGTGCAGGGTTTCCTTGAATAGTTTCTGAAAATTTCCCAGAAAGAAGCAGAGCATAGTGAGTGTGACAGCCGCTTGAAGAACACATTGAAAACCACAAAGGTTAAGGAAACATTAGCATTTACCAGTTGCTCCTTGTCATTCAGTGAACTTGACAGATCAAACAGTTTTGTGATTGTTTCCCGTCTATATTTGTCTTCTGCCTGATGGAAAAAATAGCACATATAAATTTACTAGATTATTCTGCATCATATACACTGCAGTTACTATACTTTCAGTATATCACTATAGACAGTTCAATGTAAAATGCACTCATTAAGTAAATACACAGCAGATTTTAAAAACTAATTCGGAGCCTGAGTGACCCACCTTCCAACTTTCTGCGTCTTTTATCGCTGTTTTCATCTGCTCAAGCATCTATAGTCCATTTCAAATAAAGAAAAAAAATAACAGCAGTTAATGAGCTTGTAATTGTACATGTACACAGAAGCGTGTAATTGTTGTATCATAAAAGGGAAATCAGAAAGAATGAGATCACCAGTTGGCCCTGAGGATACAGGGAATTCGCGACTGAAACGAGACACAGCAGAGAGAAGATGAGAAACAAGCCTCTGGCACCAGCTGGTCCCCTGGTTCTGGAAAAATCTGCTGCTGCCATCGCTTGTAAAAGTGGAACAATGCTCATCTTGAGAAAAGGTTGAGAAAACAGAGAAATTTGGAGCAAACAAAGAACAATTGATGTTTGTGCTAATTATATATATATATATCTTCTTACCTGCTGTGTGAATTTAGGAAGAGCTGCTGTACCGTACAGGCGAAGAATGAAAACATAATGAGATAACATGCTGCAAATGCTTTGTATGCCATGTGACTTAACTCAGCCCACCTCTCTCACGTGTGAGCAGCCCTTTCACTTTTGTTTTCGTCTTTTGTTTTTGTCTAGTCTGCTTTATAGGAATAGAAGCCCATCATTTATTGTTAGGACATAACATGACAAAACACGTTTTTCTACTTCAAGCTCTTCCCTTGAGTGTTTAATAAGTGCCAGTAAAGTTTGGATTATATTACTTATTTGAGCCATTTCCTTTAATTAAAAATTACAATTAAAATCCAAGCTGATAAAAAGCTATAATGAATATATTCTGATGGCACTTTTTGTAGTTGTCAGTACTGATAACTGAGTCTGTTCTCTGGTGAAATGATAACTAGTTCAGTCAGTTTAAAATTCATGTATTTTAGCAACTAAACAGGGGAGTGCAGATCTGCAAAAATGTCTTTATCAGCTGGTCATTTTCCACTGTTACTTTTAGACAAATGGGTTTGATGCACATAACAGACCTTTATCAAATCACCATTTGAAACCAACATCTTTGTATGCATGAATATATGGGTTAATCGGTAGTGCATAACAAATACAGAGTATGATACACATAAAAACAATTGCACAGTTATAGCAATAATACATAGAAAAAGCAGATGTGACAAGTTATGGAATGTTTCAATGATTATTATCTTGTTAGTATCATGTTTCTGTAAGCAGACAGGGAGAACTGTGTGGTGCCTACTTATATTTGTTTTCTTTTGGTACAGTACGACTCAGTAACTCTCAACCTGCTATAGTAGTTACATACTTCTAATTCTTTCAGTTTAAGGGAAGAAAGAAAATAGTATATAGTATGCTTTTATAAAGCATGTCTGCTATATGCATTCGAATGATAGAAGATGAGGAAAGAGTAAAAAAAAAAGTACACACAGAGCAATTAGTATGATATAATTTATTTCAACTAGGACAATTATTTAGGGCTAGCCCTCATTGTTGTTGTTCAGAATTCGAAGTTAAATAGAAGGGGGAAAATAACAGACAATCCAAGACACAAATAAAAGGGAACACAGTAAGATAACAATATGTGAATACAAGTTTCTATTTTGTTTTTTTAACACAAGTTAGTAAAAAGTACTTTTTTCTAAGTTTGAGTTTAATACCACCTGGATTACCAGTCTAATGTGCAAACTGCAAAAATGGCTGCTTCCCAATGAGAACGGCATAGATAACATGTGGCTGTCATTTCTCTTACAGAAAACCACTCAGTCCTTTCATATTTAATAATTCTTATTCTTATTATTTGTTTCATATTATTATTTATTTTAAAGACATTATACAGTAAGTTTTAAAGTTTATTCCATTGACTTTTAGGATGATTTTCATGTTTTCCACTTTTGTTTCCCCGTTTTCACCATTTTTCTTCTTCCTCTCCGCCTATTGGGATGCTGGTTCTCTCAATAAAGCGTCTCAAACTATTTACTACGTCCATCATTGCAGGAAAATCATCAAAAAATGATGATGTCTTTATTAGTTCTTCCAAAGATTGAAGAAACTGTAGTTTTTCATCAAGTTCACTTGCTTGTTTCTTCTTGTAATCTGCCTGAAGAAGAAAACAACATTTATTTTTAGAAAAAGTCAAATTTACCTTTACAGTCAGACCGAGTCACATTTCTCTTAGTGTGCACTGTATCACATCACTGCAAATGCACTGATACGCAGTTGTTGTTTCCTGCATCACCAAATTTGACTGATAACATGCAATAGACATGAAACTGAGCAAACGAACTTCCGTCCGGCTGCTTTTGCTTTTTCTGATTTCCTAAGTTGATCTAAGAAACGCTTCTGAATTTTTTGAAATTTGCAAAAACAGGATGCGTCAGTTCAAACTGTGATTTGCTTATAATGACTTAAATAGTGTCTGTAGTTTTACATTTGCAAATAAATGTTTCATAGAAGTACCTTCAGCAACAATTAATTCAGCAGTCACTTTGTTCTTACTTTCGTCAGTGAATTTGTGACATAAACCAGGGACAGCAGAAAGATGAGGATTAAAACGTTGCTGTTTCTGACACCAGCCAGTCCTCTGCTTCTGAACGCTGCTGCTGCCATCACTGTGGAAATAAAAACAACATTTGAGCTTGAGAGAAAATGAAAGAAAATAAAAGAAATGAACAAATAAAGAATCAAATCTATGTTTCCTCTTGTTATGTTATTAATATATTATAGAAAATCTCTTAAGTATAAACCATCATATGGTGTAGTTTTGCTGATCTTACCTGTCTGCTGAAAGGACAAAGAGCTGTTTCACTGTACAGGTGTAGACTGAAAACACAAGGGAATCACACGCTACATACTTAATGTTGTCCTGGTGTGATTTCCCTCTGGTCTGTGAGCTGCTCTTTCACTTTCATTTCACAGGTGTGATATGATCTACTTTACAGGAACTGAGGCCCATCCCTATGACTTTAAACAGTCCAAGAACATTCCACATATTTAAGCTTTATCAAGATCCATGGCAGCAGGTGGCAGAAAAAGAACGTGAATGTGGTTAAGGACTGCAACTCAGTGTCATTTCAAGACAAACTCTTGATCATTTGTGTATATGAACAGGATAAAATAGATAGCTTTAATAAATAGCTTTCCTGGGACTATTTCACAAACTGCCCTGAGACTGGGCTTGGTCAACACATTAACTACGTTTAAAGACAAAGTTTAAAGACACTGGAATAGCATGTAGAAATGAAGCAGAAGTCAATCCAGTGTTAGAGCCAGCACCAAGTTTGTTAAATATGACACCAGTCCATAGTGCAGTTTTGTAATAATTCAAATTTTAGATTTTTAATTTAATATTCATTTAATATTTTTCAGATAATAAGTAGTATATCTTAACAATAGCACGGTGCAGCATGGTGGCACGGTGGTAATATGGACATTACAGAGGACTGACCAATATATGCAATAAACTGTTGTCTTTTCCACTTTTTGGTCATTTTTTCTTGCTGAGCCTAAGCAAGCACATGCCTGTAAGTAGTTGCTATCCTTTGTTTTAAGCTTTCCCGCGATAATTTTGTGTAAGAGTTTAGAGTTTTGTGTGAAAAACGGCTGCAATGCTAACACATTAGTCCGTCTAGGGAATTTCCTATGTAACATTAGCATTAAGCTAATCGCTAATTACTTCGAGCAAATTAATCAGTGAAGGTGTCAGGATATGTTGATGTGTGATGTACATGGTAGTTCATGGCTCAGTGTTTGATATTGTAAAGAAAAGTCAATTACAGCAGAAATGTAACATTTTATTTTTGTTTCTGTACCACAGTTTCACAGTGCGTCCAACAATAAACATCTAAAATGTCCCTGCTGACTTCTGGATGTTTATTGTGGACCTTTTAGCTATCTGCCAAGCTAGAAATCAGCTTGAGGGTAGAATAGCGACCCAGGTACTATGACAGTTATCGAATTTAAATTTTTGGCAGTGAGCAAACACTGGGCAACAATCAGCCAACTGTTCTACTTTTGTGTAAATTTCACAATGTTCAAGAAATAGGGGTAATGATTACAGTTTTATTAAGTTTTTATTCACATTAAAATGTTTTTTTCATATAATTCATTAATAACTGTCAACTAGTTAAATACAAAATTTCCATGATTTGTATTGATTTGTATTTACATCAGAGCTCTCTTATAAAAAGGGAAAACATGACAAGTTAAGCTTAAACCTAAGTTTGCATTAAAATTCTCAAGGCAAAAACTTCAAACTGAAACTGCATGGTATAAAAGACATGTTTTCCAAACACAACACACACAATATAAGAGACAGAGGCAGGCTATTATGCTACAACTCTTCTGTTTCTATAGGTGTGTAGGCCATTTCATCACACCAAATAGTTTCTCTTCATAGTCCTTAATTTCTGCAGCTGATGTCTCTATCTGTCTATGTAGTTCTTGCTAGCTTTCAGGAGTGTCTGCAGGAATGTCATCCATTAAATCCAGCAGTGATGGAAAATCTCCCATTGTTGTATTTAGAATTTCACACAAACGGTCCATTAAGTGTGAAATATCATCATAAAATGCTGCAAAACAGGATCTGTCCAACTTGAGATTGGCCTGGAGGAGAAATTAAAACTGAATATTTGGCTTTGGCTGTTTAATAGATTTACAAATATTTATAATAACAGTGACACCCCAGATTTAGAATACCTGAAAGTTCAGTGAAGCTGCTGAATATCATTATGTCAGGTTCATTTTAAACATGACTTACTATTAGTATAAAACGTTTATACACTCATTGGTTGCAACATAGATCAGATGGTGTTGCCACCATGAGGTGAAAAGAGAAATTACACTTTAATAATTCTGTTTATGGTGGTGAGCCATGAATTATAAATTTTAAGGTAGGAGTGAAGGGCCTGACCTGGGACTGCGTTTGGCTGCCTGGCTGGACATCGGACGTGTCCGGTGTAAGACAATGTTTAGTCCACATTGAGTCATGAGTTGTATATATTCTGGACAAACCCATCGATGCCATCACTCTTATAAAAGAAAAAAAAAACCAGAACATAAAGTAAAATTAAAGATTTAAGAAGGAATTTTGCAGTGTGACTCTTTTTTGTTTTGTTTAAGAAGCTCACTTTCCAAACCCTGGTCAATGATGCACTCAGAGATTAAACCGCTTTTATTTGTAGTTGACTCGGACGACATCTTCCAAAGATCCAAAGAACACCAAAGTCCCGACCATTTAGTTCTACATTTCTACAACCATACAGTTTTTTTCTAGTGAATGGTATTGTAAACTTGTAAAACATATAAATTACACATATTTAATAAACATTATTTCTTATTCACAAAACTAAACACAAAGTAAACTGCAGATTGATTCTTTCCTGTGTAAATAAATGTATAAAACTGTGACTGTAGGACGTGTCCCTTCATTATTTTCAGATTAATGTTAAAAATACAAAGCGACAAGTGAAACCTAGTTTTTTTGTTTGTTTGTTTTTTGCACTGTGTGTGAACTAAAATGTTAAAATAATATAAAATATAAACTACATTTTCAGTGTAATTTGATTTTAAATTGTTATTTAATTTAAATGTTTGTCTTATTATTCCATAACAGTGCGATGTAAACGGTAACATATTTAATGATGGAATTTGTCCTTTATTATAAAACTAACTTTGTGTCTTCTTCACTTCTGCTGTTTGCAGGCTGTTTGTGGACATCAAATTGAGCCGCTTCAGAAACGACAGCTGGCACAAAAGCTCTGTCCTGCCTTTAAAGACACGGTTGCTGCGTCTCATCCAGAGTTTGACGATGATGATCAGAAAGTAAGCAGCTGTCTTTTTGCACTACGCAGCACACTCATCTCTGCTATAGTTTGTACATTTGCACCTGAACCTGTGTTTTGTTCTGTGTGTGCAGGATGCCCACGAGTTCCTCGTCTGTGCTCTGGACGTGCTCCAGTGTGAGTTCTCTAAGCTGCAGACAGAAGCAGCTGCCTTGGACAAGCCTTACATCTGCCCAGTTAGAGCTCACAATGGCTTCAAGATATTAAGCACAAAGAGCTGCAACAGGTAGGAACAAAGTAAACTTTAAGTGTTTTCATGATGCTGGTGATATTTCTTCAATGTGAGTCTGTAATCTTTGAAATGATGTGATTCGGCAGATGTGCACATCTGCCGAATCACATCATTTCAAAGATTATGGGCGGGAGGACTACCTCCACCTCTCCCTGGACCTGGTACATTGAGGCTCAGTGAGACTCCATTCTGTGAGCAGCCTTCCACAAATATGTAATTCATCTGTGAAAGAGTTCAACTCTAATGCACCTGTTCCTCTTGCTCCCTGCTGCAGTTGCTCATAGTTGGACTCATAGTTGGACTATGAGTGCCAGTGTGGAGCTAAGAAGCTCGAAGAGGAGCTGTCGTTCTTGAACCTCAGATCGGTCCCCAAAGGCCTCAAACCACCACGGTTCAGTCGGTGTCGGGCTAACAGTTTCTTTCATGTCATGTCCTCCTATTGTGTGAAGTTGCACTGGGTTGGGAGTGGTTGTGTGTGTCACATTTGCAGTGAGCCAAATGGCTGTAATGGGGTTGGACGAATTGGAGGCAGGTGTAATTGACTGCACTCATACGCTAGTCTACTTATAGCCCACACTATACAAACACTGCTGTGTTATTTTGTCTCTCTGTGCAGGTATGTAATGTGACAAAACCTCGGATGACCTGATATGTTTGGGATGGGTGGGTTGTACGCTGTGAATTATATAGTGAACCGTGTTATTTTGTCTCTCTGTGCAGGCCAGGGCCTGTAATATGCCGCAGCCTAAAGACAGCTGAGCTGCAGAGGCCAGTGATCACTGGCTATCTACTTACGGGGTGGTGGGTCTCAGAGGACAACTGCTACCCCTGTTGAAGTGAACAACGTGTGGAGTGCAACTGGCTTTGTGGCATAGCTGGCTCTGGCCTTGGACTGTGTGTTTTTACTTTGTACACAAATAGGACACTGGACTGTTTTATCTTTTATTTTTTGATCATTGTGTTAATACATTACCTTTAAGAATTTTACTGTTGACTGTCATCTTTTTGCCCACGGTCAGACCTAGAATCTTTTTGTGAGTGTGTTACAGACCTGTTAACCATGTAGACAAATTGGTGAGCATCAAAGGTGGGAGGGATGAAAATTGCTATCAATATTACTGATTATTCATCTATGATGTTATCGTGTGTGAGTGTGTGTGTGTGTGTGTGTGTGTGTGTGTGTGTGAACAAGAGTGAAAAGTAGAATATGAGAAGCTGTGTTTGCTCCAGCATAACATGACAGTAAAGGCATAAAAAATTGTTTCTCAATGGCATATAACAGGAACATAATGCAGTTGTTACGCTTATTTCCTGACATTTCCTGTTGTTTATCCGCTGGTCTCCTCTTTCTAGCGCAAAGTAGAGATGGCACGATACCACTTTTTTATGTCCGATACCGATACCGATATCATAAATTTGGATATCTGCCGATACCGATATGAATCCGATATAGTGTATTTTTTAATCAATAAAACGTTTTTTTACAAACCGGATTCCAAAAAAGTTGGGACACCAAACACATTGTGAATAAAAACTGAATGCAATGATGTGGAGATGGCAAATGTCAATACTTTATTCAGAATAGAACGTAGATGACAGATCAAAAGTTTAATTCGAGAAAATGTATCATTTTAAAGGAAAAATATGTTGATTCAAAATTTCACGGTGTCAACAAATCCCAAAAAAGTTGGGACAAGTAGCAATAAGAGGCTGGAAAAAGTAAATTTGAGCATAACGAAGAGCTGGAAGACCAATTAACACTAATTAGGTTAATTGGCAACATGATTGGGTATAAAAAGAGCTTCTCAGGGTGGCAGTGTCTCTCAGAAGCCAAGATGGGTAGAGGATCACCAATTCCCACAATGTTGTGCAGAAAGATAGTGGAGCAATATCAGAAAGGTGTTACCCAGCGAAAAATTGCAAAGACTTTGCAGTTATCATCATCAACTGTGCATAACATCATCCGAAGATTCAGAGAATCTGGAACAATCTCTGTGCATAAGGGTCAAGGGCGTAAACCCATACTGGATGCCCGTGATCTCCGGGCCCTTAAACGACACTACACCACAAACAGGAATGCTACTGTAAAGGAAATCACAGAATGGGCTCAGGAATATTTCCAGAAACCATTGTCAGTGAACACAATCCACTGTGCCATCCGCCGTTGCCAGCTGAAACTCTACAGTGCAAAGAAGAAGCCATTTCTAAGCAACATCCACAAGATCAGGCGTTTTCACTGGGCCAGGGATCATTTAAAAATGGAGTGTGGCAAAATGGAAGACTGTTCTGTGGTCAGACGAGTCACGATTTGAAGTTCTTTTTGGAAATGTGGGACGCCATGTCATCCGGACCAAAGAGGACAAGGACAACCCAAGTTGTTATCAACGCTCAGTTCAGAAGCCTGCATCTCTGATGGTATGGGGTTGCATGAGTGCGTGTGGCATGGGCAGCTTGCATGTCTGGAAAGGCACCATCAATGCAGAAAAATACATTCAGGTTCTAGAACAACATATGCTCCCATCCAGACGTCATCTCTTCCAAGGAAGACCCTGCATTTTTCAACAAGATAATGCCAGACCACATTCTGCATCAATCACAACATCATGGCTGCGTAGGAGAAGGATCCGGGTACTGAAATGGCCAGTCTGCAGTCCAGATCTATAGACCTATAGAGAACATTTGGCGCATCATAAAGAGGAAGGTGCGACAAAGAAAGCCCAAGACGATTGAACAGTTAGAGGCCTGTATTAGACAAGAATGGGAGAGCATTCCTATTTCTAAACTTGAGAAACTGGTCTCCTCGGTCCCCAGACGTCTGTTGAGTGTTGTAAGAAGAAGGAGAGATGCCACACAGTGATGAAAACGGCCTTGTCCCAACTTTTTTGGGATTTGTTGACACCATGACATTTTGAATCACCATATTTTTCCCTTAAAATGATAAATTTTCTTAGTTTAAACTTTTGTTCCGTGATTTATGTTCTATTCTGAATAAAATATTGACATTTGCCATCTCCACATCGTTGCATTCAGTTTTTATTCACAATTTGTTTGGTGTCCCAACTTTTTTGGAATCCGGTTTGTAATATCTTGCTGCATTTTGTATAAGTTTATACTCAAGTTTAAGTAAATAACAACACTAAAGCAATTCTGTTACACCTGTATGTAAAAAATACACTGCGCCCAAAATATTTCATAGTTCAGCAAAACCAATCAATCTAATAAACTTAAACCTACTCCATCCTCCCTATTCTGGTATTTTAAAGAGTACTTAGCAGAAATATTAAGCAACCTAACTAATAGGGTTGCAAACTCCCAGCAAAAAAAAATAGGGAACCACCCCCCACCCTCCACCTCATGATGCTTAATCGATGTAATCAAATTTAATTTGATGCAGGGGGAAAAATGCACAGAAATTAATTATTTTTCAAGAATAATTAAATAGATTCAACATCTTTCTTCAACAAAATTGCAGACTGCACAGATGGTATCTTCCCAAAGGAAAAAGTAGTATAGCTTACTAGGGTATATTAGACTTAACAGTTACTATATACAGTAATGGACTACTATATATTTTACATCAGATTAAAACTTTGGGTGTAAGATTCAGATAATTATTTATTAAAAGCTAGACATTTTAAATGAGAATAAGAAAGAAAAGTATGTCTTTGTGCCCCCTTCTCCCTGTTCATGCCCTATCGGCCCCCCTGGCTAAACTTTGCTAGATCCGCCCCAGCACAGTTACCAGCTACGTAGAAAAAGATCCTGGTGTAGAAAGTAATATTAAATAAATTCTAACAACAGCTTATCAAGCTTAATAGTGCTGCTGTTGTTCAACCGCTGGTTTCCTCTTTCTGGTGAGAAGTGGGCCAAAAACTAAGAGAGAGAGACAGACTCGCGACAGAAAAGCCGATCAGCTGATCATTAAGCAGTTTCACGATTGAAGTAGCAGCAGGAGAGAGAGAGAGAGAGAGGCAGTCCCTCCATATATCGGTTGTTAAGCTTAACGCTAAAATGCTTTACAAACATTCAGAGATGAACTTACACACTTGCTTTACTTCTCTCTGGGATAACTTCCTCGGAGATGAAATGCTGGTTTGGTAGCGAAGCTACAAATACACACAGCTGCTCTATCACGTGATGCATAGTGCTGCAAGTGCTAGGTTATGAGCCGAGTTACGCCGTGTAGCAAGTTTTGTGAGGTGCTTTTTTGATATTTAATGGATCGATTACATTTTTTATTTCTCGCCGATATCCGATCCAGTAATTTTGGTCAGTATCGGACCGATACCGATACGTAATATCGGATCGGTCCATCTCTAGCGCAAAGTGGGCGATAAACAAACAAGAAAGACGGGACTTGCGGCAGAAAAGCTGATCATTGATCAGTTTCATGTTTGAAGTAATAACAGGAGAGGGAGGGGGAGAGAATGAGAGAAGTAGATGCAACTGCGCAGCAAAAACACAGAATAACTCCAGCTTTGTGTCTATTTTTTAATTCTAGCTGAAGTACGGGACAAATCGCTTCCTTTTCACCTCAATATGGAACTCAGATGGCCAGTCCAGCTGTGGCTCAATATATCAGTTGTTAAGCTTAACGTGGAAATACTACGCAAACATTCAGGGATGAACTTACACACTTGCTTTACTTCTCTGGTTTAGTTTTTGCCGAGATGAAATGCTGCTGTTAGGAAGCATGTAACGAGGCTCCAAATGCTCCACCAGACCGCCACAGGTCTTAGAGACAACAGCCGCTCTATCACGTGACACATACAGCTCCGACGCGCCGAGCTGGGTTACGCCAATTAGCGCGTTTTGTGAGGTGATTTTGTGATCGGATTACATATTTTATTTCTCTCAGATAATCCGATCCAGTAATTTAGGTCAGTATCGGACCGATACCAATACGTAATATCGGATCGGTCCATTTCTAGTACTAAGTCACCGAAGTGTTTCTGAACTAAAACAGCCCAGTGCGCGCTCCTGACTCAGGGCAAACAAATTCTGTCGGGGATAGACAAAATTCCAAGGTTCTCCTGAAGTAGACTGTGATCTGTAAGCCGCCAAAAAAACACGAAGACATCCCACAAACCTGAGATGGACTCGACTCACCTCCCAGCAATACATTCCTCTGGCCTGAATCGGTCCAACAACTTTGGAATGTATTCCCGGAAATGGGAGAAACCGGAAGAGACAGCGTGGCACAGTGAAGAAAGTGCAGTAACCTGACAGGTGTGGGCCTCATCAGAACAACAGACACTGCTCTTAGAAACTGTAAGTAAATTTCCTGACAAAGAAAAGCGTCTGGACTTCTTTAAGTTTACTTGAAGACGTTTCACCTCTCATCCGAGAAGCTTCTTCAGTTCTAAGGTCAAATGGTGGAGAGTCCCAGATATAAACCTATGTCCACTGTGAGCGACCATCTTTGAACAGAGGCGGGGGTTTACGACACCAACTCTCTGCCATCTATAATCCAGTTTTGAGATCCCTTCCCAGACGCCTTAACGCCCACTCACATCCTGGGCCATCTGACCTCAGGAATTCGCATGATAAGGTGGGGCCAGGTTTCACAATGAACACACCCGAAACTCTGGCTGATTGGGACCCACACCCAGTTTCACACCTTGGCTCAGGCGATTAGAAGATCATCAGGGGGTCCTTTTGTCCCTCTGTGGGGGGATACTCCCACTAGGTTTATATCTGGGACTCTCCACCATTTGACCTTAGAACTGAAGAAGCTTCTCGGATGAGAGGTGAAACGTCTTCAAGTAAACTTAAAGAAGTCCAGACGCTTTTCTTTGCAAGCTCCTTTGACTACGATGACCTGGATGACTGAGAACCTTCACAGATAAATTTCCTGACAATCCTCCACCAGTTATCTTAAAACTTCATTGTAAAATAATCTTTTTGCTTTCTTTATGAAATCACCCATGTGAAAGCGTGCGCTTTGAGCCCTCTTCGGAATATTTTTAACTCTTTGGTCACACCCTATGATCAAGGGCGTCGACGGTTGCGTTTTGTTGCGGAGATTCCAAAATATCTTAATATCAGCCATAATATCAGCTGGTCAGTTACTCAGGAAAAGAGCTTCACCGCTGCCCTTCGTTTTCCACAGTATGGGAGTCACAGTTTGGGCCAATCTTTTCACAATTGTAAGAGTTCCTGCTTTGTCCAACTCGTGCACTGATGATTAGCTAAAACGTCATGACTGGGCGCAGTCGCTGGAGTTAAAGTGAGTGCTTTAGGTGCATACATAGGCTGTGTAATAACTCGTAGTCTATATGTCTGCATCAAAGTTGTTTTTTGTTTATTTGTTTTTTACTAAATTCTACTAGTGATTACTCTGGCTGGTAGAAAGAGTTTAGTTACCAAACCATCCCAAATAAAGTCATAAAAATTAGTCTGCATAAATGAAATATAAATTGACCCTGATAAAACAAAACAAATGGTTTAATGCACATTTATAGGAGATGCTAAGATCTACACAGGCCTACATACTGATTTATTCAAAATTAGCTGGCAGAAAGTGACAAATATTATTGTATAACATTTAGTTATGAACATTTAGTTTATGAGATGAATCATCGTCTATTTGCAAATTCTGACATTTTGATGGTTTGGAGGAAGTAATTACTGAAGCTAACTGAGAAAGATCAATTGAAGAAAAAGAGTCCAAATAAATAATTATCAGTGGTGCTGAAAGTAGCTATGCATAATGTTACGTTGGCGAGATTTTTATAGGCTATTTTTTCTCTAGTGGTTAAAATTGTAAATGGCCTGTATTTGTATAGCGCTTTTCTAGTCCCTAAGGACCCCAAAGCGCTTTACACATCCAGTCATCCACCCATTCACACACACATTTACACACTGGCTACACACTAGCTACATTGTAGCCACAGCCACCCTGGGGCGCACTGACAGAGGCGAGGCTGCCGGACACTGGCGCCACTGGGCCCTCTGACCACCACCAGTAGGCAACAGGTGAAGTGTCTTGCCCAAGGACACAACGACCGAGACTGTCCAAGCCGGGGCTCGAACCTTCCGATTACAAGGCGAACTCCCAACTCTTGAGCCACGATCGCCCGTGTATTTATTGTCTTTATTTATAAGTCATTACTAGTTAATGTTAAAGTAATAGTTGGCTCTACAGAACTCTGACTGTTTGTCAGTCTCGCACAGTGGTGAAAAGAAACTGCAGGTTGTTCTTATTTTCTTCAGTCAGTGATGAATAGTAAGATGTTCTAACTTTACGGAGGGCTTTTTTAAAAATAAAGCTGCAAACTATTTCTCCAGGCTAAATGATGACACCATTTCCTCTGCAGCTTACGAGTTATCTGCTTTAGGGTGCACATTTAAACATTATACCAGAGAGTCAAGTATTTTGGTTTTGAGTCTTCTTTGTCAGAGGAGCTACAGTAGCCAGAGTCGTATGGAAGAAGTAAAATTATTAACAACATGATCGAGCTCTGTGGGAATTGTGTTGCTCTGCACTATGTTAATACAAGGCATTGAAGAAGATAACAGTGGGTGAATTACAACCTTAAATTTAGTTACAGCACTTTACTGTAATGAAAATCTATTTCCTGTTGTGTAATCCATTATTGTAAATGGAAACGATGAGACAAAAGAGAGCAGTACCTTAAAACACTGACAGCTGCAGAGGTTTTGTCTCTATTGAACATCAAACAAGAAGTGTTGATCTGAAATTTGGTCAGAATGAATCCAAGTGCACCTTTCAGCCATTAATCTGGTTGGACTGTCACACTGACAGCGTAGCATAGGTGGGCTAACAGCCACTCTGAGTGCAGATGACAAAGTGTGTACAGTAGTTGTAGTGCTGACCATCCTCGTCCACATCACAGAAAGGCGTGTGATAATAATAATAACAGCAGCAAGAACATTAAACAAACATTTTAATGTTGGTGAAATTACAGACACAATGATTTCCTGTTTATCTGTAGCGGGTCATGCAAGGCAAATCTATGACACATCTGTTTAACCAACACATTGAATCTAAAACATCGGAGAATGCAACTGCAACCATAAACAAGACATACGATTATTTATTAATTAGCTTGTCTTGTTTTCTTTATAACTGTTCAAACCTTTACTTTATTCTCTGTAATGCATAGAATAAAACTGTAGATAAACACACATGTTACTAATTAAAATAATAAAAGTTTTCTTTGGGTAAAGAAATTTTATTAACAGTCATCATCAACCATCTCTGAGCTACATAAAAATGTTATGGTTGAAAATGGGAACATTATAATGATTGCTGTGAAATATAAGTTTGATATGTTAAATACCTTTGAAGATGCATTTATTTTAAAAATGGTCTGTTGACACACTTTCAGACCTTTCTTTTAAACATTTAACTCTGTGGCAATGTTTGGACATGTACATCTTTCTATAAAAATAAACCAGGATCTGTAATTTGGAACATATACATCAAAAAATGTCTACATTTTTCCTAATTATAACATGGAGAAAACGTTGGCTTGAGCAAGTTGTACCACAAAAACAAAAGTATCAGTAAACTGTCCTTCTAACTTTTAGAATATTTTGTGCTCTGCCATCTCCGAATTTATGGTCCGAAGTTTGAATATACAGTATACAATGATTGCTGTTAATTTTATCTTTGTACACGCCAGGGGTGACCGTGGCTCAGGGGGTTGGGAAGCGCATCTGTAACCGGAAGGTCGCCGGTTCGATCTGTCCTGGTCGTTGTGTCCTTGGGCAAGACACTTTACCCTACCGCCTACTGATGTTGGCTAGAGGGGCCGATGGCGCGATATGGCAGCCTCGCTTCTGTCAGTCTGCCCCAGGGCAGCTGTGGCTACAACCGTAGCTTGCCTCCACCAGTGTGTGAATGTGAGAGTGAATGAATAGTGGCAATTTTAAAGCGCTTTGGGTGCCTTGAAAAGCGCTATATAAATCCAATCCATTATTTAAAAAAAAAAAGGCCCACCAAACCACTTTCAAGCCATTTTTATTCCACTTTGTAATTTGAGCGAACATTTGATCATGACTGTCTCAAAAACTACAAAAGAAAAATGCAGAAATATTCATATTCTACATAGTTGCTTAATTCAGTTTGAAAGTAAAATGAAAGTAGCGTTTTCTTCATTTTGTGCCAAAAATTTCTTACTTACTGGGATACGTTTATGGCTAGATGTAACACAAGCAAAAGTAATGAAATTGATGAATTCTAACTAAGGGTGTTGGTGTTTGCAAGTGAATATTATTTTATGCATGAATCTTCCAGTGTGGTAGCCAATTATTCACTTCTAAAAACCTTTGCAAAGTTTTAATATTGTTTAAACTCAAACTTTATTAATTTTCTTTTCGCTTTTCTAAGGATTAAACTGTAACCAAATTTTGAATATTTGGCTAATTTCAGTAATTTTTCTTTCACAGGTAATCTGAAGGAAAACTATGAGTATTTTTGCTCAAGTACAACTGGCAGTCCCCTTACCAACAGAAACACATCCTATAATCCAGTGTATAACTATCAATGACCTCAAAGAGCTCAAGAAATTACTGAAGGACAATAATGTTAATGAAGTTTACCCCTGTAGAGAGTGTAGGGATTGGATAACCCCATTGATTGCTGCTGTTGTAAATCACAACACAGATATCTGTTCTTACCTTTTGGATCAGGGTGCAGACCCAAATATTACTTCTAAACTCTGCTGGACACCTTTGCATTATGTCACACACTACAAAGCACCACCTGATTTTGTGGATCTGTTGCTTGAGGCAAAAGCTAATCCAGATGGATGGAGTCCTCCTCCACTGCAACAACAAAATTTCACACCACTGCAACTTGCAGCTATTGAAAACAGGGAGGATATCGTGAAAAGACTCATCTCTGCTGGTGCAGTGGTGACACTGCCGCCCAGGAATAATCCCACTAATGATCCTCGGTGGCTTATGGAAAGTAAAAAAATATCTCAGATGATTAATCACTTTGCATCAAATGGAGATGAAGTGTGTTCCCAAATCAGACATTTTTTGAAAATAGAAATTGCTGTTGTTGAAAAAACACCTGACAGAGTGTTTAAAGTGTTCAACTGTCACATGTTGTCAGAAGATCCTCGGCTCCATCTGACCATGATTGAAATCCTTTTTACTGTAACTGGAAGGTGGAAAGATAAATACTGCCAGGCTTGCATTAAATGGCTAAAGGAAACTGAAAATGTGAATACTTATATTGCAGGAGCAGCCAGTCGCTTTCCAAAAATCCCTAAGACACATGTAGGGAGGGCAGTTGAAAGTTTAAATCCAGTCTTCTGCACAATGGATGAAATAACAAATGAGCATGCAGTAGCTATAGTTCCACAACTACTGAAACTGCTTTCCCTAAAAGAGAGACCTGACATCTGTGCATCAGTGCTACAAACACTGTATGTGATAACACAGAAAACAAAAGGCACAAAGGACTGGCACGTCAACTTTTTACAGAACTTAATCAGAACAGTTGCCCCTTTTGTAAATGAGCAACACTCCACTAAGATCAGGATCTACACGTACGGTATAATCGCAAACCTTCTGTCAGTTGAACAGAAAGAAAATATTTCAAAATCAGTGGGGATAACCTCAGTACCTGAGGACATACTGACATCTGTAGAAATGGAAATGAATGACAAGCTGAAAGAGGTGCTGAGAAGTCTGAAAGAATATCTGAACAAACCAAACTCAGAATGTGAGGGAAACACAGCCTCAACATCAGGCAGGAAGAAGAAAAAGAAGAAGAAAAAGCAAGAAGACCCAAATGATGAAGTTTCAACAGCAGCAACTGATCCAATAACCAAAGTTTCTGTTGTAGAATCAACTTCAAATCTAAAGTCTTTTGACTACAAAACCAATGAAAAATCAGTAAAACAAAAATGGCTTTCGATCAGCAACAGGTGGAAGGAGAAACTGGAGAAACTTGTTTGTGCAGATGACAGTAAAATATCCAGAATCAGAAGCATTATTTATGTGAATGATGAAGAATTCAGAATAGCGAATGGAAGTGATGGTACTGAAGTCTTCTTGGGGCTGAGAGAGGACGGCACAGAAGTTGCCATTAAGAGAATGTCTAAAAGCAAATACCAGGTCCTAAAGAAAGAAGAAGGAATCCTACGTCTCCCTGAACTCGATCATCCATATATCGTACGATATGTTGATTTTCAGGAGGACGAGAACTTTGGATATCTTTGTCTGCAACTTTGTGAATGCACTTTGGAAGAATATATTATTGATGACTGTAACAACGATAAGAAAGATAAGGTTTTAAGGAAACTCGTCGAAGAATTTCTAGAAAGCCTAAAGGTGCTTCACTCTCCAAATTCAAAAATTCTTCATCGAGATCTCAAACCCCAGAACGTTCTGATTGGTAAGACGTGTTTGAAATTCAAGAAAACAAACATTTTAATTCATATTTACCAGATATGATTTTATTTCACATGATTCTTCCTGCAGATGTTACTGGGAGGGCAAGATTAGCTGATTTTGGCATAAGCAGACGCTTACTCAAAGACCAAACAACTTTACGTACACGCAGTGCAGGAACCAAATGCTGGATGGCCCGAGAGACTTTAGCAGAAGAATCTGTGATATCATACAAGTCAAGCACAGACATCCAGGTAAAGTCTGAACACAAACTTGATTAACTGAAAGATGACTTGGTAAACATATCTAAACTGATAACATGTATTATTATTAAGGTTGCAGGCATGCTGATCTATTATATCCTGTCCAGAGGCCACCATCCATTTGGTGACATATCCTGTAAATGTGAGTCTAACATTTATGATGGGAAGTACAGTTTGGATCATGTTCAAGATGTGGTGGCAAAAGATCTCATCGAGTGGATGATCAACAAAGAGCAAAAGGACAGACCCAAAGTAGAAGAATGCTTAAACCATCCCTTCTTCTGGATTTCTGAAAAGTAAGGAAGTCATGCTGATTGATGACTGATAAATCATTTTTCCTGATTACTGGAACAAGATGTATGATTCCTGGTTTCACTGTAAAATGGCGATAGAGATGTTAATGTTGGAAAAACCTGAGCCACAGTTGATCGTCCGGGACGAACCTAGTTAAGCATGCATGCTAACATTTTCTGCTAATGCTAAATCCTTTTCCTACACTTTTGTTATTATATTTATAAATGTTCATTAATTCTTCTTTTGTTTATGTTTCATTTGTACTTTTTTCATATATAAAGCATAATTTGAAATTTCCAGGAAAACTGAATACCTGATAAAGATCGGTAACAGAGACGATGTCGCAAACTATAGAAAGGCTGACCCGGAGCTGATTGATTCTCTTGAAAAATGTGCTGCGGACAAATCCTTTAAACAGTGGAAAAATAAGGTGACTGCAAGATCACAGATCAAATGTCTATGTTCCTAAAATCCACTTCATGACTAATGTGTTTGTTGCAGTTTCCACAAGAGCTGGTTCGGGTGATGGATGGCAGAAAGCCGTACCCTGAAATCACGTTGGCATTACTGCGCTTCATACGCAATCTCCATGTGCATTAGTAAGTTAAACTAAATGATTCTATCTCTCTATCTCTCTATCCATACAGTAATAAAACCTTCCTTGTTCACAGTGCCAAGGAAGCAGCCCAAATTGATGTTCTGGCATTGTTTCCTGATCTCTTTGGGAGTATTTACACATTTGCAAAGAACCGAGGCTGGAATTTAGAGACACCATTAAAGGAAATGTTTCAAAGAGAAGACAGCGAGGATAGTAGCACAGTTTTGATGATGCCATCTAAAAGCACGGAGGAGTCCCTGGGTGTCCCCGTTCAAGAGTCTCAACCCAGTGAAGTGAAAGTTGTCACCAGCCATAAAAAATAAAATAATAACTGCTAGTAGTAGCAGAGATGTCATGTAGGTGTGCCTCCTGCTGCTCTGTTAGTTCTTAAGGGATCACGACAGAAGACACTGATCTGCTGTGGTGATCCACATGTTTGCACATAGTTGTCCTTCCTTACACAACACTCCATTTTACCAACACTAACATTGCAGTAACTTCAAGCTAGGTCTGCTCCTTAATGGAGCCACTACCAAGACCCTTAGACTGAACCAGCTAAATGGATTTTAGACACGATGTATGATTTATACTTGTGTGAAATAAGTGCCTGATGTTTTGAAAAAGTAACTATTGATTTTTAAAAGTATGAGAGAAATAGATTAGAATTACAATTGTTTGAGTCTCTTTACTCTATTATTTTAATTTTTTTTATTTTTGTGAGGGTGTGTACTGTATTTATACAGAATTACGCTGCTTTTGTTTTTCTGTTTTTTTGTGGTTGCTTATTGCTACACTTTATTTGTACTCAATTCTTTTTCTACAGTAGTAGAAACTACTACTACAGTAGTACAACATTATATTTTTATTCAGTTAATCTTCAGGTTTAATTCTACATTATATGGGGGGGGGTATGAGGAACAGATATAGAGACATTTTGTTGACGTCTTCAAAAAATACAAAAGTTAAAAAAAATCTGTTTGTTTCTTCTTTTTTTTCACAATTATAGTTTTAAATACTTCCCTTTCTGATTGTAAACAGAATAAATACGTTGGACATGCATTTTGTTTTGTGGAAATCACATCGGGCCTATGACAGATTCAAACTGTACAAACATGTATGTCACATAGTAATTGAGCAAATCTTTGTACTTAATATTAAGAACCACAAGTGGAATTAGCAAATATTACGATTTTGAGATTTAAACCATGCAGGGTTTTTTTTTCTAGCGAATGGTATTGTAAATTTGCAAAAAATATACATTACACATATTTAAGAAACATGGTTTCTTATTTTGTTTCTCATCATGTCTTCTAAAGCAAAATACAAAGTAAACTGTAGATTGATTCTTTCTGTGTAAATAAATCTGTAAAACTATGACTGTAGGACGTGTCCCTTCATGGTTTTTTCTTGAATGTTAAATCTTTTCACCACAATACAAAGTAAGAAGTGAGGCCTATTTTCTTTTGTTTTTGTTATTTTGCACTTTAAAGGTCTGAGAACTAAAATATAAACTACACTTTAAATGTAATATGTTTTTAATTTTTATTTAATTGCAATTTTTATCTTATTTTTCCATAACAGTGTGTTATAAAAGGTAACATATCTAATGACATTTAATGCCATTATTGTAAAAGAAGATTTGTGTCTATGCCCATTAGACCTTCTCCAGTATTTGTTTCATAATTAATTCTAACATCTATTATGTAAGATTTCATACAGATTTAGTGTATTGGTCACATTTTAAGGGGATTATTACTTTCTTTAATATTGTATTAAAATACTGATCTCTTTTTTTTTTTTTGGTTCTCATCTGTTGACAGAGTTTTTATTCAGATTCAGATTCAGAAGACTTTATTTATCCCCGACCCGAGGGGCAATTCAGTTACCACCATTGAAATTATTTCTTCTTTTTCACTTGTTTATTTAGCTCAGGATTGTCTTTCCTCTTCTTGACTTTAGGAACTGTTGAATTAACAGTTTTCTTAAATTAGAAATATTTCTCAGTCACCTTACAATCATGGGATCTCAGGCAACAGGCACAACCATTATACAAGTACTACTTCTATTCTACAGAAAATATGGCTGGCATTGATGAAAGTGATAAAAAAGTAAAATATGATTTAATCTATTTGGATTTATCTTTTTAAGTTAAAATATTTCTGTTCTAATAGTTTTGTGGATACAAAATAATATGACAGGTCTTGAAGGAAAGTAACACATTTACCCTCATTTGGGGCGCCTGAGGATGGATCATTGAGTTTGCCACCTACCTTGTGTCCTCATACCTGGTGGTAATGGACAGCATGTTGCCTTATCAGCACTGGGGTCTTTTGTTTGATGGTTCCACAGTGCCTCCCTCTGGCCATGATGAAGTATCACACCCCTCTGCTCTTTCTATTACAGGGAATGTCTAGAAAGCACAAACCTCTAATAATCACAGCTGAGATCATAAACTGTAGTTATCCTTCCTTCCTTTCCTTCTTCCTTCCTCTTAAGCACTTAAGGGTTGCTGGAGATGGCTTGAAGACTATCCCAGCTGTCACAATGTAAAACTCAGGGTACACACTACAGTTCACCACTCATGATCACATTCCCAATAGATGATTGTAATTCCCAAAAGAATCAACAATTAACCTAAAAAAGCGAGTTGTTGGACTGTGAGAGGGAGCCGGAGCACCCTCAGAGAACACAACATGCAAACAGCAGCCAGCAGATTCACATGCACGACCTTCTTGCTGTGAGGTAACAGTACCAACCACTGCACCACCGTGTTGACCTCAGAGTGCAGTCGTATGGTGGAAAATGTTACTGTGGATGCTTTAGATCAGGGCTCTCAAACTCGCGGCCCATGGGCCATTTGCGGCCCGCGGGCCATTTGCGGCCCACGTCACCTCTACTTGCGGCCCGCATATTGATGTGAAGACGTTTTTTTTTTAAATTATTAAACGGAAAATGACGGCAGAGTGTTACAGGCATGGCCCTTTCAGACTGTAGCCTCATGGGCGGTGTAGTCCATGCTGCAGGGAGAACGTGTGGGACCGCCCCTCCCGCTGTGTGTATGTGAGCGTGAGGGAGCGAGAAAAAGTCGAAAAGTGCGAGGTGCTACCAAGCAGAAACGGGAGATGGAAGCATGTAAATAGAAAAGTAACCACTGCAGCCAAAAAGAGTGCCCAGTTGTAAGTAAGCTATTAAGACTTGACTGTACACAGTGTTCGTGTTTTCCTCCGAAACAATAAAGTTAAAATTGGAGCAGCCTTTCAACGCCTCTTTCTGTCTCTCGCTAGCAAAGTTGACCCAGACAGTAAAGCTAGTTCTCGGCTACGAGCCCGACACGGAACCCAAAGTATTAGCCGGAGGTCTCCTTACCACGGTTTGGAGCCGCGGACCTGGCCGAGGTAACAAGATAGTGCAAACATGTTGAGGGATTGGCTGTGTTCGTTCAGTGAGAGAAAGAAAACAATTTTCACTTGGAGTTGACAACTAATGTGTACGCTTATACCTGCATTTTTATTTTGTTAAATACAAACAACATTGTAGCAAGAGTGCTGCCACGTGTCTGGCCAGAAAGAGCTGTTTATTTGGTAGTTCAATGAAACTACTGTACTACACTGCTGAGTGACTGCCTTCTGCTTGTCAAATACATTTCATTGCAATGCTGACCCTGTGCTAACTTGCATATGACTAATGAAACTGAAAGGCTTCAGATTGTTAAGAGTGGGAAAAAAAATTGCGTTCATGTTTGCAATTTTGTCTTGTTACACAATATTCTGAATTAAATGGAACAAACAAAACACTACATTTTAGGAAATATTAATGGGTGTTTTTGTGTTTGTTTTTTTGTACTACTTGGACACTAAAGTGGCCCTTCAATGAGATGATGGTGCCAGAAGTGGCCCGTGGCTCATTTGAATTTGAGACCCCTGCTTTAGATTATATTACATACAGAAAAAAGTACTGGTTTATTATTTTAGTGGGCAAAAGAGTCAAGATTGGATCTAAAGGATGTAAATGGAGAAGCGCAGTGCATTTCTACTCAGTCTGAACACTCGACACAGCCTCATTCACACAGCTGCACACACATGATTAGGGGAAACTCAACGTTCAGTATCTTCTTTTTTCATCAAAAGACTTTCTCTGTATCTCTGCTCTGTTTGTTTTTGACTTGAAACACTAAATAAAAGTTTTACTACACATCTGTCTCTATTGTTTAATCAGCAGCTGTAATACTAAACTGTCCAAAATTTAAAAGTCTACATTTAGTAGATTTAGAGATATTTATTTCACCACTTTTAGTTAATGATACTTTATAAACCTATTCTGCTGTTTAACAAAGACAGTATCATCATGTTTAAAGCACTTTTAAATCTGACAGCAGCACTCAGTTCTCCTGCACATGTGTGATCTTGGAGTGAACTGAAGGTTCAGATGCATCTCTCAGGTCCTGTGTGGAGACTTTGCTGGACTTTGTCTGTCTGTTAAAGATGTGGTTTTCAGATGCTATTCAGCTGGTGTAGATAGTGGGGGTTTAGGTCTGAAACATCTTCTTTTGTCCTCCATTCATCCAGTTTCATGAGATAACTTTTTGGTACAAGGACTGGACTGAAAATGACTGAAAAGAGAAACTTTGAAAGAGTTTTAGAAGCCTGGAGGAAAAGCAGTGCTTGTTTAATCAAATGTAATAATACACATTGTTTAAATGTCCCAAAGTAAAGAGATCTCTCTGTGAACCTTTAATTCATCACCCTCTTGTGGCAGCAGCTGGCTACTGTTATTTGCACATGTGCATTGTGGTTTTTTATCCCGTTATAATTTAATACAAAACCCTTTAATTAAATTAGTGAGTTAAAGTAATATGTGAAATATTAGTGTTAGGTAAGTCCCAGAGTTCAGTTTATTGGACATTAGCTACATTTAACGAGAAGATATGAGATCCAAATATATGCTTATGTCAACACATGTTCATTTGATGAAGTTTAGTGAGCAAATTTGAATCATCACAACAACCAAAATGTTAGCAACACATCATAAGTCATGTGGGAGCTGGGGGGGATGTCATGTGACAACCAGTTTGGCTTCCAGAATCGTGACATCACACCCATTTAGAATCTTACCACCAGTTTGATCCTTTGATCCTTTGATCCTAAAACCTATAAGTAGGGGTGAGACGCAACAACTTTTAGTTCGTTGTTCGCAGCATTTACGTTCGCAGCATTGAAACGTTCGAGAGAGAAACCTTTCAAAACAATAGGATCCTTTTCAGAGTGACTTTTTACACTTTCCAGCATGTCTCTGAAAAAACACACAAGACAAGAAAAAGTACAGCCCAGCTCTTCTCTTCTGGCTCAAGAAGACAACATTCGAGTTCAGAAGATGTGCTTGGAAGAAATGCATGAGGAAAATCTCATGAACAAGCACAACAAGCAACACCCGGCCCAGGCAGAGAGTTTTTTTCAGCAACAAAAGGAGATTATCTTCCTCAGAGAAGAAAATGAGAGAAAGACTGCTGAAGTAGATAAATTGCTCAGCCAGCTTCTTGAAAAGGAAGATATTCAGAAGGAGAAAGAAATGGAACTCCTAGACATGCGTGGAAGGAACTTTGAGCTCAAAGCAAAGCTTGATAAAGCAATAGAAAAACTCAAAGAAATCCTCCAGCAGAAGAAAAATGAGAACGACAAGGACAAAAAGGATCGGGAGCTGCAATTAAAGCTCGATGAAGCTCTGCTAAAAAATACCGAAATCCTCCAAGAGAAGAAACGGCAGGAAATAGAACTCCAAAACTTGGGGATAAAATACAAAGCATTGCTTCAAGAGAAAAAGCAACAACCGATCAAACAGAAAGAAAGCAAGCTTGAAAGCGAGCTGAAAACAAAGCTTGATAAAGCACTGCAAAGAAATGAGCAGATTCTTCAAGAAAAAGAACAACTGGAAATAAACCAGAGAGACATGCGGTGCCAACTCCAAAGCATGGAGAAAAAATGCAGAGTCCTGGAAGTAAAACTTGATAAAACTGCAGTGCACAAGCAGAAATATCAAGAGCTGCTTCAAGAGAAAGAACAACAGGACATAAAGCAGAAAGAAGACAAACGTTTACTCCTGGGCTTTGAGAGAGAAAACCAAAAGCTGCAAGAACTTTACAAGAAAATGAACTACAAAGCAACTGAGATGGAAGGAGAGAAGGAGAAACTGCAAAAACAGTGCTCAGCAATGCAGAGTCAGCTCAATGACATGCTGACAAAAAACACCGAACTCGAGGAACTTTCCAACACCTTGAAGTGCAAAAACACTGAGGTGCAGCTGCTAAAGCAGCAGCTCGAGAAAACAAATGAAGACCTGCAGTGCAAACTTCAAGAAACCGAGAGGAAAAGTCAGCAGTTAGAAGACACTCACAACAAATTACAAGAGTGTTATACAGAGATGCAGGAGGCAAAGGTAATGCAGGAGGAAACATCTAAAGAGTTGAAAGGAAGGCTTGAAGACAAACAAGCCGAATTAGAAGAAGTGGAGAAAACATGCAGGAGACTTGAGAAGGAGAATAGCGAAACAATCGATCAGCTGAGAACGCTGATCCTAGAGAAAAAGGTTCTCGTGGAAAAGCTCCTGGAAAAGAAGAAGAAATGCTTCCGCTTCTTCTGGAGGAAGGACACTCCTGCTTTTTCTACTCTTTCTACTTTTTCCACTGCTGATGTCACCTCGTCTTCCTCCACCTCTGTTCCATCGTAATTTTGACCTCTCCTCTCCTACCCTCTCCCTCTCTCCTGACACCTTGACACCTCTCCCTCCCCTAGCTCCCTTGAACTCCTAACACCTGTCCCATCTCCCTCCCCCCTCTCCCTCTCTTTTCACCCTCACCCCCCAACCAGTCCCGACAGTTGACTGCCCCCTCTAGAGCCTGGTTCTGTCATAGGTTTCTTCCTTTAAAGGGAGTTTTTCCTATCCACTGTCGCCTAGTGCTTGCTCAGAGGGGATTGTTGGGGTTTTCTCTCCTCTATCTCTTTCCTCCTTTCTATCCCTTTCTTTTACCCTCTACTTTACACCCACCCTCCCACCCTTCTATTTCCTCAACAATTTAATAATAAACACAATTGGCTGCATTTTAAATGTGTCTGATCAATGTCTTCATTCAAGAATGAATTGTCTTTGTTACGGAGTCATGTGTATTTTGTGTTTTCCTCGGGCTGGTGATCCTCACGGTTGTTCAGCCAAGAATTCCAGATTAGCAGCAATACCTTCAATTCATTGACATTTGCAAGCATTCCTTTATACACAGCATTTCAGTCAGGTTGAGGTCTGGCCCTTCCAAACAAGCCATACTTGTTTGGTCTTTTTCTAATTAAACTGTCATGAACGTTAACATTTAACATGCTGTCTGAGGCCTGTAGAGGCTCGTTGCCTCATTGGCTAATGCACAAGTTTAATTCAAGGTAAGCAGAGTTTTATTGTCAACCCAACAACATGCACTCAAGTATACAGTGCGACGAAATATTATCGTCCTGGATCAAAGGTGCAAACTGTAAAAATAAAATGGGAAAATTCAAATATACATACATACTTACAACTATTCAGAAATAAGATCATCTAAGAGTAAGTACAACAGTATTGTACTTGAATACAGAGAGAGTAAGAATTGAAAACAATGAGAATAAATGAATACAATAGTACACAGAATAAATACAATAGATAAGATAAGATAAGATAAGATAACCTTTATTAGTCCCACACGTGGGAAATTTGTTTTGTCACAGCAGGAAGTGGACAGTGCAAAAGTTATGAAGCAAAAATTAGAATACAATAAGAATAAATACAGTACACAACTGTACAGAATAGAATAAAATAAAATACTATATACAGTAGAATAAAATATACAATAAGATAAAAATAGAATACAAATGTTATATACAACTGAGTAAAAAATACAACGATGCCAGAAAAGATTATTGTACTTATTGCACATGTGTGGATGTGTGTGTTTGATCAGTTAAAGTCTTTATTGTGGAGTCTGACAGCAGTGGGGAGGAAAGACCTGCGAAATCTCTCCGTCCCACACCGTGGGTGCCGCAGTCTCCCACTGAAGGAGCTGCTCAGTGCTGTCACAGTCTGTACTGATCGACAGAGTCGATCAGTACAATACAGGGTAGTGCAAGAATTGATTAATTAAAATGATTAATATGCAGTAAGTATACACATGTTTCATATAAATATGGTCTATAACTTAATTATTTTCTATAGCCCACATAATTAAACATTTCAGTTACATAAAAAATTTTTTTATTTTATGTACTGTATAATAAATAAATATGTAACCAATAAGTATAAAATCCAGAAAGCTACACAACGATGGGCAAACTTAATTCTAACTTAAGTTTCACACTGTGTTTTTTTTTAAAAAGAAAATCAAATTGTTCCTTACTACTACTACTTACTACTAAAATGTCCGAAATCTGCAATTCAATTCAATTCAATTCAATTTTATTTATATAGCGCCAAATCACAACAAAAGTCGCCTCAAGGCGCTTCATAGATACAGAGAAAAACCCAACAATCATATGACCCCCTATGAGCAAGCACTTTGGCGACAGTGGGAAGGAAAAACTCCCTTTTAACAGGAAGAAACCTCCGGCAGAACCAGGCTCAGGGAGGGGCGGCCATCTGCTGCGACCGGTTGGGGTGAGAGAAGGAAGACAGGATAAAAGACATGCTGTGGAAGAGAGACAGAGGTTAATAACAGATATGATTCAATGCAGAGAGGTCTATTAATACATAGTGAGTGAGAAAGGTGACTGGAAAGGAAAAACTCAATGCATCTTGGGAATCCCCCGGCAGCCTACGTCTATTGCAGCATAACTAAGGGAGGATTCAGGGTCACCTGGTCCAGCCCTAACTATATGCTTTAGCAAAAAGGAAAGTTTTAAGCCTAATCTTAAAAGTAGAGATAGTTTCTGTCTCCCGAATCCAAACTGGAAGCTGGTTCCACAGAAGAGGGGCCTGAAAACTGAAGGCTCTGCCTCCCATTCTACTTTTAAATACTCTAGGAACAACAAGTAGGCCTGCAGAGCGAGAGCGAAGTGCTCTAATAGGGTGATATGGTACTACAAGGTCATTAAGATAAGATGGGGCCTGATTATTTAAGACCTTGTATGTGAGGAGCAGGATTTTGAATTCAATTCTGGATTTAACAGGAAGCCAATGAAGGGAAGCCAAAACAGGAGAAATATGCTCTCTCCTTCTAGTCCCTGTCAGTACTCTTGCTGCAGCATTTTGGATTAGCTGAAGGCTTTTCAGTGAGTTTTTTGGACATCCTAATAATAATGAATTACAGTAGTCCAGCCTGGAAGTAATAAATGCATGAACTAGTTTTTCAGCGTCACTCTGAGACAGGATATTTCTAATTTTAGAGATGTTGCGCAAATGGAAGAAAGCAGTCTTACATATTTGTTTAATATGTGCGTTGAAGGACATGTCCTGGTCAAAAATGACTCCAAGGTTCCTCACAGCGTTACTGGAGGCCAAGGTAATGCCATCCAGAGTATGAATCTGGTTAGATACCATATTTCTAAGATTTTCAGGGCCGAGTACAATAACCTCAGTTTTATCTGAATTAAGAAGCAGAAAGTTAGCGGCCATCCAGGTCTTTATGTCTTTAAGACATTCCTGCAGTTTAACTAATTGGTGTGTGTTATCTGGCTTCATGGACAGATAGAGCTGGGTGTCATCTGCATAGCAGTGAAAATGTATGCTATGTCTTCTAATGATGCTGCCTAAGGGAAGCATGTATAATGTAAACAGAATTGGTCCTAGCACTGAACCCTGTGGAACTCCATAATTAACCTCAGTGTGTGAAGAGGACTCTCCATTTACATGCACAAATTGGAGTCTATTAGTACCTGTAATACCTACAGCACTGTCACAAACATTAATTTAAACCAAAATTTTCATTATTTTTTGCATTAATATCCTGAGGACCAAAATATAATTGGCCATTTGCTGGTTTTTCAGTGTGTGCGTCTGAAGGCCCAAAGTTGACTCAGAGCTGTAACACCATCCATGGCTGCAGTATGGAACAGATGTGGGTGTGTCCTCATCTCCCAGAGGAGTCCAAATCGTCATTAAACAGCCCTACAGACACAAAAACGTGAAAATATAAACAACCAGACTATCAGCAGTGATTTAACTACTTTAAGACCTCTGTGAAAATCATTTACAGTATATATCACAAAATTTAAGGCCTTTATAATCACAGAGCATACAGAGAAAAGTACTAAAGTGAATCAATTTCAGCTTTTGTTTTTCCATGATGCATATTGTATTAATAATTACATTTCATCAGGGACGACTTTAGCCCATTTTTGGGGGTGCTTCAGCAAAATGAATCAAAGCACCCCCAAAGATTTCTTACTTTTTTGACAATATTTGCTGTATGTGTGACACACTGCTAAAAATATAAAAAGCATTCAGTACTTGGTTGAGACGTAACATTTTAACAACAAAAGCATAGAGTGTAAGAACAAATGATCTGTCAATAAAGGATAATGTTGGATCAGTGTTTCAATATTTATATCTTTTATTAGATGTACATGTGGTTTGGTTATTTGCCTTTTGGTTGAAAGTACACTGAGAGAGGACTTTTTTTATTAGTGATCTTAATAATATATATTTTTTTCATATTAATGTAATTTTTTTCATCAAATTGCGGAATTTTCTAACATTTTGGTGAGTTGAGCCCATGTGTTTGAAAATTCCGCACGAGCTATCCGTGGCCTATGGAAGCCCGTTTCCGCCACTAAAAAAAAAAAAAAGGATCCATAACTGAAAATTTCGAGTTATTTTCTCGAAATTTCGAGTTACTTTCTCGAAATTTCGACATATTAACTCGAAATTTCGATTATTAACTCAAAATTTTGAGAAAAGTAACTCGAAATTTCGAGTTAGCGCTGCCAATCAGTAATCTACATGAATGACGTCATTTCCTTGTTACCCGGAAGCTGAAGCCCTCAGCTACAAATGCTACAGCTAAGCTACCGGTATTACATCCAGTCGTGAATGCACAGATTGCTGAGTGTTTTCAGCCTGGCTTCACAAATGATGAAATCCCTGTGTTATTAGCTGAACCACATGGTGTTACTATCAGCAAACGTACTCGCGAAAGCGCCAATTTGTTGGGATCCGTTTTTGAGTGCGCGTTCCTCTGCGCCATATGCTTCCGGGTAACAAGAAAGCGACCTCATTCACGTATATTTTTGATTGGCAGAGCTAACTCGAAATTTTGAGAAAAGTAACTCGAAATTTTGAGTTATATTTCTCGAAATTTCGAGTTAATAAGTCGAAATTTCGAGAAAATAACTCGAAATTTCGAGTTATGGATACTAGCTTTTTTGTTTTTATTTAGTGGCGGAAACGGGCTTCCATAGTGGCCTGTATCATCTACTTCCACGTGCGAAAAGACCTAGCTCATGTGAAATGATGGTCTGGTGTTTTGGAAGACGGGGCTAAACCACTTTCAACCAATGAAAAAAAAGCATTTATCCCTTGTGATTCGGCAACAGAAAAATAAAGTTTGCTGGAAGATCACACTTCCTTTTTTCAAAATAAATGTTGCTTTTCAAAATAAAAGAATTAAATACATTTATACAAATAAAAAGAAACCACGAAAGAATAACAACAAAAGCGGTTTTCTCTGCTGGGTTACAACCGCAAATATATAAAATTATATTTATGAAAAGAACTGACGTTAGTTAAAAGCTTTATGCAGAAAAAATGGCAAAAAATAAATAAATAAAAATAAAAAATAATAAAAATTACAGACTTAATCTGTTGGTGGACACTTTTGGCCACAAACAAGCTGAAAGGGTAGTGATTTTGAACAAACAGATTTCTTAATCTTCAAGTTATCTGTGGTTGCTCTTTTTATTATGGATGTAATACCCTCTCTGACCACAAAGGAGCGCTGTCTGATGTCTAACCTGACACACGAAGGTGTATATAAATGAAACAGCCTCTCAAAGTGTCCACTGTTGTGGTTAAATTTAGTACTGCAGCTGTTCATGATGGGGCACACATTACTAGAGTTGCATGTGAGACCCCAGGGTTCAATTCCCTGCTGGGAGATAAAACCTTTTCTTGTTTTAATTGTTAGGAAAGTGTAGGACCATGAGAGCAACAAATCATTTGAGAGGATTTTCTTGTCAGTGACTCAGGAACAGATCGTCATTCTGTGTCATTGCACATGTAAGTTTTGAAGCTCAGTAAGACAACAGAGTCATCAGATGGAGCACCCTCAAGCACCCCACCAAATGATTCCAAGAAGACTGGGTACTCTGAACTGCCGTTTAGCACATAAGCGGAAACTACAGTCCTCTCACCAAGTTAAACTCCAGACTGGAGTCCAGCTTCTGTCCTGGAGACAGAGCCCAAACTGTATCTATCTCTCAACCTCAAGCACTAGCTCAGGCTCCTTCCTCAACACAGGTTCCATGTCCCAACAGCCAGCCTCAACAGGCAGGGATAAGTCCACCAAAGCCCCTGCTCTTGACCACCAATCAATACACAATAATCCAACCCCTGGTGCCTCCTATGGGTAGTGGGCCCACGTGAGTGCAGGCTCATATAGCTTGTTAGGGCTGCGCATGGCTTGGCTTCATGGACTAACGCCCAACCACCAGGTGCTCTCTGCCACGCTCCCTCCCCAGGACAGCTCACCGGTCCCTTGCTTTTTTAATCACTCATAATGGTTGATAGAATTGGTCAAGTGAGCAAAGAGTATGATACACCAACAAAATTCTCAGTTGAAATGCACTCTCTCCATGACATTCATGACAATGACAAGGTGTTCCTGTAGCTCATGTGCTAGAGCAGGTCACTTACTAACTGGAAAGTTTGTAATTCAATTCCAGTCTGTAATTTCCTTGTGCTTCTCATAGTTCCTAGTATACTTCAGCTCTATTCTCTACCATCAGCCAAGCAAGCTGATTCATTCACCACACTCATCTGGATCACTCTCCAACAAAAACCAAAGCAGCTAAAATTGATCATCAACCTCTTCGGCCAATTAACTGACCAGATCAATATCCCAGAAGTTTCATCGACTTGACAGTATAGTCTGATTAAAAAGTTTTCATTCAATTTCTTTGAACACTATATTCTTTATATATGTGAAAAAGACCACCTTTGAGGCCCCCACCGACTGTCCGCTCCTTGCATCTAACTGCCAGCAAAGAAATCTCTACATATGATATAGATATAATATCTCTAAACACAGATGGATCTATCAACAATCACAAATAATAATAGCTTTATTTGTATAGCACTCTTCAAAACACAGAGTTACAGTTATTCACAGTTTAAATAAAAGCCACACATTAAAGATAATTACACATATTTCACCACGCAGTCAGACATTCATTCCAACATACATACATACTTCCAGAGATGCAAATGGCTGCGTACTCACAAAATAAACCCCAGAAAGCTAGAAAGATAATCTATAAAAATGTGTTTTCAGCAGAATAAAATCATAAAAACAAAATAAATGAATAAAAGTATCAGAGAGGCTGACTGCAGTGATAAGATATAAGCTCTGTCTTGAGTGTTGTTGTTGAAGTTCTCTATGCACTGTTCTTGAGCTAATATGAAGGCCACATGAAGTATGAGGCCCTTTCTTAATTCTAAATACGCAAGTACGTGCTCGCGTTCTCGGCGAGACCGGACTTGCCGAGAACGCGAGTACGGACTCGCGATTTGTACAATTGGAACGCCAGCGTACTTGATGATGTCACAGGTCCGGAGTTTTTACTGCCGTTCCCTCTTAATTTAACTGTGAGTAATATGTTATGAAGCTTCACTTTAATCACAGCCAAACCGATTTACTCAGGAACAAATAAAACACTGAATAAACCAAACATTAACATTTAGAAGTGATCTAAGTTACTTATATATAATGTTTAACCTCAGTAGCAAAATCTCTATTAATAAAAATAGTTTACATGTATGTCTTAATAACAAACAAGCAGGTGAGATGTTAGAACGCCTTTATTTTTATTTTAGTACAATAGACAGCTACTGGGGTTTGGGGTTTGTTTAACCTGAGTAGCGAAAAGACCGCGGGGGGGTTGAAAACGATGTGCCGGGAGTCCGCTCTTCTCGCCGGCTCTAGTGATCCTCGACCTCGCTGTCTGCTATGGAGCTGGCGGGTCACAGATGTCTCCAAAAACGTCGGAGCACGTTTGGAAATATATGATATCTTGATAAATCGAGCAGATATTTGACATTTACACAGCTACATTCCTACTTGAAAATAACTTAAAAGTTCATTTTGTGACCCAGAAAGAGTAATATTTAAAAGTTTTCAGCCCCGCTCGTCCGCCATTGCCGCGTTTGAGTTTTGGACGAAATGCATTCTGGGATATTTAGCTGTACCAAGTACACACAAGTCACCACCGATGCATGCTCGATAAAACAGGTGGAGCGAGAACACATCCGGGACTTTTTCGTGTTCTCGGCTTGATGTGTACTTCGGATTGGAACAGTACTTGGTCTCTGACTGATGACGTTCACGAGTACACGAGAACGCAAGTACGTACAAGTACGCATATTGAGAAAGGGCCTGAATGTCTGTAACGCTCAAATCTGCATGTGGTTTATAAAAAACTGTAGTTTCCTCATTCTGAAGAGGTGAATTCAGAATGTGTGTGCGTGTCAATCAGGCTGTGTAAAGTGACAGCACTAGGCCTTTGCCAATAGTGATGTGTCAGTCGCGAACGAAACGGCTCTTAGAGCCGGATCTTTGACGTGAACGAAGTGAGCCGGTTCCTTATTGCAAGCCGTGGGGGGTTTTTTCTTTCTCTCTCTCTTTCTCTCTCGCACACTTTTTTCCGCTTCACTCTGCACGCGAGCCTTGTGCTTGCGCTGGGAAGAGGGGGGAGGGGCGGTAGTTACACTGGCAGTAGCACAGGAACAGAGCGGGAGGGAAAGAGAGAGAAAGAGAGCCAGGGACAACAACGTCACATTAGAAAGGTATAGTAATCATCCACAACTATTTTCAGTTGCTGATGATAAAGGATTCAGAAAGTTTATTTATGCAGGTCCATATGACAGAGAATATGCATCTTCTTTTTGTCTTCATATTTTAATTTATATTTAATTGTGTTGTGGTTTGAAGTGTTTTGTGTTGTTTCACTTTAAATTTGTTTAACGGAAAGCTGAAAATTTAAATAGTTAAAAGTTGAAATGTATTATATGATTTATTTATTACAGTTTATGTGGAGTGAATAAATAAAAGTATATTTACAGTGGCCCCTAGAGACAAAGCACGTACAAATACGAACTCCAAAAGACGTAAAAACTCCATAACACGTAAAAACTCCATCGCATGTACAAACCCCGAAGCACGTACAAAACACAACAGAAGTGCTCCAGGATGCTAGGGCGCAGTGTTGATGTTTTGTTACCTAGTGGCTACACAAGCCAGCAAGTACCAACGACTGGATTTGGTGTGTGGTAGTAACAGGTAAATGAACATTTTTTTAAAATTATTTGAATATATATGAGTGCCTGTGTATAAATACACAAACAACACACATATGCTTTCAATTGTGTAATTTAAGTGATCTAGGTAGCTCTGTTTTGGAAGTTCAGTTAATGCTAGGAATGTGTTTTGGAGTTTGTGCATGCTTTGTCTCTAGGGGCCACCCCATATATTTATATATAAACATATATAAATAAAACCACTTTTTTTACATTAGTAATTCCTTTTGTGCATAATTTTATATTATTGTTAATAATAAATTAATTAAAGCAACAAAACAATCTGAAGAGCCGCTTCGGAGCCGAAAGAGCCGGCTCTTTTTAGTGAGCCGAACCGAAAGAGCCGGTTCTCCAAAAAGAGCTGGAAATCCCATCACTATTTGCCAAATGGTGTAAGGCTGAAATTAAGTGCCTTTATAAGGTACTTGGCCACAGAGTGATTGGCAGAAAGCGATAACATTCCATCAAAGAACAGGTGTGCTTAAATGAGCGCCTGTGGGTTTTCAACCTGGTTTATTTCTTAGTGCTGCTGAACATCTTTTAAACAGATCAGTTCCTGTTTTACACAATGCTACCTTTGTTTTTACTAAAACTTGTTTATCCTCTTACTGTTCACCACTTAGGTGACACTATTCCCTTAAAAGTAAATACTGATACAGATTGAAGGCCATGGCAGAGGTTTGAACTCTGAGTGCTTCTTGTTTGTTCTGAAATTGCTCACAGTCGTGCTTTTACGTTTCCTTTAACTTAACCTAATTTTTATTTTCTTTGGGGATTTTTTGTTTCAATCATTGTTGTATTTATATAAAATTTTAATTCTTTATTCTTTTGATTCTCCTGCTGTAACACATTAATTTCTGTTGTGGGATCAATAAAGTATCTCTCTGTCTGTCTATAGAGTGATCCGTGTACGTTGTGGATTTATTATCAGGTCGGCTTCAGCTCTTTTTCCAGCTGTTTAAACTTCCATATGCTGAATGTTGCTTCTTTGTATTACCTTCTGGGTACTGCATCTTCTCATATATTAGCCTTCCTTGTTGGTATAGCAGCAAGTATCCCCACCGGTCGGTCCTGTGGTAGATCTTTGTTTGATGCCTCGATGGTGAGATTTTTTTTGATTAGCATTCAAATATCTCAGTGAATACACAATAAAAATTACCACAAAGCAAGAAAGCACAAGACAAGGCTAATCAAAAGGTATTGTCTGAAGCATATGCTTATTACGCCAACCCTTTTAACAAAAGATCTTTTAGCATGCGGCTCCTGTACACAGGGCTCGAAGCAAAGAAAAAAACAAAACAAAGCAAAGCAACAAAACAAACAAAAAACAAAACAAAAAAATGTTCCACCTTAGATAAGTAACTACATCAAAGCAAAACAACCAAGAGTTTCAGTATTATTATTATTGCTCTTTTCATTCTTGATTTATATATTTTTCTAATACTCTATTTTTAAACATGTTTTTAAACAAGGAAAATGAACTACACCTTTTTAAATCACTGTCATAACTATTCCACAAGTTAACTCCTCTAATAGAAACACATCTCTGCTTTATGTTTGTCCTTATCTTGTTTTTTTTTTTAAAGAAACATGTTCCCCTTAAGTCATATTGACTCTCTCTGACTTTAAACAGCTTCTGAGTGCTGACGCAAAGCAAGTTATTTTGTGCTTTATACATTATCTGTGCAATTGTATATTCAAATAAATCATAAAATTTCAGGGTATTCAGATTAATAAACAAAATGTTAGTTGGTTCTATATAGTTTGAAATAATCAGTCTCTTACTCAATTGCTAGGAAGGTACCATGTGGGTGTGCACACTGTGGGTAGCTTTTGAACCATCATATTGTTCCAGGGTTTTTCTACTTTTCCACTTTCACCACTGGTTAACTCACAGGGTTTACTGCTTAATGAGGGTTAATGCCAGTAGATACAGTGTAATCATTTTTCTATAAAATATATTACTATACTGTATAAGAGTATTAACTACATTACAATTGTATCCTGTGTCCTGTAGGGTAAAAGATGCAAAGCCCCAAACACCCACAACAGACATCATTATTCAGAGAGCTGTGATATTTGGGGCACCTTGGATGGAGCGTGCCCGTATTAATAGTGTTTGCTCAGGCTGTTAAGTTGCTCCAGCTTCAGGAGGGGATTCCACAGGAATGAACACTTGTCCTGTTAAAAACAAGAACATATTTATCATTTTAACAACTCTATTGGTCAGATTTACTACACTGTAAAAAAAAAAAAAAATCCTGAAAAAACAGTAATATTCCAGCAGCTGGGGTGCCAAAATAATACCATAAAAAAATTGAAAATAACTTTCTCATAAAAATACGGTTATTTTCAGTAATGACAATACAGTTTGTTGCCCTAATTTTACATGGGATTTACATGGGAAATCACAGTCTATTTATGTAAATGTAATGATATTCTAGAAGAACAGAACAAAACTGTAAAATACACAGTAAAATACTTTTATATTAGGATTTGTTTTTACAGTGTATGCAAGAAAAACTTAATGTTGTTGCAACCACAGAAAAGGCCCAATTTATGAACACAGCAATAGCAGCATAGAAAAAAATGATGATGATGAGGCAACAGATCTACTTAATAATGATATGTGCTGTAGTAAGAATAGGAATAGTTTTTTTTTAGGATTCTCTTGAAAACAGAAAAGAGACAAAGTCAAGAAAGTTACTGAGTGCTGGGCACACCGAGGCTTTCAGTCTTAGATCAGAATATGTTATATTATGTACACTTCTAACAAACTCCTTACTTTGACACACAGTGATGTAGTAGATGATGATTCCAGATATTGCAATAACAAATCCAATCACGAGTCCACACAGTCCAACAGCTCTCTGAGTTCGTTGTTCCACTGGGAGGGAGGGGTCTGAAACAGTGAGATAAAAGTGAAACTCGTAACTATGCAGCTTCAGTTTTATCTCTCTGACTTTAATTGGCATCACAGCAGCAAACTTACCCCAGACCACAAACATCGGCTCAGAGAGACCAAGGTGTTCGACCATGCAGGCAATTTTTTCTGCTGAAGTTGGGATGTACTTCAGGTAAGAATGAGTCTGGTAGCACCAGTCACCATTAGGCATCACGTCAGAGTAATTGACATCTGTGGTCACCTCCTTGCCGTTCCTCATCCACATCATTCTGATTTGTTTTGGATAAAAGTTGTAGGCACTGCACACAAGCGTAGATGCGTGCTCGCCATTAGGCCTTTTCAAGGATTTTAGTTTGACGGTGGGTATAGTTGTCAGATTATCTGTGAAAAAATAAGTTTCATGCTTCTGATTAAGAAAAATACATTATTGCACCTTCTCTGTTCACAGATGCATTCCTCAAATGTACATAATGTAATGTATCGTAGCTATGTTGTCAATTATGGCATACTTGGGGTGGCTGTAGCTCAGGTGGCAGAGCAGGTCAGCCACTAATCAGATGGTCGGTGGTTCGATCCAGGGCTGCCTCCTGGCTGCATGCCAAATATCCTTGGGCAAGATACTAACCCCACACTCAGAAAAATAAAGGTGCCAACTGGAACCAAAAGTGGTTCTTTAGACTGATGCCATAGAAGAACCTTTTTTGGTGCCAGAAAGAACCTTTCAAACAATGGTTCTTTGAAGAACCATTTCTTTCAGTGGTTCATTGAAGAACCTTTAAAGGTGCCCCAAAGAACCATCAAGAAATGGTTCTTTGGGGCACCTTTAATGGTTTTTCAAAGAGCCTTTTTAAAAATGGTTCTTTACCATTTTTAAAAAGGTCCTTCAAATGGTTCTTTAAAAAAACCATTTTAAAGAACCTTTTTTGAGTGGTTCTTTAAAAAAACCATTTTAAATCTTTCAAAATAAAATGTATCATAAATTGAATTTGAGTAGGGTAAAATAAATACGAGCACAGCATAGACATATATTAATGGTTTATTGTCATTTTGTAGTTACCAAAAGACAAAAAGGCATTTTAACCCTCAGCACAACATCACTACTAATACATGTCACATATTAGTGTTTTAAACAGTAATAATTAAATATATTTGCTATACTATAAATATATATATAAATACTATATCTACAGATAACACAACAATGAATACATGTATTGTTTAATTAATAAAACATCAGAAAGTGATAAAACACATTAGAAATAGCAATAGCTTCATGACAGACCAATAAATCAACACATTTTCATCAGCAGATGTTTGCATGTTCAGTAAAAACATTTCAACAACAAGTTTATGATTAAAATGATCAATGAACTTCAGCCTTACGCTATGTAATGTACGTTTCATGTTGTACTCATGGTCCTTTGTTAGTCCAGTTTAGGATAATGTCTCTGACGTATGTATCATATCAAATATATTTCATATCAAAACAAGCCCACACCTGCAGTTGTTTCAGTTTTTCACTGGTGTTTCCTGTTAGCTGGTCAACCTCACTCAGGTGGACATCCATATCAGCCAACCAAACGACAAGTTCCTCCCTTTGTGCTTCAAATCCCTCCCACTCTGAGACAAGGAGCTGAAAGAGAGAGAAAAGAGTCAATTATAAAGAAGAGAGAAAAGTGAAACCCTCCTCAGAAGGTCTGACTCGCATACCTGCAGTTGACCTGTGATGGACTCCAGTTTGGCGTTCACGTCATCCCTCGCCGATGCCAGCAGCCGAGTCTGCAGGGTGCCCTGGAAGAGCTGAGTTAATGTTCGACTCCTCCTGGTCAGGCTCTCCAGCTGGATGAGCCGAGGTCTCCCCTCTCGCCGCTGCCTCTGAACACAGAAACACAAATTGCATCTGAAGCAGGAGGTGCAGATTTTTTTTGCTATTCTTTTCTAAATCCAGGCTAGATCACGTGGAGGTATTTGGAAAACTTTTTTGGCCAGTGGACGACTGTTGTCTTGCAGAAAGTCAAATCAATCAAACATATGCGATACACAATCAATTCACAAGAACACATTATAAAAAATAAGTCCAGTTTTTGCCTGATTTCAAATGAATTCTGCATCAAAACAGGGTAAAACGAGTGTTTGCAGCAAATGTGAGCACAAAGCCTCACTTTGTACAAGCCTGCTATTAAAGTTCTCCTCTATGCAGACGACTTTCCTGTTTTCAAGGCACAACTTGGATCTTCTGTACGAATCTTATGGATACACACTAAATGAAACAATAGTGTGCATGACTCCAGATTCTGATCCCTCATCCTAATATGGTCCCAACATAGCAACAGCAATAAAGAAAATGTTGAGGCTTCAAAATACAAAGTCCATAAACCAATGGCTGACATGGGTTTTATCATAAGGGTGATAAATATACAGATTTCAGTCTGTCTTAGAGATTTGATGTTCATTTACCTGCAGATGCCCTATACGTGCCTGCTCTGTGGTTTTCCACAACATTTTCCACATCACTATTTAATACAGGAAGTAAGTGAACTAAAACAAGTCATCTTTCTTTGTGAGAGGACCATATTAATGAAACAAACCTCAATGACATCATAGGGATCCCTAAAGATGCTCCTGCTGCTTCTCTTCCTCCTCATCCTAAGCTTCCTTCTCCTTGTCCTCGCCTTCCATCCAATTGTAATTCAACCTAATTGTGTTTCTCCCCCTCCTCTTCCTCATTTTGTTGGAGCTGTGAACACAATTAATGTGAATCTGGATTAATTTGTGCAAACAAGAAAAATCTACAGCTTTTTGGTCAGAGGTGCTCTTGTGATTTAAGCCGGGTAGAGTAGATTTATGTGTTGATGCTACCTGCTTCAGCTCTGGCTGCTGAGTGATATTTACACCCTGGCTGGATTACAAACTTTAACCATGTGCTGAACTTTAGCCCAGCGTTGATACCTCTTGTTAGTATAACGACCTCTTCTTAGCTTGTATGTATGATGGTGGATAAATGAAATATACAAAGAAAAGACCGGAGCATAACTTGTCAACTAGTCCGAAAATAAGTTATACAGGAACAGTCAAAGACACACCTTCTCATGTCACATTTCTATTCATTTCTATATAATTAAGAGTTAGAGTTATCTAATCTAATTATTCATTCAAAACACTTATGCATAGCTGTATTTTATACAGCTCATACAGAATTCAAAGTACAGGTTCATGTGAGTATTTAATGTACGGCTCAGATCTACAGAATTTCTAGAGCAGACACAGAGCTCACGTCACAGCAGGCTTCAGGCGCCATTTTAGTGACTTTAACAATATATAAAATTTTAATTTCGGTCTAGCTGACATTAGGTTATGTACGCAGCACGCAATTGAACCACATATTTTAGAAGCCAAAGGTTCAAAATAGTTGGGAGCAGCTTCACTTAATTATAACAGTGGTTTTGTTAGGAAAACAGTTTCTGTATACCGGATACTAAATTGCGCTGACGTCAACGGCTAACGTATCTAGCTAATCGCTACTGTTAGCACAACATTAACAGCAAGCTACAGATAGATTAGATTAGATTAGATGAAACTTTATTAATCCCTCGGGTGGGTTCCTCCGGGAAATTCAGTTTCCAGTAGCAAAGCACCGAAAGAAGTTGCATGTTACAGATACATTAAGGGGAATGAGAGTAGGGATATAAGCATAAATACACCATATATACACATATACACATATATAGATACAGAATATACAATATGGATAAATAGGATTGCTCATTTGAGTGAGTATATTGCACAGTGGTTATTGCATAGTCAAATATAAGAAAAAAAGACAAAACAAGAAACAAATATTGCAAATATTGCAAATATTGCACAGTGTAGGAAAGCACCTACAACTCAGTTGTTCCCGCCCTCCCTTGTCCCCCTGTTTCTCCTCCCTCTCCCCTCCAGTGAGGAGTTAAACAGTCTGATGGCGTGTGGGACAAAGGAGTTTTTAAGTCTGTTGGTTTTTGACTTTGGGAGAAGCAGCCTGTCGCTGAATAGGCTCCTCTGATTGTTTACGACCGTGTGCAGAGGATGCCCGGCATTGTTCATAATGTCCATCAGTTTCTTTAAGGTCCTCTTCTCTGCCACTGTCACCAGAGTGTCCAGCTTCATGCCGACCACAGAGCTAGCCTTCCTGATTAGTTTCTCCAGTCTGGATGAGTCCCTCTTTGCTGTGCTGCTCCCCCAGCACACCACAGCATAGAAAAGTACTCCAGCAACCACTGACTGGTAAAACATCCTCAGGAGCTTCCTGCAGATGTTGAAAGACCTCAGCCTCCTGAGGAAGTACAGTCAGCTTTGGCCTTTTTTATACAGGTGCTGCGTGTTGCATGACCAGTCCAGTTTGTTGTCCACCCACAGCCCGAGGTACTTGTATGTGTTGACCACCTCCACCTCCTCCCCCTCTATCTGAACTGGCAGTGGACCTGGTCTGGACCTCCCGAAATCCACAACCAGTTCCTTGGTCTTTGAAGTGTTGAGTTGCAGGTGGTTTGTGTGACTCCATGTGACAAAGTTCCTCACCAGGCTCCTGTACTCCTCTTCCTGGTCATCCCAGATACACCCCATGATGGCCGTGTCGTCTGCAAACTTCTGAATGTGGCATAATTCAGAGTTGTAGCAGAAGTCAGAGGTGTACAGGGTGAAGAGAAGTGGGGACAGCACAGTTCCCTGTGGTGCTCCTGTGCTGCTGACCACAGTGTCAGACGTGATGTCCTTCAGCCTGACGTACTGTGGCCTGTCGGTGAGGTAGTTGGAGATCCAAGCGACCAGGCAGGGGTCCACCTCCATCCTGTTTAGTTTCTCCTGGAGCAGACAGGGCCGGATTGTATTAAAGGCACTGGAAAAGTCAAGAAACAGGATCCTGACCGTGCCTTTTCCCTTGTCCAGGTGTGAGTGGGCTCTGTGTAGGAGGTACAGGATGGCATCCTCCACACCGACATCTGCCTTGTATGCGAACTGTAGTGGGTCCTGGGCATGTTGTACCTGTGGTCGGAGGAGGTTAAGGAAGAGCCGCTCTAGAGTCTTCATAAGATGTGACGTCAGTGCCACCGGTCGGAAGTCATTCAGCTCATTGGGCCGGTTCTTTTTGGGGACCGGGACGATGCAGGATGTCTTCCATAGGGCGGGCACTCTCCCCAGTCGCAGGCTGAGGTTGAAGACTTGTTGTAGCGGCTCCCCAAGTTCAGCAGCACACGCCTTTAGCATCCTAGGACACACCTTGTCTGGGCCTGCTGCCTTTCTGGGGCGAAGCTTCCTCAGTTGTCTCCTGACCTGATCCACTGTGACACTGGGAGATGATTGGAAGGGGGGGAGAGAGGCTGTCGTGCTGTTTAGAGAGGGGTTGGAGAAGGAGGAGGGGGGGGATGTCATAGTGTCAGGGAGGGGGGGAAGCGAGGGAGGTAGGAGAGTAGGGAGAGGGCTCTGTAGTAAAGGTGAGGGTGAGGATGGGGGTGGGGGGGTTGTGGGCTGGTCAAACCTGTTGAAGAAGTTGTTGAGTTCGTTTGCCTTCTCCACAGTCCCCCCCACTGTGCTTTTCTTGGTGTTGTGGCCTGTGATGGTTTTCACACCATTCCAGACCTCCCTCATATTGTTCCTCTCCAACTTCTGCTCCACCTTCCTCCTGTAGGTGTCCTTTGCTTCCCTCAGGCAGCGTTTCACCTCCCGCTGTGCTGCTTTCATCTCCTCCTTCACTTTGCTCCTGAAAGCCGTCTTCTTCATGTTGAGGACAGCTTTGACTTCCTGTGTTACCCACGGTTTGTTATTAGGGTAACACCGTACCATCTTAGCAGGGGCGACCGTGTCCACTACAATGACGAGTAACAAAAACAAAACAGTAATAAGGTTTTAATGAAAATGTTTTACCTTTTCCAACAGTCCCAGAATCCAGAGCTTCAAAGTCCAGCAGGTACTGAAGACTGTTATCCGTTTCGCTGTCACCGTCCGTGAGAAAGAGTTTTTTTTCCCAAAAGGTCAAGGCCCGCCGCTCGCGCACTCTGTCTGCGCATGCACATCCCAACGACTGACCCCCTCCGTCCGCTCCCGGGAGGTTATAGTATGACGTGTTCTGACGTCACTCTCTCTCTCCCTGTATTTATTTGGCTCGAAACACATATTAACAAATTGCTCAGTGATGAACAACTACTCAGATAATTTACCTAAGCAGTGCGCTTTGTCAAAACGAAGTGTGTGTTCATTACACTGACATTCTGTTCTGCAATTGTTATTTACTTTGTCGGGATGAAATATTATTATTACTGTTGCATCACTTATGATTTATCATTATTATCATTTCATTGACACATTTATTGAAACTGTTGATGTTATATTAAAGTCTGTATTTCAGGTGTTAGTATAACTACATTATAATCTTATATACACATATATTGCCTTTTTGTGCTTATTAAAGAGTTGAAATGAATTAATGGTTTGAAGCTACAGCCGGCGCGAGTTCGACTGATCTATGGAGCAAAGTTCAAGTTGAAAGAGTTGCCTATATATACAATTTAACACATATTATACATGATTGTTTAAGAGATGAAATAAAGGCCGTGTGCCCTGTGCTATTGATGTTTGCCTGGTAACAGATGACGTAGAGGGAGGTCATGCACTAAGGTTAACAACACAGACACATAGTCTGCCTGAGTAAACTGACTGCAAATGTTGTGTACTTGCATACGTGACAGTTTAGTTCTGATAAGTCCAGAAGAGTGTAATAACAGGATGCATCTGGCAGGCGGTGGAGGAACATAGGAAGGAACTGTTCTTTTTTAGAATATCTCCTGAGATAGAATTACTGGAACATGCATGTTGTTTTTCATCTGGGGTGACGTATATTGTTGGTCATCATATGTATAAATGATCCACCCCAACTATTGTTCGGGGAAGATCGATGCTGTTTGAGTGATCGTGCTCGACTTCCCCCCATATGTGTTTCAATAAAATCCTTGTTTTGACGCACCTTACTGGGACTTTGCAGTCGTTTGTCTCTCACCTCAAATACGAATCAGGTAACAACTTGTATTTTATAATTTGACTTACATACTGCTGGGTGGTTTGTAAAGTTTACAATAACTAGTATTATCATTATGCTATATTTTCAAAAAATATATAATAATCTCAAAAGTAATGCCTTGGAGTAGAAAATAGTAATACTTTATTAACATTTAAAACTAAAGTACAGTATTTGAATGTGTGTATTGTGTCTTCTGTTTGTTAACTCACCATATTCATAATGGGTTTGCAGGGTTAGGGGTGTGTGTGTGTGTGGGGGGGGGGGGGGGGGGGGGGGGGGGGGGGGGTTAGGGTCTTTAGGCTTTCCCCCCCCACCCCCAAATTTCTAACTTTTATTTGAATATTCAGTTTCCTACCATCTTCTCTTAAAGGGTAATTGCCAGGTAACCCGCCCTCCCCCTTCGCACACACATGCACACAAAGAAAACACACAGTATAATTCACAGCCTTGTTATAGTGAATAAATATTTATGCCATTTACACCATCAAACTTAGATTGCTAAGGATGAAGAACCTTTTGTTCTTTAAAGAACCATTTGTAATAGCTGAAGAACCATCCACAAAATAAAAAGGTTCTTTGACGTATGATGGTTCTTTAAAGAACAATGAAGACATCTGACGAACCATTTAAGAACCATAATTTTTCTGAGTGCATGTTTGCCTACTGGTGGTGGTCAGAGGGCCCGGTGGCGTCAGTGTCTGGCAGCCTCGCCTCTGTCAGTGCGCCCCAGGGCAGCTGTGGCTACAATGTAGCTTGCCATTGCCAGTGTGTGAATGGGTGAATGACTGAATGTAGTGTAAAGCGCTTTGGGGTCCTTAGGGACTGAGTAAAGCGCTATACAAATGCAGGCCATTTACCATTTACTTGGAAATCAACTGTAATGTCATGCAACTGAGCAAAACTCATAAAGCACTATTGTTATTTACAGTAAAACAAATATAATAATATTATGTCATCAAAAATGATCATAAAAATATTTGATGTAAAAAGTTCACAGCATCAAAACCCTATTTAACATTTGATTTAAAAAATTATTAAGAAACAAATCTCTTACCTACGGATTGGATGGCATCTAACATGTCCGTACACAACAGTTTCCTTTCAATCTTTCTTGTTAGTGCATCAAAGGGATCACTGTTCCACCATTTTGCTGCTTCAATTGAATACGCTGTGAATCCCGTCCAGTTGCCTCTTGTGCTGTTGTACTCCATCATCAAGTTCTTATTAAAAATACTAGTTAATATGTACTCGGTTTCTTCAAAGTGTGACCCTTTGAATGTACAGCATGCTCTTACTTGGTAAAAGTCTTCATCTGTGAGAACTGAAATAAAAAGAAAGAAATGTTCTGATGTTAAAAATAATAATTACTTTAATATTTCACTGATTTGTTCAAAGAGAAGATTTTTGCAGCTCACCTGGACTTAAAAGAGAGAAAGCCACACACAGGATAAACTTATGAGTGTACATGTTTCGCGTGTGTTGTACGATGATTCAGGAAGAAGACTTAATCTGCAGCATTTATATGTTCACCAAAACAAGGAAATGAAAGCAGATAGGCTGATATAACAGCAAAACATTTAGTGGAAACTCCCTCTATCCATTACATTTATGACAATAACTGATAATAATTACAACTTTGCTCCTTTGTTCAGCTAGCACTTGTTTGTGCACTAATACTAGATGAAGTGACTTATGTGGACAATCAAACTGTTGTTTGACAATCAGAAACAGTAGAGAGACGTGGGAGCATTTTGTGTTGAGACTATAAAGAAGAATGTTTTAAACTGTAGATCAAATCTGCATAAATCATAAAGATTTGACAAGTTGGTTAATCTCCTCACCAAGTTTTACTTCATGTTACAGCCTAATGTTTTCTGGCTTTCATTCTTCTGCTGTTCTGGACCTTTGGCTAAAATTTTACCTCATTGTTGTTCTGTTAGATTTTCTAAATAGATGCTAAATAGATGAAAAAATCATATAAAGAGATCGATATTAACCTGACTCTAGCAGCAAATGAATGTTTAGAGGTTAAAATAGATTACAGAATTCAGCCTACAGAAAACATTGTTAAGATATGCTTTCACTTTTCTTACAGCTCTTGTGAAAAACATTACTGAAGTTTTCTTTTCAGTAAAGTGAACTGTATCACAAAACCTCATATTCTGTTGCGAAAATAAGGCACCCAAATAATCTCTGCAACTAACTACAAACTTCTTACAAACTATTTTTCATTTCTAGTAATTTTCCAGAATGTATTCACTTGTATCGATTTATTTACATATTTTTTTAAACTTAGTTTTCACATCCTTGTTAATAATAGTGGAGTAAGTAATAATACTTATGAAGTGTAATGACTTACAATCAGGTAGACGTCTCAGCAACAATGTGTTTAATACATTTATGGATACATTCTTTTTTTTCTAGTCTGGTTTTTACTTTATTTCAGTTGAAAGAAAAACAGCATAGTTTTTTTCAAGTTTCATTCCACTTGACATAATGCACCTAATATGATTTTAGAGTGATGGATTATTAATAAGGCATATTTCAATGCTAGAATACCAGTAATGCAGACTTCAAGCTCTGCACTAATGCTACGAACCAAAAATGTGCAGCAGCACGTCACGTCTGAAAATGTCTGTGGGAAAAGTGCTGATATCACAGTTCAGCTTTATTGCACAGTATGAAAGCGAAAGTTTTATTAAAGAAACACTGACATATCAGCCAAAGAACGATGGTTTTATTTTTAACAGCATATGAGCCGTCAATGCCATTACACAGGTGATGCAAATACGAGACAGTTCAGGTTTGTCAGTAACCACAGATGAAAGTTATGCCTGCTGGAAACAAACGAAGGATTATGCAGCTCTATACAATATGTAGTATACATCTCAAGCAGTGGGACCAGAGTGCACTGCTTTAAAAAAAAAGCAGGTTCCTATGAAAACTCCAAGCAATCCAAGACTCAGGCCAAATCCACAGAAGACAGCTGGACCATTGCTGATCTCATCTGTTTCAACCTCTGCAGAGAACAGCAGAAAGAAATGATGAATTCTAAACATTAAATCGTATTATATGTGCTAAAATATCTGAAGCTTCTTTGTTCTCACCCCAAAACTTGGTCTGAGGCTCATCCATTGCTTCATGTTCCACAGTGCAACTGTAGATGTCTCCTTTCTCTGGCACAAAGTTGAGGTAGGACAAAACATAAGCAGTCCCATCAGGATTGGACAAAGTTTTGATGAAAGGGTCTTCCATTGTTACTTCTACATCATTCTTGGTCCACTTAATGTTGATCAAAGGAGGAAAAAAGCGGTTGATGAAGCAGATGAGGGTATTATCTTCCCCTGTTATCACTTCATCTCTGGGGTAGATGATGAATTCTGGTGGCTCTAAATTAAACGAACACATGATTTGCTTAAATTCAACTTTCTGGTTTTAAAAAAAAAAGATCTAAAAAAACTTGCAGCATAAACAGTGAAAACTGAACAGGAAACATAACAGTTTGAGTTTCACTGACCTTTTTTCTTTATTACAGACTTGTCTGGCTTCCATCTGTAGATGTCATTTTTGCACATGCTTCGATATAATACTGCATATTTGTAAGCGTCAGGTGAACGAAAACTTGTGGGAATTTTGCTCTCCCAAATCAGAAGATCTTTTTTAAAGTCTGCATAGTATATTTCATCACCATCAAATGCTGTACAGATTTGAGTATCACTAGAGTCAAAACATCCATAGATGTGACAAAGTGTATGACTTCCTAGGATCAAGTGACAACACAGTTAAAAACACAGTGTTAAAATACTCTAAATTACAAACAAATAAATCATAAATAAATCTTACACGATGAAAGTTATAGATGAACCAGTAATGGGGAAATAATGATACCTACCTTCAGCCTCGACGCAGACTGCTGTAGACAAAATAAATATAATTTTAAGGAACATGTTCAGTCTGTACTTCGCGGTGTTCTGCCTTGTGTCTCTCGTCTTTAGTATCAAAGTTGACGGTGATACAGGACAACTTCCTCATTGTTAAACAAATCATATAAATGTTGCTGGGCAGAACAGGAGGAGGGGAGGAGTCAAGTCGAATTTGCTGAACAACGTAAACTAAGACAAATACAGTTTATGGAGCAAAAAAACAAATCCAGATAAATCCATTCACTGTGGTTACATTTAGAATTGAATTTTTTTAAATTGTCATTTGTGCTTAGGAACATATAATCATTTATGCTTAGAAATATTTAATCATTTGTATGCTGATAAAAATCACATTCTTATTAGGTCTGATTAGATTCTGTGTGCACTTGTGTACCATGAGATGAGAGGAAGCAGCCTCGACGTTATAATTTCCATTATAGCTTTAGGAACTAGATTGTTCTGTTTCTTAGAGGTGTAAGACTTCCCACCTTGCAAGTTCCTGTTTTTATAGTTTAGCAAGACGCTTACTTTTGCTTTTCTGCATACCTCATACACACAGTTTAAGTTCATTGAAAGGTCGAATGTCTATGTATAGTATAGATGTATAGTATATATATATATATATATATATATATATATACATTGAGAAGAATAGTGTGCAAGTTATAACAGTTGTAGTTGTTTGGTTGATTAGTGCAAATTACAGCACTGATGTAAACCACTATGTTTGTAAGGATTACTTTTGATTTTAATTCTGACAGCTGCAGGGAGGACGGACCTGTGGACACAGTCCTTCAGGCATTTAGGATGCAGCAGTCTGTCACTGAAGGAGCTCTGCAGTTCAGCAACGTTACATGCATGGGCTGGAAGACTCTGTACAAAATATATATGAATATAACTCTTTATATTCATGCAGTATTTATTTACTCACAAAACACTTTTTTTGAATCCACTGGTGTGAAGTGTTTAGTCTTAGTTCACTTAGTGCTTTACTTAACTCTAAAGTGTCAGTAACTGACCCATGCCAGGGTTTTTACACTATAAAAGGAAGGATGATTAACTGATGTTTGCGTTTTGTGATCGCATGAAGTGTTTTGCAAGTATTTGATGTTATTTTTAGCTATTAGTTTCATGCATCATTGACACTAAAAGGACTTATTGTATAACAGGTCACTGAACTACACTTTTGTTCACTAACTATTCGTTAGTTCACTATTAGTGTAAACCATATCTGTTGCTGACACATTTAGCTCAGACAGAAAAGACACATGTCACTGTTGAGGCTGCAGTGAGTGCAAAGGTGGAAGTCCTCCTAAGACAACAGAAAGAGAAAAATAAAAAAGAAGAGGGGCGCTTACAAGGTAATGTATACTATCTCTCTGAAAACACCTGTATGAAACTGTTGCAGTTTTTGAGCCATGGGCCACGCCCTGTAATGGTGACGATATTATGTCAATGCATTACATTTAAAGACAGAGAATCAGAGAAAAACAGTGTATACTTTACTATGTTATTAACACTGAATTTGCAGTGGCCCTTGTTTGTTTGTTGTTTTCCACTTTTTACAGTGAAAACGCCTGGCTTGAGAGTTCACAGCAAGATTTCCATAACAGTTTGCCTCTCAACAAGCGCCTGGCTTTATAAGATAGCATGAGAGCTGATATATCACATTTGCAAGGGGTAGCTGATCAGTATGAAGTTGGTTAAAGGGGGGGCAGGGCTAAACATCTTAATTAGTCTGTACTAAATTTACTATATAAACTGCCTAGGCTACTTGGAGTAGCAACAGCTTCTGGAAATTACTTTTATAACGCTCAGTTGCTTACAAATTATGCACATCACATATCCTCCCCTGGAAATGACCACTACAGACCCTTATATTGCCTTTGTCACCACTGTACAGGGTCTATAGAGATAAAGTAAATAGTGCATTTTCCCCATATAATTTATATTATTTAAGCGTTTTGCTCATTTTTCTCCAAAAAGTGCTAAAAGTGAGAGTGACTGGCAGGGGCTAGTCAGCGAGGTAAGTGAGGGGGAGAGACCGTAAACAGCTGCAGAAACGGACCGGTTTTATAGATGTTTCCCGGTGTCCATATGGAAACGAGCCTCGGTCTCTTAGCTTTCATACACCTGGACGTTCATTAACAGATGCATGACCTCAACGTTGTTTTGACACCGGTGGGCTCTTCATTGATGGCATCTGCTAGCTATGTAATATAAAATATCTATACAGATAAAGTAATTTATGAAATATTTTTCATGCATTATTTTTCAAGAAAAACACACACAGTAATGTTTATATATAATTTTATTGTATTGTTTATTGATATTTGAGCAGGCTGAGCCAGCCCGGTCATGTTAGGCTGACCTCTGACATCATCAAGTACACTGGTGTTCCAATTGTACACAAATCGTGCTACCTACTCGCATTTCTCCGGAATGCCATGTGAACTACGAAGTCGCAAAGAAGCGAGAATATGAGTACGGACTCGTGTACTTAAGAACTGAGAAACGGCCAATGTCTAAAGCAACTACGAAGTGCTGAAGAAAGAAGAAGAAATCCCACGACTCCCTGAACTCCATCGTCCTTATATCGTACAATATGTTGATTTTCAGGGGGACGAGATATCTTTGTCTGCAACTTTATGAATACACTCTGGAAGAATATATCAATAATAATGACCATGACACACTGGTGTTAAAGAAACTTGTCAAACAGATTCTTGAAAGTCTAAAGGTGCTTCATTGTCAAAATCATTTGAATGGGAGTCCAGCATTTAATATGTACAGTTTGGATCATGTTCAAGATGTGTACAGATTCTCTGTGAATGGTACTCGTGGCCATTGATCAGTGGTCTTTGATCAGTGGGTTTTGGTCAGTGGTTGTTGATCAATGGTCATGAGAATTTGCATAATTAAGATTAAGGAACTGACCTCCCAGCCCATTGTTCCTCAGTGGGCTGGTTTCAGTCATTATGCTAATGTACTGTTTATAAGGTTGGGGAAACCTGCAGTCAGCTGAGACTGAAGAAGTCACTTGGATGAGTGACGAAACCTTTCTCCCACAAAACGCTACGTCCAGATGAACAGAATCAACTTTTAGAGATTATGCATGGTATTTATCTCATTTTAAGGGGATAATTGCTTTGTTTAACATTGTATTTTATATACTAATCTTTTTTCCACATTTTCTCTCTATTTCTCTCAGATCTAGTGTCAGTGTTTTTATGTTACCTCCATTGAAATTATTTCTTTTTTTCCACCTGTTGATTAAGGGACTTTGTTCTGTTTGAATAGTTGTTTGAAAAGTTTTGCATGTGTTTATAGTAATCATTTTCCAAATGCTGGTAGGATGAGATATATTATTTTCAGGGAGTTTGTAGTAGTAGGAACTTTATTTTTAATAAATATTAATAACAGCACTTTTTAAAAACAATTTTAACCATGATTAATTGTATTATAGTGTTTGTTTGTTTGCTGATATTAAGGAGTCCGTTTTGTCTTTAAAATTTCTGTCCTGTTCTGATTCATTTACATATTGAAAAGGAGTTATACACTTATTTAATTTATTAAATAAGTGTGTACTTCACAATTCTGTGTCATTTGTAAAAATGTTGTCTATGAGAATTCCACAATGTGATGTGACCCTGGTAGGTCTAGTAATTCTGGGGAGCAGGTTCATACAGTACATTGTGTTAATAAATGGATCTTTCATATTCCAAGTCCTGTGTATTGTGATCCATATAGTTAAATGTTTTCCGTTCTAGTTGATCATATTCTGCAACTGTCTAACTGATGCAACTGTTTATTCCAGATGTAGCTGAGTTTATCCTTTGAGTGTGCATCATGAGTGTGTGGTTGTTTGTTACGTTGTTTATAGTCCAGATCATTTAGCTCATTGATATTTTTCGAGAGCCACCGTGTTTTTAATGGTCAGTACTTAAGCTTCCTCTGGTGATCTGTTTAGTTTAATGAATGTTTTGTGAAGTACTTTGAATTTTCCCCAGTTCCTTAAGGTATCACACTTTTTTGGCTATTTCAGAGATATGATTATTATATATTATAACATAATAATATTATGTATTATGTTTATAATTTATAAAAGAAAAAAACACAGACTCTTTGCCTACTACATTTCATTTTGAAATTTCAAGTCTATTTGTGTCATGTAAACAGTATCACGAGTAATGTTTTGGTAATATTGTAAATCCTGATTTTATTTTGTCTTGATTTGTTTTTTAAGATATTCTACTTTTCTCTGTTTTGGTTGAATTAGTGAGTAGAAGCCGACTACCCCAATTAGTCATCCTAACCTAATCCCAAATTCAGATTAAGGGGAGTCTGATTCAACTGCCAAACTCAGAGACTCAGGCAAGAAGGTTGCAGTTTCTCCTTCACTGTGAGAGAATTGCAACGACTGCTGATACACTAACAGTAGTCCCTAACAGCATTGTGTAAGGTCAGACACCATGGCATGCTGATCTCCTCAGAACCTAACAGCAGGAGAAAAAGAAGAAAATGAACAAAGAGCTCTGCATGGTAACCATAACAATCCAAGCTACAGCCAACCTAATACAAGGACACACCTGTGCATCCTCCATTACAGCTCCTTCTGCAGTCCTGATGCATTTTACAAATAAGGACATCGTTCAACATGAAACACTGAGACTGATTTTTTTTTCTTTTACAGCCATATTGTTGGGGTTTTTTTTATAAACCACATCTAAACCACATCTATCTAAATCTGAAAGCTGTTACCGTCATTTCCTTTGATAATATATCTGTTTTTTATCCAAAGTTATTTTTTGTATGTTTTTATTAAACCTAGAGACCTGATAGCTCCCCCAGCCCAAAAACATTCAAGAGTAGCAATCTCTCCAAAAACTTCATAGTAACTACAGACTTCATTTCACTGCTGAAACCGGAAGACCCGTAAAAGAGGAAGAACCGCTTCGAGAAGCAGGAAGATATCGCTCAGATGCAGAATTGCTCACCTTTGGCGCGGTAAGTTATTTCTCTTACAGTTTTTTATAACGGTATTGCAAAATAATCCTTATGTTAGCGTAAAAACAGCACACATTGTAGACCTACTGTTTTAACTCAACGTCAAAGGATTTCAAGTTTACTTAAGTCTCGGATAAGTCTGAATTCTTCAACGCGTACGTGTTGCTCCGAAGTTTTACCGCCTTCAGTGTTCTCAGCCTGTATTTCCCGTTGCGCATCCAGATTTAAAGTTAAGATTCCTATTCAGTCATATTAAGCCGGATGTTTTGGCAAGTGTGCATATGCCTAGTGTATAATCATACACATATTTGTCTTTACATTAAAAAAAAACATTCAACAGGAAATGTGAAGGAAGAATAACATCTCTGAATCCCAACAGTAAATTTCTCTGGTCTCATTCTGTATTGAGAGATCATATCTTAAACAGCAGACACCAAAAGTAAAATTTCTTACAATCCAACAGTTTTCTTAAAATTTGTCATGTAGCCTATAGATAACTGAAAGAGAACTTACTTATTGACTGAACTACCCATACATATTTTAGACACGTGTAAAGAGTGTGGCATTTCATAGTTTAGATGCAGTTTGTTTTAAATGCAACTGTTTTGCACTGTAACAAGATGTTGTGCATCTTCTCTCCAGATACTGTATGTCATAACACAAAAATCCAAAGTCACAAAGGAATGGAGAGAAGAAAAGGTCCTGTTATACATGCAAAACGCTTTAAAACACAGTTAAAGGCTGCATGCACAAAACCTCCATTTGTAGTCTAAATAGAATCTTAGGCTTCGATAGACATTTATAAACAGCTATTAAAAAACAAAATGAACATCCTTTAAACTACAGTTTTAACGATTTTAATGTCAGTGCTTTCTCTTTCACAGGTAATCTGAAGCAAAAACATGGATATTATCACTCAAGTACAACTGACAGTCTCCCCACCAACAGAGACACATCCTATAATCCAGTGCATAACTAACAATGACCTCAGAGAGCTCAGTAAATTACTGAAGGACAATAATGTTAATGGAGTTTACCCTTGTAGCAAGTGGGGTGATTATATAACCCCACTGATCTCTGCTGTTGTAAATCACAACACAGATATCTGTTCTTACCTTTTGAGTCAGGGTGCAGACCCAAATATACCTTCTCAACTCCTATGGGCACCTTTGCATTATGTCTCACTGTCTGAAGCACCTCTTTATTTCGTGGATCTATTGCTTGAGGCAAAAGCTAGCCCAGATGGATGGAGTCCTACTCCAATGCAAAAACAGATATTCACACCAATGCAAGTTGCAGCCATTAAAGACAGGGAGGATATCATGAAAAGACTCATCTCTGCTGGTGCTCTGGTGACACTGCTGCCCAAAAATGATTCTCAGTGGCTTATTCACAGTAAAAAAGTATCTCAGATGATTATTCGCTTTGCATCAAATGGAGATAGAGTGTGTTCCCAAATTAGACATTTTTTGGATATGGAAATTGCTGTTTTCGAAAAAACATCTGACGAAGTTTTTAAAATGTTCAACAGTCACATGTTGTTAGAGGATCCTAGGTTTCATCTGACCATGATTGAAATCCTTTTTACTGTTACTGGGAGAGGGAAGGATAAATACTGCCAGGCTTGCATTAAATGGCTAAAGAAAACTGGAAATGTGAATACTTATATTGTAGGTGCAGCCAGCCGCTTTCCAAACATCCCCAAGACACATGTAGGGAGGGCAGTTGAAAGTTTGAGTGCAGTTTTCTGCACAATGGAAGACATATCAAATGAGCATGCAGTAGCTGTAGTTCCACAACTACTGAAACTGCTTTGCTTAAAAGAGAGACCTGACATCTATGAAGCAGTGCTACAAACACTGTATGTGATAACACAGAAAACAAAAGGCACAAAGGACTGGCACGTCAACTTTTTAGAGAACTTGTGTAAAACAGTTGCCCCTTTTGTAAATGAACAACACTCCACTAAGATCAGGATTTACACGTACGCTATATTCGCAAACCTGGTGTCAGTTGAACAGACAGCAAATATTTTAAAATCAGTGGGCATAACTTCAGTGCCCGAGGACATACTGACATCTGTAGAAATGGAAATAAATGAAAAACTGAAAGAGGTGCTGAGAAGTCTGAAAAATTATTTCAGCAGGTCAAGCTCAGAATGTGAGGGAAATGCAGTCTCAACTTTAGTCAGGAAGAAGAAAAAGAAGAAGAAAAAGAAGGAAAAGACCCAAAAGCAAGAAGATCCAAATGATGACATTTCCGCTGCAGCAACTGAACCAACAACAAAAGTTTCTGTTGTAGAATCAACTTCAAATCTAAAGCCTTTTGAATACAGCATCACTGAAAAATCAGAAAAACAAAAATGGCTTTCAATCAGCAACAGGTGGAAGGAGAAACTGGAGAAACTTGTTGGCACAGATGACAGTAAAATATCCAGAATCAGAAGCATTATTTATGTGAATGATGCAGAATTCAGAATAGCGAAGGGAAGTGATGGTACTGAAGTCTTCTTGGGGCTGAGAGAGGACGGCACAGAAGTTGCCATTAAGAGAATGACTAAAAGCAACTATGAAGTGCTGAAGAACGAAGAAGGAATCCTACGACTCCCAGAACTCGATCATCCTTATATCGTACGATATGTTGATGCTGCAGAGGACGAGAACTTTGGATATCTTTGTCTGCAACTTTGTGAATACACCTTGGAAGAATATATCAAGAATCATGATCATGGCCCACTGATGTTAAAGAAACTTGTCAAACAAATTCTTGAAAGTCTAAAGGTGCTTCACTGTGGAAATCCTAAAATTCTTCACCGAGATCTCAAACCCCAGAACGTTTTGATTGGTGAGACATGTTTGACATTCAGAGAAAAACTAAACAAAACATATGTCAGGTAAATATAAATAAATTATTTAGTTTAATGAGTTTTGAATATCATTCCTCCTGCAGATGTTACTGGGAGGGCAAGATTAGCTGATTTTGGCATAAGCAGACGCTTACTCAAAGGCCAAACAACTTTACGTACACGCAGTGCAGGAACCGAATGCTGGATGGCCCGAGAGACTTTAGCAGCAAAATCTGCATCATACAAGTCAAGCACTGACATACAGGTAAAGTCTGCTACATAAACTTGATTAAATGAAAGATGACTTGGTAAAAAATACCTAAACTGATGTGTTAATGTTAAGGTGGCAGGGATGCTGATCTATTATATCCTTTCTGGAGGGAACCATCCATTTGGTGACTTGGACTTAAAATCCTTTGAATGTGAGTCTAACATTTACCATGGGAAGTACAGTTTGGATCACATTCAAGATGAGGTGGCAAAGGATCTCATCGAGTGGATGATCAACAAAGAGCCAAAGGACAGACCCAAAGTAGAAGAATGCTTGGACCATCCCTTCTTCTGGACTCTGAAACAGTAAGGAAGTCATGCTGTAACAGAATCTGTGATTTCTGGTTTCACGTCAGTAAAGTAAGAATACACATGCTGTATAATAATGAGAGCCTAAACTGTGGGGGGGAAAGATTTTCAGTTTGTTACTTGGCTTAATCCATATGTTGGGAAAATGAGGTCAAACTGTCTTGTACTCAGACAGGCACGTTAACATTGACAGCAATTACTAAATTATTTTCCCACACTTCAGTCTTTTTAAGCAAGACTATTTTGTGCTGCTCCTGTTATTATTCAAGATTTTCCTCTTAGTTTTTTGTTATTGTTGTACTTATAAAGCATAATTTCAACTTTATTTCCAGGCAGTTTGAATATTTGAGGGAGACCGGCAACAGGGAGGAGGTGGCAAACTGTCGAAAGGCCGATGAAAAGCTGATTGGTTCACTAGAAGCATGTGCTAATGGATCCTTCAAACTGTGGAAAAATAAGGTGACTTACAGATGAGAGGTCAAACTTATGTATTCCTAAAGTCCAGTTCATGACCACCATGTTTTGTTGTTGCAGTTTCCCCAAGAGCTGGTTCGGAAGATGGATGGCAGAAAGCCGTACCCTGAAAACACGCTGGGATTACTGCGCTTTATACGCAATCTCCATGAGCATTAGTAAGTTAAACTAAATGAAAAATTATTAATTCATGAACACATATTCATATGTGTGTATATATATATGAATTTCTTGTAACTATATGCACATATCACAAATATTTCTGATACTATGACAGATTTGGAAGCTTACTTCTCTGTTACTACTCATTAATAAAACTTTCCTTGTTCACAGTCGTGAGGAAGCTCCTCACATTGAGGTATTGGTGTTATTTTCTGATCTCTTTGGGTGTGTTTACAAGTTTACCAAGGATAAAGGCTGGAATTTAGAAGGAAAAAAGGAAATGTTTGAAAAAGAAGAAACAAAGGACATTTGTACCGCCTTTACAATGATGTCTACAAGTACGGACGACCCTCTGAGTTTCCCAGTTCAGGAGTCTCAATAGTGACTTTAAACAAAGTTGAATTCAGTTAGGACGAAGGCTGTCATTAAGGCCTGTACAGTATGACAACCATTCAGAGAAAATGTATATAAGCAAATACTATTATTAGAAGTACAGATGTTAATGAAAGCTTTGAGGGATGCTTTAATTTGTTCAAACATATGTATATATAAGAACACCACAGAAACCAAACTAGCAAAATCAAAATGTGTCCTGCACAATAAGTCAAAGTTTTGCACCTGTTGTTCATTGTGACCACTTTCCAAATCCTGATAGAAGGAGAGATGTTGTTTTAAGGGACCTACTAGTACTAGACGTCAGTAATATTATTTGTATGGCTTTATATTTAGTAGTTAATTTAAAATGTGCTATTATGGTGGCTGTATTTGCAAATGTTTGTGATAAAAATCTTTTTGAGCCAAAAGAAATGGTAACACTGGCAGTACTTAAGGATAAGTTCTCCCAATTCAGTTTTTTTTAAATTACATACAGACAGACATTTTTTCAGTTTTATTCCAAATAGGAAAATGATTAACCTACTTTTTCAATACATTTTAGTTTTGTTGTTCAAAAATACATGCTTAAGTATGCATTTTGATTTTTGAAAACTTATATGTATCATGTCAACTGTATACTAGTACTATGTACTATGCCAACTTTTCTGTACATGTATTTTGAATTAAAGTGAATATCATTACAAATTTACCAAATATATTAGAATTTGTATGTTTTATTAAAGTTTTTTTTTTTCTCATTTTCATATTGTAAAACACTGCAAATTTAATGTTTAGTAGCTAAATAAATTTCTTTGAAAAAACAAGTTGAAAGATGTGCTCCTTCTGTCATGGTCCTAAGTCTGTGGACTCAGTGGTTTTGATTATTATCTTATGTTTTAGGTTTATTCTTGTCAATAATTTCTTGTTCTCAGGTTTTGTTTCTGTTTTGTAGTTCAAGTTTCTTTTGTTCTGTGTCTCTGTGCCTGCCCTGGTCCCACGTCTTTGTGTTCCCTCCCTGTTGCCATGTGTTGTGTTAAGCTCACATCTGTGCATACCTGTTGTATTTCCTGTTTTATTCTGAAGGTCTCTGTCTCATGTGAGTGTTCTCAGCTTTACGTCTGTGTCTCATCAGCCCTGATCCCATCCCGTGATTACTCCTGTGAATATTTAAGCCCTGTGTGTTCTGCTGCCTGTTGCTGTTTTGTCTGTGACGTCTACCCCAAGTCTCCGTGTGTTTCCTCCGTGGGCCTTCCTGTGTACATTTGCGTGTTACTCCGTGAGTTTTGGTTTCAGTTTCATGTATTTAGGTTTTTCCAGTTTAGTTATTTCTTACTTCGTGTCCTCGCTGTCTCCACCTTAAATAAACTAACTCCTCAGACCAACCTCGGCCTGCACTTGAGTCCTCACTTTACCTCCTCACAGCCTGCCTCGCAAGCCCTGACACCTTCAGTCAGTCAGGATAGTCGAAATCAGGCTTCACTTTGCTGTAAATGCTGAATTTCATTTAATTTCATTCAATTAAAAACATAGTAGCTCGCAGATCTGAAAAGTGAAACCACAACTGAAGTGTCTTGTACCGGCATTCTTTCTCAAGGCCAGGGGTGAGTAACTTGACTGGCTTTAAAACGATGTCCAGCTGTACAGGGGCAGAATAACCGGTCAGCACTCTTATGCATGACCTCATAAATATTTTCATGACGTCATGACCTGCAGTCAATAGTTTTAAGTATAACTGAATAATATATCCTATTAATCTGTAATGGTGACTATATAGTGCCAATACATTCCATTTACATTAGAAGCAAAAAGGAGGAAAACGGCACATGCTTTACTGTGTTATTAACACTGAATGTGCAGTGGCCCTTGTTTATTTGCATATCCTCTACTTTTTACAGTGTAAAAGCGTGGCTTGAGGTTTCACAACAACATTTCCATAATTGTTTGCCTCTTAACAAGCTCCTGCCTTGATAAGATAACATAAGAGTAAATATCTGGTGTTTGCAAGGGGTATCAGTATAAAGTTGGTTGGGGGTTGTATGAGGAAAGATCCTCAGATCCACTTGATGCTTGCTGTGGCTGTATGTAAGGGGATCTCCCAATGTGCATTGGTAATAAAGCTTTTATAAAAAATACTCCAGCCTTATCTGACCCTTCTTCTCCAGGTGGGATATCAAACTGATCGGTGAGGTCAAGAAGAAGTAAACTTCAACAGGGGAAAGAGTAAACAGGGTATTTTACACTCAAAAAACCTTAAGTACTTCTGAGACGTTTTTGTGTTTTTCTGGAAAGGCAGCTAATTTTGTGTTGCCATTTTCAAGTGTCTTCATCATTTAAAATGTTAATAACTTACGACAGTATTTTGGATTTTGTCTCACTGGCTCTCTTGGCCAGAGTTAATACAATAAAGAAAGAAACTTAAAATATTACATTAGTCTGAGTGATTCATAATCATTGTCACAGTATGCAGAAGCAGACTGTATGAATTGTGAATAGTAGACCTAAATGCAGACACAAAAGAACGTGGAACAAAACTTGATGTTAACAAAAGGCGAGCCTTTTAATAAGGCTAAAAATAAAAAATATATATAAGCACACTGCAACTGGTACTGGAACACAGGAATGGTTCCAGTACCCAAACCAAAACAGAGAAGAATTGCGTGTGTGCGTTGACTTGACCAAACTGAACATTCTGTGAGAAGAGAAAGACACTTGTTGCCATCAGTAGAGCACAGAGGGTGCAAAGTTGTTCTCAAAACTTGATGCTAACTCAGGATTTTGGCAAATGCCTTTGTCCAAGCAGTCAGCTCTTCTCACAACCTTCATCATGGCATTTGGAAGGTATTGTTTCAATAGAGTCTGTTTTGGCTTAATCCTCAGCTCCTGAGCATTTTCAAAAACGAATGTCTCAGCTTTTGGAGGGACTGGATGGAGTTGTCTGCCAAATGAATGACATTTTGGTTTATGCTGACACACAGGCCCAGCACAACAAGAGACTAGTCGCAGTCCTGGAGCAGCTCACAAAAGCAGGTGTGACATTGAAAAGGGAGAAATGTGAGTTTGCAAAAACCTCAATCAAGTTCCTCAGACAGATCATTGACAGAACAGGAGTCAAAGCAGACCCAGAAAAAGTGAAAGCATTCAGCAACATGGAGGCACCAACCGATATAAGTGGAGTGATTCTGGGGAATGGTTAATTATCTAGGCAAGTACCTTCCCCACCTAGCAGGGAAAACACAGCCACTGAGAGAACTACTCAGTACCAAAAACATGTGGTGTTGGAGTGACTCTCAACAAACAGCGTTTGACAGCATTTATGTCAGAACTGAGTAAACAACCAAACACTGAGTTTCATGTTGAGACAGATCACAAGCCTTTTAGGCTCCACGAACTTAGATGAACTGTGCAAAGACTGAGAATGAGATTAATGAGGTACTCTTTCACTATCTCACATGTCTCAGGCAAACACATAGCAAAACCTGTATGCACATCAGGTGATTTCAGGCCTTCCTGCAACAGAGGAGAGACTACAATAAATAAGAGAGCAGCAAGACAAAGATGAAACATTAAGACAAATCAAACTCTACTGCAAACAAACACAGCATACTAGGTCCATGTTTCCCATACCACCAGCATGCAGGGGACCTGACTATTGAAAATGAACTTCTCCTAAAAGGTATGCGTATAGTTATTCCAAAGATATTACAAAAAGATGTTTTGACACGATTGCACACAGGTCACCAGGCGATTGCAAAGTCCAGGGAACGAGCCAAGCAGTCTGTATGGTGGCCAGGACTGAGCTCTCAACTACAACAGCTGGTAGCAAAATGTGAGACATATACAAAGGTGAGACAGCAACCCAGAGAAACTACTCATGCCATCCGAGTTTCCTACACAGCTGTGGGAGTTAGTTGGTACTGATCTCTTTGACTGGAGTAACAGCCAGTATTTGGTTGTAGTGGACTATTTCTCAAGATACATAGAAATAGCTAAGCAGTCCTCTACCACATCAGCTGCAGCGATTGCACACTTGAAGTCCATATTCGCATGCCACGGCATACCAACGTTCAGATCAGATAATGGCAACAGTAAAGAGCCCTCTACAGAAAGAAGGAGACCCATATCTCGCTCTCATGGCATATTGCACCACACTACTTGCCAATGGACATAGCCCTGCAGAGCTTCTATTGGGGTGGAAACTTCGTACCACAGTCCCAATACTTCCATCCTGCCTCAACCCAGGCTGGATAAACATCAATACACTGAGAGAGAGAGAGAAAAGAAGGAGAGAGAGAAACAGTGGAAATGGTTCAACACAAGACCTTGCTGGACTACACCTAGGAGATCAAGTTTGGATCACAGACATGAAAAAAATGTGACTATATCAGGCAGAGCAGATAAGGTCTTACCTTGTTGAGACCCCCAAGGGGCTTCTATGTCGAAACAGGAGCCATCTCATCACACTTCAAGGAACCAAGACTGAACCGACTGAACACCAAAACCCTGTCCTGCCAGAGAACATCAACCCTGCTCCAAACCAGGCTCAGCAGTCTCCTATACCACCAAGTAACCAAACCACTGAAAAAAAAAAACAGAAACCCACCGAGTTACCTTAAGGGTACTCTCGAGCATCTGAGTGACCAGCCAGGGGCAGAATAATCCCCTCAAACAGTTGTCTACCCCACCTTCATAGTTAGAATAAGTTCACACAGTTAAATAAATAATAGTTATAAATAAAGCCAATGAATGCTTCGTCACAGATTTGATTTAGACGTAACAGTCTTGAAATATCCAGCAATTAGTTAAGCTGTAATGGTTTCGGTATTGACATAAAAGTGAATTCATAGTTATCACATTATTGTTTATAATGTACTCAGAAGGGCGGATGTGATGGTAGTGACTAATTCAATGGTTCATGCAGCACCCTCTGGTGGTGGCGCCTTGTGTGTGTTGTTGCAGCTTGGCAATAAACGGACCAAAACATCCACCCTGGCAGGAGTTTTTAAAAATCTCAGTTGTCAGAGATTCAAAACAGTTTACGTATGAACGTAATGCCCAAACGTATAGAAAAAGCTGCATTTTCAAAAATACCTGTGTAGGTGTGGATGTAAAGTAAAAGAAGTGTAGTTTATTTTATTGCTAGCTGTAATTTATTGCAGTTTACCTTTATTTGTGTAATTGTTTACAAACGGTTTGAGGTGTGAAATAAACTGCAATGGAGTCTGTGTGTGGTTGGAGGATATGTTTGTGCTGGGAAGGGAGGGGGGCATGTGAAGATTTTCATGTAAAACAAAGGGGAGCCTAGCAAAAAATTTTGGGAACCACCGGGTTAAGCCATCTGTTCTTGGGGATTTATTAAGTTTAAGACATCGAATAGCAGGTAGAACTTCACCAACAGATATCGACCCATCGCAGCAGCTTGTCTGATCTTCCTTTATTGATATTATCAGAGAGTTGCCCCGAAAAGTTCGGAGCAGAACTCTCATCATAATCTGACTTGTATAAATATTTATAAAATTTGGAGCAATAAATATAAACCTTTAGGGGGACATCAGTTATGATATAAGTCTTCAAACAGAGCTGAAGTTAGAATGAGATTTCTCTAGTTTAAAAAAAAGAAAAAAGAGTGTTGTGTGCCACCTTCACCTTGACCTAGATAGGTTTTCCGGTGAGATCTGAGTGAGAGCAGTTATCCTTGTAATTACATTTAGTTTTCCTTTGTTTTGCAGTTGATGTGTCATACTCTTAGATATTTACCGGCTTCAAATCTGAAAAGCTCCTAGTTTTGACAGTAAATATGACAGTCTTTATTCCAAAAATGTTTACTTAATAACAAAATATCTTCAATCACTCTCTCATGTTTTAGAAGGGAATTATTAAGTTGCAAATAGCAGCTCCTATGTGCTTGGGCAGCATTAGGACTTAAAGAAAGCTGAAGTGATACCGCTTTGTGGTCTGTAAGTGGAGTTGGCATTATATTGACTATTTGTCATGTCAACTTAAATCGCAGCTATATTGGCTGGAGAACTTGAACATGAATAAAAGGAAACTAAAACTAGAAAACTCAAAGCACGTAGCACTAACTAGAGTAACTGGGGAAACAAGAAAACAAAACTGGGAACAGAGAACTAGAATGCTACCAAAAACATAGCGGGAAACACACAGCACAGTGAGTGTACAACACGACACATAGCAAGGAAAACACGGGGCTTAAATACACACTGGTGTAATCAGTGAATGGGAGACAGGAGGGAAACACAGTTGGGATTAATTAGGCAGAACGAGACAAGGGACGGAAAACTAGACACACTGACATAGCACACAAGACTATCCAAGTAAAAAAGGACATGGAGACCAGGGTGACTAGACAGGAGAGGTGGGACCAGGACAGGCACAGAGAAAACATGGAGACAGAGACTGAACACAGGCTAAGAAATATAAAGGAAGGAAGAGCTAAGATCACTAGGCAACAATGAAAGATAACCAAAACCAGAAATAACAATTATTAATACTATTAAACTAAGAATTGATTTCCCAGGTGGAAGAATCCAGATGTGGCATCCATCAATTGCACCAGCTGTGAATCGGAATGCCAGCGAGGCGTGCAAAGCCTGCCCCAACCTCCTCCATCTCTTCTGTCTTAGGGAAATGAATCACTCGGTGCAGAATGCTCATCATTTCCTCAATGGCACTGGACAATCCTGCACACTGTTGCTACTGGCATGGCAAAGATGTCTGCCGTCACTCTATATGAGGCTCCACATGCCAGCCAGTAAATGGTTACAAGCACCTCAGTTTCATCGTTCCAACTGTGTTGCTTTTGCTGGGGGAGCATTTACACAAGGATGTTGATGCTGGTTCTTGAAAGTCTGAAGGCTGGTTTGAGGTCAGCTCCAGCAAAGAACATCGAAATGATGGGGACACGGTTATTTATTTGTGTGTATATTTTTGCTGGGCTTTTTTTTCTGTTTAAAAAAGACACACTTAAAGTATTCAAACATATATGAATTTGGGTTTTTTTATACATTTATTGAACAGTCACTGAATTATTAATTGTTATTTTTTAGTATATTTCATGACGCGTTTACTTAAATTTGTGATTAAAAGACAATATGAACTTTGATGCTTTCTTAAGTGTGTATTTCTGACCATTTGCATGACATACAAATGTCCTGTTTTTTTTTATTAAGTTACTTGGAAATATGTTTGTCTTTAGAGAGTAAAGCTTGTGTTTCAGTAATGCACAGTGGTGCTTTTGTTAAACCGTACAGGCTTTATATAGTATTGATCTACCACCGTATGACATTATATGCAGCAAATGTGACCTTTTCTCTAGATTGTGGGGTACATAGAAACATAGAATAGAATAGAATTCAACTTTATTGTCATTGCACATGCACAGGTACAGGGCAACGAAATGCAGTTTGCATCCATCCAGAAGTGCTTTAGTGATATAGATATATTACAATATATATTAGCAATAATGTAGATATGTAAGTATATTACAGAAATGGGTCTATTATGGTATGTTCATCAGGCCATAAATTTAAAAAATGTACCGAGTCAAGAAGGCACGCCGTCAAGGCATGTCTCCTCTCCCTCTTCTTCCTCCTGGCTCTTCTCTCCCAGCTCCGTCTTCTTAGTTGTGCTGCTTCTTCTTCAGCCTAAAGGTAAAGAATGCCAGCGACAACCACCTGATCCATTTTCCTTTTATTTCCTTTTCTTTTCTTATCTTTCTACTCAGCAGATGAACCACAGATACCACAAACTATTCCCGCGATTGTTTCCCGCCAGTGGCCTTTATATAGGCGCACATCTTGCTATAGTACAGATAAAGTAATTTATGAAATATTTTTCATGCATTATTTTTCAAGAAAAACACACACAGTAATGTTTATATATAATTTTATTGTATTGTTTATTGATATTTGAGCAGGCTGAGCCAGCCCGGTCATGTTAGGCTGACCTCTGACATCATCAAGTACACTGGTGTTCCAATTGTACACAAATCGCGCTATCTTCTCGCATTTCTCCGGAATGCCATGTGAACTACGAAGTCGCAAAGAAGCGAGAATATGAGTACGGACTCGTGTACTTAAGAACTGAGAAACGGCCAATGTCTAAAACAACTACGAAGTGCTGAAGAAAGAAGAAGAAATCCCACAACTCCCTAAACTCCATCGTCCTTATATCGTACAATATGTTGATTTTCAGGGACGAGATATCTTTGTCTGCAACTTTATGAATACACTCTGGAAGAATATATCAATAATAATGACCATGACACACTGGTGTTAAAGAAACTTGTCAAACAGATTCTTGAAAGTCTAAAGGTGCTTCATTGTCAAAATCATTTGAATGGGAGTCCAACATTTAATATGTACAGTTTGGATCATGTTCAAGATGTGTACAGATTCTCTGTGAATGGTACTCGTGGCCATTGATCAGTGGTCTTTGATCAGTGGGTTTTGGTCAGTGGTTGTTGATCAATGGTCATGAGAATTTGCATAATTAAGATTAAGGAACTGACCTCCCAGCCCATTGTTCCTCAGTGGGCTGGTTTCAGTCATTATGCTAATGTACTGTTTATAAGGTTGGGGAAACCTGCAGTCAGCTGAGACTGAAGAAGTCACTTGGATGAGTGACGAAACCTTTCTCCCACAAAACGCTACGTCCAGATGAACAGAATCAACTTTTAGAGATTATGCATGGTATTTATCTCATTTTAAGGGGATAATTGCTTTGTTTAACATTGTATTTTATATACTAATCTTTTTTCCACATTTTCTCTCTATTTCTCTCAGATCTAGTGTCAGTGTTTTTATGTTACCTCCATTGAAATTATTTCTTCTTTTCCACCTGTTGATTCAGCTCAGGATAGTCATTCCACCTCTTGACTTTATGACCTGTTGAATATCAACTCCTTCATAGTTTTCTTAAATTAGTAACATTTCTCAGTCACCTCTTAAACATGGGTTCTCAGTCATCTCAGGCACTTCCGTTACACAAGTACTACTTCGATTCTCCTGAAAATATAGCTAGCATTCATAAAAGTGACAAAAAAAAAGAGTACTGTGATTTAATCTATTTGGATTTATCGTTTTTAGTTAAGTATTTCTATTCCTTCAACATCTTACAATGCTGTGACTGCAGCCATTCTCCAACTCTTGCCTTATCAGCACAGGGGTCTGTAGTTTGATGGTTCCACAGTGCCTCCCTCTGGCTGTGATGAAATACCACACCCCTCTGCTCTTTCCATTACTGATAGAGTCTAACAAGCAGTCCGACGGGAAACAAAAGACACAAGCAATTCGTAGCAGTAGACATGTTATTGAAAGCATTAAGGCAGCGGTCCCCAACCCCCGGGCCTCGGACCGGTACCGGTCCGTGAGTCGTTTGGTACCGGACCGCGAGAGTTGAGGCTCAGGTGTGAAATGTTTAGTTTTCAGGGTTTTTATCCGTTTTCAGCGTTATTTTGTTATCGTTTTTTATCGTTAACTCGGTTTTCCTGGGTCTTTTCAGTGTGTTATGAATAAATCTTCTGTTTTTTTGGTACCGGTACTAGTTTTATTTTGCTGTATTTATCCGCGAAACCTTAAAGGCCGGTCCGTGAAAATATTGTCGGACATAAACTGGTCCGTGGCGCAAAAAAGGTTGGGGACCGCTGCATTAAGGGACTTTGTTCTGTTTGAATAGTTGTTTGAAAAGTTTTGCATGTGTTTATAGTAATCATTTTCCAAATGCTGGTAGGATGAGATATATTATTTTCAGGGAGTTTGTAGTAGTAGGAACTTTATTTTTAATAAATATTAATAACAGCACTTTTTAAAAACAATTTTAACCATGATTAATTGTATTATAGTGTTTGTTTGTTTGCTGATATTAAGGAGTCCGTTTTGTCTTTAAAATTTCTATCCTGTTCTGATTCATTTACATATTGAAAAGGAGTTATACACTTATTTAATTTATTAAATAAGTGTGTACTTCACAATTCTGTGTCATTTGTAAAAATGTTGTCTATGAGAATTCCACAATGTGATGTGACCCTGGTAGGTCTAGTAATTCTGGGGAGCAGGTTCATACAGTACATTGTGTTAATAAATGGATCTTTCATATTCCAAGTCCTGTGTATTGTGATCCATATAGTTAAATGTTTTCCGTTCTAGTTGATCATATTCTGCAACTGTCTAACTGATGCAACTGTTTATTCCAGATGTAGCTGAGTTTATCCTTTGAGTGTGCATCATGAGTGTGTGGTTGTTTGTTACGTTGTTTATAGTCCAGATCATTTAGCTCATTGATATTTTTCGAGAGCCACCGTGTTTTTAATGGTCAGTACTTAAGCTTCCTCTGGTGATCTGTTTAGTTTAATGAATGTTTTGTGAAGTACTTTGAATTTTCCCCAGTTCCTTAAGGTATCACACTTTTTTGGCTATTTCAGAGATATGATTATTATATATTATAACATAATAATATTATGTATTATGTTTATAATTTATAAAAGAAAAAAACACAGACTCTTTGCCTACTACATTTCATTTTGAAATTTCAAGTCTATTTGTGTCATGTAAACAGTATCACGAGTAATGTTTTGGTAATATTGTAAATCCTGATTTTATTTTGTCTTGATTTGTTTTTTAAGATATTCTACTTTTCTCTGTTTTGGTTGAATTAGTGAGTAGAAGCCGACTACCCCAATTAGTCATCCTAACCTAATCCCAAATTCAGATTAAGGGGAGTCTGATTCAACTGCCAAACTCAGAGACTCAGGCAAGAAGGTTGCAGTTTCTCCTTCACTGTGAGAGAATTGCAACGACTGCTGATACACTAACAGTAGTCCCTAACAGCATTGTGTAAGGTCAGACACCATGGCATGCTGATCTCCTCAGAACCTAACAGCAGGAGAAAAAGAAGAAAATGAACAAAGAGCTCTGCATGGTAACCATAACAATCCAAGCTACAGCCAACCTAATACAAGGACACACCTGTGCATCCTCCATTACAGCTCCTTCTGCAGTCCTGATGCATTTTACAAATAAGGACATCGTTCAACATGAAACACTGAGACTGATTTTTTTTTCTTTTACAGCCATATTGTTGGGGTTTTTTTTATAAACCACATCTAAACCACATCTATCTAAATCTGAAAGCTGTTACCGTCATTTCCTTTGATAATATATCTGTTTTTTATCCAAAGTTATTTTTTGTATGTTTTTATTAAACCTAGAGACCTGATAGCTCCCCCAGCCCAAAAACATTCAAGAGTAGCAATCTCTCCAAAAACTTCATAGTAACTACAGACTTCATTTCACTGCTGAAACCGGAAGACCCGTAAAAGAGGAAGAACCGCTTCGAGAAGCAGGAAGATATCGCTCAGATGCAGAATTGCTCACCTTTGGCGCGGTAAGTTATTTCTCTTACAGTTTTTTATAACGGTATTGCAAAATAATCCTTATGTTAGCGTAAAAACAGCACACATTGTAGACCTACTGTTTTAACTCAACGTCAAAGGATTTCAAGTTTACTTAAGTCTCGGATAAGTCTGAATTCTTCAACGCGTACGTGTTGCTCCGAAGTTTTACCGCCTTCAGTGTTCTCAGCCTGTATTTCCCGTTGCGCATCCAGATTTAAAGTTAAGATTCCTATTCAGTCATATTAAGCCGGATGTTTTGGCAAGTGTGCATATGCCTAGTGTATAATCATACACATATTTGTCTTTACATTAAAAAAAAAACATTCAACAGGAAATGTGAAGGAAGAATAACATCTCTGAATCCCAACAGTAAATTTCTCTGGTCTCATTCTGTATTGAGAGATCATATCTTAAACAGCAGACACCAAAAGTAAAATTTCTTACAATCCAACAGTTTTCTTAAAATTTGTCATGTAGCCTATAGATAACTGAAAGAGAACTTACTTATTGACTGAACTACCCATACATATTTTAGACACGTGTAAAGAGTGTGGCATTTCATAGTTTAGATGCAGTTTGTTTTAAATGCAACTGTTTTGCACTGTAACAAGATGTTGTGCATCTTCTCTCCAGATACTGTATGTCATAACACAAAAATCCAAAGTCACAAAGGAATGGAGAGAAGAAAAGGTCCTGTTATACATGCAAAACGCTTTAAAACACAGTTAAATGCTTTCAAAGTATTATTTTTGCATGCACAAATACTCCATTTGTTGTCTAAATAGAATCTTAGGATTCTGTAGACATTTATAAACAACTATTAAAAAATCAAAATAAACATCCTTTAAACTCCAGTTTTAAGGATTTTAGGATTTTTTAGGTATTTTAGGTCAAGCTGGTTTAATATTACTTGGTTAATGACAGTGCTTTCTCGTTCGCAGGCAATGTGAAGCAAAACCATGAATATCATCTCTCAGCTACATCTGGCAGTATCCCCACCAACAGAAACACATCCTATAATCCAGTGCATAAATAACAATGACCTCAGAAAGCTCAAGAAATTACTGAAGGACAATAATGTTAATGGAGTTTACCCATGTAGCAAATGGTGTGATTATATAACCCCACTGATCTCCGCTGTTGTAAATCACAACACAGATATCTGTTCTTACCTTGTGCGTCAGGGTGCAGACCCAAATATACCTTCTCAACTCCAGTGGACACCTTTGCATTATGTCTCATATTCCAAAGCACCACTTTATTTTGTGGCTCTGTTGCTCGAGGCAAAAGCTAGCCCAGATGGAAGGAGTGCTCCAGTGCAACAAGAGATACCCACACCACTGCAAGTTGCAGCCTTTGAAGACAGGGAGGATATCATGAAAAGACTCATCTCTGCTGGCGCTTTGGTGACACTGCCACCCATAAATGATCCTCAGTGGCTTATTAACAGTAAAAAAATATCTCAGATGATTAATCACCTTGCATCAAATGGAGATAGAGTGTGTTCCCAAATTAGACATTTTTTGATATGGAAATTGCTGTTTTTGAAAAAATACCTGACGAAGTTTTTAAAATGTTCAACAGTCACATGTTGTTAGAGCATCCTAGGTCTCATCTGACCATGACTGAACTCCTTTTTACTGTTACTGGGAGAGGAAAAGATAAATACTGCCAGGCATGTATTAAATGGCTAAAGAAAACTGGAAATGTGAATACTTACATTGTAGGTGCAGCCAGCCGCTTTCCAAACATCCCTAAGACACATGTAGGGAGGGCAGTTGAAAGTTTGAGTGCAGTTTTCTGCACAATGGATCAAATAACAGATGAGCATGCAGTAGCTATAGTTCCACGACTACTGAAACTGCTTTGCTTAAAAGAGAGACCTGGCATCTGTGCATCAGTGCTACAAACACTGTATGTGATAACACAGAAAACAAAAGGCACAAAGGACTGGCACGTCAACTTTTTACAGAACTTATGCAAAACAGTTTTCCCTTTTGTAAATGAGCAACACTCCACTGAGATCAGGGTCTACACATACGGTATATTCGCCAACCTGCTGTCAGTTGAAAAGGCAGCTAACATTTTTAAATCAGTGGCCATAACTTCAGTGCCCGAGGACATACTGACATCTGTAGAAATGGAATTGAATGAAAAACTGAAAGAGGTGCTGAGAAGTCTGAAAGAATATCTGAGTAAACCAAACTCAGAATGTGAGGGAAACACAGCCTCAACTTTAGTCAGGAAGAAGAAAAAGAAAAGGAAAAAGAAGGAAAAGACCCAAAAGCAAGAAGACCCAAATGCTGAAGTTTCCACTGCAGCAACTGATCAAACAACAAAGGTTTCTGTTGTAGAATCAACTTCAAATCTAAAGCCTTTTGACTACAGCACCAATGGAAAATCAGAAAAACAAAAATGGCTTTCAATCAGCAACAGGTGGAGGAGAAAACTGGAGAAACTTGTTGGCACAGATGAAAGTAAAATATCCAGAATCAGAAGCATTATTTATGTGAATGATGCAGAATTCAGAATAGCGAAGGGAAGTGATGGTACTGAAGTCTTCTTGGGGCTGAGAGAGGACGGCACAGAAGTTGCCATTAAGAGAATGTCTAAAAGCAACTACGACGTGCTGAAGAACGAAGAAGGAATCCTACGACTTCCTGAACTCGATCATCCTTATATCGTACGATATGTTGATGCTGCAGAGGACAAGAACTTTGGATATCTTTGTCTGCAACTTTGTGAATACACCTTGGAAGAATATATCAAGAATCATGACCATGACCCACTGATGTTAAAGAAACTTGTCAAACAAATTCTTGAAAGTCTAAAGGTGCTTCACTGCGGAAATCCTAAAATTCTCCACCGAGATCTCAAACCCCAGAACGTTTTGATTGGTAAGACATGTTTGACATTCAGGGAAAAACAAAATAAAACATATGTCTGGTAAATATAAATAAATGATTTAGTTTCATGAGTTTTGTATGTTATTCCTCCTGCAGATGTTACTGGGAGGGCGAGATTAGCTGATTTTGGCATAAGCAGACGCTTACTCAAAGGCCAAACAACTCTACGTACATGCAGTGCAGGAACCAGATGCTGGATGGCCCGAGAGACTTTAGCAGAAGAAGCAGAAGAATCCGTCATATCATACAAGTCAAGCACTGACATCCAGGTAATACAGGTCCATGTAAACTTGATTAACTGAAAGATGCCTTGGTAAAAATACCTAAACTGATGTGTTACTGTTAAGGTGGCAGGCATGCTGATCTATTATATCCTCTCTGGAGGGAAGCATCCATTTGGCAAATCCTATGAATGCGAGAACAACATTTACCATGGGAAGTACATTTTGGATCATGTTCAAGATGTGGTGGCAAAGGATCTCATCGAGTGGATGATCAACAAAGAGCCAAAGGACAGACCCAAAGTAGAAGAATGCTTAAACCATCCCTTCTTCTGGACTCATAAATAGTAAGGAAGTCATGCTGTAACAGAATCTGCGATTTCTAGTTTCACTTTAGTAAAGCAAGAATAGATTTGCTCATGAGAGCCTAAACCTTGAAGGATTTTCAATCATTTTCCCACACATGGGGGAAAGTTTTCAGTCTGTTACTTGGCTTAATCCATATGTTGGGAAAATGAGGTCAAACTGTCTTGTACTCAGACAGGCACGTTAACATTGGCAGCAAATACTAAATTTGTTTCATACATTTCTATTCTCGTATTTTTAAGCAAGACTCTTTTTTGCTGCTCCTGTTATTATTCAAGATTTTCCTCTTAGTTTTATGTTATTGTTGTACTTATAAAGCATAATTTCAACTTTATTTCCAGGCAGTTTGAATATTTGAGGAAGACCGGCAACAGGGAGGAGGTGGCAAACTGTCGAAATGCCGATGAAAAGCTGATTGGTTCACTAGAAGCATGTGCTAATGGATCCTTCAAACTGTGGAAAAATAAGGTGACTTACAGATGAGAGGTCAAACTTATGTATTCCTAAAGTCCAGTTCATGACCACCATGTTTTGTTGTTACAGTTTCCCCAAGAGCTGGTTCAGAAGATGGATGGCAGAAAGCCGTACCCTGAAAACACGCTGGGATTACTGCGCTTTATACGCAATTTCAATGAGCATGAGTAAGTTAAACTAAATGAAAAGTGATGTAATTCATGAACACACATATTTATATGTGTATATATGTTAATTTCTTGTAACTATATGAACAAATCACAAATATTTCTGATACTATGACAGATTTGGAAGCTTACTTCTCTTGTTACTATTCATTAATAAAACTTTCCTTGTTCACAGGCTCGAGAATTTTCCTCACATTGATGGAATGATGTTATTTCCTGATCTCTTTGGGTGTGTTTACAAGTTTACCAAGGATAAAGGCTGGAATTTAGCAGGAAAGAAGGAAATGTTTCAAAAAGAAGAAACAAAGGACATTTGTACCGCCTTTACAATGATGTCTACAAGTACGGACGACCCTCTGAGTTTCCCAGTTCAGGAGTCTCAATAGTGACTTTAAACAAAGTTGAATTCAGTAAGGACGAAGGCTGTCATTAAGGCCTGTACAGTATGACAACCATTCAGAGAAAATGTATATAAGCAAATACTATTATTAGAAGTACAGATGGTAATGAAAGCTTTGAAGGATATTTTGTTCAAGCGTGTATATATAAGCACACCACAGAAACCAAACTAGCAAAATCAAAATCAAAATGTGTTCTGCACAATAAGCCAAAGTTTTGCACCTGTTGTTCATTGTGACCACTTTCCAAATCCTGATAGAAGGAGAGATGGTATTTTAAGGGACCTACTAGTACTAGATGTCAGTAATGTTATTTGTATAGTTTTATAGTTAGTAGTTAATTTAAAATGTGCTATTATGGTGGCTGTATTTGCAAATGTTAGTGATAAAAATTCTTTGTTACTTTCAGCTTTATTAGATAGATCAGTGGAAAAACGACAGGAAAGCAGGGGCAGAGAGAGAAGGGGGAAGACATGAGGCAAAGGACCGCGGGTCAGACTAAAACCCGGGCTGGCCCTTCTCGGCCATATGACATGTGGGCGCCTGCACAACGTGCTGAGCTAAACTGGCGCCCAATAAAAATAAAAATACACTGGCAATACTTAAGAATAAATTCTTCCACTTCTGTTTTTATAGACAGTGTTAGTCCAGACAGGAAAATGATAAACCTACTTTTTCCTTTTTTAATGCATTTTATTTTGGTTTAGTGAAGCAAATACATAGCTTAAGTATGCATATTCATTTTTGAAAATTTATATATAACATGTCAACTGTATACTAGTGTTATGTACTATGCCAACTTTTCTATTCATGTATTTTGAATTACAGTGAATGTCATGAGAATTTACCAAATATATTAGAATTTGTATGTTTTATTAAAGATTTTATCTCATGTTCATATTGTAAAAAACTGCAAATTTAATGTTTAGTAACTAAATAAATTCCCTTTTTTTTAAAAAAAAAGTTGAAAGATGTGCTTCTTCCGTTCGCCAGCATAGTTGAAATCAGGCTTCAGAATGTGGAAATGCTGAATTTCATTTAATTTCATTCAGTTAAAAACATAGTATCTTGCAGATCTGAAACTTGAAACCAAAACTGAAATGTCTTGAACCTGGGTTCTTTCTCAAGGCCAAGGGTGAGAAACTTGACTGGCTTTAAAAAGATGTCCAGTTGTACGGGGGCAAAATAACCCCTCAGCACTCTTGTGCATGATCTCAAAAATATTTTTCACGAGTTCATGACCTGCAGTCAATTGTTTTAAGTATAACTGAATACTAATCTGTAATGGTGGATATATAGTGCCAATACATTCCATTTACATTAGCATCAAAAAGGAGGAGAAACAGCACATGCTTTACTATGTTATTAACACTGAATGAGCAGTGGCCCTTGTTTGTTTGTTTGTTTGTTTGTTTGTTTGTTTCAGGCTTTTTACAGTGAAAACGCCTGGCTTGAGGGTTCCCAGCAAGATTTTCCATAACAGGTTGCCTCTCAACAAGCTCCTGCCTTTATAAGCTGATATCTGGTGTTTGCGAGGGGTATCTGATTGGTATAAAGTTGGTTAAAAGTTGGTTAATTTGTAAGAAATTATACACATTATGTGTCCTCCCCTGGAAATGATCACTATAGACCTTATAGTCAAAGGAGCTTGCAAAGCAAAGCATCTGGACTTCTTTAAGTTGCTTGAAGACGTTTCACCTGTCATCCGACAAGCTTCTTCAGTTCTAAGGTCAAATGGTGGGGAGCCCAGATTTAAACCTAGTGGGAGTATCCCCCCCCCCCCAAAGAGGGACAAAAGGACCCCCCTATAGACCTTATAGTGCCCAGGCCATCACTGTTTACAAACTTTACAGGGTCTATAGACATAAAGAAAACAGTGCATTTCCCCCATATAATTTGTATTATTTAAGCGTTTTGCTCATTTCTCTCCAAAAAGTGCTGAAACTGAATTTTTTTAGTGAAACACTTTCTGCTTTTATTATGAAGGAACCCATTTCCGCTTTGTTATTGTCAGCTTCACTGATTCTCCACTATTTATCTCAAATCTCTTATATATATGTATATGTATATGTATATGTATATATATATATATATATATATATATATATATATATATATATATATATATATATATATATATATATATGCAGCTGGATAGCGTAGTGGTTAGACATAGAAATAGGAAATAGGATCATGGCCAAGCTTGAAACCTGGATCCCCCGTAGCCGGTTACCAAGGTTACGTGAAGTATCCTCAGAAGGTCTGCTAGATGATGTTAATGCAGCACTACGGACGATACCTACAACCACGATTACAGACACTAACAAACTGATCTACAATACGGCAGCAGTGATCAGTGAGATGCTTGGCTACAAGTTGAACAGCCACAAGGGGCAGTACCCTCCATGGAGAAGGAGGCTAGAGAGCAAGATCAAAGCAGCACGGAGGGAGGTTAGCCAACTAACGGAGTTGCAGAAAGGTGTGGCAAAGAAGGTGCATAAGAAATACAGCAAACTGTCCATACCTGAGGCCTTGGAAACTGCCAAGCAAAGACTCACAGCCTTGGCCAGCCGCTTGAGGAGGTACACCAGAGAGATAGAAGGCAGGAGAATAAACCAGCTGTTCTCCACAGAACCAGCAAAGGTGTACTCTCAGTGGCAAGGGAACAATAAGAGAACAGCACCACCAAGGCTGGAGACGGAGCAATACTGGAAGAGCATATGGGAGAAGGACGCAACCCATAACGGCAATGCTCAGTGGCTAGTGGATCTGAGGGCAGACCATAGCGACCTCCCTGAACAGGGACCAGTAACCATCACAGTGGCAGATATCCAAGAAAGGGTCTCCAGTATGAAGAGTTGGACAGCACCAGGGCCCGACATGGTTCACGTCTACTGGCTGAAGAAGCTGACTGCACTCCACGAGCGTCTGGCAGCACAAATGAACCAGCTGCTAGTTAACGAGAGACACCCGGAATGGCTAACCGAAGGTCGAACGGTCCTGATCCCCAAGGACCCCAAGAAGGGACCGGTCCCATCCAACTACCGACCAATAACCTGCCTCAGTACTACATGGAAGCTCCTGTCAGGCATCATATCGGCTAAGATGAACAGGCACATGGGTCAATACATGAGTGGGGCACAGAAAGGGACTGGCAAGAATACCAGAGGTGCAAAACACCAGCTACTGGTAGACAGAACAGTCAGCCGAGACTGCAAGACCAGACTGACCAACCTGTGCACTGCCTGGATTGATTACAAGAAGGCCTATGACTCAATGCCCCACAGCTGGATCCTGGAATGCTTAGAATTGTACAAGATCAACAGGACCCTAAGAGCCTTCATCAGGAACTCAATGGGGATGTGGCGTACAACACTAGAGGCCAACTCCAAGCCCATAGCACAAGTCACCATCAAGTGCGGGATCTACCAAGGAGATGCTCTGTCCCCACTGCTGTTCTCCATAGGCCTGAACCCCCTCAGTGAGATCATTAACAAGACTGGCTACGGATACCGACTACGGAACGGAGCAGTTGTCAGCCACCTCCTGTACATGGATGACATCAAGCTGTATGCCAAGAGTGAACGAGACATTGATTCACTGATCCACACTACCAGGCTATACAGCAATGACATTGGAATGTCGTTCGGACTGGAGAAGTGTAGTCGAATGGTAACGAAGAGAGGAAAGGTAGTCAGAACTGAGGGGATTGAACTACCAGAAGGCAACATTGCAGACATAGAGGACAGTTACAAGTACCTGGGGATCCCGCAGGCGAATGGGAACCATGAAGAGGCCGCTAGAAAGGCTGCAACCACCAAGTACCTGCAGAGGGTCAGGCAAGTCCTGAGGAGTCAGCTGAACGGTAAGAACAAGATCCGGGCCATCAACACCTACGCCCTGCCCGTGATCAGGTACCCTGCTGGGGTAATAGGCTGGCCAAAGGAGGAGATAGAAGCCACTGACATAAAGACAAGAAAGCTCCTTACCATGCATGGAGGGTTTCACCCCAAGTCCAGCACCCTGAGGCTGTACGCTAAGCGGAAGGAAGGGGGCCGGGGACTGGTGAGTGTCAGCACCACAGTCCAGGATGAGACAACGAACATCCAAGAAGACATTGGGAAGATGGCCCCTACTGACCGAGTGCTCAGTGAATACCTCAGGCAGCAGAAACCCAAGAAAGAGGAGGGAGACGAGAACCATCATGGAAGGACAGGGCCCTGCACGGTATGTACCACCGGCAGATAGAGGAGGTGGCTGACATCCAGAAATCCTACCAGTGGCTGGACAAAGCTGGACTGAAAGACAGCACAGAGGCACTAATCATGGCAGCACAAGAACAAGCTCTGAGTACAAGATCCATAGAGGCTGGGGTCTATCACACCAGGCAAGACCCCAGGTGCAGGCTGTGTAAAGATGCCCCAGAGACAATCCAGCACATAACAGCAGGGTGCAAGATGCTAGCAGGCAAGGCATACATGGAACGCCATAACCAAGTGGCCGGCATAGTGTACAGGAACATCTGTGCCGAGTATAACCTGGAAGTCCCGAGGTCAAAATGGGAGATGCCCCCAAGGGTGGTGGAGAATGACCGAGCTAAGATCCTGTGGGACTTCCAGATACAGACGGACAAAATGGTGGTGGCTAACCAACCGGACATAGTGGTGGTAGACAAACAGAAGAAGACGGCCGTAGTGATCGATGTAGCGGTTCCCAATGACAGCAATATCAGGAAGAAGGAACACGAGAAGCTGGAGAAATACCAAGGGCTCAGAGAAGAGCTCGAGAGGATGTGGAGGGTGAAGGTGACGGTGGTCCCCGTGGTAATCGGAGCACTAGGTGCGGTGACTCCCAAGCTAGGCGAGTGGCTCCAGCAGATCCCGGGAACAACATCGGAGATCTCTGTCCAGAAGAGCGCAGTCCTAGGAACAGCTAAGATACTGCGCAGGACCCTCAAGCTCCCAGGCCTCTGGTAGAGGACCCGAGCTTGAAGGATAAACCGCCTGCAGGGGCGAGATGGGTGTTTTTTATATATATATATATATATATATATATATATATATATATATATATATACATATATATATATATATATATATATATACATATATAACTCGAATCGTTCTTATACAATCGTTTAAAACTTCATTGTATAAAATTGTCCAAAACTGAATTTCTTCTAATATAATATTATTTTCACAGACTTACCGGAAGTCGTTTCCATGTTTTGTCTTTCTGCGTAACTTGACAGCAGAGGCTAAGAAAGTGATGTTGCAGGATAAACAGACGGATGAGGAGAGGGGGCTGGTGTGTCGTGACATTTTTGCAAAAATATTACGAATAATGCAGTCTTCCAAGAGGAGTGATAGTGACTGGCAGGGGCTAGTCAGCGAGGTAAGTGAGGGGGAGAGACCGTAAACAGCTGCAGACACTGACCGCTTTTATAGATATTTCCCGGTGTCCACATGGAAACGAGCCTCGGTCTCTTAGCTTTCATACACCTGGACGTTCATTAATAGACGCACGAGCTCAACGTTTTTTGACACCGGTGGGCTCTTCATTGATGGCTTCTGCTAGCTATTCCGTTAAGCTGATAGCATACGACTGTGTTGGTGCAAATACACCAACCCACCCCTATATGATGATGCTACTGTGTACAGATAGGGTAGACCCACCTGTGGGCTCGCGTTTAACCTGTTAAGAGTATTACCGAGTAAGCTATTTGTATATATGAAGGTAAGCGTGTATGTATTTTGGCGCTAACGCAGTAATTTAAGCTTGTAGGCTAATTTAATTAGCACTGTATGCCGCAAATATCGAATAACCTACACCTTTATAACATTTGACAGACCATAGAAATAAGAAAATAATTAGCATTTAACACAGTAATGGAAAAAAACACATTTTTTATGTTTGTTTGTTTTGATTTATTTTACTGTAACTGAAAGACATGGCAAGCACTGAACTTAACAAAACTACTACAGCACACCGTGCTGCATGATAGGAGCTGCTATTTGGTTATAAGCTGGTCTGACTGCTGTCGGTCTCCACTGTTCATTATTGTGGGCCTTATCTGTACGTCAAACACTTCACTCCAGTGTGTTTTTCCACCTGTGGGAAACAGGTTAGGGTTGGTTTTGTTTGCACACTTAATGTAACCGTTCCCGTCACAGAATAAGATAAACATAAAGATACATGATAAAACCAAGAACAAGCTTGATACAGATGTTACATGTCCAGCTGTGGTCCCTGAAATAAACATGACTGCCAATTCAGTCAACAGTAATATATCTCATAGCACCATGGCTCTCGTGCATTGTTTGCTTAAGTTCTTGGTGTGTAAGCGGAAGTTGGAGAGTAAGAAGGAAGCCCTCCTCATCCTGTCCAAAGAGCTGGACACCTGTCAGCAGGAAAGAGACCAGTACAAGCTGATGGCCAACCAGCTGAGAGAACGCCACCAGGGACTCAAGAAGAAGTACAGGGAACTCATTGTGAGTGGTTCAGCCTTCAAGGTGGTACTTTTTTGTGACCACCCTTTAGCATGAAGTATTTTACAGCCATGAGCAAAATTAATCGACAGTCCGCTCCAAGATGTTGAAATTCATTTTCAAGCTCGTGGTATATTTTGTCAGGTTAACAGGATCATTACTTTGCTTAACGTTGCAGATCCTGATCTGATTTTGTCTTTATGTATTTTCTAGATTTCTTGAAGGAATATCCATTTTTTTGTGTAATTCTGATAGAGTTTCTCTATTCAAGCCCACCCCAAAAAAAGAAAATATTTAAAATTTTTGGCAGCAGCTAAACGTAGATATTCAGTTTTCCTTTTGCACGCTGCTACAGTTTATAGTATTTGCTGTATTATTGCAGCTGATGATAGAAGTCTTTTTTTCATGTTTCAGGATGGTGACCCCTCTTTGCCACCTGAAAAACGCAATCAAGTAAGTTTTAATTTTATTAATACATATGCTAATAGGTACAGTTAAATGAGGTAATGTGTATTAAAAAAAATCATAAACAGTTAATCCAAAACTTATGTTAAATTCACAGCTTGGTTGTTTATTTGAAATTCTTCGTGCTGGCATACAGAGGCAATTTCTTTTGTGCTGCAGGATAAATATCAGGTTGTAGGTTAATCCTCTCTCTCTCCTTATTGAATGTACTTAAGTAGGTGAGAATCCCAGACTATTGTTGTTCTAGGGTGGGTGTGTCTTCTACAAGTCCTGAGGCCTGCACTATGAAGCAGGATTTTGTCTTTTCCAGGTAACTTCCTGGTTAAACCTGACTTTTCTGTACTGCAAAGGTGGCTCACTCCTTATCAGTGTACATCGCCATCGTAACATATGCTGTGAACCTAACCTGCTATGGAGCAGGATGTTTCCCAGATTAGAGATCAGCAGGCATGAGATCCTCACCTGCTGACCGCTCAGTTTTCTGGAAAATAGTGGCACTATCCATGGGACCTCTGTGCACGGGACAGAAGGACAGACTAGGAGCTTCTAACGTTTTTTAATGGCATCTGGAGTCTTTGTCTTTCCTTGATCAACATCAGTGATAAATCTGGATTCTTAGATGCAACTTTGTTCCATGATTTGTTTTCTGTTAGCTTCACTTCCACCACCACCACTAGATCTGTAGCTGAGAAAATAAAAAGTGAAACTGCCCTCTAAACTTAATGATAGAGTCGTGATATTGACAAGTTTGTTAATATAGAGAGTTTGCATCTTCAAATAGCCTAAACTTTATTCATATTGTAAGCCTTTTCCTGTCTTACTGCCCAAAGCTCTGAAAGTGCTCACACATTCATTCAACACTAAACTGCTGTACGGTGCTTTTCCTGTCATGCTGCTGTGTTATCTGAGGCACTTGTGTTGGTTTTAGTCTGTATTATGTTTTTTTAACCTCTTCATATTTTTCGTACAGTATAGTTTTATTTTCCTATGCAAGATGACCTACTCTGATTCCAGAAAACCTATCCATATTTGCTATTTCTGAATGTTGCCAATGCCAACCCTTTCATGTGAACGCGCAGGGGAAACCTTGGATTAACTTAGCGCCTTGATAGCCAGCTTTGTGTGACTGCTTATCCTGACTGCCAGTGTTAGGTTAAGTGAATCCAGATAACAGAAAGATGTTCTGCTGAACTTGCTTTGTAACATAGGGCCCTGCATGACTCTGTCTTATTGTGCTTTCAGGGACACGGTGACACTGAACAGTTGCTGGTTGAATAGCACTATAAAATACAATGAAATAGTAACAAAACACCCATTAAATGAAAAATGAAAATACTAATGTGTACACTAGATGGCACTAAATAATTGTCTCTTTCATTAGAACAGGATTGTGGACTGGCTTTGTTTTTATCTCTGAAATTTTGTGGATGTTAAGATAGGCATTTTTTTTCTTGAGTTGAAGAAGGAAAATGTTTGATGCTGATTAAATGTGATTTCCTGGGGTATTTGAACCTTGTCTGGCCTGGCACAAGCTGTTGTGTATTCACTCTTCTCCTCCTCCTGCTCCGCAGGTGAACCTGGCTCAGCTGCTGAGGGACTCAAGGGAACGAACAAAACAGCTTGCCGAGGAGGTGAAGGAGCTCACTCAGAGGCTTGCAGAGGCCCAGGGGGATAACAAGGTGAAGTAACCGGGGGTACTCGCACAAACGTACATGGATTAACTCTTACAATGAAGCAACTATTTAAGAGAAGCAAAAAGTTGAACTTCTCTTTTCTGCAGCTCCTGAGGATGACCATTACTCGACAGAGGCTGGGGGATGAAGAGGTCGGGGTGCGTCACTTCCCCGCCCATGAGCGTGAGGATCTGGTTTGCAAGCTAGAGAGAGCTGGGCTACAGGTGGATGTATTTCTTACCTTAAAGCACTTTGATACGGTTGGCAATTAATCCTCCATTTTCAGGTCCATTTCTTCTTTTGTGGAATATTCATTAGGATGTTGCTACAGGATTAAGGAAAAGGAGGGAACTCCGTCCAGGGACATGTCATGTACAAATTTAATCCAAAAGAAAGAGTGTTTTTAAAAAAAGTCTAAATCACTACCTAGGATGTTAATTATTGTTAAAATCCTAAGATCACTTTGTAACATATTAGCAGTTGCACAGTACTGTCAAATAATACAAATAAAAGCATTTTATATGTGGGATGGTGGAGCTTGGTTTGAGCTGTTTAACCAGATGCTTAAAGTCCTGTTTTCTGACATATAACTCCATCAGTAATTTCCATCCACTGTTCACTTTTCCTGTCATAGGGAGTGCTCCAGTGACACTGACGATTGATGGAATAGTGAAACATGTTTGTAGTTTCCACATTTAGCAGGAACTTTTTTGTTGCATATCTTACAAAGATACAAACATCCCTAAGACACATGTAGGGAGGGCAGTTGAAAGTTTAAATCCAGTCTTCTGCACAATGGATGAAATAACAAATGAGCATGCAGTAGCTATAGTTCAACAACTACTGAAACTGCTTTGCTTAAAAGAGAGACCTGACATCTGTGCATCAGTGCTACAAACACTGTATGTGATAACACAGAAAACAAAAGGCACAAAGGACTGGCACGTCAACTTTTTAGAGAACTTATGCAGAACAGTTGCCCCTTTTGTAAATGAGCAGCACTCCACTAAGATCAGGATCTACACGTACGCTATATTCGCAAACCTTCTGTCAGTTGAACAGAAAGCAAATATTTTAAAATCAGTGGGGATAACCTCAGTACCTGAGGACATACTGACATCTGTAGAAATGGAAATGAATGACAAGCTGAAAGAGGTGCTGAGAAGTCTGAAAGAATATCTGAACAAACCAAACTCAGAATGTGAGGGAAACACAGCCTCAACATCAGGCAGGAAGAAGAAAAAGAAGAAGAAAAAGCAAGAAAACCCAAATGATGAAGTTTCAACAGCAGCAACTGATCCAATAACCAAAGTTTCTGTTGTAGAATCAACTTCAAATCTAAAGCCTTTTGACTACAAGACCAATGAAAAATCAGAAAAACTAAAATGGCTTTCAATCAGCGAGAGGTGGAAGGACAAACTGGAGACGCTTGTTGACTCAGATGACAGTAAAATATCCAGAATCAGAAGCATTATTTATGTGAGTGATGAAGAATTCAGAATAGCGAATGGAAGTGATGGTACTGAAGTCTTCTTGGGGCTGAGAGAGGACGGCACAGAAGTTGCCATTAAGAGAATGTCTAAGAGCAACTACGACGTGCTGAAGAACGAAGAAGGAATCCTACGACTTCCTGAACTCGATCATCCTTATATCGTACGATATGTTGATTTTCAGGAGGACGAGAACTTTGGGTATCTCTGTCTGCAACTTTGTGAATGCACTTTGGAAGAATATATTATTGATGACTGTAACAACAATAAGAAAGATAAGGTTTTAAGGAAACTCGTCGAAGAATTTCTAGAAAGCCTAAAGGTACTTCACTCTCAAAATCCAAAAATTCTTCACCGAGATCTCAAACCCCAGAACGTTCTGATTGGTAAGACGTGTTTGAAATTCAAGAAAACAAACATTTTAATTCATATTTACCAGATATGATTTTATTTCACATGATTCTTCCTGCAGATGTTACTGGGAGGGCAAGATTAGCTGATTTTGGCATAAGCAGACGCTTACTCAAAGGCCAAACAACTTTACGTACACGCAGTGCAGGAACCAAATGCTGGATGGCCCGAGAGACTTTAGCAGAAGAATCTGTCATATCATACAAGTCAAGCACAGACATCCAGGTAAAGTCTGAACACAAACTTGATTAACTGAAAGATGACTTGGTAAACATACCTAAACTGATAATATGTGTTGTTATTAAGGTTGCAGGCATGCTGACCTATTATATCCTGTCCAGAGGCCACCATCCATTTGGTGACATATCCTGTAAATGTGAGTCTAACATTTATGATGGGAAGTACAGTTTGGATCATGTTCAAGATGTGGTGGCAAAAGATCTCATCGAGTGGATGATCAACAAAGAGCCAAAGGACAGACCCAAAGTAGAAGAATGCTTAAACCATCCCTTCTTCTGGACTTCTGAAAAGTAAGGAAGTCATGCTGATTGATGACTGATAAATCATTTTTCCTGATTACTGGAACAAGATGTATGATTCCTGGTTTCACTGTAAAATGGCGATAGAGATGTTAATGTTGGAAAAACCTGAGCCACAGTTGATCATCCAGGACGAACCTAGTTAAGCATGCATGCTAACATTTTCTGCTAAATCCTTTTCCTACACTTTTGTTATTATATTTATAAATGTTCATTAATTCTTCTTTTGTTTATGTTTCATTTGTACTTTTTTCATATATAAAGCATAATTTGAAATTTCCAGGAAAACTGAATACCTGAGAAAGATCGGTAACAGGGGTGAGGTTGCAAAATATAGAGAGGCTGACCAGGAGCTGATTGATTTTCTTGAAAAATGTGCTGTGGACGAATCCTTTAAACAGTGGAAAAATAAGGTGACTGCAAGATCACAGATCAAATGTCTATGTTCCTAAAATCCACTTCATGACTAATGTGTTTGTTGCAGTTTCCACAAGAGCTGGTTCGGGATATGGATGGCAGAAAGCCGTACCCTGAAAACATGCTGGCATTACTGCGCTTTATACGCAATCTCCATGTGCATTAGTGAGTTAAACTATCTATCTATCTATCTACCTATCTATCTATCTATCTCTCTATCTCTCTATCTCTCTCTCTCTCTCTCTCTCTCTCTCTCTTATGTACCATACAGTAATAAAACCTTCCTTGTTCACAGTGCCAAGGAAGCAGCCCAAATTGATGTTCTGGCATTGTTTCCTGATCTCTTTGGGAGTATTTACACATTTGCAAAAAACCAGGGCTGGAATTTAAAGATACCATTAAAGGAAATGTTTCAAAGAGAAGACAGCGAGGATAGTAGCACAGTTTTGATGGTGCCATCTAAAAGCACGGAGGAGTCCCTGGGTGTCCCCGTTCAAGAGTCTCAACCCAGTCAAGTGAAAGTTGTCACCAGCCATAAAAAATAAAATAATAACTGCTAGTAGTAGCAGAGATGTCATGTCGGTGTGCCTCCTGCTGCTCTGTTAGTTCTTAAGGGATCACGACAGAAGACACTGATCTGCTGTGGTGATCCACATGTTTGCACATAGTTGTCCTTCCTTACACAACACTCCATTTTACCAGCACTAACATTGCAGTAACTTCAAGCTAGGTCTGCTCCTTAATGGAGCCACTACCAAGACCCTTAGACTGAACCAGCTAAATGGATTTTAGACACGATGTATGATTTATACTTGTGTGAAATAAGTGCCTGATGTTTTGAAAAAGAAACTATTGATTTTTAAAAGTATGAGAGAAATAGATTAGAATTACAATTGTTTGAGTCTCTTTACTCTATTATTTTAATTTTTTTTATTTTTGTGAGGGTGTGTACTGTATTTATACACAATTACGCTGCTTTTGTTTTTCTGTTTTTTTTGTGGTTGCTTATTGCTACACTTTATTTGTACTCAATTCTTTTTCTACAGTAGTAGAAACTACTACTACAGTAGTACAACATTATATTTTTATTCAGTTAATCTTCAGGTTTAATTCTACATTATATGGCGGGGTATGAGGAACAGATATAGAGACATTTTGTTGACGTCTTCAACAAATACAAAAGTTAAAAAAAATCTATTTGTTTCTTCTTTTTTTTCACAATTATAGTTTTAAATACTTCCCTTTCTTTTTTTTATTATTATCTCTTTTATTGGGACAGCTGTTGAACATAACAGTAGTTTACCTTTTTACACTTTCTTTGCTGTCACATTTTAACTTATAATTGAAAAATAAAGAAAACAAAAAAAAGAAGAGAAAAAAAAACTAAAAAACTAAAAAAAACAAAACAAAACAAACAAAACAAAAAAAAAACCAAAACTAGGGTTAGGAGGCAGCAGGGCAGGAAGGTTTACGTAGTACTCAGGGTTGTAACATCATATACAAAATCACACCTCATATGCTTAACATAGTCTGTCCATTTAGACCATATTCCGTAGAAGGTATCCCTCTGAAGTTTAAGAGAAAATGACACTTTTTCCATCGTATAGATCTCTTGTACAGAATGTATCCAGTCTTCTATCGTTGGTGGTTCAGGCTTAAGCCATCTTCTCGTAAGAGGCTTTTTACTTGCGGCCAGAAGGATATACAGGAGTCTTCTGTCATTGAAATTCAGTTTATCCGTTGGTGCATTGCACAAAAATATGGTCTCAAAAGTTGAAGGAAAAACAAATGAAAAAACATTTTGTAAATGATCATGGATTAGAGACAAATACTGGCGAATAACTTTACAGTCCCAAAAGATGTGAAAATGGTTAGCTCCGTCTCCCCCACATCTCCAACATTTATCACCAATTCCTCGATATCTTTGTTGAGCAGGGGTAATGAAAAATCTCATAATGCTTTTCCAGCAAAATTCACGCCAAACATTAGACCCAGTGGTAGCCCACTGTATCTTGCATGCGTGATCCCAACACTTCTCTGTAATTACCCTCCTTTTCCCACTTCGCTTTAATATACAGAGTGCTGTCGTTTTTACACCGCCGGATGCTGTTATATAATTTAGAAATAATTTTACTTTGCACTTCAGATTTGGTTAATAATAAGAATGTTTCTACAAATTGTAATTCGTTTAGGTTCACTTTTAAGTTTTGATTAAAATAATTTCTGATCTGTAGATATCTAAAAAAATCATCTGATCCCAAGTCATATTTACTCCTTAAAAATTCAAAGCTTTGAAATGCACCCTTATAGACAAATGAATAATAATTAGTTATACCTTTTGAAATCCAGTTTTTGAATCTATTATCATATTGATTTGGGGTAAAATCTGAATCATATGCACACCATCTTAAAACCTTAGAGGCATTTTCCAAACCACCAATGTTTATTACTTCTTTCCAAGAAGATATCATTATTTGTAGTATAGGTTTATCTGCCATATGTATTTTATTCTGCAATTTTATGTCCGATATTAAAGCTGAAACTGGTATTTCTTTTACTATTGTTCCTTCAACATCTTTCCATCCGGCGGTGTAGCCTGGACAACAGAGACAAATCAGTGGTCTTAACTGAGCTGCACAATAATATTCTCGTAGACAGGGAAGCCCACGACCTCCCTTTTCTTTCTTTAATTGGAGCATTTTATATTTAACTCTAGCTTTTTTCCCATTCCAGATATATTTTGACAGTGTTCTATCCCATGCCGCAAACTGTTTTTGTGGTATGGCAATCGGTAGAGACTGAAACAAATACAGCAGTCGTGGAAGAATATTTAATCTGATTGATTCAATCCTGGAGTGTAGGTCCAGAAATGGAATAGTGTTCCATCTTTGTATATCTGATTTTATAGATTCATTTAGAGGGGCATAGTTGGCATTGAACATTTTGGTGAAGTCACGATGTATTACCACCCCTAAATACCTAATGCTATCTGCATCCCATTTCCATTTATAACGATTCTTAATTTCGACTGGTGGTTCATAGTTTAAAGTTAATACCTGCGTTTTATTTATATTGACCTTATATCCCGATAAAGAACCATACTGTGATAGTGCTTCCATGAGATGGGGGAGTGCCTGTGAGGGACAGGTTAATGTTAAAAGTAAGTACTTCCCTTTCTGATTGTAAACAGAATAAATACGTTGGACATGCATTTTGTTTTGTGGAAATGTCCTCGGGCCTATGACAGATTCAAACTGTACAAACATGTATGTCACATAGTAATTGAGCAAATCTTTGTACTTAATGTTAAGAACCACAAGTGGAATTAGCAAATATTACGATTTTGAGATTTAAACCATGCAGGGGTTTTTTTTTCTAGCGAATGGTATTGTAAATTTGCAAAAAATATACATTACACATATTTAAGAAACATGATTTCTTATTTTGTTTCTCATCATGTTTTCTAAAGCAAAATACAAAGTAAACTGTAGATTGATTCTTTCTGTGTAAATAAATCTGTAAAACTATGACTGTAGGACGTGTCCCTTCATGGTTTTTTCTTGAATGTTAAATCTTTTCACCACAATACAAAGTAAGAAGTGAGGCCTATTTTCTTTTGTTTTTGTTATTTTGCACTTTAAAGGTCTGAGAACTAAAATATAAACTACACTTTAAATGTAATATGTTTTTCATTTTTATTTAATTGCAATTTTTATCTTATTTTTCCATAACAGTGTGTTATAAAAGGTAACATATCTAATGACATTTAATGCCATTATTGTAAAAGAAGATTTGTGTCTATGCCCATTAGACCTTCTCCAGTATTTGTTTCATAATTAATTCTAACATCTATTATGTAAGATTTCATACAGATTTAGTGTATTGGTCACATTTTAAGGGGATTATTACTTTCTTTAATATTGTATTAAAATACTGATCTCTTTTTTTTTTTTTTTTTTTTTTGGTTCTCATCTGTTGACAGAGTTTTTATTCAGATTCAGATTCAGAAGACTTTATTTATCCCCGACCCGAGGGGCAATTCAGTTACCACCATTGAAATTATTTCTTCTTTTTCACTTGTTTATTTAGCTCAGGATTGTCTTTCCTCTTCTTGACTTTAGGAACTGTTGAATTAATAGTTTTCTTAAATTAGAAATATTTCTCAGTCACCTTACAATCATGGGATCTCAGGCAACAGGCACAACCATTATACAAGTACTACTTCTATTCTACAGAAAATATGGCTGGCATTGATGAAAGTGATAAAAAAGTAAAATATGATTTAATCTATTTGGATTTATCTTTTTAAGTTAAAATATTTCTGTTCTAATAGTTTTGTGGATACAAAATAATATGACAGGTCTTGAAGGAAAGTAACACATTTACCCTCATTTGGGGCGCCTGAGGATGGATCATTGAGTTTGCCACCTACCTTGTGTCCTCATACCTGGTGGTAATGGACAGCATGTTGCCTTATCAGCACTGGGGTCTTTTGTTTGATGGTTCCACAGTGCCTCCCTCTGGCCATGATGAAGTATCACACCCCTCTGCTCTTTCTATTACAGGGAATGTCTAGAAAGCACAAACCTCTAATAATCACAGCTGAGATCATAAACTGTAGTTATCCTTCCTTCCTTTCCTTCTTCCTTCCTCTTAAGCACTTAAGGGTTGCTGGAGATGGCTTGAAGACTATCCCAGCTGTCACAATGTAAAACTCAGGGTACACACTACAGTTCACCACTCATGATCACATTCCCAATAGATGATTGTAATTCCCAAAAGAATCAACAATTAACCTAAAAAAGCGAGTTGTTGGACTGTGAGAGGGAGCCGGAGCACCCTCAGAGAACACAACATGCAAACAGCAGCCAGCAGATTCACATGCACGACCTTCTTGCTGTGAGGCAGCAGTACCAACCACTGCACCACCGTGCTGACCTCAGAGTGCAGTCGTATGGTGGAAAATGTTACTGTGGATGCTTTAGATCAGGGCTCTCAAACTCGCGGCCCATGGGCCATTTGCGGCCCGCGGGCCATTTGCGGCCCACGTCACCTCTACTTGCGGCCCGCATATTGATGTGAAGACGTTTTTTTTTTTAATTATTAAACGGAAAATGACGGCAGAGTGTTACAGGCATGGCCCTTTCAGACTGTAGCCTCATGGGCGGTGTAGTCCATGCTGCAGGGAGAACGTGTGGGACCGCCCCTCCCACTGTGTGTATGTGAGCGTGAGGGAGCGAGAAAAAGTCGAAAAGTGCGAGGTGCTACCAAGCAGAAACGGGAGATGGAAGCATGTAAATAGAAAAGTAACCACTGCAGCCAAAAAGAGTGCCCAGTTGTAAGTAAGCTATTAAGACTTGACTGTACACAGTGTTCGTGTTTTCCTCCGAAACAATAAAGTTAAAGCTGGAGCAGCCTTTCAACGCCTCTTTCTGTCTCTCGCTAGCAAAGTTGACCCAGACAGTAAAGCTAGTTCTCGGCTACGAGCCCGACACGGAACCCAAAGTATTAGCCGGAGGTCTCCTTACCACGGTTTGGAGCCGCGGACCTGGCCGAGGTAACAAGATAGTGCAAACATGTTGAGGGATTGGCTGTGTTCGTTCAGTGAGAGAAAGAAAACAATTTTCACTTGGAGTTGAAAACTAATGTGTACGCTTATACCTGCATTTTTATTTTGTTAAATACAAACAACATTGTAGCAAAAGTGCTGCCACGTGTCTGGCCAGAAAGAGCTGTTTATTTGGTAGTTCAATGAAACTACTGTACTACACTGCTGAGTGACTGCCTTCTGCTTGTCAAATACATTTCATTGCAATGTTGACCCTGTGCTAACTTGCATATGACAAATGAAACTGAAAGGCTTCAGATAGTTAAGAGTGGGGGAAAAAATTGCGTTCATGTTTGCAATTTTGTCTTGTTACACAATATTTTGAATTAAATGGAACAAACAAAACACTACATTTTAGGAAATATTAATGGGTGTTTTTGTGTTTGTTTTTTTGTACTACTTGGACACTAAAGTGGCCCTTCAATGAGATGATGGTGCCAGAAGTGGCCCGTGGCTCGTTTGAGTTTGAGACCCCTGCTTTAGATTATATTACATACAGAAAAAAGTACTGGTTTATTATTTTAGTGGGCAAAAGAGTCAAGATTGGATCTAAAGGATGTAAATGGAGAAGCACAGTGCATTTCTACTCAGTCTGAACACTCGACACAGCCTCATTCACACAGCTGCACACACATGATTAGGGGAAACTCAACGTTCAGTATCTTCTTTTTTCATCAAAAGACTTTCTCTGTATCTCTGCTCTGTTTGTTTTTGACTTGAAACACTAAATAAAAGTTTTACTACACATCTGTCTCTATTGTTTAATCAGCAGCTGTAATACTAAACTGTCCAAAATTTAAAAGTCTACATTTAGTAGATTTAGAGATATTTATTTCACCACTTTTAGTTAATGATACTTTATAAACCTATTCTGCTGTTTAACAAAGACAGTATCATCATGTTTAAAGCACTTTTAACTCTGACAGCAGCACTCAGTTCTCCTGCACATGTGTGATCTTGGAGTGAACTGAAGGTTCAGATGCATCTCTCAGGTCCTGTGTGGAGACTTTGCTGGACTTTGTCTGTCTGTTAAAGATGTGGTTTTCAGATGCTATTCAGCTGGTGTAGATAGTGGGGGTTTAGGTCTGAAACATCTTCTTTTGTCCTCCATTCATCCAGTTTCATGAGATAACGTTTTGGTACAAGGACTGGACTGAAAATGACTGAAAAGAGAAACTTTGAAAGAGTTTTAGAAGCCTGGAGGAAAAGCAGTGCTTGTTTAATCAAATGTAATAATACACATTGTTTAAATGTCCCAAAGTAAAGAGATCTCTCTGTGAACCTTTAATTCATCACCCTCTTGTGGCAGCAGCTGGCTACTGTTATTTGCACATGTGCATTGTGGTTTTTTATCCCGTTATAATTTAATACAAAACCCTTTAATTAAATTAGTGAGTTAAAGTAATATGTGAAATATTAGTGTTAGGTAAGTCCCAGAGTTCAGTTTATTGGACATTAGCTACATTTAACGAGAAGATATGAGATCCAAATATATGCTTATGTCAACACATGTTCATTTTGATGAAGTTTAGTGAGCAAATTTGAATCATCACAACAACCAAAATGTTAGCAACACATCATAAGTCATGTGGGAGCTGGGGGGGGATGTCATGTGACAACCAGTTTGGCTTCCAGAATCGTGACATCACACCCATTTAGAATCTTACCACCACTTTGGTCCTTTGATCCTTTGATCCTAAAACCTATAAGTAGGGGTGAGACGCAACAACTTTTAGTTCGTTGTTCGCAGCATTTACGTTCGCAGCATTGAAACGTTCGAGAGAGAAACCTTTCAAAACAATAGGATCCTTTTCAGAGTGACTTTTTACACTTTCCAGCATGTCTCTGAAAAAACACACAAGACAAGAAAAAGTACAGCCCAGCTCTTCTCTTCTGGCTCAAGAAGACAACATTCGAGTTCAGAAGATGTGCTTGGAAGAAATGCATGAGGAAAATCTCATGAACAAGCAACACCCGGCCCAGGCAGAGAGTTCTTTTAAGCAACAAAAGGAGATTATCTTCCTCAGAGAAGAAAATGAGAGAAAGACTGCTGAAGTAGATAAATTGCTCAGCCAGCTTCTTGAAAAGGAAGATATTCAGAAGGAGAAAGAAATGGAACTCCTAGACATGCGTGGAAGGAACTTTGAGCTCAAAGCAAAACTTGATAAAGCAATAGAAAAACTCAAAGAAATCCTCCAGCAGAAGAAAAATGAGAACGACAAGGACAAAAAGGATCGGGAGCTGCAATTAAAGCTTGATGAAGCTCTGCTAAAAAATACCGAAATCCTCCAAGAGAAGAAACGGCAGGAAATAGAACTCCAAAACTTGGGGATAAAATACAAAGCATTGCTTCAAGAGAAAAAGCAACAACCGATCAAACAGAAAGAAAGCAAGCTTGAAAGCGAGCTGAAAACAAAGCTTGATAAAGCACTGCAAAGAAATGACCAGATTCTTCAAGAAAAAGAACAACTGGAAATAAACCAGAGAGACATGTGGTGCCAACTCCAAAGCATGGAGAAAAAATGCAGAGTCCTGGAAGTAAAACTTGATAAAACTGCAGTGCACAAGCAGAAATGTCAAGAGCTGCTTCAAGAGAAAGAACAACAGGACATAAAGCAGAAAGAAGACAAACGTTTACTCCTGGGCTTTGAGAGAGAAAACCAAAAGCTGCAAGAACTTTACAAGAAAATGAACTACAAAGCAACTGAGATGGAAGGAGAGAAGGAGAAACTGCAAAAACAGTGCTCAGCAATGCAGAGTCAGCTCAATGACATGCTGACAAAAAACACCGAACTCGAGGAACTTTCCAACACCTTGAAGTGCAAAAACACTGAGGTGCAGCTGCTAAAGCAGCAGCTCGAGAAAACAAATGAAGACCTGCAGTGCAAACTTCAAGAAACCGAGAGGAAAAGTCAGCAGTTAGAAGACACTCACAACAAATTACAAGAGTGTTATACAGAGATGCAGGAGGCAAAGGTAATGCAGGAGGAAACATCTAAAGAGTTGAAAGGAAGGCTTGTAGACAAACAAGCCGAATTAGAAGAAGTGGAGAAAACATGCAGGAGACTTGAGAAGGAGAATAGCGAAACAATCGATCAGCTGAGAACGCTGATCCTAGAGAAAAAGGTTCTCGTGGAAAAGCTCCTGGAAAAGAAGAAGAAACGCTTCCGCTTCTTCTGGAGGAAGGACACTCCTGCTTTTTCTACTCTTTCTACTTTTTCCACTGCTGATGTCACCTCGTCTTCCTCCACCTCTGTTCCATCGTAATTTTGACCTCTCCTCTCCTGCCCTCTCCCTCTCTCCTGACACCTTGACACCGCTCCCTCCCCTAGCTCCCTTGAACTCCTAACACCTGTCCCATCTCCCTCCCCCCTCTCCCTCTCTTTTCACCCTCACCCCCCAACCAGTCCCGACAGTTGACTGCCCCCTCTAGAGCCTGGTTCTGTCATAGGTTTCTTCCTTTAAAGGGAGTTTTTCCTATCCACTGTCGCCTAGTGCTTGCTCAGAGGGGATTGTTGGGGTTTTCTCTCCTCTATCTCTTTCCTCCTTTCTATCCCTTTCTTTTACCCTCTACTTTACACCCACCCTCCCACCCTTCTATTTCCTCAACAATTTAATAATAAACACAATTGGCTGCATTTTAAATGTGTCTGATCAATGTCTTCATTCAAGAATGAATTGTCTTTGTTACGGAGTCATGTGTATTTTGTGTTTTCCTCGGGCTGGTGATCCTCACGGTTGTTCAGCCAAGAATTCCAGATTAGCAGCAATACCTTCAATTCATTGACATTTGCAAGCATTCCTTTATACACAGCATTTCAGTCAGGTTGAGGTCTGGCCCTTCCAAACAAGTCATACTTGTTTGGTCTTTTTCTAATTAAACTGTCATGAACGTTAACATTTAACATGCTGTCTGAGGCCTGTAGAGGCTCGTTGCCTCATTGGCTAATGCACAAGTTTAATTCAAGGTAAGCAGAGTTTTATTGTCAACCCAACAACATGCACTCAAGTATACAGTGCGACGAAATATCATCGTCCTGGATCAAAGGTGCAAACTGTAAAAATAAAATGGGAAAATTCAAATATACATACATACTTACAACTATTCAGAAATAAGATCATCTAAGAGTAAGTACAACAGTATTGTACTTGAATACAGAGAGAGTAAGAATTGAAATCAATGAGAATAAATAAATACAATAGTACACAGAATAAATACAATAGACAGAGTCGATCAGTACAATACAGGGTAGTGCAAGAATTGGTTGTGAAAGGAGAGTGTTATGTAGTCCAAGAAGTGTGTGGAGAAGAGAGTTCAGTGTGGAGGAGCGCAGCATGGTGTTCAGGAGCCGGACTGGTTTGGGGGAAAATCCCATTGCACAATCTTGCCGACCTGCTCCTGATGACGCAGAGTCGTCTTCTGGATTGAGGGGTGGTAAGCAGTTGGTGGAAAAGGTGATGCGGGTCAGCTATGATGCTTGTGGCTTTCCCAGTGCGGCGTGAGGTGTAAATAGCGGGTTAGGATGCTCTGTATGGTACCTCTGTAGAAGGTGTTAAAGATGGGTTTGGGGATGTGCACCTTCTTCAGTCGCCTCTTGAAATGCAGTCGCTGCTGAGCTCTTTTTGTCACTGATTTGGTTTTTGCTGGTCCAGGACAGGTCCAGGGGCGGATCTAGAGAAATTTTCCTAGGGTGGCATGGAAATCAAATGGGGAGGCAGAATCTGGTAGTCTTTTTAAAAACACATATGCAGGTGTTACATATGGTTAAAAGGGTTAATATGCAGTAAGTATACACATGTTTCATATAAATATGGTCTATAACTTAATTATTTTCTATAGCCCACAATTAAATATTTCAGTTACATTAAAAAAATTTAATTTTTATTTTATGTACTGTATAATAAATAAATATGTACCCAATAAGTATAAAATCCAGAAAGCTACACAACATTGGGCAAACTTAAGTCTAACTAAATCCTAGTAATATTTATGTTTTCTTTTTACTGTAAAAACCACAGACATGTTTAGTAAATTATTTTTCATAACTTGAAATGCAAATATAAATTGTAAATTTGTAAAAAAAAAAAATTATGTAAACATTTTGTAAATAATAAAATTATATGCAACTATTCATCTAAAAATGCAGCCAATGCACCGGCGTTGGTTTTTTTGTAAAGCCATTTAAAAATACTGCTTAATTAAAGTGAGAGAACAATCATGTGTCACAATAAGACGCCCCACAAATTTTTTCTGCCAAAAAAAGAAAAGAACAAAAACTGTCTACCACAAGACAGAGAAGAACATCACAGGGAGAAACCCTGCAGGCCTGACAGCAGGAGGTGTATCACTCCTTCTGTTTTCCACCTGGAGACAGTGTTCACACTGCATCCTCACGCTGCTGCAGGATTGCTCTCCCCCGCTTCAGGACACCTACACCAGGAGATGCCGGACTAGAGCAGCGCAGATACTGAAGGACCCGTCCCATCCTGGCAACATCATCCATAAGTGACTTGAGACAGGACTCTCTTCCAGACACTCTAAACCCACCGGCACAATGTACATTTCAAATTCCTTTAATTTTAAATATGTTTATATTTTCTATTCTGTAAAATAGTCAGATTGTCTATTCTTATTTAATTCACTTAATGTACAGAATTCAGATAGTTAAGAGTGGGAAAAAAAATTGCGTTCATGTTTGCAATTTTGTCTTGTTACACAATATTTTGAATTAAATGGAACAAACAAAACACCACATTTTAGGAAATATTAATGGGTGTTTTTGTGTTTGTTTTTTTGTACTACTTGGACACTAAAGTGGCCCTTCAATGAGATGATGGTGCCAGAAGTGGCCCGTGGCTCATTTGAGTTTGAGACCCCTGCTTTAGATTATATTACATACAGAAAAAAGTACTGGTTTATTATTTTAGTGGGCAAAAGAGTCAAGATTGGATCTAAAGGATGTAAATGGAGAAGCACAGTGCATTTCTACTCAGTCTGAACACTCGACACAGCCTCATTCACACAGCTGCACACACATGATTAGGGGAAACTCAACGTTCAGTATCTTCTTTTTTCATCAAAAGACTTTCTCTGTATCTCTGCTCTGTTTGTTTTTGACTTGAAACACTAAATAAAAGTTTTACTACACATCTGTCTCTATTGTTTAATCAGCAGCTGTAATACTAAACTGTCCAAAATTTAAAAGTCTACATTTAGTAGATTTAGAGATATTTATTTCACCACTTTTAGTTAATGATACTTTATAAACCTATTCTGCTGTTTAACAAAGACAGTATCATCATGTTTAAAGCACTTTTAAATCTGACAGCAGCACTCAGTTCTCCTGCACATGTGTGATCTTGGAGTGAACTGAAGGTTCAGATGCATCTCTCAGGTCCTGTGTGGAGACTTTGCTGGACTTTGTCTGTCTGTTAAAGATGTGGTTTTCAGATGCTATTCAGCTGGTGTAGATAGTGGGGGTTTAGGTCTGAAACATCTTCTTTTGTCCTCCATTCATCCAGTTTCATGAGATAACTTTTTGGTACAAGGACTGGACTGAAAATGACTGAAAAGAGAAACTTTGAAAGAGTTTTAGAAACCTGGAGGAAAAGCAGTGCTTGTTTAATCAAATGTAATAATACACATTGTTTAAATGTCCCAAAGTAAAGAGATCTCTCTGTGAACCTTTAATTCATCACCCTCTTGTGGCAGCAGCTGGCTACTGTTATTTGCACATGTGCATTGTGGTTTTTTATCCCGTTATAATTTAATACAAAACCCTTTAATTAAATTAGTGAGTTAAAGTAATATGTGAAATATTAGTGTTAGGTAAGTCCCAGAGTTCAGTTTATTGGACATTAGCTACATTTAACGAGAAGATATGAGATCCAAATATATGCTTATGTCAACACATGTTCATTTTGATGAAGTTTAGTGAGCAAATTTGAATCATCACAACAACCAAAATGTTAGCAACACATCATAAGTCATGTGGGAGCTGGGGGGGATGTCATGTGACAACCAGTTTGGCTCCCAGAATCGTGACATCACACCCATTTAGAATCTTACCACCACTTTGGTCCTTTGATCCTTTGATCCTAAAACCTATAAGTAGGGGTGAGACGCAACAACTTTTAGTTCGTTGTTCGCAGCATTTACGTTCGCAGCATTGAAACATTCGAGAGAGAAACCTTTCAAAACAATAGGATCCTTTTCAGAGCGACTTTTTACACTTTCCAGCATGTCTCTGAAAAAACACACAAGACAAGAAAAAGTACAGCCCAGCTCTTCTCTTCTGGCTCAAGAAGACAACATTCGAGTTCAGAAGATGTGCTTGGAAAAAATGCATGAGGAAAATCTCATGAACAAGCAACACCCGGCCCAGGCAGAGAGTTCTTTTAAGCAACAAAAGGAGATTATCTTCCTCAGAGAAGAAAATGAGAGAAAGACTGCTGAAGTAGATAAATTGCTCAGCCAGCTTCTTGAAAAGGAAGATATTCAGAAGGAGAAAGAAATGGAACTCCTAGACATGCGTGGAAGGAACTTTGAGCTCAAAGCAAAGCTTGATAAAGCAATAGAAAAACTCAAAGAAATCCTCCAGCAGAAGAAAGATGAGAAAGACAAGGACAAAAAGGATCGGGAGCTGCAATTAAAGCTTGATGAAGCTCTGCTAAAAAATACCGAAATCCTCCAAGAGAAGAAACGGCAGGAAATAGAACTCCAAAACTTGGGGATAAAATACAAAGCATTGCTTCAAGAGAAAAAGCAACAACCGATCAAACAGAAAGAAAGCAAGCTTGAAAGCGAGCTGAAAACAAAGCTTGATAAAGCACTGCAAAGAAATGACCAGATTCTTCAAGAAAAAGAACAACTGGAAATAAACCAGAGAGACATGCGGTGCAAACTCCAAAGCATGGAGGAAAAATGCAGAGTCCTGGAAGTAAAACTTGATAAAACTGCAGTGCACAAGCAGAAATATCAAGAGCTGCTTCAAGAGAAAGAACAACAGGACATAAAGCAGAAAGAAGACAAACGTTTACTCCTGGGCTTTGAGAGAGAAAACCAAAAGCTGCAAGGACTTTACAAGAAAATGAACTACAAAGCAACTGAGATGGAAGGAGAGAAGGAGAAACTGCAAAAACAGTGCTCAGCGATGCAGAGTCAGCTCAATGACATGCTGACAAAAAACACCAAACTCGAGGAACTTTCCAACACCTTGAAGTGCAAAAACACTGAGGTGCAGCTGCTAAAGCAGCAGCTCGAGAAAACAAATGAAGACCTGCAGTGCAAACTTCAAGAAACCGAGAGGAAAAGTCAGCAGTTAGAAGACACTCACAACAAATTACAAGAGTGTTATACAGAGATGCAGGAGGCAAAGGTAATGCAGGAGGAAACATCTAAAGAGTTGAAAGGAAGGCTTGAAGACAAACAAGCCGAATTAGAAGAAGTGGAGAAAACATGCAGGAGACTTGAGAAGGAGAATAGCGAAACAATCGATCAGCTGAGAACGCTGATCCTAGAGAAAAAGGTTCTCGTGGAAAAGCTCCTGGAAAAGAAGAAGAAACGCTTCCGCTTCTTCTGGAGGAAGGACACTCCTGCTTTTTCTACTCTTTCTACTTTTTCCACTGCTGATGTCACCTCGTCTTCCTCCACCTCTGTTCCATCGTAATTTTGACCTCCCCTCTCCTGCCCTCTCCCTCTCTCCTGACACCTTGACACCTCTCCCTCCCCTAGCTCCCTTGAACTCCTAACACCTGTCCCATCTCCCTCTCCCTCTCTTTTCACCCTCACCCCCCAACCAGTCCCGACAGTTGACTGCCCCCTCTAGAGCCTGGTTCTGTCATAGGTTTCTTCCTTTCAAGGGAGTTTTTCCTATCCACTGTCGCCTAGTGCTTGCTCAGAGGGGATTGTTGGGGTTTTCTCTCCTCTATCTCTTTCCTCCTTTCTATCCCTTTCTTTTACCCTCTACTTTACACCCACCCTCCCACCCTTCTATTTCCTCAACAATTTAATAATAAACACAATTGGCTGCATTTTAAATGTGTCTGATCAACGTCTTCATTCAAGAATGAATTGTCTTTGTTACGGAGTCATGTGTATTTTGTGTTTTCCTCGGGCTGGTGATCCTCACGGTTGTTCAGCCAAGAATTCCAGATTAGCAGCAATACCTTCAATTCATTGACATTTGCAAGCATTCCTTTATACACAGCATTTCAGTCAGGTTGAGGTCTGGCCTGCTCGCTGCATACATGCTACTACTGTACATTCACCTAATGTATATATTATATATATAATGTTCTTCCTATATACCCCCCCCACCCCACCCCAAATAAAGAACCTTGCACCTTGAACCTTGAACCTCACTGATACACAAAACAAAACGACTACACAACACACTAACTAACACACCAAATGTACGCTAAACGTCACAAATCTCGAACATCTCAAAACTCGTTCGCTCTCTCTCTCTCTCACTCGATCACTCGCTCTGTCTCGCTGCCGTTTACATCACCTGGGCTGAGGCAGTCCAAAAATCCCACTTTGATCAATCAAGTGTTTTTCGGATATTCTGCCACCCCAACCATTTGATATAAAGGAAACTCTCCCTGGTGTGACACCAGTTGAATGTTTCATTGTATAACAATGTTTGTAATCAGAGTATGTTTCTGACCTCGCTTTCAGGTCTTTAGGTTTTCAATGAAATATTCAAAGCAGTCAATAATACAGGCACATCTGCAAAGAACATCTCAATAACAAACAGAAAAGAAAGGGAAATACAGCAAAAATACTTGATCAGTTCTAAATTCATTGAACTAAGATTAAGTGATAGATAGATAGCTCTTCTCTATACAGTGATATTTGTTCCTGTGTAAGGGACACTCCAAGCTTTGACCTGCCAGCATCTTTGCTTTAGTGAGAAAAAGAACCCATGTTGTTCATCAAAGGGAGTGAAGCAGCCAGCACATTTGATTTCTGGTAATTAGACGTTGTAAACTAAAACTTGAGAGAACAACAGAAGCTCATATAACCCATCGTAAATAAGGAAAAATTCCAAAGTTAATGAGCTCCTAATTACTGGCAGTGTTTACATGTATGTGCAAATAATCCTATTGTTATTATTATATAAAGAGATTTTATCAAAGATGAATTCACCAGCTGTCCAGCTTGTAATGTAAATAAGGAACAGGAGAGATAAGATGAACAGAGCTGACACAAGCTCGCTCTCTTGTTCTGGTGCTTCTGTCATCACTGTTAGAATTAAAACAATCTATCAGGTTTAAACAACAACATGTCAGGGAAATAAATAAGGAACTCAAACACACACACACACACACAATTTTTAATCTTTGCAACCATCATACTTTACTCATCTTCCCCTTTTTGTTTATAGAGGAAGAACCGTTGTGCTGTACTGATGAAGAATGACAACATGATGAGGTGGTGTGTTTGAAATGCTCTCTATACTCTGTTGTCCTTTCACTTTCTTTCAGCTTTCATTTTCACTAAAGTCTTTTTCTAGATCACTTTATAGGAATAGGGGCCAACTGGTTATTTTTGTGAGTGAAAGCACTCAATAAACCACAAAAAATCATATTGTAAGGTTTCTTAATATCACTTTAGTAAGACTTCCCAATAACCATCATAAATGAATTGTAAATTATAGCACACTGTTGAAAAGAAATAGGAACTCCTAATTGTTACTACAGGGATATGAATCTGAGGAGCACTGCTTACAGAAGTACCACCAGTGAGCATGTTTGATGTTCATGTCTCTGACAAAACTATAAGAAAAGCACTCTATGAGGATGGCATGAAGTCCATCAGTGTGTTCACAGACCAGTGACCAGATCATTTGGCATTTGTGTGAGAACACCTGACCCTGCTGTTATCTTTGAAGAGAATGGCACAAAAAGCAGGTCTGACAAGTTTCGGATCCCATCTTTGATGCAACCATCTGTTTGGTATCATATTTCTGAAAGTAATTAGGAGGAACTGAGTGATTGCGCTACAAAAATCTGCACGCTACTCTTATCTGAATCTTATTCCACTAACTTCTTCAAGTATGTTTTAAAACAAACAAAGATAACAACATGAATGTGTACAAAACATAGTACTATTGTATTGTGCACATTAAATTATGCATCTAATGTCAGTGTCACTGATTATTTATATAATATGAAAGGGAGCAAATAATATACACAGTGTTTTTATAGCATGTCATGCAGAATTACACATTATTTTTTTACTCTTTGTAGTTTTGCCTCACTGCACCACAACAGTTAACTTTAAACTAAACAATCAAGATCTGAAGTGCAGAATATTACTTTAATTCAGCTGAAGTATTGCAGTAACTGTTAATTACAGCAGTCTTTACACACAGTCAACCAGTTTCAGCAGCTCACTAACAATAAGTTTTGTTGACTCTTAGTTGAAGTACATAATGTTTGTACATTATTGTATATTTTATGTCTACTTATATGAGTTTTTGTAGCAGAAAAATTAATCATTTTTACATCATATATATTTATAATAGTAAATGGCCTGTATTTGTATAGCGCGTTACTTAGTCCCTATGGACCCCAAAGTGCTTTAAACTACATTCAGTCATCCACCCATTCACACACTGGTGATGGTAAGCTACGTTGTAGCCACAGCCACCCTGGGGCGCACTGACAGAGGCGAGGCTGCCGGACACTGGCGCCACCGGGCCCTCTGACCACCACCAGTAGGCAACGGGTGAAGTGTCTTGCCCAAGGACACAACGACCGAGACTGTCGGAGCCGGGGCTCGAACCGGCAACCTTCCGATTACAAGAAAGAAACTGCCAACTCTTGAGCCACGATCGCCCCGTAATAACAGAGCAGCTAATAGAACTATAACAATTATTATTATGATCATATGAAATTTTATGTATTAGTAAATATTTGTTATGAATTTTGCTAGTTCTCTTTTCCAGGATGTCCAGGATTTTCCAGGATTTACAAGTCAAATAAGATGTGGTGTTTTTTTGTGGTCTGTAATGTGATTGAGTATAACACTGCACTAAACTCACCTTGTAACACCAGTATAAAGCATCCACACACAAACGCACACACACACACTAGAGAAAAATCAGCAACTGCTTCTGTCTTTAATTACAAATGTCGCAATTTGCAGAAACACCCAATAATACCAGTTTTATCATTAACTGTCAGATTTAATATGATTTCTAAATAGGCAAAAATCTCAGTTTAGTGTTTTGTGTTTGCATTAAACCTGATATAACAAACACAATGAAAAAGTGTGACAAAACGATTCTTGTCAGAGTTTACAAGTCAAGTGTTCAGTTAGCTTTGATTTAGAAGCAGCACAGTATGAAAGAGAAGTTTTACAGATACAGAACATTTAATACCAGAGACAGACGCTGACTAACATGCTACAGTTCATCTTTATTATTTTCTAGTTGTGTTAGTGTTGCCATCACACTGCGTAGTTTCTCTTCATTGTCATTGATTTCTGCAGCTGTTGTCTCAAAGTATGTATTCAGGTACTCCTTGCTGGCTCCCACCAAAGTCTTTAGGTCTTCCATTAAATCTAGCAATGGTGTAAGCAGTGATGGAAAAATTTTCATTGACTTTATAAGTTCGAACAAAGGATCCATGAGACGTTTAACATCATCAAGAATAACTGGAACATAGGCTCTGTCTAAATTATTTTCAGCCTGGAAGACAAAAATAAACCAAATTAATGTAACAAAATATACAAAAATAAGTAACTATGTGCAAAAAGACTTGTATAATGGAAAATTATGTTTGGATTTAGTTATCATAGCAATACATATTTTTCTGTTAGCACTCTGTCAATATCCATGTCCACAACATCGTTGACAGACTCACCTTCCTTCTCGCTGTTTCCTTTTGTAATGTTTCAACGTTTCCCTTCAGCTCCTCCTGCAAAACCAGAAAGAACATCAACAAACACGCGCGTGAAACATGTAACTGTGACAAAATGAGCATTTTAAAAGTAAAGAGGAAAGCTTAACCATTAATCGGTCTGTAAAAGTGTTTAATTAGAAATTAAATTCTCTATTAAAACAACAACAAAAAAAGAAAATTAATAACCAGTTTACCAGTTCGTCCTTGTTTATCAGTGCACTTGAAAGATGGAGCACACACAGCAGAGTCAAAATCATAACTAAGCCTTTGGTAGTTGTGACACCACTCATGGTCAACTGTGCTGCTGCCATCAAAGTTTCTGAAACACATTAAAAAGTATCAATAAAGTTTTAAAGAAATAAAGATTTCCAAAGAAATGTACAAAGAGAACTTTCTAAGTTTAAGTAGAGATGTTGCATGAAAATCTGCCTGCAATATTTTTTAATGGTACAATGTTGCTGTTCTTACCTGCCAGTGACAAAAGAACTGATGAATGCTGACATGAAGGACTGACACACACAAACTCACACACAGAGTGGCCCCTCCTCTATGACACGGCTCAGCTGTGGGTGGGTCAAAGTACTTCTTTCGTTTCAATTCCAAAAAGTCACGTTCTGCTGTTCTGCATTACATGAAAATATCAACTTCATTTACAGGAACTACTGAGATCTTGAAAGACATTCCACAGAGAACGAAACGAAACAGAAACTTGCAGAAATATTCAGAATATGCATGTGGGTTGATGGGTTCATACTAGCTGTCTGTCATCCTGTAACAGATAGCTTGTATTGTCATAGTCATAGTTACGCACATAATTCCTTCATTTTCTGTTTCATCACTAGGGATGGGTATCGAAAACCGGTTCTTGTTGAGAACCGGTTCCCACTGTTTCAATTCCTTGGAATTGTTTGCCATTTTTGCAAACGATTCCCTTCTCGATTCCAGTCGCCCCAAATGACGTCACCACGTTGCGGAGCATCATTTACCTGGCAGGAAACACGGCGCCTAAGCGGCTCAAACGCTCAAAAGTTTGGTTATACTTTACGAAAACGGATGACAACAGGGCGACTTGCAATACTTGCAAAGTAGATATTTCATTTAAGGGAGGAAACACTACGAATATGCAAAAGCATTTGCTCACAAAACACGTGATGACCTTAAATGAATGTCGTGTTTTTAATTCCGCTCCGGACTCGTGAATCTCAACCCAGCAGCAGCGGTAACGTTTGCACGTCCTCTCCCGTTAATGCAGCAGGTAAATAATCAACTAACAGTGCATATTATGTTAGCGCGATCTGCCTTATTACAAAACCTGCCATTACTGTGCATTTAGGTGACCATGATGAGAGAGACAGAGTCTGGCTGGCTCAGATGCTGGCAGTTCTCGCTGCAGTTTACCGGTAGCGTCTCCTTTCAGGCCAGGATAGACGAATGTCACCGAGCAGTGACTAAGTTTGTGGTCAAAGGCTTGCACCTATTTACCACAGCAGATGATTTTCAGTAAGTGAATGTGTTTAATTGTAGGCAGGGACATTACTGGATATTCTTGTGTAACTGCTACAGAATAATTTATGTTATACTTTGTTATTGCTACAGAAGAATATTTATTTTATTATTTCACATTTACAGTTTTTTTCCTGGGGAACCTGTGACACCCAATTGAAGAGCCGTAGGCTGGATCTCTTAAGATCTTGCTGTTGGTCTTGTAAGGCCATGTTACTCCTAAATTTCTATCTTGTTCAAAGAGAAGATATAAAACAAAGTTCTAAGCTAATCGACCTTAGTGTTCTCCTTTTTTTAAAAAAGAATCGATAAAGAATCGAATCGTTAAACAGAATCGAAAATGGAATCGGAATCGTGAAAATCTTATCAATACCCATCCCTATTCATCACTGTGAAAAGGCCTCAAACACCTAGTTAAAAATGTTATAAATTAAAAATTGGTCTAATACAGACAACTTCTATTTCAGTATAAACTGACACGTCAGTGGTTTAACATTTGTATCTGTGAGTGTATGTTCAGACGTTCGGACTGCAGACATTACAGCATGTCTTAAAATGATTGGTGCAAATGCTTCAAATTGTTTTAGGGACAAACAGCTACAATAAATACAGTTTGAATACTCACCAACACTAATGGGCCTTTGCATTGAGAATCGGAGACAACTGCTTTCCACAGGGAGAGTATCAGATATAAGGAAGGATAACTCTTTATTGTCATCGCACAATCATATTTCGTACAATTGTACAACAAAATTGGCACTAAGCACAACTAAACACAACACAACACAGTAAAGTAGATTTTTAAAAATTCCCAAGAAAGCTATGAGCAAAAAAAGGTATTGGCTTAATAAATGAAACGATGCACAATATTGCCCCAAAAAGTCCAAGGAGGTAGCCAATCAGGTCAACTGTTAGTATTGATGAGGGCTATTGCTCTTGTTGTAAAATCTGTACTTGAGTTTGTTTGTCCGCGACCTCAGCAGCCTGAATCTCCTGCCAGAGTGCAGCAGCTTAACCACCCGGTGTCCTGGGTGTGAGAAATCCTGTAGCCATCTTGAGACAGCGAGTGCTGTACAGGTCCTTCACGGAGGGAAGAGGATGTCTGATGATTTTTTGAGCCATATTAATGACCCTTTGAAGTGGCTTTTTGTGTGCCATGCTGCAGCTGGAGAACCATACAGAGTTGCAGGATGTCAGCATGCGTTTAATGGAGCAACAGTAGAAGATGATCAGTCTGTAAATCTGTAAAATATGAAAATTATGTGTCAGATTTGAGGTCGTTTCGGGAGTACATCCAGGATTCATTTTCCTTCTTAAATGTGAAAATAAACAAATATTCAATCTGTTGGTGAAGCATGAAAGAAATAAAGTGATTCTTTACATGTTCGTGTAAAGTAGCTGGAAGTCATGTGACTTCAGACACAGTAAATTTGGGCAAATATAAATTTAAACATCCAATTCTAACATATAATTCTGGTGGCGACATATTCAAATAACTTCTACTTACATATAGTTGTTTGAACTGATGCTCTCTGAATCTGCAGATGTTTGGAAATGGGGAGACTTACCCGACTTTTGTAAATCTAAAATTCTCCTTCTTACATCTTTACTGGGTTTCTTTGACTTTATGATTGTTATAAGCACTGTTCAATCCGATTACTGTTGTCAAACAAAGTTTGTTTATGCTGGCGAGGAGAAACTACTGCATGAGGTCAAGCACGACAGCAAGAAATTATAAGACCTTGGCTTCGTCAAGTTAAACCCCATCACAGCATAATGGAATCTCAACAGTGATAAGAATTTGGACAGGAACCCCCAGATGAAGGTGGAGGTTTGGATGGACTCTGAACGACCAGCGTGTGGTGAAGTTGGGGAGGAGGTGGGTTACATAAATGGGAGTCTAAAAGGCAGAATAAGACAGAGAGATTTAAAGTTCCCAGAGTGGAGGCTGGCTGCCTCGGAGAAGTTGAGCAAGAAGCTGATTAGAACAGAGCAATGATGTCAGCATTGAGTTTGACAATTATGATATAACATGTGGACAGCAACAAAAACAATGTAATATTATATCAAAACTCATCCAGTTAGTGCATCTACCTTTATAATCAAATTTAGCTGTAATGTTTAGACAGAAGTGCTAACCAGTTTTAAAATTATTGAAATGCAAAAGAAGTTATTTTACACACTAGAAGCAGAAAGCAGACTCAGTGTCATGTGTGGGCTGTGTGCAGGCTGGAGTGGCGGTAAGGAGGATCCAAAAGTGCAGACTCAAAACAAAGATTTATTACTAATTAACAAAAACAGAAAACTGGCTAAACTGGGAATACAGAAACTAAACTGGCAGGAAGATGGACAGAACACACAGCATGGGATGATGGAGATCACAACACAGACAAAGGAGAACTCAGGGCTTAAATATACAGAGGAGCAATCAGGGAATGGGAAACAGGAGGGAAACACAGCTGGGACAAATCAGGGCTAACGAGACAAGGGCAGCAAAACCAGATACATTAACATGAGACACACACTCTCAAAGTAAAACAGGAAACATAACACAGAGACGTGGACTTGACACGGGGACACAGCAGACGGGAAAAGAGCAACTACACAGAACAGAAACCAGAAGGCAGAACTCTGACAAAGAAACCAAAAGACTAGAAATGATCAATAATATCAAAATCAAAGTTCAATAATAATGTAAACTCAAAACTCTGGGTCGATGACGAAGGTCTAACACTCAACTCTCATATGTGAGTTTGTGTATCTGAATAAGACCCCAGCTTACAAATCCAACAACTTCTTAAAGTTGCACTTTATATGTTTAAAACTAAAACTTAACTCTGAAAACAAAATGTAAAGTTAATGCTACTTTTTAATTAAATGTACAAATGAAACTGAAAAGTTAGATTTTGTTGTACACAAAGAAAATAAGATAAGATAACTCTTTATTGTCATTGCACAGTCATACATAGTACAGTAGTACAATGAAATTGGAAAACTGTCCTACGTCGGCACTACATATAACACAACACGACACGATATGACACATCACAACACAACACAAACAACACAGCACAGTATATTAACTTAGTAATAAAAAAAGAAGAATACGTGTATGTGTATTGCACACTGTGACAGTGTCGATGACACGGTGGAGAAGTTTCCTTGAATCTTATCTGGATTGTTTGATTTAAAACATTACACTGTGGGGCTGTACAAAGGTAAAATAGAAGGGAAGTGAGTAAATAAATAGATAAAAATAAAATGAAGAAATACATTAATTATCCAAATACTTAGAAAAAACATTATGACTGCCATCATCTCTGTTGTAAGTGGGCAGGATGGTACAGTTTCTACAAGCAGCACCAGCTCTGATTTCTTGTTTTTACTTTAGGGTTTGACAAAGAAAACTCAAGAACATTTTTTCACATGATACATTTATTTAGATAACATACAAATGTATAATGTTTAAACATATAATTGATTAACAGTAATGAATCACTGATCAATATCAGGAAAGCAAAAGACATTCTCTGTTTACTACAACATTGTGCCAAATTAATTTAATAAAGTTACATATGTATAACTTCATGAGGACATAAGCTCCTCATCGCACCCAGTTTCTTTTCTGAGTTCTCTAATTTTGCAGCAAACTCATCTTCTTGTATATGTAAGTTCTCACATTCTTCAACATGTGCAAACAGATGTTAACGATTGGGCTATCAGGCGATAATCTCTTCACCATTTCCAGCTGACGAGTGCTTTTGTCATACATTTCCTCAAAACCTGATGCTGCTATTCTGTACATGTATTTTGCCTGAATGAGAAAAATAAAAGTTTTAGCAGAATCGCTAAATCAAATCACTAATTATCAGATCACTAAAGCTATGCTGATGTTATTGGAGTCTTTTGTTAGTAATGTGATGAATTAAACACTTTCTCAGCCAAAGTGTGAGTAACTTGGAGACTAACTCACCTTTAGCCTTTGTTCTTCTTTTATTGCTTTGTGCAGGGTTTCCTTGAATAGTTTCTGAAAATTTCCCAGAAAGAAGCAGAGCATAGTGAGTGTGACAGCCGCTTGAAGAACACATTGAAAACCACAAAGGTTAAGGAAACATTAGCATTTACCAGTTGCTCCTTGTCATTCAGTGAACTTGACAGATCAAACAGTTTTGTGATTGTTTCCCGTCTATATTTGTCTTCTGCCTGATGGAAAAAATAGCACATATAAATTTACTAGATTATTCTGCATCATATACACTGCAGTTACTATACTTTCAGTATATCACTATAGACAGTTCAATGTAAAATGCACTCATTAAGTAAATACACAGCAGATTTTAAAAACTAATTCGGAGCCTGAGTGACCCACCTTCCAACTTTCTGCGTCTTTTATCGCTGTTTTCATCTGCTCAAGCATCTATAGTCCATTTCAAATAAAGAAAAAAAATAACAGCAGTTAATGAGCTTGTAATTGTACATGTACACAGAAGCGTGTAATTGTTGTATCATAAAAGGGAAATCAGAAAGAATGAGATCACCAGTTGGCCCTGAGGATACAGGGAATTCGCGACTGAAACGAGACACAGCAGAGAGAAGATGAGAAACAAGCCTCTGGCACGAGCTGGTCCCCTGGTTCTGGAAAAATCTGCTGCTGCCATCGCTTGTAAAAGTGGAACAATGCTCATCTTGAGAAAAGGTTGAGAAAACAGAGAAATTTGGAGCAAACAAAGAACAATTGATGTTTGTGCTAATTATATATATATATATATATATATATATATATATATATATATATATATATATACATATATATATATATATATATATATCTTCTTACCTGCTGTGTGAATTTAGGAAGAGCTGCTGTACCGTACAGGCGAAGAATGAAAACATAATGAGATAACATGCTGCAAATGCTTTGTATGCCATGTGACTTAACTCAGCCCACCTCTCTCACGTGTGAGCAGCCCTTTCACTTTTGTTTTCGTCTTTTGTTTTTGTCTAGTCTGCTTTATAGGAATAGAAGCCCATCATTTATTGTTAGGACATAACATGACAAAACACGTTTTTCTACTTCAAGCTCTTCCCTTGAGTGTTTAATAAGTGCCAGTAAAGTTTGGATTATATTACTTATTTGAGCCATTTCCTTTAATTAAAAATTACAATTAAAATCCAAGCAGATAAAAAGCTATAATGAATATATTCTGATGGCACTTTTTGTAGTTGTCAGTACTGATAACTGAGTCTGTTCTCTGGTGAAATGATAACTAGTTCAGTCAGTTTAAAATTCATGTATTTTAGCAACTAAACAGGGGAGTGCAGATCTGCAAAAATGTCTTTATCAGCTGGTCATTTTCCACTGTTACTTTTAGACAAATGGGTTTGATGCACATTACAGACCTTTATCAAATCACCATTTGAAACCAACATCTTTGTATGCATGAATATATGGGTTAATCGGTAGTGCATAACAAATACAGAGTATGATACACATAAAAACAATTGCACAGTTATAGCAATAATACATAGAAAAAGCAGATCTGACAAGTTATGGAATGTTTCAATGATTATTATCTTGTTAGTATCATGTTTCTGTAAGCAGACAGGGAGAACTGTGTGGTGCCTACTTATATTTGTTTTCTTTTGGTACAGTACGACTCAGTAACTCTCAACCTGCTATAGTAGTTACATACTTCTAATTCTTTCAGTTTAAGGGAAGAAAGAAAATAGTATATAGTATGCTTTTATAAAGCATGTCTGCTATATGCATTCGAATGATAGAAGATGAGGAAAGAGTAAAAAAAAAGTACACACAGAGCAATTAGTATGATATAATTTATTTCAACTAGGACAATTATTTAGGGCTAGCCCTCATTGTTGTTGTTCAGAATTCGAAGTTAAATAGAAGGGGGAAAATAACAGACAATCCAAGACACAAATAAAAGGGAACACAGTAAGATAACAATATGTGAATACAAGTTTCTATTTTGTTTTTTTAACACAAGTTAGTAAAAAGTACTTTTTTCTAAGTTTGAGTTTAATACCACCTGGATTACCAGTCTAATGTGCAAACTGCAAAAATGGCTGCTTCCCAATGAGAACGGCATAGATAACATGTGGCTGTCATTTCTCTTACAGAAAACCACTCAGTCCTTTCATATTTAATAATTCTTATTCTTATTATTTGTTTCATATTATTATTTATTTTAAAGACATTATACAGTAAGTTTTAAAGTTTATTCCATTGACTTTTAGGATGATTTTCATGTTTTCCACTTTTGTTTCCCCGTTTTCACCATTTTTCTTCTTCCTCTCCGCCTATTGGGATGCTGGTTCTCTCAATAAAGCGTCTCAAACTATTTACTACGTCCATCATTGCAGGAAAATCATCAAAAAATGATGATGTCTTTATTAGTTCTTCCAAAGATTGAAGAAACTGTAGTTTTTCATCAAGTTCACTTGCTTGTTTCTTCTTGTATTCTGCCTGAAGAAGAAAACAACATTTATTTTTAGAAAAAGTCTAATTTACCTTTACAGTCAGACCGAGTCACATTTCTCTTAGTGTGCACTGATATCACATCACTGCAAATGCACTGATACGCAGTTGTTGTTTCCTGCATCACCAAATTTGACTGATAACATGCAATAGACATGAAACTGAGCAAACGAACTTCCGTCCGGCTGCTTTTGCTTTTTCTGATTTCCTAAGTTGATCTAAGAAACGCTTCTGAATTTTTTGAAATTTGCAAAAACAGGATGCGTCAGTTCAAACTGTGATTTGCTTATAATGACTTAAATAGTGTCTGTAGTTTTACATTTGCAAATAAATGTTTCATAGAAGTACCTTCAGCAACAATTAATTCAGCAGTCACTTTGTTCTTACTTTCGTCAGTGAATTTGTGACATAAACCAGGGACAGCAGAAAGATGAGGATTAAAACGTTGCTGTTTCTGACACCAGCCAGTCCTCTGCTTCTGAACGCTGCTGCTGCCATCACTGTGGAAATAAAAACAACATTTGAGCTTGAGAGAAAATGAAAGAAAATAAAAGAAATGAACAAATAAAGAATCAAATCTATGTTTCCTCTTGTTATGTTATTAATATATTATAGAAAATCTCTTAAGTATAAACCATCATATGGTGTAGTTTTGCTGATCTTACCTGTCTGCTGAAAGGACAAAGAGCTGTTTCACTGTACAGGTGTAGACTGAAAACACAAGGGAATCACACGCTACATACTTAATGTTGTCCTGGTGTGATTTCCCTCTGGTCTGTGAGCTGCTCTTTCACTTTCATTTCACAGGTGTGATATGATCTACTTTACAGGAACTGAGGCCCATCCCTATGACTTTAAACAGTCCAAGAACATTCCACATATTTAAGCTTTATCAAGATCCATGGCAGCAGGTGGCAGAAAAAGAACGTGAATGTGGTTAAGGACTGCAACTCAGTGTCATTTCAAGACAAACTCTTGATCATTTGTGTATATGAACAGGATAAAATAGATAGCTTTAATAAATAGCTTTCCTGGGACTATTTCACAAACTGCCCTGAGACTGGGCTTGGTCAACACATTAACTACGTTTAAAGACAAAGTTTAAAGACACTGGAATAGCATATAGAAATGAAGCAGAAGTCAATCCAGTGTTAGAGCCAGCACCAAGTTTGTTAAATATGACACCAGTCCATAGTGCAGTTTTGTAATAATTCAAATTTTAGATTTTTAATTTAATATTCATTTAATATTTTTCAGATAATAAGTAGTATATCTTAACAATAGCACGGTGCAGCATGGTGGCACGGCGGTAATATGGACATTACAGAGGACTGACCAATATATGCAATAAACTGTTGTCTTTTCCACTTTTTGGTCATTTTTTCTTGCTGAGCCTAAGCAAGCACATGCCTGTAAGTAGTTGCTATCCTTTGTTTTAAGCTTTCCCGCGATAATTTTGTGTAAGAGTTTAGAGTTTTGTGTGAAAAACGGCTGCAATGCTAACACATTAGCCCGTCTAGGGAATTTCCTATGTAACATTAGCATTAAGCTAATCGCTAATTACTTCGAGCAAATTAATCAGTGAAGGTGTCAGGATATGTTGATGTGTGATGTACATGGTAGTTCATGGCTCAGTGTTTGATATTGTAAAGAAAAGTCAATTACAGCAGAAATGTTTGCATTAAAATTCTCAAGGCAAAAACTTCAAACTGAAACTGCATGGTATAAAAGACACGTTTTCCAAACACAACACACACAATATAAGAGACAGAGGCAGGCTATTATGCTACAACTCTTCTGTTTCTATAGGTGTGTAGGCCATTTCATCACACCAAATAGTTTCTCTTCATAGTCCTTAATTTCTGCAGCTGATGTCTCTATCTGTCTATGTAGTTCTTGCTAGCTTTCAGGAGTGTCTGCAGGAATGTCATCCATTAAATCCAGCAGTGATGGAAAATCTCCCATTGTTGTATTTAGAATTTCACACAAACGGTCCATTAAGTGTGAAATATCATCATAAAATGCTGCAAAACAGGATCTGTCCAACTTGAGATTGGCCTGGAGGAGAAATTAAAACTGAATATTTGGCTTTGGCTGTTTAATAGATTTACAAATATTTATAATAACAGTGACACCCCAGATTTAGAATACCTGAAAGTTCAGTGAAGCTGCTGAATATCATTATGTCAGGTTCATTTTAAACATGACTTACTATTAGTATAAAACGTTTATACACTCATTGGTTGCAACATAGATCAGATGGTGTTGCCACCATGAGGTGAAAAGAGAAATTACACTTTAATAATTCTGTTTATGGTGGTGAGCCATGAATTATAAATTTTAAGGTAGGAGTGAAGGGCCTGACCTGGGACTGCGTTTGGCTGCCTGGCTGGACATCGGACGTGTCCGGTGTAAGACAATGTTTAGTCCACATTGAGTCATGAGTTGTATATATTCTGGACAAACCCATCGATGCCATCACTCTTATAAAAGAAAAAAAAAACCAGAACATAAAGTAAAATTAAAGATTTAAGAAGGAATTTTGCAGTGTGACTCTTTTTTGTTTTGTTTAAGAAGCTCACTTTCCAAACCCTGGTCAATGATGCACTCAGAGATTAAACCGCTTTTATTTGTAGTTGACTCGGACGACATCTTCCAAAGATCCAAAGAACACCAAAGTCCCGACCATTTAGTTCTACATTTCTACAACCATACAGTTTTTTTCTAGTGAATGGTATTGTAAACTTGTAAAACATATAAATTACACATATTTAATAAACATTATTTCTTATTCACGAAACTAAACACAAAGTAAACTGCAGATTGATTCTTTCCTGTGTAAATAAATGTATAAAACTGTGACTGTAGGACGTGTCCCTTCATTATTTTCAGATTAATGTTAAAAATACAAAGCGACAAGTGAAACCTAGTTTTTTTGTTTGTTTGTTTTTTGCACTGTGTGTGAACTAAAATGTTAAAATAATATAAAATATAAACTACATTTTCAGTGTAATTTGATTTTAAATTGTTATTTAATTTAAATGTTTGTCTTATTATTCCATAACAGTGCGATGTAAACGGTAACATATTTAATGATGGAATTTGTCCTTTATTATAAAACTAACTTTGTGTCTTCTTCACTTCTGCTGTTTGCAGGCTGTTTGTGGACATCAAATTGAGCCGCTTCAGAAACGACAGCTGGCACAAAAGCTCTGTCCTGCCTTTAAAGACACGGTTGCTGCGTCTCATCCAGAGTTTGACGATGATGATCAGAAAGTAAGCAGCTGTCTTTTTGCACTACGCAGCACACTCATCTCTGCTATAGTTTGTACATTTGCACCTGAACCTGTGTTTTGTTCTGTGTGTGTGTGTGCAGGATGCCCACGAGTTCCTCGTCTGTGCTCTGGACGTGCTCCAGTGTGAGTTCTCTAAGCTGCAGACAGAAGCAGCTGCCTTGGACAAGCCTTACATCTGCCCAGTTAGAGCTCACAATGGCTTCAAGATATTAAGCACAAAGAGCTGCAACAGGTAGGAACAAAGTAAACTTTAAGTGTTTTCATGATGCTGGTGATATTTCTTCAATGTGAGTCTGTAATCTTTGAAATGATGTGATTCGGCAGATGTGCACATCTGCCGAATCACATCATTTCAAAGATTATGGGCGGGAGGACTACCTCCACCTCTCCCTGGACCTGGTACATTGAGGCTCAGTGAGACTCCATTCTGTGAGCAGCCTTCCACAAATATGTAATTCATCTGTGAAAGAGTTCAACTCTAATGCACCTGTTCCTCTTGCTCCCTGCTGCAGTTGCTCATAGTTGGACTCATAGTTGGACTATGAGTGCCAGTGTGGAGCTAAGAAGCTCGAAGAGGAGCTGTCGTTCTTGAACCTCAGATCGGTCCCCAAAGGCCTCAAACCACCACGGTTCAGTCGGTGTCGGGCTAACAGTTTCTTTCATGTCATGTCCTCCTATTGTGTGAAGTTGCACTGGGTTGGGAGTGGTTGTGTGTGTCACATTTGCAGTGAGCCAAATGGCTGTAATGGGGTTGGACGAATTGGAGGCAGGTGTAATTGACTGCACTCATACGCTAGTCTACTTATAGCCCACACTATACAAACACTGCTGTGTTATTTTGTCTCTCTGTGCAGGTATGTAATGTGACAAAACCTCGGATGACCTGATATGTTTGGGATGGGTGGGTTGTACGCTGTGAATTATATAGTGAACCGTGTTATTTTGTCTCTCTGTGCAGGCCAGGGCCTGTAATATGCCGCAGCCTAAAGACAGCTGAGCTGCAGAGGCCAGTGATCACTGGCTATCTACTTACGGGGTGGTGGGTCTCAGAGGACAACTGCTACCCCTGTTGAAGTGAACAACGTGTGGAGTGCAACTGGCTTTGTGGCATAGCTGGCTCTGGCCTTGGACTGTGTGTTTTTACTTTGTACACAAATAGGACACTGGACTGTTTCATCTTTTATTTTTTGATCATTGTGTTAATACATTACCTTTAAGAATTTTACTGTTGACTGTCATCTTTTTGCCCACGGTCAGACCTAGAATCTTTTTGTGAGTGTGTTACAGACCTGTTAACCATGTAGACAAATTGGTGAGCATCAAAGGTGGGAGGGATGAAAATTGCTATCAATATTACTGATTATTCATCTATGATGTTATCGTGTGTGAGTGTGTGTGTGTGTGTGTGAACAAGAGTGAAAAGTAGAATATGAGAAGCTGTGTTTGCTCCAGCATAACATGACAGTAAAGGCATAAAAAATTGTTTCTCAATGGCATATAACAGGAACATAATGCAGTTGTTACGCTTATTTCCTGACATTTCCTGTTGTTTATCCGCTGGTCTCCTCTTTCTAGCGCAAAGTAGAGATGGCACAATACCACTTTTTTATGTCCGATACCGATACCGATATCATAAATTTGGATATCTGCCGATACTGATATGAATCCGATATAGTGTATTTTTTAATCAATAAAACGTTTTTTTACAAACCGGATTCCAAAAAAGTTGGGACACCAAACACATTGTGAATAAAAACTGAATGCAATGATGTGGAGATGGCAAATGTCAATACTTTATTCAGAATAGAACGTAGATGACAGATCAAAAGTTTAATTCGAGAAAATGTATCATTTTAAAGGAAAAATATGTTGATTCAAAATTTCACGGTGTCAACAAATCCCAAAAAAGTTGGGACAAGTAGCAATAAGAGGCTGGAAAAAGTAAATTTGAGCATAACGAAGAGCTGGAAGACCAATTAACACTAATTAGGTTAATTGGCAACATGATTGGGTATAAAAAGAGCTTCTCAGGGTGGCAGTGTCTCTCAGAAGCCAAGATGGGTAGAGGATCACCAATTCCCACAATGTTGCGCAGAAAGATAGTGGAGCAATATCAGAAAGGTGTTACCCAGCGAAAAATTGCAAAGACTTTGCAGTTATCATCATCAACTGTGCATAACATCATCCGAAGATTCAGAGAATCTGGAACAATCTCTGTGCATAAGGGTCAAGGGCGTAAACCCATACTGGATGCCCGTGATCTCCGGGCCCTTAAACGACACTACACCACAAACAGGAATGCTACTGTAAAGGAAATCACAGAATGGGCTCAGGAACATTTCCAGAAACCATTGTCAGTGAACACAATCCACTGTGCCATCCGCCGTTGCCAGCTGAAACTCTACAGTGCAAAGAAGAAGCCATTTCTAAGCAACATCCACAAGATCAGGCGTTTTCACTGGGCCAGGGATCATTTAAAAATGGAGTGTGGCAAAATGGAAGACTGTTCTGTGGTCAGACGAGTCACGATTTGAAGTTCTTTTTGGAAATGTGGGACGCCATGTCATCCGGACCAAAGAGGACAAGGACAACCCAAGTTGTTATCAACGCTCAGTTCAGAAGCCTGCATCTCTGATGGTATGGGGTTGCATGAGTGCGTGTGGCATGGGCAGCTTGCATGTCTGGAAAGGCACCATCAATGCAGAAAAATACATTCAGGTTCTAGAACAACATATGCTCCCATCCAGACGTCATCTCTTCCAGGGAAGACCCTGCATTTTTCAACAAGATAATGCCAGACCACATTCTGCATCAATCACAACATCATGGCTGCGTAGGAGAAGGATCCGGGTACTGAAATGGCCAGTCTGCAGTCCAGATCTATAGACCTATAGAGAACATTTGGCGCATCATAAAGAGGAAGGTGCGACAAAGAAAGCCCAAGACGATTGAACAGTTAGAGGCCTGTATTAGACAAGAATGGGAGAGCATTCCTATTTCTAAACTTGAGAAACTGGTCTCCTCGGTCCCCAGACGTCTGTTGAGTGTTGTAAGAAGAAGGAGAGATGCCACACAGTGATGAAAATGGCCTTGTCCCAACTTTTTTGGGATTTGTTGACACCATGACATTTTGAATCACCATATTTTTCCCTTAAAATGATAAATTTTCTTAGTTTAAACTTTTGTTCCGTGATTTATGTTCTATTCTGAATAAAATATTGACATTTGCCATCTCCACATCGTTGCATTCAGTTTTTATTCACAATTTGTTTGGTGTCCCAACTTTTTTGGAATCCGGTTTGTAATATCTTGCTGCATTTTGTATAAGTTTATACTCAAGTTTAAGTAAATAACAACACTAAAGCTATTCTGTTACACCTGTATGTAAAAAATACACTGCGCCCAAAATATTTCATAGTTCAGCAAAACCAATCAATCTAATAAACTTAAACCTACTCCATCCTCCCTATTCTGGTATTTTAAAGAGTACTTAGCAGAAATATTAAGCAACCTAACTAATAGGGTTGCAAACTCCCAGCAAAAAAAAATAGGGAACCACCCCCCACCCTCCACCTCATGATGCTTAATCGATGTAATCAAATTTAATTTGATGCAGGGGGAAAAATGCACAGAAATTAATTATTTTTCAAGAATAATTAAATAGATTCAACATCTTTCTTCAACAGAATTGCAGACTGCACAGATGGTATCTTCCCAAAGGAAAAAGTAGTATAGCTTACTAGGGTATATTAGACTTAACAGTTACTATATACAGTAATGGACTACTATATATTTTACATCAGATTAAAACTTTGGGTGTAAGATTCAGATAATTATTTATTAAAAGCTAGACATTTTAAATGAGAATAAGAAAGAAAAGTATGTCTTTGTGCCCCCTTCTCCCTGTTCATGCCCTATCGGCCCCCCTGGCTAAACTTTGCTAGATCCGCCCCTGCACAGTTACCAGCTACGTAGAAAAAGATCCTGGTGTAGAAAGTAATATTAAATAAATTCTAACAACAGCTTATCAAGCTTAATAGTGCTGCTGTTGTTCAACCGCTGGTTTCCTCTTTCTGGTGAGAAGTGGGCCAAAAACTAAGAGAGAGAGACAGACTCGCGACAGAAAAGCCGATCAGCTGATCATTAAGCAGTTTCACGATTGAAGTAGCAGCAGGAGAGAGAGAGAGAGAGAGAGAGAGGCAGTCCCTCCATATATCGGTTGTTAAGCTTAACGCTAAAATGCTTTACAAACATTCAGAGATGAATTTACACACTTGCTTTACTTCTCTCTGGGATAACTTCCTCGGAGATGAAATGCTGGTTTGGTAGCGAAGCTACAAATACACACAGCTGCTCTATCACGTGATGCATAGTGCTGCAAGTGCTAGGTTATGAGCCGAGTTATGCCGTGTAGCAAGTTTTGTGAGGTGCTTTTTTGATATTTAATGGATCGATTACATTTTTTATTTCTCGCCGATATCCGATCCAGTAATTTTGGTCAGTATCGGACCGATACCGATACGTAATATCGGATCGGTCCATCTCTAGCGCAAAGTGGGCGATAAACAAACAAGAAAGACGGGACTTGCGGCAGAAAAGCTGATCATTGATCAGTTTCATGTTTGAAGTAATAACAGGAGAGGGAGGGGGAGAGAATGAGAGAAGCAGATGCAACTGCGCAGCAAAAACACAGAATACCTCCAGCTTTGTGTCTATTTTTTAATTCTAGCTGAAGTACGGGACAAATCGCTTCCTTTTCACCTCAATATGGAACTCAGATGGCCAGTCCAGCTGTGGCTCAATATATCAGTTGTTAAGCTTAACGTGGAAATACTACGCAAACATTCAGGGATGAACTTACACACTTGCTTTACTTCTCTGGGATAGTTTTTGCCGAGATGAAATGCTGCGGTTAGGAAGCATGTAACGAGGCTCCAAATGCTCCACCAGACCGCCACAGGTCTTAGAGACAACAGCCGCTCTATCACGTGACACATACAGCTCCGACGCGCCGAGCTGGGTTACGCCAATTAGCGCGTTTTGTGAGGTGATTTTGTGATCGGATTACATATTTTATTTCTCTCAGATATCCGATCCAGTAATTTAGGTCAGTATCGGACCGATACCAATACGTAATATCGGATCGGTCCATTTCTAGTACTAAGTCACCGAAGTGTTTCTGAACTAAAACAGCCCAGTGCGCGCTCCTGACTCAGGGCAAACAAATTCTGTCGGGGATAGACAAAATTCCAAGGTTCTCCTGAAGTAGACTGTGATCTGTAAGCCGCCAAAAAAACACGAAGACATCCCACAAACCTGAGATGGACTCGACTCACCTCCCAGCAATACATTCCTCTGGCCTGAATCGGTCCAACAACTTTGGAATGTATTCCCGGAAATGGGAGAAACCGGAAGAGACAGCGTGGCACAGTGAAGAAAGTGCAGTAACCTGACAGGTGTGGGCCTCATCAGAACAACAGACACTGCTCTTAGAAACTGTAAGTAAATTTCCTGACAATCCTCCACCAGTTATCTTAAAACTTCATTGTAAAATAATCTTTTTGCTTTCTTTATGAAATCACCCATGTGAAAGCGTGCGCTTTGAGCCCTCTTCGGAATATTTTTAACTCTTTGGTCACACCCTATGATCAAGGGCGTCGACGGTTGCGTTTTGTTGCGGAGATTCCAAAATATCTTAATATCAGCCATAATATCAGCTGGTCAGTTACTCAGGAAAAGAGCTTCACCGCTGCCCTTCGTTTTCCACAGTATGGGCCAATCTTTTCACAATTGTAAGAGTTCCTGCTTTGTCCAACTCGTGCACTGATGATTAGCTAAAACGTCATGACTGGGCGCAGTCGCTGGAGTTAAAGTGAGTGCTTTAGGTGCATACATAGGCTGTGTAATAACTCGTAGTCTATATGTCTGCATCAAAGTTGTTTTTTGTTTATTTGTTTTTTACTAAATTCTACTAGTGATTACTCTGGCTGGTAGAAAGAGTTTAGTTACCAAACCATCCCAAATAAAGTCATAAAAAATTAGTCTGCATAAATGAAATATAAATTGACCCTGATAAAACAAAACAAATGGTTTAATGCACATTTATAGGAGATGCTAAGATCTACACAGGCCTACATACTGATTTATTCAAAATTAGCTGGCAGAAAGTGACAAATATTATTGTATAACATTTAGTTATGAACATTTAGTTTATGAGATGAATCATCGTCTATTTGCAAATTCTGACATTTTGATGGTTTGGAGGAAGTAATTACTGAAGCTAACTGAGAAAGATCAATTGAAGAAAAAGAGTCCAAATAAATAATTATCAGTGGTGCTGAAAGTAGCTATGCATAATGTTACGTTGGCGAGATTTTTATAGGCTATTTTTTCTCTAGTGGTTAAAATTGTAAATGGCCTGTATTTGTATAGCGCTTTTCTAGTCCCTAAGGACCCCAAAGCGCTTTACACATCCAGTCATCCACCCATTCACACACACATTTACACACTGGCTACACACTAGCTACATTGTAGCCACAGCCACCCTGGGGCGCACTGACAGAGGCGAGGCTGCCGGACACTGGCGCCACTGGGCCCTCTGACCACCACCAGTAGGCAACAGGTGAAGTGTCTTGCCCAAGGACACAACGACCGAGACTGTCCAAGCCGGGGCTCGAACCTTCCGATTACAAGGCGAACTCCCAACTCTTGAGCCACGATCGCCCGTGTATTTATTGTCTTTATTTATAAGTCATTACTAGTTAATGTTAAAGTAATAGTTGGCTCTACAGAACTCTGACTGTTTGTCAGTCTCGCACAGTGGTGAAAAGAAACTGCAGGTTGTTCTTATTTTCTTCAGTCAGTGATGAATAGTAAGATGTTCTAACTTTACGGAGGGCTTTTTTAAAAATAAAGCTGCAAACTATTTCTCCAGGCTAAATGATGACACCATTTCCTCTGCAGCTTACGAGTTATCTGCTTTAGGGTGCACATTTAAACATTATACCAGAGAGTCAAGTATTTTGGTTTTGAGTCTTCTTTGTCAGAGGAGCTACAGTAGCCAGAGTCGTATGGAAGAAGTAAAATTATTAACAACATGATCGAGCTCTGTGGGAATTGTGTTGCTCTGCACTATGTTAATACAAGGCATTGAAGAAGATAACAGTGGGTGAATTACAACCTTAAATTTAGTTACAGCACTTTACTGTAATGAAAATCTATTTCCTGTTGTGTAATCCATTATTGTAAATGGAAACGATGAGACAAAAGAGAGCAGTACCTTAAAACACTGACAGCTGCAGAGGTTTTGTCTCTATTGAACATCAAACAAGAAGTGTTGATCTGAAATTTGGTCAGAATGAATCCAAGTGCACCTTTCAGCCATTAATCTGGTTGGACTGTCACACTGACAGCGTAGCATAGGTGGGCTAACAGCCACTCTGAGTGCAGATGACAAAGTGTGTACAGTAGTTGTAGTGCTGACCATCCTCGTCCACATCACAGAAAGGCGTGTGATAATAATAATAACAGCAGCAAGAACATTAAACAAACATTTTAATGTTGGTGAAATTACAGACACAATGATTTCCTGTTTATCTGTAGCGGGTCATGCAAGGCAAATCTATGACACATCTGTTTAACCAACACATTGAATCTAAAACATCGGAGAATGCAACTGCAACCATAAACAAGACATACGATTATTTATTAATTAGCTTGTCTTGTTTTCTTTATAACTGTTCAAACCTTTACTTTATTCTCTGTAATGCATAGAATAAAACTGTAGATAAACACACATGTTACTAATTAAAATAATAAAAGTTTTCTTTGGGTAAAGAAATTTTATTAACAGTCATCATCAACCATCTCTGAGCTACATAAAAATGTTATGGTTGAAAATGGGAACATTATAATGATTGCTGTGAAATATAAGTTTGATATGTTAAATACCTTTGAAGATGCATTTATTTTAAAAATGGTCTGTTGACACACTTTCAGACCTTTCTTTTAAACATTTAACTCTGTGGCAATGTTTGGACATGTACATCTTTCTATAAAAATAAACCAGGATCTGTAATTTGGAACATATACATCAAAAAATGTCTACATTTTTCCTAATTATAACATGGAGAAAACGTTGGCTTGAGCAAGTTGTACCACAAAAACAAAAGTATCAGTAAACTGTCCTTCTAACTTTTAGAATATTTTGTGCTCTGCCATCTCCGAATTTATGGTCCGAAGTTTGAATATACAGTATACAATGATTGCTGTTAATTTTATCTTTGTACACGCCAGGGGCGACCGTGGCTCAGGGGGTTGGGAAGCGCATCTGTAACCGGAAGGTCGCCGGTTCGATCTGTCCTGGTCGTTGTGTCCTTGGGCAAGACACTTTACCCTACCGCCTACTGATGTTGGCTAGAGGGGCCGATGGCGCGATATGGCAGCCTCGCTTCTGTCAGTCTGCCCCAGGGCAGCTGTGGCTACAACCGTAGCTTGCCTCCACCAGTGTGTGAATGTGAGAGTGAATGAATAGTGGCAATTTTAAAGCGCTTTGGGTGCCTTGAAAAGCGCTATATAAATCCAATCCATTATTTAAAAAAAAAAAGGCCCACCAAACCACTTTCAAGCCATTTTTATTCCACTTTGTAATTTGAGCGAACATTTGATGATGACTGTCTCAAAAACTACAAAAGAAAAATGCAGAAATATTCATATTCTACATAGTTGCTTAATTCAGTTTGAAAGTAAAATGAAAGTAGCGTTTTCTTCATTTTGTGCCAAAAATTTCTTACTTACTGGGATACGTTTATGGCTAGATGTAACACAAGCAAAAGTAATGAAATTGATGAATTCTAACTAAGGGTGTTGGTGTTTGCAAGTGAATATTATTTTATGCATAAATCTTCCACTGTGGTAGCCAATTATTCACTTCTAAAAACCTTTGCAAAGTTTTAATATTGTTTAAACTCAAACTTTATTAATTTTCTTTTCGCTTTTCTAAGGATTAAACTGTAACCAAATTTTGAATATTTGGCTAATTTCAGTAATTTTTCTTTCACAGGTAATCTGAAGGAAAACTATGAGTATTTTTGCTCAAGTACAACTGGCAGTCCCCTTACCAACAGAAACACATCCTATAATCCAGTGTATAACTATCAATGACCTCAAAGAGCTCAAGAAATTACTGAAGGACAATAATGTTAATGAAGTTTACCCCTGTAGAGAGTGTAGGGATTGGATAACCCCATTGATTGCTGCTGTTGTAAATCACAACACAGATATCTGTTCTTACCTTTTGGATCAGGGTGCAGACCCAAATATTACTTCTAAACTCTGCTGGACACCTTTGCATTATGTCACACACTACAAAGCACCACCTGATTTTGTGGATCTGTTGCTTGAGGCAAAAGCTAATCCAGATGGATGGAGTCCTCCTCCACTGCAACAACAAAATTTCACACCACTGCAACTTGCAGCTATTGGAAACAGGGAGGATATCGTGAAAAGACTCATCTCTGCTGGTGCAGTGGTGACACTGCCGCCCAGGAATAATCCCACTAATGATCCTCGGTGGCTTATGGAAAGTAAAAAAATATCTCAGATGATTAATCACTTTGCATCAAATGGAGATGAAGTGTGTTCCCAAATCAGACATTTTTTGAAAATAGAAATTGCTGTTGTTGAAAAAACACCTGACAGAGTGTTTAAAGTGTTCAACTGTCACATGTTGTCAGAAGATCCTCGGCTCCATCTGACCATGATTGAAATCCTTTTTACTGTAACTGGAAGGTGGAAAGATAAATACTGCCAGGCTTGCATTAAATGGCTAAAGGAAACTGAAAATGTGAATACTTATATTGCAGGAGCAGCCAGTCGCTTTCCAAAAATCCCTAAGACACATGTAGGGAGGGCAGTTGAAAGTTTAAATCCAGTCTTCTGCACAATGGATGAAATAACAAATGAGCATGCAGTAGCTATAGTTCCACAACTACTGAAACTGCTTTCCCTAAAAGAGAGACCTGACATCTGTGCATCAGTGCTACAAACACTGTATGTGATAACACAGAAAACAAAAGGCACAAAGGACTGGCACGTCAACTTTTTACAGAACTTAATCAGAACAGTTGCCCCTTTTGTAAATGAGCAACACTCCACTAAGATCAGGATCTACACGTACGGTATAATCGCAAACCTTCTGTCAGTTGAACAGAAAGAAAATATTTCAAAATCAGTGGGGATAACCTCAGTACCTGAGGACATACTGACATCTGTAGAAATGGAAATGAATGACAAGCTGAAAGAGGTGCTGAGAAGTCTGAAAGAATATCTGAACAAACCAAACTCAGAATGTGAGGGAAACACAGCCTCAACATCAGGCAGGAAGAAGAAAAAGAAGAAGAAAAAGCAAGAAGACCCAAATGATGAAGTTTCAACAGCAGCAACTGATCCAATAACCAAAGTTTCTGTTGTAGAATCAACTTCAAATCTAAAGTCTTTTGACTACAAAACCAATGAAAAATCAGTAAAACAAAAATGGCTTTCGATCAGCAACAGGTGGAAGGAGAAACTGGAGAAACTTGTTTGTGCAGATGACAGTAAAATATCCAGAATCAGAAGCATTATTTATGTGAATGATGAAGAATTCAGAATAGCGAATGGAAGTGATGGTACTGAAGTCTTCTTGGGGCTGAGAGAGGACGGCACAGAAGTTGCCATTAAGAGAATGTCTAAAAGCAAATACCAGGTCCTAAAGAAAGAAGAAGGAATCCTACGTCTCCCTGAACTCGATCATCCATATATCGTACGATATGTTGATTTTCAGGAGGACGAGAACTTTGGATATCTTTGTCTGCAACTTTGTGAATGCACTTTGGAAGAATATATTATTGATGACTGTAACAACGATAAGAAAGATAAGGTTTTAAGGAAACTCGTCGAAGAATTTCTAGAAAGCCTAAAGGTGCTTCACTCTCCAAATTCAAAAATTCTTCATCGAGATCTCAAACCCCAGAACGTTCTGATTGGTAAGACGTGTTTGAAATTCAAGAAAACAAACATTTTAATTCATATTTACCAGATATGATTTTATTTCACATGATTCTTCCTGCAGATGTTACTGGGAGGGCAAGATTAGCTGATTTTGGCATAAGCAGACGCTTACTCAAAGACCAAACAACTTTACGTACACGCAGTGCAGGAACCAAATGCTGGATGGCCCGAGAGACTTTAGCAGAAGAATCTGTGATATCATACAAGTCAAGCACAGACATCCAGGTAAAGTCTGAACACAAACTTGATTAACTGAAAGATGACTTGGTAAACATATCTAAACTGATAACATGTATTATTATTAAGGTTGCAGGCATGCTGATCTATTATATCCTGTCCAGAGGCCACCATCCATTTGGTGACATATCCTGTAAATGTGAGTCTAACATTTATGATGGGAAGTACAGTTTGGATCATGTTCAAGATGTGGTGGCAAAAGATCTCATCGAGTGGATGATCAACAAAGAGCAAAAGGACAGACCCAAAGTAGAAGAATGCTTAAACCATCCCTTCTTCTGGATTTCTGAAAAGTAAGGAAGTCATGCTGATTGATGACTGATAAATCATTTTTCCTGATTACTGGAACAAGATGTATGATTCCTGGTTTCACTGTAAAATGGCGATAGAGATGTTAATGTTGGAAAAACCTGAGCCACAGTTGATCGTCCGGGACGAACCTAGTTAAGCATGCATGCTAACATTTTCTGCTAATGCTAAATCCTTTTCCTACACTTTTGTTATTATATTTATAAATGTTCATTAATTCTTCTTTTGTTTATGTTTCATTTGTACTTTTTTCATATATAAAGCATAATTTGAAATTTCCAGGAAAACTGAATACCTGATAAAGATCGGTAACAGAGACGATGTCGCAAACTATAGAAAGGCTGACCCGGAGCTGATTGATTCTCTTGAAAAATGTGCTGCGGACAAATCCTTTAAACAGTGGAAAAATAAGGTGACTGCAAGATCACAGATCAAATGTCTATGTTCCTAAAATCCACTTCATGACTAATGTGTTTGTTGCAGTTTCCACAAGAGCTGGTTCGGGTGATGGATGGCAGAAAGCCGTACCCTGAAATCACGTTGGCATTACTGCGCTTCATACGCAATCTCCATGTGCATTAGTAAGTTAAACTAAATGATTCTATCTCTCTATCTCTCTATCCATACAGTAATAAAACCTTCCTTGTTCACAGTGCCAAGGAAGCAGCCCAAATTGATGTTCTGGCATTGTTTCCTGATCTCTTTGGGAGTATTTACACATTTGCAAAGAACCGAGGCTGGAATTTAGAGACACCATTAAAGGAAATGTTTCAAAGAGAAGACAGCGAGGATAGTAGCACAGTTTTGATGATGCCATCTAAAAGCACGGAGGAGTCCCTGGGTGTCCCCGTTCAAGAGTCTCAACCCAGTGAAGTGAAAGTTGTCACCAGCCATAAAAAATAAAATAATAACTGCTAGTAGTAGCAGAGATGTCATGTAGGTGTGCCTCCTGCTGCTCTGTTAGTTCTTAAGGGATCACGACAGAAGACACTGATCTGCTGTGGTGATCCACATGTTTGCACATAGTTGTCCTTCCTTACACAACACTCCATTTTACCAACACTAACATTGCAGTAACTTCAAGCTAGGTCTGCTCCTTAATGGAGCCACTACCAAGACCCTTAGACTGAACCAGCTAAATGGATTTTAGACACGATGTATGATTTATACTTGTGTGAAATAAGTGCCTGATGTTTTGAAAAAGTAACTATTGATTTTTAAAAGTATGAGAGAAATAGATTAGAATTACAATTGTTTGAGTCTCTTTACTCTATTATTTTAATTTTTTTTATTTTTGTGAGGGTGTGTACTGTATTTATACAGAATTACGCTGCTTTTGTTTTTCTGTTTTTTTGTGGTTGCTTATTGCTACACTTTATTTGTACTCAATTCTTTTTCTACAGTAGTAGAAACTACTACTACAGTAGTACAACATTATATTTTTATTCAGTTAATCTTCAGGTTTAATTCTACATTATATGGGGGGGGGTATGAGGAACAGATATAGAGACATTTTGTTGACGTCTTCAAAAAATACAAAAGTTAAAAAAAATCTGTTTGTTTCTTCTTTTTTTTCACAATTATAGTTTTAAATACTTCCCTTTCTGATTGTAAACAGAATAAATACGTTGGACATGCATTTTGTTTTGTGGAAATCACATCGGGCCTATGACAGATTCAAACTGTACAAACATGTATGTCACATAGTAATTGAGCAAATCTTTGTACTTAATATTAAGAACCACAAGTGGAATTAGCAAATATTACGATTTTGAGATTTAAACCATGCAGGGTTTTTTTTTCTAGCGAATGGTATTGTAAATTTGCAAAAAATATACATTACACATATTTAAGAAACATGGTTTCTTATTTTGTTTCTCATCATGTCTTCTAAAGCAAAATACAAAGTAAACTGTAGATTGATTCTTTCTGTGTAAATAAATCTGTAAAACTATGACTGTAGGACGTGTCCCTTCATGGTTTTTTCTTGAATGTTAAATCTTTTCACCACAATACAAAGTAAGAAGTGAGGCCTATTTTCTTTTGTTTTTGTTATTTTGCACTTTAAAGGTCTGAGAACTAAAATATAAACTACACTTTAAATGTAATATGTTTTTAATTTTTATTTAATTGCAATTTTTATCTTATTTTTCCATAACAGTGTGTTATAAAAGGTAACATATCTAATGACATTTAATGCCATTATTGTAAAAGAAGATTTGTGTCTATGCCCATTAGACCTTCTCCAGTATTTGTTTCATAATTAATTCTAACATCTATTATGTAAGATTTCATACAGATTTAGTGTATTGGTCACATTTTAAGGGGATTATTACTTTCTTTAATATTGTATTAAAATACTGATCTCTTTTTTTTTTTTTGGTTCTCATCTGTTGACAGAGTTTTTATTCAGATTCAGATTCAGAAGACTTTATTTATCCCCGACCCGAGGGGCAATTCAGTTACCACCATTGAAATTATTTCTTCTTTTTCACTTGTTTATTTAGCTCAGGATTGTCTTTCCTCTTCTTGACTTTAGGAACTGTTGAATTAATAGTTTTCTTAAATTAGAAATATTTCTCAGTCACCTTACAATCATGGGATCTCAGGCAACAGGCACAACCATTATACAAGTACTACTTCTATTCTACAGAAAATATGGCTGGCATTGATGAAAGTGATAAAAAAGTAAAATATGATTTAATCTATTTGGATTTATCTTTTTAAGTTAAAATATTTCTGTTCTAATAGTTTTGTGGATACAAAATAATATGACAGGTCTTGAAGGAAAGTAACACATTTACCCTCATTTGGGGCGCCTGAGGATGGATCATTGAGTTTGCCACCTACCTTGTGTCCTCATACCTGGTGGTAATGGACAGCATGTTGCCTTATCAGCACTGGGGTCTTTTGTTTGATGGTTCCACAGTGCCTCCCTCTGGCCATGATGAAGTATCACACCCCTCTGCTCTTTCTATTACAGGGAATGTCTAGAAAGCACAAACCTCTAATAATCACAGCTGAGATCATAAACTGTAGTTATCCTTCCTTCCTTTCCTTCTTCCTTCCTCTTAAGCACTTAAGGGTTGCTGGAGATGGCTTGAAGACTATCCCAGCTGTCACAATGTAAAACTCAGGGTACACACTACAGTTCACCACTCATGATCACATTCCCAATAGATGATTGTAATTCCCAAAAGAATCAACAATTAACCTAAAAAAGCGAGTTGTTGGACTGTGAGAGGGAGCCGGAGCACCCTCAGAGAACACAACATGCAAACAGCAGCCAGCAGATTCACATGCACGACCTTCTTGCTGTGAGGTAACAGTACCAACCACTGCACCACCGTGTTGACCTCAGAGTGCAGTCGTATGGTGGAAAATGTTACTGTGGATGCTTTAGATCAGGGCTCTCAAACTCGCGGCCCATGGGCCATTTGCGGCCCGCGGGCCATTTGCGGCCCACGTCACCTCTACTTGCGGCCCGCATATTGATGTGAAGACGTTTTTTTTTTTAATTATTAAACGGAAAATGACGGCAGAGTGTTACAGGCATGGCCCTTTCAGACTGTAGCCTCATGGGCGGTGTAGTCCATGCTGCAGGGAGAACGTGTGGGACCGCCCCTCCCGCTGTGTGTATGTGAGCGTGAGGGAGCGAGAAAAAGTCGAAAAGTGCGAGGTGCTACCAAGCAGAAACGGGAGATGGAAGCATGTAAATAGAAAAGTAACCACTGCAGCCAAAAAGAGTGCCCAGTTGTAAGTAAGCTATTAAGACTTGACTGTACACAGTGTTCGTGTTTTCCTCCGAAACAATAAAGTTAAAATTGGAGCAGCCTTTCAACGCCTCTTTCTGTCTCTCGCTAGCAAAGTTGACCCAGACAGTAAAGCTAGTTCTCGGCTACGAGCCCGACACGGAACCCAAAGTATTAGCCGGAGGTCTCCTTACCACGGTTTGGAGCCGCGGACCTGGCCGAGGTAACAAGATAGTGCAAACATGTTGAGGGATTGGCTGTGTTCGTTCAGTGAGAGAAAGAAAACAATTTTCACTTGGAGTTGACAACTAATGTGTACGCTTATACCTGCATTTTTATTTTGTTAAATACAAACAACATTGTAGCAAGAGTGCTGCCACGTGTCTGGCCAGAAAGAGCTGTTTATTTGGTAGTTCAATGAAACTACTGTACTACACTGCTGAGTGACTGCCTTCTGCTTGTCAAATACATTTCATTGCAATGCTGACCCTGTGCTAACTTGCATATGACTAATGAAACTGAAAGGCTTCAGATTGTTAAGAGTGGGAAAAAAAATTGCGTTCATGTTTGCAATTTTGTCTTGTTACACAATATTCTGAATTAAATGGAACAAACAAAACACTACATTTTAGGAAATATTAATGGGTGTTTTTGTGTTTGTTTTTTTGTACTACTTGGACACTAAAGTGGCCCTTCAATGAGATGATGGTGCCAGAAGTGGCCCGTGGCTCGTTTGAGTTTGAGACCCCTGCTTTAGATTATATTACATACAGAAAAAAGTACTGGTTTATTATTTTAGTGGGCAAAAGAGTCAAGATTGGATCTAAAGGATGTAAATGGAGAAGCGCAGTGCATTTCTACTCAGTCTGAACACTCGACACAGCCTCATTCACACAGCTGCACACACATGATTAGGGGAAACTCAACGTTCAGTATCTTCTTTTTTCATCAAAAGACTTTCTCTGTATCTCTGCTCTGTTTGTTTTTGACTTGAAACACTAAATAAAAGTTTTACTACACATCTGTCTCTATTGTTTAATCAGCAGCTGTAATACTAAACTGTCCAAAATTTAAAAGTCTACATTTAGTAGATTTAGAGATATTTATTTCACCACTTTTAGTTAATGATACTTTATAAACCTATTCTGCTGTTTAACAAAGACAGTATCATCATGTTTAAAGCACTTTTAAATCTGACAGCAGCACTCAGTTCTCCTGCACATGTGTGATCTTGGAGTGAACTGAAGGTTCAGATGCATCTCTCAGGTCCTGTGTGGAGACTTTGCTGGACTTTGTCTGTCTGTTAAAGATGTGGTTTTCAGATGCTATTCAGCTGGTGTAGATAGTGGGGGTTTAGGTCTGAAACATCTTCTTTTGTCCTCCATTCATCCAGTTTCATAAGATAACTTTTTGGTACAAGGACTGGACTGAAAATGACTGAAAAGAGAAACTTTGAAAGAGTTTTAGAAGCCTGGAGGAAAAGCAGTGCTTGTTTAATCAAATGTAATAATACACATTGTTTAAATGTCCCAAAGTAAAGAGATCTCTCTGTGAACCTTTAATTCATCACCCTCTTGTGGCAGCAGCTGGCTACTGTTATTTGCACATGTGCATTGTGGTTTTTTATCCCGTTATAATTTAATACAAAACCCTTTAATTAAATTAGTGAGTTAAAGTAATATGTGAAATATTAGTGTTAGGTAAGTCCCAGAGTTCAGTTTATTGGACATTAGCTACATTTAACGAGAAGATATGAGATCCAAATATATGCTTATGTCAACACATGTTCATTTTGATGAAGTTTAGTGAGCAAATTTGAATCATCACAACAACCAAAATGTTAGCAACACATCATAAGTCATGTGGGAGCTGGGGGGGGATGTCATGTGACAACCAGTTTGGCTTCCAGAATCGTGACATCACACCCATTTAGAATCTTACCACCACTTTGGTCCTTTGATCCTTTGATCCTAAAACCTATAAGTAGGGGTGAGACGCAACAACTTTTAGTTCGTTGTTCGCAGCATTTACGTTCGCAGCATTGAAACGTTCGAGAGAGAAACCTTTCAAAACAATAGGATCCTTTTCAGAGTGACTTTTTACACTTTCCAGCATGTCTCTGAAAAAACACACAAGACAAGAAAAAGTACAGCCCAGCTCTTCTCTTCTGGCTCAAGAAGACAACATTCGAGTTCAGAAGATGTGCTTGGAAGAAATGCATGAGGAAAATCTCATGAACAAGCACAACAAGCAACACCCGGCCCAGGCAGAAAGTTTTTTTCAGCAACAAAAGGAGATTATCTTCCTCAGAGAAGAAAATGAGAGAAAGACTGCTGAAGTAGATAAATTGCTCAGCCAGCTTCTTGAAAAGGAAGATATTCAGAAGGAGAAAGAAATGGAACTCCTAGACATGCGTGGAAGGAACTTTGAGCTCAAAGCAAAGCTTGATAAAGCAATAGAAAAACTCAAAGAAATCCTCCAGCAGAAGAAAAATGAGAACGACAAGGACAAAAAGGATCGGGAGCTGCAATTAAAGCTCGATGAAGCTTTGCTAAAAAATACCGAAATCCTCCAAGAGAAGAAACGGCAGGAAATAGAACTCCAAAACTTGGGGATAAAATACAAAGCATTGCTTCAAGAGAAAAAGCAACAACCGATCAAACAGAAAGAAAGCAAGCTTGAAAGCGAGCTGAAAACAAAGCTTGATAAAGCACTGCAAAGAAATGAGCAGATTCTTCAAGAAAAAGAACAACTGGAAATAAACCAGAGAGACATGCAGTGCCAACTCCAAAGCATGGAGAAAAAATGCAGAGTCCTGGAAGTAAAACTTGATAAAACTGCAGTGCACAAGCAGAAATATCAAGAGCTGCTTCAAGAGAAAGAACAACAGGACATAAAGCAGAAAGAAGACAAACGTTTACTCCTGGACTTTGAGAGAGAAAACCAAAAGCTGCAAGAACTTTACAAGAAAATGAACTACAAAGCAACTGAGATGGAAGGAGAGAAGGAGAAACTGCAAAAACAGTGCTCAGCAATGCAGAGTCAGCTCAATGACATGCTGACAAAAAACACCGAACTCGAGGAACTTTCCAACACCTTGAAGTGCAAAAACACTGAGGTGCAGCTGCTAAAGCAGCAGCTCGAGAAAACAAATGAAGACCTGCAGTGCAAACTTCAAGAAACCGAGAGGAAAAGTCAGCAGTTAGAAGACACTCACAACAAATTACAAGAGTGTTATACAGAGATGCAGGAGGCAAAGGTAATGCAGGAGGAAACATCTAAAGAGTTGAAAGGAAGGCTTGAAGACAAACAAGCCGAATTAGAAGAAGTGGAGAAAACATGCAGGAGACTTGAGAAGGAGAATAGCGAAACAATCGATCAGCTGAGAACGCTGATCCTAGAGAAAAAGGTTCTCGTGGAAAAGCTCCTGGAAAAGAAGAAGAAACGCTTCCGCTTCTTCTGGAGGAAGGACACTCCTGCTTTTTCTTCTCTTTCTACTTTTTCCACTGCTGATGTCACCTCGTCTTCCTCCACCTCTGTTCCATCGTAATTTTGACCTCCCCTCTCCTGCCCTCTCCCTCTCTCCTGACACCTTGACACCTCTCCCTTCCCTAGCTCCCTTGAACTCCTAACACCTGTCCCATCTCCCTCTCCCTCTCTTTTCACCCTCACCCCCCAACCAGTCCCGACAGTTGACTGCCCCCTCTAGAGCCTGGTTCTGTCATAGGTTTCTTCCTTTAAAGGGAGTTTTTCCTATCCACTGTCGCCTAGTGCTTGCTCAGAGGGGATTGTTGGGGTTTTCTCTCCTCTATCTCTTTCCTCCTTTCTATCCCTTTCTTTTACCCTCTACTTTACACCCACCCTCCCACCCTTCTATTTCCTCAACAATTTAATAATAAACACAATTGGCTGCATTTTAAATGTGTCTGATCAACGTCTACATTCAAGAATGAATTGTCTTTGTTACGGAGTCATGTGTATTTTGTGTTTTCCTTGGGCTGGTGATCCTCACGGTTGTTCAGCCAAGAATTCCAGATTAGCAGCAATACCTTCAATTCATTGACATTTGCAAGCATTCCTTTATACACAGCATTTCAGTCAGGTTGAGGTCTGGCCCTTCCAAACAAGCCATACTTGTTTGGTCTTTTTCTAATTAAACTGTCATGAACGTTAACATTTAACATGCTGTCTGAGGCCTGTAGAGGCTCGTTGCCTCATTGGCTAATGCACAAGTTTAATTCAAGGTAAGCAGAGTTTTATTGTCAACCCAACAACATGCACTCAAGTATACAGTGCGACGAAATATCATCGTCCTGGATCAAAGGTGCAAACTGTAAAAATAAAATGGGAAAATTCAAATATACATACATACTTACAACTATTCAGAAATAAGATCATCTAAGAGTAAGTACAACAGTATTGTACTTGAATACAGAGAGAGTAAGAATTGAAATCAATGAGAATAAATAAATACAATAGTACACAGAATAAATACAATAGACAGAGTCGATCAGTACAATACAGGGTAGTGCAAGAATTGGTTGTGAAAGGAGAGTGTTATGTAGTCCAAGAAGTGTGTGGAGAAGAGAGTTCAGTGTGGAGGAGCGCAGCATGGTGTTCAGGAGCCGGACTGGTTTGGGGGAAAATCCCATTGCACAATCTTGCCGACCTGCTCCTGATGACGCAGAGTCGTCTTCTGGATTGAGGGGTGGTAAGCAGTTGGTGGAAAAGGTGATGCGGGTCAGCTATGATGCTTGTGGCTTTCCCAGTGCGGCGTGAGGTGTAAATAGCGGGTTAGGATGCTCTGTATGGTACCTCTGTAGAAGGTGTTAAAGATGGGTTTGGGGATGTGCACCTTCTTCAGTCGCCTCTTGAAATGCAGTCGCTGCTGAGCTCTTTTTGTCACTGATTTTGTTTTTGCTGGTCCAGGACAGGTCCAGGGGCAGATCTAGAGAAATTTTCCTAGGGTGGCATGGAAATCAAATGGGGAGGCAGAATCTGGTAGTCTTTTTAAAAACACATATGCAGGTGTTACATATGGTTAAAAGGGTTAATATGCAGTAAGTATACACATGTTTCATATAAATATGGTCTATAACTTAATTATTTTCTATAGCCCACAATTAAATATTTCAGTTACATTAAAAAAATTTAATTTTTATTTTATGTACTGTATAATAAATAAATATGTACCCAATAAGTATAAAATCCAGAAAGCTACACAACATTGGGCAAACTTAAGTCTAACTAAATCCTAGTAATATTTATGTTTTCTTTTTACTGTAAAAACCACAGACATGTTTAGTAAATTATTTTTCATAACTTGAAATGCAAATATAAATTGTAAATTTGTAAAAAAAAAAAAAAATTATGTAAACATTTTGTAAATAATAAAATTATATGCAACTATTCATCTAAAAATGCAGCCAATGCACTGGCGTTGGTTTTTTTGTAAAGCCATTTAAAAATACTGCTTAATTAAAGTGAGAGAACAATCATGTGTCACAATAAGACGCCCCACAAATTTTTTCTGCCAGTAAAAGAAAAAAAAAAAGAAAAGAAAAAAAACTGTCTACCACAAGACAGAGAAGAACATCACAGGGAGAAACCCTGCAGGCCTGACAGCAGGAGGTGTATCGCTCCTTCTGTTTTCCACCTGGAGACAGTGTTCACACTGCATCCTCACGCTGCTGCAGGATTGCTCTCCCCCGCTTCAGGACACCTACACCAGGAGATGCCGGACTAGAGCAGCGCAGATACTGAAGGACCCGTCCCATCCTGGCAACATCATCCATAAGTGACTTGAGACAGGACTCTCTTCCAGACACTCTAAACCCACCGGCACAATGTACATTTCAAATTCCTTTAATTTTAAATATGTTTATATTTTCTATTCTGTAAAATAGTCAGATTGTCTATTCTTATTTAATTCACTTAATGTACAGAATTCAGATAGTTAAGAGTGGGAAAAAAAATTGCGTTCATGTTTGCAATTTTGTCTTGTTACACAATATTTTGAATTAAATGGAACAAACAAAACACTACATTTTAGGAAGTATTAATGGGTGTTTTTGTGTTTGTTTTTTTGTACTACTTGGACACTAAAGTGGCCCTTCAATGAGATGATGGTGCCAGAAGTGGCCCGTGGCTCATTTGAGTTTGAGACCCCTGCTTTAGATTATATTACATACAGAAAAAAGTACTGGTTTATTATTTTAGTGGGCAAAAGAGTCAAGATTGGATCTAAAGGATGTAAATGGAGAAGCACAGTGCATTTCTACTCAGTCTGAACACTCGACACAGCCTCATTCACACAGCTGCACACACATGATTAGGGGAAACTCAACGTTCAGTATCTTCTTTTTTCATCAAAAGACTTTCTCTGTATCACTGCTCTGTTTGTTTTTGACTTGAAACACTAAATAAAAGTTTTACTACACATCTGTCTCTATTGTTTAATCAGCAGCTGTAATACTAAACTGTCCAAAATTTAAAAGTCTACATTTAGTAGATTTAGAGATATTTATTTCACCACTTTTAGTTAATGATACTTTATAAACCTATTCTGCTGTTTAACAAAGACAGTATCATCATGTTTAAAGCACTTTTAAATCTGACAGCAGCACTCAGTTCTCCTGCACATGTGTGATCTTGGAGTGAACTGAAGGTTCAGATGCATCTCTCAGGTCCTGTGTGGAGACTTTGCTGGACTTTGTCTGTCTGTTAAAGATGTGGTTTTCAGATGCTATTCAGCTGGTGTAGATAGTGGGGGTTTACGTCTGAAACATCTTCTTTTGTCCTCCATTCATCCAGTTTCATGAGATAACTTTTTGGTACAAGGACTGGACTGAAAATGACTGAAAAGAGAAACTTTGAAAGAGTTTTAGAAGCCTGGAGGAAAAGCAGTGCTTGTTTAATCAAATGTAATAATACACATTGTTTAAATGTCCCAAAGTAAAGAGATCTCTCTGTGAACCTTTAATTCATCACCCTCTTGTGGCAGCAGCTGGCTACTGTTATTTGCACATGTGCATTGTGGTTTTTTATCCCGTTATAATTTAATACAAAACCCTTTAATTAAATTAGTGAGTTAAAGTAATATGTGAAATATTAGTGTTAGGTAAGTCCCAGAGTTCAGTTTATTGGACATTAGCTACATTTAACGAGAAGATATGAGATCCAAATATATGCTTATGTCAACACATGTTCATTTTGATGAAGTTTAGTGAGCAAATTTGAATCATCACAACAACCAAAATGTTAGCAACACATCTTAAGTTATGGGGGGGGGGGGGGGGGGGGGGGGGGATGTCATGTGACAACCAGTTTGGCTTCCAGAATCGTGACATCACACCCATTTAGAATCTTACCACCACTTTGGTCCTTTGATCCTTTGATCCTAAAACCTATAAGTAGGGGTGAGACGCAACAACTTTTAGTTCGTTGTTCGCAGCATTTACGTTCGCAGCATTGAAACGTTCGAGAGAGAAACCTTTCAAAACAATAGGATCCTTTTCAGAGCGACTTTTTACACTTTCCAGCATGTCTCTGAAAAAACACACAAGACAAGAAAAAGTACAGCCCAGCTCTTCTCTTCTGGCTCAAGAAGACAACATTCGAGTTCAGAAGATGTGCTTGGAAAAAATGCATGAGGAAAATCTCATGAACAAGCAACACCCGGCCCAGGCAGAGAGTTTTTTTCAGCAACAAAAGGAGATTATCTTCCTCAGAGAAGAAAATGAGAGAAAGACTGCTGAAGTAGATAAATTGCTCAGCCAGCTTCTTGAAAAGGAAGATATTCAGAAGGAGAAAGAAATGGAACTCCTAGACATGCGTGGAAGGAACTTTGAGCTCAAAGCAAAGCTTGATAAAGCAATAGAAAAACTCAAAGAAATCCTCCAGCAGAAGAAAAATGAGAAAGACAAGGACAAAAAGGATCGGGAGCTGCAATTAAAGCTTGATGAAGCTCTGCTAAAAAATACCGAAATCCTCCAAGAGAAGAAACGGCAGGAAATAGAACTCCAAAACTTGGGGATAAAATACAAAGCATTGCTTCAAGAGAAAAAGCAACAACCGATCAAACAGAAAGAAAGCAAGCTTGAAAGCGAGCTGAAAACAAAGCTTGATAAAGCACTGCAAAGAAATGACCAGATTCTTCAAGAAAAAGAACAACTGGAAATAAACCAGAGAGACATGCGGTGCCAACTCCAAAGCATGGAGGAAAAATGCAGAGTCCTGGAAGTAAAACTTGATAAAACTGCAGTGCACAAGCAGAAATATCAAGAGCTGCTTAAAGAGAAAGAACAACAGGACATAAAGCAGAAAGAAGACAAACGTTTACTCCTGGACTTTGAGAGAGAAAACCAAAAGCTGCAAGAACTTTACACGAAAATGAACTACAAAGCAACTGAGATGGAAGGAGAGAAGGAGAAACTGCAAAAACAGTGCTCAGCGATGCAGAGTCAGCTCAATGACATGCTGACAAAAAACACCGAACTCGAGGAACTTTCCAACACCTTGAAGTGCAAAAACACTGAGGTGCAGCTGCTAAAGCAGCAGCTCGAGAAAACAAATGAAGACCTGCAGTGCAAACTTCAAGAAACCGAGAGGAAAAGTCAGCAGTTAGAAGACACTCACAACAAATTACAAGAGTGTTATACAGAGATGCAGGAGGCAAAGGTAATGCAGGAGGAAACATCTAAAGAGTTGAAAGGAAGGCTTGAAGACAAACAAGCCGAATTAGAAGAAGTGGAGAAAACATGCAGGAGACTTGAGAAGGAGAATAGCGAAACAATCGATCAGCTGAGAACGCTGATCCTAGAGAAAAAGGTTCTCGTGGAAAAGCTCCTGGAAAAGAAGAAGAAACGCTTCCGCTTCTTCTGGAGGAAGGACACTCCTGCTTTTTCTACTCTTTCTACTTTTTCCACTGCTGATGTCACCTCGTCTTCCTCCACCTCTGTTCCATCGTAATTTTGACCTCCCCTCTCCTGCCCTCTCCCTCTCTCCTGACACCTTGACACCTCTCCCTCCCCTAGCTCCCTTGAACTCCTAACACCTGTCCCATCTCCCTCCCCCCTCTCCCTCTCTTTTCACCCTCACCCCCCAACCAGTCCCGACAGTTGACTGCCCCCTCTAGAGCCTGGTTCTGTCATAGGTTTCTTCCTTTAAAGGGAGTTTTTCCTATCCACTGTCGCCTAGTGCTTGCTCAGAGGGGATTGTTGGGGTTTTCTCTCCTCTATCTCTTTCCTCCTTTCTATCCCTTTCTTTTACCCTCTACTTTACACCCACCCTCCCACCCTTCTATTTCCTCAACAATTTAATAATAAACACAATTGGCTGCATTTTAAATGTGTCTGATCAACGTCTACATTCAAGAATGAATTGTCTTTGTTACGGAGTCATGTGTATTTTGTGTTTTCCTTGGGCTGGTGATCCTCACGGTTGTTCAGCCAAGAATTCCAGATTAGCAGCAATACCTTCAATTCATTGACATTTGCAAGAATTCCTTTATACACAGCATTTCAGTCAGGTTGAGGTCTGGCCCTTCCAAACAAGCCATACTTGTTTGGTCTTTTTCTAATTAAACTGTCATGAACGTTAACATTTAACATGCTGTCTGAGGCCTGTAGAGGCTCGTTGCCTCATTGGCTAATGCACAAGTTTAATTCAAGGTAAGCAGAGTTTTATTGTCAACCCAACAACATGCACTCAAGTATACAGTGCGACGAAATATCATCGTCCTGGATCAAAGGTGCAAACTGTAAAAATAAAATGGGAAAATTCAAATATACATACATACTTACAACTATTCAGAAATAAGATCATCTAAGAGTAAGTACAACAGTATTGTACTTGAATACAGAGAGAGTAAGAATTGAAATCAATGAGAATAAATAAATACAATAGTACACAGAATAAATACAATAGACAGAGTCGATCAGTACAATACAGGGTAGTGCAAGAATTGGTTGTGAAAGGAGAGTGTTATGTAGTCCAAGAAGTGTGTGGAGAAGAGAGTTCAGTGTGGAGGAGCGCAGCATGGTGTTCAGGAGCCGGACTGGTTTGGGGGAAAATCCCATTGCACAATCTTGCCGACCTGCTCCTGATGACGCAGAGTCGTCTTCTGGATTGAGGGGTGGTAAGCAGTTGGTGGAAAAGGTGATGCGGGTCAGCTATGATGCTTGTGGCTTTCCCAGTGCGGCGTGAGGTGTAAATAGCGGGTTAGGATGCTCTGTATGGTACCTCTGTAGAAGGTGTTAAAGATGGGTTTGGGGATGTGCACCTTCTTCAGTCGCCTCTTGAAATGCAGTCGCTGCTGAGCTCTTTTTGTCACTGATTTTGTTTTTGCTGGTCCAGGACAGGTCCAGGGGCAGATCTAGAGAAATTTTCCTAGGGTGGCATGGAAATCAAATGGGGAGGCAGAATCTGGTAGTCTTTTTAAAAACACATATGCAGGTGTTACATATGGTTAAAAGGGTTAATATGCAGTAAGTATACACATGTTTCATATAAATATGGTCTATAACTTAATTATTTTCTATAGCCCACAATTAAATATTTCAGTTACATTAAAAAAATTTAATTTTTATTTTATGTACTGTATAATAAATAAATATGTACCCAATAAGTATAAAATCCAGAAAGCTACACAACATTGGGCAAACTTAAGTCTAACTAAATCCTAGTAATATTTATGTTTTCTTTTTACTGTAAAAACCACAGACATGTTTAGTAAATTATTTTTCATAACTTGAAATGCAAATATAAATTGTAAATTTGTAAAAAAAAAAAAAAATTATGTAAACATTTTGTAAATAATAAAATTATATGCAACTATTCATCTAAAAATGCAGCCAATGCACTGGCGTTGGTTTTTTTGTAAAGCCATTTAAAAATACTGCTTAATTAAAGTGAGAGAACAATCATGTGTCACAATAAGACGCCCCACAAATTTTTTCTGCCAGTAAAAGAAAAAAAAAAAGAAAAGAAAAAAAACTGTCTACCACAAGACAGAGAAGAACATCACAGGGAGAAACCCTGCAGGCCTGACAGCAGGAGGTGTATCGCTCCTTCTGTTTTCCACCTGGAGACAGTGTTCACACTGCATCCTCACGCTGCTGCAGGATTGCTCTCCCCCGCTTCAGGACACCTACACCAGGAGATGCCGGACTAGAGCAGCGCAGATACTGAAGGACCCGTCCCATCCTGGCAACATCATCCATAAGTGACTTGAGACAGGACTCTCTTCCAGACACTCTAAACCCACCGGCACAATGTACATTTCAAATTCCTTTAATTTTAAATATGTTTATATTTTCTATTCTGTAAAATAGTCAGATTGTCTATTCTTATTTAATTCACTTAATGTACAGAATTCAGATAGTTAAGAGTGGGAAAAAAAATTGCGTTCATGTTTGCAATTTTGTCTTGTTACACAATATTTTGAATTAAATGGAACAAACAAAACACTACATTTTAGGAAGTATTAATGGGTGTTTTTGTGTTTGTTTTTTTGTACTACTTGGACACTAAAGTGGCCCTTCAATGAGATGATGGTGCCAGAAGTGGCCCGTGGCTCATTTGAGTTTGAGACCCCTGCTTTAGATTATATTACATACAGAAAAAAGTACTGGTTTATTATTTTAGTGGGCAAAAGAGTCAAGATTGGATCTAAAGGATGTAAATGGAGAAGCACAGTGCATTTCTACTCAGTCTGAACACTCGACACAGCCTCATTCACACAGCTGCACACACATGATTAGGGGAAACTCAACGTTCAGTATCTTCTTTTTTCATCAAAAGACTTTCTCTGTATCTCTGCTCTGTTTGTTTTTGACTTGAAACACTAAATAAAAGTTTTACTACACATCTGTCTCTATTGTTTAATCAGCAGCTGTAATACTAAACTGTCCAAAATTTAAAAGTCTACATTTAGTAGATTTAGAGATATTTATTTCACCACTTTTAGTTAATGATACTTTATAAACCTATTCTGCTGTTTAACAAAGACAGTATCATCATGTTTAAAGCACTTTTAAATCTGACAGCAGCACTCAGTTCTCCTGCACATGTGTGATCTTGGAGTGAACTGAAGGTTCAGATGCATCTCTCAGGTCCTGTGTGGAGACTTTGCTGGACTTTGTCTGTCTGTTAAAGATGTGGTTTTCAGATGCTATTCAGCTGGTGTAGATAGTGGGGGTTTACGTCTGAAACATCTTCTTTTGTCCTCCATTCATCCAGTTTCATGAGATAACTTTTTGGTACAAGGACTGGACTGAAAATGACTGAAAAGAGAAACTTTGAAAGAGTTTTAGAAGCCTGGAGGAAAAGCAGTGCTTGTTTAATCAAATGTAATAATACACATTGTTTAAATGTCCCAAAGTAAAGAGATCTCTCTGTGAACCTTTAATTCATCACCCTCTTGTGGCAGCAGCTGGCTACTGTTATTTGCACATGTGCATTGTGGTTTTTTATCCCGTTATAATTTAATACAAAACCCTTTAATTAAATTAGTGAGTTAAAGTAATATGTGAAATATTAGTGTTAGGTAAGTCCCAGAGTTCAGTTTATTGGACATTAGCTACATTTAACGAGAAGATATGAGATCCAAATATATGCTTATGTCAACACATGTTCATTTTGATGAAGTTTAGTGAGCAAATTTGAATCATCACAACAACCAAAATGTTAGCAACACATCTTAAGTTATGGGGGGGGGGGGGGGGGGGATGTCATGTGACAACCAGTTTGGCTTCCAGAATCGTGACATCACACCCATTTAGAATCTTACCACCACTTTGGTCCTTTGATCCTTTGATCCTAAAACCTATAAGTAGGGGTGAGACGCAACAACTTTTAGTTCGTTGTTCGCAGCATTTACGTTCGCAGCATTGAAACGTTCGAGAGAGAAACCTTTCAAAACAATAGGATCCTTTTCAGAGCGACTTTTTACACTTTCCAGCATGTCTCTGAAAAAACACACAAGACAAGAAAAAGTACAGCCCAGCTCTTCTCTTCTGGCTCAAGAAGACAACATTCGAGTTCAGAAGATGTGCTTGGAAAAAATGCATGAGGAAAATCTCATGAACAAGCAACACCCGGCCCAGGCAGAGAGTTTTTTTCAGCAACAAAAGGAGATTATCTTCCTCAGAGAAGAAAATGAGAGAAAGACTGCTGAAGTAGATAAATTGCTCAGCCAGCTTCTTGAAAAGGAAGATATTCAGAAGGAGAAAGAAATGGAACTCCTAGACATGCGTGGAAGGAACTTTGAGCTCAAAGCAAAGCTTGATAAAGCAATAGAAAAACTCAAAGAAATCCTCCAGCAGAAGAAAAATGAGAAAGACAAGGACAAAAAGGATCGGGAGCTGCAATTAAAGCTTGATGAAGCTCTGCTAAAAAATACCGAAATCCTCCAAGAGAAGAAACGGCAGGAAATAGAACTCCAAAACTTGGGGATAAAATACAAAGCATTGCTTCAAGAGAAAAAGCAACAACCGATCAAACAGAAAGAAAGCAAGCTTGAAAGCGAGCTGAAAACAAAGCTTGATAAAGCACTGCAAAGAAATGACCAGATTCTTCAAGAAAAAGAACAACTGGAAATAAACCAGAGAGACATGCGGTGCCAACTCCAAAGCATGGAGGAAAAATGCAGAGTCCTGGAAGTAAAACTTGATAAAACTGCAGTGCACAAGCAGAAATATCAAGAGCTGCTTCAAGAGAAAGAACAACAGGACATAAAGCAGAAAGAAGACAAACGTTTACTCCTGGACTTTGAGAGAGAAAACCAAAAGCTGCAAGAACTTTACACGAAAATGAACTACAAAGCAACTGAGATGGAAGGAGAGAAGGAGAAACTGCAAAAACAGTGCTCAGCGATGCAGAGTCAGCTCAATGACATGCTGACAAAAAACACCGAACTCGAGGAACTTTCCAACACCTTGAAGTGCAAAAACACTGAGGTGCAGCTGCTAAAGCAGCAGCTCGAGAAAACAAATGAAGACCTGCAGTGCAAACTTCAAGAAACCGAGAGGAAAAGTCAGCAGTTAGAAGACACTCACAACAAATTACAAGAGTGTTATACAGAGATGCAGGAGGCAAAGGTAATGCAGGAGGAAACATCTAAAGAGTTGAAAGGAAGGCTTGAAGACAAACAAGCCGAATTAGAAGAAGTGGAGAAAACATGCAGGAGACTTGAGAAGGAGAATAGCGAAACAATCGATCAGCTGAGAACGCTGATCCTAGAGAAAAAGGTTCTCGTGGAAAAGCTCCTGGAAAAGAAGAAGAAACGCTTCCGCTTCTTCTGGAGGAAGGACACTCCTGCTTTTTCTACTCTTTCTACTTTTTCCACTGCTGATGTCACCTCGTCTTCCTCCACCTCTGTTCCATCGTAATTTTGACCTCCCCTCTCCTGCCCTCTCCCTCTCTCCTGACACCTTGACACCTCTCCCTCCCCTAGCTCCCTTGAACTCCTAACACCTGTCCCATCTCCCTCCCCCCTCTCCCTCTCTTTTCACCCTCACCCCCCAACCAGTCCCGACAGTTGACTGCCCCCTCTAGAGCCTGGTTCTGTCATAGGTTTCTTCCTTTAAAGGGAGTTTTTCCTATCCACTGTCGCCTAGTGCTTGCTCAGAGGGGATTGTTGGGGTTTTCTCTCCTCTATCTCTTTCCTCCTTTCTATCCCTTTCTTTTACCCTCTACTTTACACCCACCCTCCCACCCTTCTATTTCCTCAACAATTTAATAATAAACACAATTGGCTGCATTTTAAATGTGTCTGATCAATGTCTTCATTCAAGAATGAATTGTCTTTGTTACGGAGTCATGTGTATTTTGTGTTTTCCTCGGGCTGGTGATCCTCACGGTTGTTCAGCCAAGAATTCCAGATTAGCAACAATACCTTCAATTCATTGACATTTGCAAGCATTCCTTTATACACAGCATTTCAGTCAGGTTGAGGTCTGGCCCTTCCAAACAAGCCATACTTGTTTGGTCTTTTTCTAATTAAACTGTCATGAACGTTAACATTTAACATGCTGTCTGAGGCCTGTAGAGGCTCGTTGCCTCATTGGCTAATGCACAAGTTTAATTCAAGGTAAGCAGAGTTTTATTGTCAACCCAACAACATGCACTCAAGTATACAGTGCGACGAAATATCATCGTCCTGGATCAAAGGTGCAAACTGTAAAAATAAAATGGGAAAATTCAAATATACATACATACTTACAACTATTCAGAAATAAGATCATCTAAGAGTAAGTACAACAGTATTGTACTTGAATACAGAGAGAGTAAGAATTGAAATCAATGAGAATAAATAAATACAATAGTACACAGAATAAATACAATAGACAGAGTCGATCAGTACAATACAGGGTAGTGCAAGAATTGGTTGTGAAAGGAGAGTGTTATGTAGTCCAAGAAGTGTGTGGAGAAGAGAGTTCAGTGTGGAGGAGCGCAGCATGGTGTTCAGGAGCCGGACTGGTTTGGGGGAAAATCCCATTGCACAATCTTGCCGACCTGCTCCTGATGACGCAGAGTCGTCTTCTGGATTGAGGGGTGGTAAGCAGTTGGTGGAAAAGGTGATGCGGGTCAGCTATGATGCTTGTGGCTTTCCCAGTGCGGCGTGAGGTGTAAATAGCGGGTTAGGATGCTCTGTATGGTACCTCTGTAGAAGGTGTTAAAGATGGGTTTGGGGATGTGCACCTTCTTCAGTCGCCTCTTGAAATGCAGTCGCTGCTGAGCTCTTTTTGTCACTGATTTTGTTTTTGCTGGTCCAGGACAGGTCCAGGGGCAGATCTAGAGAAATTTTCCTAGGGTGGCGTGGAAATCAAATGGGGAGGCAGAATCTGGTAGTCTTTTTAAAAACACATATGCAGGTGTTACATATGGTTAAAAGGGTTAATATGCAGTAAGTATACACATGTTTCATATAAATATGGTCTATAACTTAATTATTTTCTATAGCCCACAATTAAATATTTCAGTTACATTAAAAAAATTTAATTTTTATTTTATGTACTGTATAATAAATAAATATGTACCCAATAAGTATAAAATCCAGAAAGCTACACAACATTGGGCAAACTTAAGTCTAACTAAATCCTAGTAATATTTATGTTTTCTTTTTACTGTAAAAACCACAGACATGTTTAGTAAATTATTTTTCATAACTTGAAATGCAAATATAAATTGTAAATTTGTAAAAAAAAAAAAAAAATTATGTAAACATTTTGTAAATAATAAAATTATATGCAACTATTCATCTAAAAATGCAGCCAATGCACCGGCGTTGGTTTTTTTGTAAAGCCATTTAAAAATACTGCTTAATTAAAGTGAGAGAACAATCATGTGTCACAATAAGACGCCCCACAAATTTTTTTCTGCCAGTAAAAGAAAAAAAAAAAGAAAAGAACAAAAACTGTCTACCACAAGACAGAGAAGAACATCACAGGGAGAAACCCTGCAGGCCTGACAGCAGGAGGTGTATCGCTCCTTCTGTTTTCCACCTGGAGACAGTGTTCACACTGCATCCTCACGCTGCTGCAGGATTGCTCTCCCCCGCTTCAGGACACCTACACCAGGAGATGCCGGACTAGAGCAGCGCAGATACTGAAGGACCCGTCCCATCCTGGCAACATCATCCATAAGTGACTTGAGACAGGACTCTCTTCCAGACACTCTAAACCCACCGGCACAATGTACATTTCAAATTCCTTTAATTTTAAATATGTTTATATTTTCTATTCTGTAAAATAGTCAGATTGTCTATTCTTATTTAATTCACTTAATGTACAGAATTCAGATAGTTAAGAGTGGGAAAAAAATTGCGTTCATGTTTGCAATTTTGTCTTGTTACACAATATTTTGAATTAAATGGAACAAACAAAACACTACATTTTAGGAAGTATTAATGGGTGTTTTTGTGTTTGTTTTTTTGTACTACTTGGACACTAAAGTGGCCCTTCAATGAGATGATGGTGCCAGAAGTGGCCCGTGGCTCATTTGAGTTTGAGACCCCTGCTTTAGATTATATTACATACAGAAAAAAGTACTGGTTTATTATTTTAGTGGGCAAAAGAGTCAAGATTGGATCTAAAGGATGTAAATGGAGAAGCACAGTGCATTTCTACTCAGTCTGAACACTCGACACAGCCTCATTCACACAGCTGCACACACATGATTAGGGGAAACTCAACGTTCAGTATCTTCTTTTTTCATCAAAAGACTTTCTCTGTATCTCTGCTCTGTTTATTTTTGACTTGAAACACTAAATAAAAGTTTTACTACACATCTGTCTCTATTGTTTAATCAGCAGCTGTAATACTAAACTGTCCAAAATTTAAAAGTCTACATTTAGTAGATTTAGAGATATTTATTTCACCACTTTTAGTTAATGATACTTTATAAACCTATTCTGCTGTTTAACAAAGACAGTATCATCATGTTTAAAGCACTTTTAAATCTGACAGCAGCACTCAGTTCTCCTGCACATGTGTGATCTTGGAGTGAACTGAAGGTTCAGATGCATCTCTCAGGTCCTGTGTGGAGACTTTGCTGGACTTTGTCTGTCTGTTAAAGATGTGGTTTTCAGATGCTATTCAGCTGGTGTAGATAGTGGGGGTTTAGGTCTGAAACATCTTCTTTTGTCCTCCATTCATCCAGTTTCATGAGATAACTTTTTGGTACAAGGACTGGACTGAAAATGACTGAAAAGAGAAACTTTGAAAGAGTTTTAGAAGCCTGGAGGAAAAGCAGTGCTTGTTTAATCAAATGTAATAATACACATTGTTTAAATGTCCCAAAGTAAAGAGATCTCTCTGTGAACCTTTAATTCATCACCCTCTTGTGGCAGCAGCTGGCTACTGTTATTTGCACATGTGCATTGTGGTTTTTTATCCCGTTATAATTTAATACAAAGCCCTTTAATTAAATTAGTGAGTTAAAGTAATATGTGAAATATTAGTGTTAGGTAAGTCCCAGAGTTCAGTTTATTGGACATTAGCTACATTTAACGAGAAGATATGAGATCCAAATATATGCTTATGTCAACACATGTTCATTTTGATGAAGTTTAGTGAGCAAATTTGAATCATCACAACAACCAAAATGTTAGCAACACATCATAAGTCATGTGGGAGCTGGGGGGGATGTCATGTGACAACCAGTTTGGCTCCCAGAATCGTGACATCACACCCATTTAGAATCTTACCACCACTTTGGTCCTTTGATCCTTTGATCCTAAAACCTATAAGTAGGGGTGAGACGCAACAACTTTTAGTTCGTTGTTCGCAGCATTTACGTTCGCAGCATTGAAACGTTCGAGAGAGAAACCTTTCAAAACAATAGGATCCTTTTCAGAGCGACTTTTTACACTTTCCAGCATGTCTCTGAAAAAACACACAAGACAAGAAAAAGTACAGCCCAGCTCTTCTCTTCTGGCTCAAGAAGACAACATTCGAGTTCAGAAGATGTGCTTGGAAGAAATGCATGAGGAAAATCTCATGAACAAGCAACACCCGGCCCAGGCAGAGAGTTTTTTTCAGCAACAAAAGGAGATTATCTTCCTCAGAGAAGAAAATGAGAGAAAGACTGCTGAAGTAGATAAATTGCTCAGCCAGCTTCTTGAAAAGGAAGATATTCAGAAGGAGAAAGAAATGGAACTCCTAGACGTGCGTGGAAGGAACTTTGAGCTCAAAGCAAAGCTTGATAAAGCAATAGAAAAACTCAAAGAAATCCTCCAGCAGAAGAAAAATGAGAAAGACAAGGACAAAAAGGATCGGGAGCTGCAATTAAAGCTCGATGAAGCTCTGCTAAAAAATACCGAAATCCTCCAAGAGAAGAAACGGCAGGAAATAGAACTCCAAAACTTGGGGATAAAATACAAAGCATTGCTTCAAGAGAAAAAGCAACAACCGATCAAACAGAAAGAAAGCAAGCTTGAAAGCGAGCTGAAAACAAAGCTTGATAAAGCACTGCAAAAAAATGACCAGATTCTTCAAGAAAAAGAACAACTGGAAATAAACCAGAGAGACATGCGGTGCCAACTCCAAAGCATGGAGAAAAAATGCAGAGTCCTGGAAGTAAAACTTGATAAAACTGCAGTGCACAAGCAGAAATATCAAGAGCTGCTTCAAGAGAAAGAACAACAGGACATAAAGCAGAAAGAAGACAAACGTTTACTCCTGGGCTTTGAGAGAGAAAACCAAAAGCTGCAAGAACTTTACAAGAAAATGAACTACAAAGCAACTGAGATGGAAGGAGAGAAGGAGAAACTGCAAAAACAGTGCTCAGCAATGCAGAGTCAGCTCAATGACATGCTGACAAAAAACACCGAACTCGAGGAACTTTCCAACACCTTGAAGTGCAAAAACACTGAGGTGCAGCTGCTAAAGCAGCAGCTCGAGAAAACAAATGAAGACCTGCAGTGCAAACTTCAAGAAACCGAGAGGAAAAGTCAGCAGTTAGAAGACACTCACAACAAATTACAAGAGTGTTATACAGAGATGCAGGAGGCAAAGGTAATGCAGGAGGAAACATCTAAAGAGTTGAAAGGAAGGCTTGAAGACAAACAAGCCGAATTAGAAGAAGTGGAGAAAACATGCAGGAGACTTGAGAAGGAGAATAGCGAAACAATCGATCAGCTGAGAACGCTGATCCTAGAGAAAAAAGTTCTCGTGGAAAAGCTCCTGGAAAAGAAGAAGAAACGCTTCCGCTTCTTCTGGAGGAAGGACACTCCTGCTTTTTCTACTCTTTCTACTTTTTCCACTGCTGATGTCACCTCGTCTTCCTCCACCTCTGTTCCATCGTAATTTTGACCTCCCCTCTCCTGCCCTCTCCCTCTCTCCTGACACCTTGACACCTCTCCCTCCCCTAGCTCCCTTGAACTCCTAACACCTGTCCCATCTCCCTCCCCCCTCTCCCTCTCTTTTCACCCTCACCCCCCAACCAGTCCCGACAGTTGACTGCCCCCTCTAGAGCCTGGTTCTGTCATAGGTTTCTTCCTTTAAAGGGAGTTTTTCCTATCCACTGTCGCCTAGTGCTTGCTCAGAGGGGATTGTTGGGGTTTTCTCTCCTCTATCTCTTTCCTCCTTTCTATCCCTTTCTTTTACCCTCTACTTTACACCCACCCTCCCACCCTTCTATTTCCTCAACAATTTAATAATAAACACAATTGGCTGCATTTTAAATGTGTCTGATCAATGTCTTCATTCAAGAATGAATTGTCTTTGTTACGGAGTCATGTGTATTTTGTGTTTTCCTCGGGCTGGTGATCCTCACGGTTGTTCAGCCAAGAATTCCAGATTAGCAGCAATACCTTCAATTCATTGACATTTGCAAGCATTCCTTTATACACAGCATTTCAGTCAGGTTGAGGTCTGGCCCTTCCAAACAAGCCATACTTGTTTGGTCTTTTTCTAATTAAACTGTCATGAACGTTAACATTTAACATGCTGTCTGAGGCCTGTAGAGGCTCGTTGCCTCATTGGCTAATGCACAAGTTTAATTCAAGGTAAGCAGAGTTTTATTGTCAACCCAACAACATGCACTCAAGTATACAGTGCGACGAAATATCATCGTCCTGGATCAAAGGTGCAAACTGTAAAAATAAAATGGGAAAATTCAAATATACATACATACTGTCGTGGTTCGATTTTTTGAGGAAGAGACATACGACTGGAAGCCCATAGTGGGTCAACACAAATTATTTTATTAAAACACACAGTACAGTGTGAGAAGAAACTTGCAACAGCCACCCTACAATCTTCCAATCTTCTCGAGTAGCCCGCTCCCCATCCTTATATTACCCTGATGACATCACAGCCAGATCTTACTGGAAATGATAACAGTTCCAAAGTTCTCCTTATATAGACATCCGATACTACTTTCGAAACAAACAAGTTTGTGATATGTTGTGCAATTTTGTGAGACTGTGTGTCCAACCGAGAGATTGTCCTGAGACGACCTCCCTGTTCTTAGTACGTGCAGGAGTGAACGTGCGTATTTTCCATGACTCTCTATGTGCATGTTGGTGTGGGCCTGAATATGTGTGTAAGTGAATGTAGAAGGCCCTACTGGACCCACAGCTTCGAGAGGTGTGAATACGATGATATGGATACCATTTGCAACAGCTCAAGCAGATAGAAAGAAGGATAGAGAACAACAATAGACTAATTAAAGTGATGATAATATGCATACATTAATATTTTGCTCAGATTACCATAGATATAATTCAGAGATTATTCTGTCAACTGGTTCGACAATGATGAATGATTGATCAATGATAGTTCTGATTATAAATTGTCACCATAAGAATACAAAATAAAATATCTCTTGTCCACACTCCTCCTCTTTGGCCATCGGCCAACCTTTACCCGAATTTTGTTTCACTCCTCCGTCCAGGCGGCTTCTCGCAACGGCATCATATACCCCGGACCAGCTGAACCAGCTGAACCAGAGTCTAGGGCCCTGCTTACCAGTTTTACCAACACTCGCCTTACCAGAGGAATGAGACAACATCCGATCATCAATATACCTAGAAAAACTATAAGAGAAAACATGGCAGACATAAACACACCCTTCCATTGCCCAAAAACAGACGTGATCCAGTCTCCCAGCCCCGTGTTCACGCCTGATTGCTCATGCATGGTTCTAAATAACGTTTTCAGATTCTCAAGCGCCCGAGTGACCGTTCCGTCCGGAGCAGTATTGTTGGGAATAAAGGTGCAGCACATGTCACCAAACATTGCACATACTCCACCTCTCTCAGCCAACAACATGTCCAGAGCCATTCGATTTTGGACTCCCATTAAAGACGTCGGACCTAATTGTTCCCACCTGAGCCAACCTCGCGCTTGAATTTCCTCGACGACTCGATCGGTTTGGACTCTGGAGCGGATAGACCTCTGCGTCTGGGCAATTCACCTGTCTGCCAATAAACAAACAAACACATTATAATACTGATTAACCCCAACATCCCCGTTATTTTCCAATTTTCCCACAATTTCATGATCACTGTTCCCAGGCTCTTTTACTTTCACTTCATGATAAGAGTATAATGTTATGAGTATAAAAGTAAAAACCGTACAAAACTATTACGATTCCTTTAAACTATCAAATACTTTAGACTAGAGCCCTAGCCTATTAGGAGCCGGGAATGAATTAATGCTTGGCATGTCACGCTCCTCTTCTTTCTTCGTGTCCCCAGGTAGACTGCTGGGGAGAACCGCAGCACAGGGGGAGAGGATTATTCTGCCTCTATGTTCCCCCCGTGTTACTTAGGGTGGAGCTTATCTCGAGTAAGCTCTCTTCCGGGGCCACCTCCTCTTGGGCCTTCCTGGCCTCCTCCCACATGTTGACTCCCTACTGAGGCCTGTACACGAACGTTACACATTTTCTCTAAAACAATCTCCTGCCAACCTGTAAGCTTGTGTAAAAACATCAGTCAGCAGTTACAGGTTAAGCTCATTTAACTCCCAGCTCCACCTGGAACCTGTATCCTGGAAAACAAATCTGCTAAATCAAACATCTTATTTATAACCAACTATAGATCACGAAAGTGATAAAGTATTCAGCACAACAGACAAGTATCACGTTCAGGATTTCCCAAATCATTACATCACTATTATTGCCGCAATTTATTTTATCCCCAATTTAATCAGTGACTTCCCTTAAGCAATGTCACTCCACTTGCTTTATCCCTACGAACCCCCTATTAAACTGTTCCATAGAAACTGCATCCCTTATTTGTTTTCTCATGTCACTTGTCTGTTTTCTACTGAATCCTCCACATGCCAAAACAAACGTTAGCAAACCACATTTGACCATCTCGGGTTAGGCGTCAGCCATCCACATTCCAGAGGTCCTGTAAAACATTTCCTGTAAAAAGAATCACCCTGTTTCAAAAGAAGAAAATGCAAATGTTAACGCTGCGCAGGTGTGTACACCCTTTCTCACAATTATCTCTGTGAGCAACACAACACAAACCCCTGAACAACCACCCTGGTAGGTTCACGAACACCGAAAGTAGTATTTAACAGTTAAATCGTCATGCAACCTCAGATGTCGCTGTCATCTATCTGCTCCTGTAAAAAGAAACACACCTAAATTCATCCACCTTTTTTCCTATCTAGGTGGAGGTTAACCTTGAGTCGTGGTCAAGTCCTGTCAGCTTTTACCAGTCAGTCAGTCAGTTTGTTTCATTTCCAGTCATTCATTCATTCATTCATTCATTGCTGATAGTGGAAACCATCGCCGCATTTAGATTTCCGCCCTCAGCAAAATGACGTCATTTCAAAAAGAAAAACAAGAACTTTAGATCGGATTACCTCGCTGAATCCTTTTTAGGCAGGGACCCTTATTTTCTAATTGTCCCAATAAGTGGCTTTCTCCAGAGCCCATTTTAATGTGGAGAAACTCACTTGCAACAATTTTCTCGCCGACGTGTAATGCTTGTAATTTCCAATGTGCAGATCTGCTTAAAGAAAAGACTCTCAAACAAAAATCAGTGCACTGTTCAAAATATAAAACAAAAATCAACAGTAAAACTTTAAAAGAACCCCTACTATAAGCTTAGTAAAAGAATGCAACTTAGTCTTTCTGAAAGACACACACTGTATAAATCTCCGAATGCAATATCTGTGCTGTAAATTATATTATTAATGCAATGGTGATGATGATTATTATTTAGCAATAGCAGTAAAATAATTTCCCTGCTCCACACTCCCTCTCTCGCCCTCTGGAACACCAGAGGTCGCAATACATTGTGTCCTCGCTCTGACCCTCTCTCATGGTCCAGAGATCTTCTGCAAAGGAAACAAAACCCCATTTCCCCTCTAATCAATTGAGTTTAAGCATATAAGCAATTACTCCTGCATAACTTTGATCATAGCTAAATGCTGCCTAGACACAACTCCTGTGTGTTGACACTAACTTCCCTTTAACCTCACATTTCCTATGTTATAACCTGTTTTGATATAACTCTTTTTATTTCATTTTGCTCCTTCTAATGTAAAAATACCTTCTAATTCTAATTTATCAGCCGTAACCAAAATATATGCTTTCCTTCCTCTTTGGTCCGTCTTTAAGTTCAGTTAAAAACTAAACGAATTTCAGGCCTTTTGCCTGGAATCAATACTCTCATGTGTGTTTCTGGACTCTGTGTCTGTAAGCGTGTGCAATCCCTCAATAACTCATATCCTCCTCACAGTAGATTGGCCAATCATAGCGCTAGCCAAAAGCTCGTGACCCTCAAGAGACGAATTGAGCCACAACTCCTTTAAAGGCACAGAATGCAATATGTATAAAAATCATTTCTACTTATAAGCTCTCCCCTTTATCCTAAAAATAAATCTATGTAATATCTGTATGTGTAAGCCTAAATTATAACCACTACTTCCTTTGTCAACATGTCCCACAATTTCCCTCTAAAATTTGTACACAGCTTTAAAACACTGGCATTGTATCTTCTAAACAGGATTCAATTCACTTTAATCCTTTAACCTTAACATAAAAATAACAGTTTCTGTTTACCATATCCAAATGACCAAAAAACCCAAAAGTCAGAGAATGATCCTAAATTCTTTAACAATTAAATTATTAAACCCTAAATTCCCCCTTTATTTTGACACACATTCACTGACCTGTAATCACACCATATTTTGCTAATAGTGGAGCCTCCCGCGTCAGATTCTCCACCCTCAGCAAAATGAGCTCATTCATTTTTTATTTTCGATAGGAAACTAATTCCTTATGTTTTGGACTGGATTGAATCGCTACAATCCTTTTCGACAGGGACTTACGACCTGATCAGATCCCCACAGGTAGCTTTCCCCTTGGCCAGTTGTAATCTGGAAAGCCCACCTTATATTTGCTCTTCCCGAGAATTTATCAGCGCTGTTATCCACTGTTACAGGCCTGCTTAGAACAAAAATGAGGAATAAAAAGAGAGCTGATTATTAGCTCATGAAAACACAAAACAAAATCACCTGACAGGTTTTCTCTAAGTGCACTGTTACAAAAATAATGGGCCCCTCTCAGACATGTCCATGTTTCCTAAAACTCCCTCTATTAAAAACAAAAACAACAACAACCCGAACCTCACTGACCGAATCAACCCATCACCACAACCTCAACAACCTTACGCACACAAATATTGACCCCGCAGTCCTGACACTCCCGGGTCAACTCACATAATTACACCTCCTCAATACACCGAAAGTCTTGTGAAAACCACACAATTTGCACACAACAATCACCCCCTTACGACAACATATAATCACTAAACTATAAGTTTCCGATGCAAATCTGCACTCCTCTTCTGTCTGCTATGGTTAAAACTACTTTAATCACTTTTTCTTTGTTCATAACTCACTCCCTTTGTCATATAGCTTCTTTGAATTTCCTCTACTTCAAACTCAAATGTATTCTATTAAACATTCACACCATTCTATCACTCATACAAACAGCAAGCTGTTCTTCATTGCATATGTTTGTGTTCGTAGCCAGGTTTAATCAATGTCTATGCATTAATCATTATGAGCTTGTCCTTGTAAGGCTAATGCATTTTCTGCTTGTGTATGTGAATTTGCATATGTTGCTTTTGCAGTGTTTCAGACTCCTGCACATTTCTCCACTTAAGCCGTCAGTTTTCCTACCCAAATTTGCTAACCCAAATTTTAAGTTCCCACCTTATTAACAGCATTCCTGGTCCTCAGCCAGAAGTTAGGGCCCACTTGTCAGGTCTATGGAGACATGGCGCTGTGGACAATTCAACCAGAAACTTGCCTTATCATATCCAGTCAAGTTAACCTATAGGTTTCTTCCGACCGCTGCACGTGGAGAATTGATCCAGGTCTGTTTCGCCCCTGAAGAAACACAACTGAGACATTTTATTATTATCGTGAGTACTTAAACTACCCGTTTCCCTCTCTCTGGTCAGAAATACCAGCTTATGTCATGTGTATAAGTGTAAGCAGGTCTTCATTGCTTTTCCTATGTATTTTGTTAATGTTCAGTGAGTGTAAGCTGCTTTCTTCATTGCCTCTGTATGTTATAATCAGGTTTAATTCACACATCATCTCACTGATTTCTTAATTCAAAACTATCTCACTTCTGGTTCTTTCCAGAAATAATTTCACATGTAACACTTTGTGTATGTGTGTTTTCCATTCATTCACGTAGTTGTCAGTTATTTTCTTTCTTCATTTTCCCTTTTTTCTGGTGGACATCTCTAAACACCATCATGAGTTCAGGGTTTCATTTCAATCCAATTATACCCTGTATTCTTGCAGTCGAACTCGTCCGGCTTCACCTCTCACTGGTCCCCGTCCTCTTTTCTCAGTGTCCTTTTGTTGTCTTGAAGTCTCCAGCAAACACAGTCCGTTTCTTCTCTGTTTCTCTTCAGTATTTTCCTTTTGGATTAAGTCCCAGCCTGAGTTTTTCTTTGAAAGAAGCCTCTAGTGTCCATTCTTATATTTCAGTACATAACTGAAACCAATTTAGTCGAGGAGGGTAAGAACAGCCTGCACTTTCGCCGTCCATGTTTCATCACGTGGTTTCTTCTTCTCTGTTGATCCTTTCAGTCGTCTCTTTCAAGATTACTCCAAGCATGGCAAATCTGACAATCAGTGTCCAGTGCTTTCCCACCGTTCAACTGTCCAGCCTGTCATTCACAGTGCACGTTTCCATCTCGTAGTTCCTTCCATGCTGCTGGTCCCGTCAGTTTGGTTTCAGTGTTAACGGTTCGGTTGCACTATCTTTTGCCTGCTATTAATTCTTCCCAAATCCACGATGTTCTGTTGGTCTTCATCAGAAGATTAACTGTCCTTTGAGCTTCTTCTCAGGATGGGGACAAGTGGGAGGTCAAGCTGTAAAATTTTAAACCAAACTTTGGCTTGTTTTCTCCCAATTATGTTAATCTATGGTTTTGCTGCTATGCTCACAATTCTAGGTTGAGAAAAGTCCACCTTTATCTATTTGGGGCCTATATATATTGACACACTAAACCATAGCATTAATATCATTTTCATTTCTTTCCTTAAAGCCTCCATTGCTTCATGTGGCCAGAGTCTGCCTCTTCTGTTTTCCTCTCTGGGTGCTCACTCCTTATATGGGCATGCAAACTTCCTGTCACACACACACACACAGCCCCCACCTTTTCTTTCTTTCAAGAACACAGAGCCACGCGGCTCTCATGCACTTCACCAAGCCCCCCTCTCTGCAGCTTCTTGAGACAGAGAGAGAGACGCTTTTCCTTTTTTCTCTACCACAAACAAAAGCAAGCCTGTACATGCAAGCTTTTAAACAATATAAGCGCTCTCAATGTAATTTACACTTTATTTACATACACGGGTAATTTACATACACGGGTAATTTACATTCTATTTACATACACGGGCCCGTATAAACGTATGAAAACACCATATGCCAGAACAACTTATCTTCTTCATTTCTCTACCGGTGTTCCTAAGTTTTTCCGACTAATTTAAAAGCATCTTTCAGCCCAGGGCCGCGCCTTGCTAATCAATTAAACCCGCTTCGAGGACGCCCCCGCCGAGAGCGGTCAGATTCCTAAGCCCTACTTAATTTATAACTGCTTCCCGCCAGGCAACAAGGACCTCCACCAGCCACGTGAAATATCACAGTTCACGCTTTTGGCTTTACTTAAAGTTCACAAGTCCCCGACGTTGAATAGTCGCAGCCGGGTCGCACCCTGTCAATCAAACAGCGCAGTAAGGAAAGTGATCCCCTTGATCACTTTAGTTTTTAAGGGGGGCTCGAAATCCCCCGGGTACCACCCGAGCTTTTAACCTGACCGTGCGTCCACGATCAGGGGTCGCCGCCACACGCTGAGCAACTGCACTCTTAGGGGCCGCGCCCCAGTCCTAAGACAATTTATTTAAGTGTATTATAAGCATCACTGCGGGGTCTTAGCCCGCGGTTATTTCGACGCCCGAACCGCGTTCTGCTGATCAATCAGACCGAATACCCTAAACTACTGGTTGGCTGGCTGGCCTCCCCAGTCAACCCTCATCACTTTAAACACACACCGTATTGACTTAAACACATAACCTCTTAACTCAAAATTCACCCCCAAAATAAACAGCAATAAATTTAGTCAGTCCAATATTCCCCAAACTTTTATCACTAATTACCCCAAAATCACCACGGACACAGACCAGAAGCTCTACTGAGTGAACATTTAATTTAGCTTAATTTCCAATTTAGCACCTTTGGATATTTCTTGAATCAACAGGTGGTGCTTACCTCCTATTTCGGGGCCCATCACTCAGTCGACCTCCTGACTGTCCGTCTGTTTGACACCACTATACCTCAGCCAAACTCCATTTTTCCCTCCTCAAACCGGGTTTTCGGCACCAAGACTGTCGTGGTTCGATTTTTTGAGGAAGAGACATACGACTGGAAGCCCATAGTGGGTCAACACAAATTATTTTATTAAAACACACAGTACAGTGTGAGAAGAAACTTGCAACAGCCACCCTACAATCTTCCAATCTTCTCGAGTAGCCCGCTCCCCATCCTTATATTACCCTGATGACATCACAGCCAGATCTTACTGGAAATGATAACAGTTCCAAAGTTCTCCTTATATAGACATCCGATACTACTTTCGAAACAAACAAGTTTGTGATATGTTGTGCAATTTTGTGAGACTGTGTGTCCAACCGAGAGATTGTCCTGAGACGACCTCCCTGTTCTTAGTACGTGCAGGAGTGAACGTGCGTATTTTCCATGACTCTCTATGTGCATGTTGGTGTGGGCCTGAATATGTGTGTAAGTGAATGTAGAAGGCCCTACTGGACCCACAGCTTCGAGAGGTGTGAATACGATGATATGGATACCATTTGCAACAGCTCAAGCAGATAGAAAGAAGGATAGAGAACAACAATAGACTAATTAAAGTGATGATAATATGCATACATTAATATTTTGCTCAGATTACCATAGATATAATTCAGAGATTATTCTGTCAACTGGTTCGACAATGATGAATGATTGATCAATGATAGTTCTGATTATAAATTGTCACCATAAGAATACAAAATAAAATATCTCTTGTCCACAATACTTACAACTATTCAGAAATAAGATCATCTAAGAGTAAGTACAACAGTATTGTACTTGAATACAGAGAGAGTAAGAATTGAAATCAATGAGAATAAATAAATACAATAGTACACAGAATAAATACAATAGACAGAGTCGATCAGTACAATACAGGGTAGTGCAAGAATTGGTTGTGAAAGGAGAGTGTTATGTAGTCCAAGAAGTGTGTGGAGAAGAGAGTTCAGTGTGGAGGAGCGCAGCATGGTGTTCAGGAGCCGGACTGGTTTGGGGGAAAATCCCATTGCACAATCTTGCCGACCTGCTCCTGATGACGCAGAGTCGTCTTCTGGATTGAGGGGTGGTAAGCAGTTGGTGGAAAAGGTGATGCGGGTCAGCTATGATGCTTGTGGCTTTCCCAGTGCGGCGTGAGGTGTAAATAGCGGGTTAGGATGCTCTGTATGGTACCTCTGTAGAAGGTGTTAAAGATGGGTTTGGGGATGTGCACCTTCTTCAGTCGCCTCTTGAAATGCAGTCGCTGCTGAGCTCTTTTTGTCACTGATTTGGTTTTTGCTGGTCCAGGACAGGTCCAGGGGCGGATCTAGAGAAATTTTCCTAGGGTGGCGTGGAAATCAAATGGGGAGGCAGAATCTGGTAGTCTTTTTAAAAACACATATGCAGGTGTTACATATGGTTAATATGCAGTAAGTATACACATGTTTCATATAAATATGGTCTATAACTTAATTATTTTCTATAGCCCACAATTAAATATTTCAGTTACATTAAAAAAATTTAATTTTTATTTTATGTACTGTATAATAAATAAATATGTACCCAATAAGTATAAAATCCAGAAAGCTACACAACATTGGGCAAACTTAAGTCTAACTAAATCCTAGTAATATTTATGTTTTCTTTTTACTGTAAAACCCACAGACATGTTTAGTAAATTATTTTTCATAACTTGAAATGCAAATATAAATTGTAAATTTGTAAAAAAAAAAAAAATTATGTAAACATTTTGTAAATAATAAAATTATATGCAACTATTCATCTAAAAATGCAGCCAATGCACCGGCGTTGGTTTTTTTGTAAAGCCATTTAAAAATACTGCTTAATTAAAGTGAGAGAACAATCATGTGTCACAATAAGACGCCCCACAAATTTTTTCTGCCAGTAAAAGAAAAGAAAAAAAACTGTCTACCACAAGACAGAGAAGAACATCACAGGGAGAAACCCTGCAGGCCTGACAGCAGGAGGTGTATCGCTCCTTCTGTTTTCCACCTGGAGAAATTGTTCACACTGCCTCCACCTGGAGACAGTGTTCACACTGCATCCTCACGCTGCTGCAGGATTGCTCTCCCCCGCTTCAGGACACCTACACCAGGAGATGCCGACTAGAGCAGCGCAGATACTGAAGGACCCGTCCCATCCTGGCAACATCATCCATAAGTGACTTGAGACAGGACTCTCTTCCAGACACTCTAAACCCACCGGCACAATGTACATTTCAAATTCCTTTAATTTTAAATATGTTTATATTTTCTATTCTGTAAAATAGTCAGAGTGTCTATTCTTATTTAATGCACTTAATGTACAGAATTCAGATAGTTAAGAGTGGGGAAAAAAATTGCGTTCATGTTTGCAATTTTGTCTTGTTACACAATATTTTGAATTAAATGGAACAAACAAAACACTACATTTTAGGAAGTATTAATGGGTGTTTTTGTGTTTGTTTTTTTGTACTACTTGGACACTAAAGTGGCCCTTCAATGAGATGATGGTGCCAGAAGTGGCCCGTGGCTCATTTGAGTTTGAGACCCCTGCTTTAGATTATATTACATACAGAAAAAAGTACTGGTTTATTATTTTAGTGGGCAAAAGAGTCAAGATTGGATCTAAAGGATGTAAATGGAGAAGCACAGTGCATTTCTACTCAGTCTGAACACTCGACACAGCCTCATTCACACAGCTGCACACACATGATTAGGGGAAACTCAACGTTCAGTATCTTCTTTTTTCATCAAAAGACTTTCTCTGTATCTCTGCTCTGTTTGTTTTTGACTTGAAACACTAAATAAAAGTTTTACTACACATCTGTCTCTATTGTTTAATCAGCAGCTGTAATACTAAACTGTCCAAAATTTAAAAGTCTACATTTAGTAGATTTAGAGATATTTATTTCACCACTTTTAGTTAATGATACTTTATAAACCTATTCTGCTGTTTAACAAAGACAGTATCATCATGTTTAAAGCACTTTTAAATCTGACAGCAGCACTCAGTTCTCCTGCACATGTGTGATCTTGGAGTGAACTGAAGGTTCAGATGCATCTCTCAGGTCCTGTGTGGAGACTTTGCTGGACTTTGTCTGTCTGTTAAAGATGTGGTTTTCAGATGCTATTCAGCTGGTGTAGATAGTGGGGGTTTAGGTCTGAAACATCTTCTTTTGTCCTCCATTCATCCAGTTTCATGAGATAACTTTTTGGTACAAGGACTGGACTGAAAATGACTGAAAAGAGAAACTTTGAAAGAGTTTTAGAAGCCTGGAGGAAAAGCAGTGCTTGTTTAATCAAATGTAATAATACACATTGTTTAAATGTCCCAAAGTAAAGTGTAACCCTGGAGAGTTACTAAGGGTTTTAGTGTGGTATGAGTGATGTTAGTATTTTGAGTTCACTGTTAAGTTTTATTAAGTTAAATTATTTTGTTGAGAATTAATAAAATAGAAGATGTCTATAATGTCCTGATGGTCCTTGAAGTATACAGGGGGAATTACCGCCTCCTGCCGTTCACTGCGTAGCAGCTACGGATATCAGGAGAGAGGGAGTGGAAGAAAGGTCCGGTTTTTCCAAGTGGAAAACGTGGTTGTTTTATTCAGTCGGATTGTACGGTGGAAATAAACTATCTGGAAATTGTTGTTAACCAGAAAGGAGTTTGTAACTGCTTGGATTCTTCTGGGTGAGTTAATTTGTTGTGAACAAGAATATTGTGAGTTTAAGCCACTAACGATGACATGCTAGCGGCTATCGCGGCTATTGCTATTAGCCATGTGGCTGTACATGTGTGATTGTAAGGATTTAACTGTATGTTAGAGTTTGTTAGCTTCCTATGACGATGCATGTAAAGATTGTAAGTTATATGTATGCTGTAGATGTTGATATGTTCTAATATCAATCCTTAATTGTGTTCATTGTGAGGTGAATACAGTTTAAAGAAAATGGGGTTATCTTTCTTTGTAGTTGTGCTACAACGCTTCACCATCGCCATTTTGAAGCTCCAGGGGAGCCCATTTTATTGGTTACTTTGGTAAGAAGTTATCATTGTCTATGTTTTGGAATATTCTGTCGTTCTTTCTGTATACTGGAAAGGTAAAATGCAGATTTGTTAGTATGTATGAACGAAACATAAGAAAGGATATATGTATAAATGACTAAATATAGATTTTTGAATGTTATTCTGACTGTGTTATACAGGTCAGGTTTTTTTACTTGGGAGTACAGTTCAGTGATGATCCAGTCCAAAGATGGCGAGCCACCCCTCCAGGATCCTTGAGATGATTGCTTTAAGAAGAGAACTAAATTCTTTGGACAAACCGTGAACTGTACAAACTCTACTTAAGTGGTAGGACAGATTTGCACGTCATTCCTCCTTTGCACATCCTGCAAAGAGAATCCTCATTGCTGGACTCACACTTAAGGGTGTCGGCTGACACGAGAGAGAGAGACTGAGTCAAATCCCCCGGGGTTGTGTGTGTTTTGTTTATTATTTTCCATGACTTGGGCCCAATTTTTCCTTTCATGTGCTGTTATTGTTCTCATTGTATGTATGTGAGATTCTTTAATTGTGAATACAAATTGATCAAACCAAGTTCTCAGAGCGTTTCATTAGTCATCCACTCTGCTCCAGTAGTCGAACCTCAGCTATTGGCCCAACACACAGGTAACCATTTAAATCTGTATCCCAAGTGTTGAAAGGGGTGTTACAGAAAATTGGCGAGCCAGTCAGGAGCAGGTGGCAGACTATTGACGCTTTGTTTTCATTTTTTTTTCTCCTTTTTGGGCAAAGGTTCTTATCTTCAGTCATTATAACAGTAATTTGCCAAATTGGTGACATGGAAGTAGTGACACGTGAGCTGGTAAAAATCCCTAACTCTGTCATGGTTGAAGGGTTAACCTGGACTGAGGTGGACAATGAAGTACAGAGCTATCTAGAGACTCATGGCTCTATTAACCGTGTCCTGCGTATAGATGAACCCAACTCAGAGTTCCATAACAATGCAATTGTTGAGTTCACTTTTGGTACCGCGCTGCAAACGCTTGCTCCTTTGTTGCCATTTAAATACAAAAGCCCCACACGGCCTGATGTGACTTTCCACGTGTGTGCACTTGCTAGTGTCTATACCCCTGTGGTTAGCCATAGTGCTACTGAGAGTTACATGTCTGAGTTGCAAAACATTGCTAAGTTAACAGGGAAGTCATTTCAGCTTCTTTTGCAAGATGAACTAACTAAGTTGAGCTCTACAGTTGCAGCCACAGTAGAAAATGCCCCTGTGGACAGGAGTTATCATGAGGGAAGTCAGGCACCTAATTTCACCTCGGCATCATTACCGCAAGGTGCAATGCAATCTAGAATTGCTCCTGATACCACTATTCAGGGTGCTGCACTACGCTCAGCTCCAGAGATACAAAACCTGACCAAAGAGCAACATCCGAGAATACCACCAGTGACGGTGAGTTCATGCCCAAATCTAAGCCCCAGTGATCTAAACCCCCCTGAGATACAAAAGGTCGTTGTGGAGCATATTGTGCGAAATGAGGAGGCACCGCCACACCATTATGCTGCCTCACGCCTTCGAGTCTTTTCAGGCCGATTGCCGCGGCCAAATAATGAAACGGATTATGAGACCTGGCGCTCTAGTGTGGAACTTCTTTTAACAGACCCAGCACTGTCTGATTTAAGTCGCTCCAGGAAGATTGTTGACAGCTTGTTGCCCCCTGCTTCAGATTTCATTAGGCATCTTGATTCACAAGCTTTACCTTCTGCATATTTGCAGCTTCTTGACTCAGCTTACGGTGCTGTGGAGGATGGAGATGAGCTGTTTGCTAAGTTTATGGGTACTCTGCAGAATGCTGGTGAGAAACCATCAAACTACCTTCACAGACTCCAAGTTGTACTTAACACCGCTACAAGGAGAGGAGGGGCCTCTGCTGATGAGTTTGATAGGCAGTTGTTGAAGCAGTTTTGTAGAGGCTGCTGGGATGACTCCTTAATAGCAGAGCTCCAGCTTGAACAAAAAATTAAAAACCCTCCTTGTTTTGCTGAATTATTGCTCCTATTGCGTACTGAGGAAGACAAGCATGCTAACAAGGCAGTACGTATGAAAAAGCACCTTGGTACTTCCAGACAACAGCCAGCCCCACCCAAACAGCATGTTTGGTCCCAACTGCAAACTGCCCGTGTTTGCTCTGAGTCTAAGGCTGTAGCAGAAACCAATCTCCTGAAGAAACAAGTTATTGAGTTACAGGCTCAAATGGCTCAGTTAACCCCCCACAGGAAAAGCAGGGGTAAGAACGCAAACTCAAATGCAAAGGTAACTGTGCAGACCAATCCTGTTCCTGAGCAGCCCTTGGCAGTGCCTGTTCCAGAGCACCAGCCACCTCACAGGCCACGCCCGTGGTACTGCTTTCGGTGTGGAGAGGATGGCCATGTAGCCTTGAGATGCAGTAATGAGGCTAACCCCGTGCTAGTAGCAGCAAAAAGGAAGCAATTTCAAAGAAAACGGCAGGAGTGGGAGACACAGAATGGCTCTGTGGACCCACACCATTTAAACTGACAGCAACTCCTGTTGTGGGACAGACAGGAGTTCAGTCTAACACTAGTCCCTCTACCTCCAAGCAAAAAGGCAAAAGACAGCCAAAAGGTCAGCCATGTGGGCTGCCACAGAGGTTAGTTGGAAGCAAATGCACTGCTGAAGTGTGTGTTGCAGAGAAAAGAGTAAACTGTCTTTTAGACTCTGGATCTCAAGTTACAACGATCCCATTGTCCTTCTATGAAAGCAACCTGAAGGACCAAGAAATTTAATCATTAGATGATTTGTTGGAGGTTGAAGGAGCTAATGGACAGCAAGTTCCATATTTTGGCTATGTGGAAATAGATATCACTTTCCCCAAAGAGTTTGTAGGAGAGGAGATTGAGATTTCTACTTTGGCCCTTGTGGTTCCAAACATGAGAGAAAATGCCCAAGAGCAAATTCTCATTGGCACCAATACACTAGATGTGTTGTACTCAAGTGTTGCTACTCACATGAATGAATTTGGCCTACCTGTCCAGTATGGCTACCGAGCAGTCCTCAAAGCCTTGGAGCTTAGGCACAGACAGCAACCAAATGGCAAGCTGGGCCAAGTAAAACTGTCTGGGGGGAAATCCGAGACGATTCCTGCTGGACGGACTGTTGCTTTAGAAGGGGTAGCCCTTGTTGGGAGCTCCTCTAATGAAAAGTGGGCCTTGGTAGAGCAACCAACAACACCTTCCATGCCTGGTGGCCTACTGGTAGCGAATTGTTTAGTCACATTGCCTAAGAAAAGGGCGAGCACATTGGCAGTGATAGTCAAAAATGAAACCGCCCATGATGTGACGATCACACCAACAACAGTGATCGCTGAACTCAGTGCTGTTCAACAAATAGTAGCACATAAGTCTGACACAAATGTACCTGACTCTGTCAAAGACAAGAACAATTCTAGTCCAGATTTACAGTTTGACTTTGGAGATTCTCCTTTGTCAGCTGACTGGAAGGAAAGAGTAACACAAACATTGAAGTCAATGCCAGAAGTGTTTGCTCACCATGACCTCGACTTTGGTCATGTAGGTCAGGTCAAGCATCACATCAGACTTCATGACCAGACACCTTTTAAGCAGAGAGCCCGGCCAATACACCCACAGGATGTTGATGCCGTGAGAAAACATTTAAGGGAGCTGTTGGATGCAGGCGTGATTCGCGAATCTAAGTCTCCTTTTGCGTCCCCTATTGTGGTGGTCCGGAAGCGTGATGACTCCATCCGTCTCTGCATCGATTACCGCAAATTGAACTCACAGACAATCAAGGACGCCTATGCCCTTCCCAATCTTGAAGAGGCTTTTTCAGCTCTCACAGGCTCAAAGTGGTTTTCGGTTTTAGACTTGAAATCCGGCTACTACCAAATTGAAATGGAGGAGGCCGATAAGGAGAAGACAGCATTCGTGTGTCCCTTGGGATTTTATGAATTTAATAGAATGCCGCAAGGAGTCACAAATGCCCCCAGCACCTTCCAGCGCTGCATGGAGCGTTGCATGGGTGATCTGAACCTGAAAGAGGTGTTAGTTTTTATTGATGACCTTATCATTTTTTCAGACACAGTTGAAGAGCATGAGAGGCGCCTTCTGCATGTTCTGAATCGCCTGAAGGAATATGGTCTCAAACTTTCACCAGAGAAGTGTAAGTTCTTTCAGTCTTCTGTCCGATATCTAGGCCATATTGTTTCTCAGAACGGAGTTGAGACTGATCCAGAGAAAACTAGTGCCCTGAAAACCTGGCCAAAGCCATCTAACCTAAAAGAACTGAGGTCCTTCCTTGGGTTCAGCGGTTACTATCGCAGGTTTATTCAGGATTTCTCCAGAATTGTGAAGCCGCTGAATGAGCTAACAGCCGGATATCCTCCAACCTGCAAGAACAAGGAAAGAAAGGCTAATGTCAAGTACCGCAATCCTAAAGAACCATTTGGTGAGCGCTGGGCTGCTTCTTGTCAACAGGCTTTTGACACCATAATCGAGTGGCTCACTTCAACACCTGTCCTGGGTTTTGCTAATCCTAAACTTCCCTAACTGCTCCACACAGATGCGAGTACGACTGGGTTAGGTGCAGCCTTATACCAAGAGCAAGATGGTGAGCTTAAGGCTATAGCATTTGCAAGCAGAGGGTTGTCTAGAAGTGAAGCTAAGTATCCAGCACATAAGTTGGAGTTCCTAGCCCTTAAGTGGGCTGTCACAGAAAAGTTTAGTGACTACCTTTATGGGGATAGTTTCACTGTGGTCACTGATAGCAACCCCCTTACATACATTCTAACCTCTGCCAAGCTTGATGCAACTAGTTATAGATGGCTGTCTGCGCTCTCCACCTACTCATTCAAGCTGCAGTATAGGGCTGGAAAACAGAATGTGGACGCAGATGCATTATCACGAAGGCCACATGGTGGACTCATAGATGATCATATCTCAGTGAAGGAGAAGGAGAGGATCTGTAAGTTCACTGCCAACCACCTCTCAGAAACGGAAACCTCAGAGGTCATTCAGCCAGAGGTGATCAAAGCTATCTGTGAGCGGCATGACATCTATTTTGCTGGTGAAGGTTCTGAGTGCTCTGATCACTCAGTTGCTTTGGTTGAGTCCCTAGCACTCAGTCCTGAAGCCCTGCCACCTTGCTTCCAAGGGAATGACAGTCATGGGCTGCCAGTTATCCCCTTTTTCTCATTTGCTAAAATCTCAGAGAAACAGCAAGCAGACGCAAGCATCAGTAAAATAATTACTCAGTTGGAAAGTGGTGAGACACCTCCACCTCAAGTGAGAAAGGAGCTCCCTGAGTATGGACTCTTGTTGAGAGAATGGAATCGGCTGGAGCTCAAGAATGGAGTCTTGTTTCGCAAGAGACAGGGAGTGATGGGAGTGACTCATCAACTTGTCTTACCAAGAGAACTGAGAGATATGGTACTTGAAAGTCTACACGACGACATGGGCCATCTTGGTGTTGAACGCACCCTTGATCTAGTGAGAGCTAGATTTTATTGGCCTAAAATGTCCTCAGTGGTTGAAGAAAAGATTAAGACTTGTGATCGCTGCGTAAAAAGAAAAACGCCACCAGAGAGAGCAGCCCCAATGGTTTCAATAGCGACCACCAGACCATTGGAATTAGTCTGCATGGACTTTCTGAGTGTGGAACCAGATCAAAGTAATACCAAGGACATATTAGTAATAACGGATCATTTTACTAAGTATGCCCTCGCAATACCAACGCCAAACCAAAAGGCGACTACCGTGGCTAAGTGTCTGTGGGAACATTTTATATCACATTATGGGTTCCCTGAAAAACTCCATAGTGATCAGGGCCCCGATTTTGAGTCCCGTACCATTAAGGAGCTGTGTGAAATGGCAGGAATCCGGAAGACACGGACAACCCCGTACCATCCAAGGGGTAACCCTGTGGAGCGTTTTAACAGAACGCTGCTGCAGATGCTGGGCACTCTAAATAATAAGGACAAGTCCCGTTGGAGAGACTATGTTAAGCCTCTTGTGCATGCATACAACTGCACAAAGCATGAAGCCACAGGGTTTGCACCTTATGAGCTTATGTTCGGGAGACAGCCAAGACTCCCTGTGGACTTAGCTTTCGGGCTTCCTGTTGATCCTCTGCCATTGTCTCATTCACAGTATGTGCAAGGCCTGAAGAACCGCCTGAAAGAGAGTTATGAGCTTTCGAGCAGAAATGCTAAGAAATCTGCAGAGCGTAACAAAACTAGGTTCGACCAGAGAGTTACAGGGTCTAGCCTTGAACCAGGGGATCGAGTGCTAGTTCGAAATGTGAGACTGAGGGGAAAGCACAAGCTAGCAGACAAATGGGAGGCAGATGTGTATGTAGTTGTGTCACATGCTAATGACCTTCCCGTGTATACAGTGCGTCCTGAGGCTGGAAATGGTCCTTTGCGCACTTTACACAGGGACCTCCTGTTGCCCTGTGGGTTTCTGCCCGTGAGTGCTCCTGAAACCCCAGTACCACCAACAGTGCGAAGGCCAAGAACCTGTCAAAACCCAGGTTATGTAAACGAATGCTTTGATGATCTCATGTCAGACGATGAAGAAGTGTATCCTTCAAGGGTTGTACTTTTGGATCCAGCTGCCTCCACCTTAATGCCCAAGGTTGACCACGTGTCATCCGACAATCCACCAGAGCAGCGCGTTACTGACAGCGTGATCCCTCTTAGCAGAGCAGTTGTTCCCGGAGCAGTTTCAGATGAAATTGAGGTGGAAATTCCCATAGAAGCAGGGGAGGAACCCCCAGCCACAAGCTCACCTCAGGTCAACTTTCTTGACCTTGAAGAGCCAGGAAGAACGGGAGGTGATGAAAGTGGATCTTCTGGGAAGGATAGTGAGATTTCAGTGCCCCTCATTTCACCTGTTGGGGAATCTCAGCTGCTTGACATTGAAGGTACACAAGATGTTCCTGAAACTGATGACATAGCTAATTTAACCCACATAAAAGAGCCATCAGAGGGGTTAGATGAGGCCGTCAGATGTTCAAACAGGCAGCGAAGTCGACCAAAGAGACTCCATTATGCTGAACTTGGAAACCCTTTGATAGAGGTGGTTCAGTCACTTTTTCATGGTCTGGGTGCTGCTATAATAAGGTCAATGGATGCTGCAGAACCGTTATGGTACGATCAAACCACCATCCCTCCTGTCGACACAGTAACAACACAGCCGCAGAGAAGGTGCACGGGGACGTGCCACCCTTCAGTGGGGGAGGGTGTAACCCTGGAGAGTTACTAAGGGTTTTAGTGTGGTATGAGTGATGTTAGTATTTTGAGTTCACTGTTAAGTTTTATTAAGTTAAATTATTTTGTTGAGAATTAATAAAATAGAAGATGTCTATAATGTCCTGATGGTCCTTGAAGTATACAGGGGGAATTACCGCCTCCTGCCGTTCACTGCGTAGCAGCTACGGATATCAGGAGAGAGGGAGAGGAAGAAAGGTCCGGTTTTTCCAAGTGGAAAACGTGGTTGTTTTATTCAGTCGGATTGTACGGTGGAAATAAACTATCTGGAAATTGTTGTTAACCAGAAAGGAGTTTGTAACTGCTTGGATTCTTCTGGGTGAGTTAATTTGTTGTGAACAAGAATATTGTGAGTTTAAGCCACTAACGATGACATGCTAGCGGCTATCGCGGCTATTGCTATTAGCCATGTGGCTGTACATGTGTGATTGTAAGGATTTAACTGTATGTTAGAGTTTGTTAGCTTCCTATGACGATGCATGTAAAGATTGTAAGTTATATGTATGCTGTAGATGTTGATATGTTCCAATATCAATCCTTAATTGTGTTCATTGTGAGGTGAATACAGTTTAAAGAAAATGGGGTTATCTTTCTTTGTAGTTGTGCTACAACGCTTCACCATCGCCATTTTGAAGCTCCAGGGGAGCCCATTTTATTGGTTACTTTGGTAAGAAGTTATCATTGTCTATGTTTTGGAATATTCTGTCGTTCTTTCTGTATACTGGAAAGGTAAAATGCAGATTTGTTAGTATGTATGAACGAAACATAAGAAAGGATATATGTATAAATGACTAAATATAGATTTTTGAATGTTATTCTGACTGTGTTATACAGGTCAGGTTTTTTTACTTGGGAGTACAGTTCAGTGATGATCCAGTCCAAAGATGGCGAGCCACCCCTCCAGGATCCTTGAGATGATTGCTTTAAGAAGAGAACTAAATTCTTTGGACGAACCGTGAACTGTACAAACTCTACTTAAGTGGTAGGACAGATTTGCACGTCATTCCTCCTTTGCACATCCTGCAAAGAGAATCCTCATTGCTGGACTCACACTTAAGGGTGTCGGCTGACACGAGAGAGAGAGACTGAGTCAAATCCCCCGGGGTTGTGTGTGTTTTGTTTATTATTTTCCATGACTTGGGCCCAATTTTTCCTTTCATGTGCTGTTATTGTTCTCATTGTATGTATGTGAGATTCTTTAATTGTGAATACAAATTGATCAAACCAAGTTCTCAGAGCGTTTCATTAGTCATCCACTCTGCTCCAGTAGTCGAACCTCAGCTATTGGCCCAACACACAGGTAACCATTTAAATCTGTATCCCAAGTGTTGAAAGGGGTGTTACAAAAGAGATCTCTCTGTGAACCTTTAATTCATCACCCTCTTGTGGCAGCAGCTGGCTACTGTTATTTGCACATGTGCATTGTGGTTTTTTATCCCGTTATAATTTAATACAAAACCCTTTAATTAAATTAGTGAGTTAAAGTAATATGTGAAATATTAGTGTTAGGTAAGTCCCAGAGTTCAGTTTATTGGACATTAGCTACATTTAACGAGAAGATATGAGATCCAAATATATGCTTATGTCAACACATGTTCATTTTGATGAAGTTTAGTGAGCAAATTTGAATCATCACAACAACCAAAATGTTAGCAACACATCATAAGTCATGTGGGAGCTGGGGGGGGATGTCATGTGACAACCAGTTTGGCTTCCAGAATCGTGACATCACACCCATTTAGAATCTTACCACCACTTTGGTCCTTTGATCCTTTGATCCTAAAACCTATAAGTAGGGGTGAGACGCAACAACTTTTAGTTCGTTGTTCGCAGCATTTACGTTCGCAGCATTGAAACGTTCGAGAGAGAAACCTTTCAAAACAATAGGATCCTTTTCAGAGCGACTTTTTACACTTTCCAGCATGTCTCTGAAAAAACACACAAGACAAGAAAAAGTACAGCCCAGCTCTTCTCTTCTGGCTCAAGAAGACAACATTCGAGTTCAGAAGATGTGCTTGGAAGAAATGCATGAGGAAAATCTCATGAACAAGCAACACCCGGCCCAGGCAGAGAGTTTTTTTAAGCAACAAAAGGAGATTATCTTCCTCAGAGAAGAAAATGAGAGAAAGACTGCTGAAGTAGATAAATTGCTCAGCCAGCTTCTTGAAAAGGAAGATATTCAGAAGGAGAAAGAAATGGAACTCCTAGACATGCGTGGAAGGAACTTTGAGCTCAAAGCAAAGCTTGATAAAGCAATAGAAAAACTCAAAGAAATCCTCCAGCAGAAGAAAAATGAGAAAGACAAGGACAAAAAGGATCGGGAGCTGCAATTAAAGCTTGATGAAGCTCTGCTAAAAAATACCGAAATCCTCCAAGAGAAGAAACGGCAGGAAATAGAACTCCAAAACTTGGGGATAAAATACAAAGCATTGCTTCAAGAGAAAAAGCAACAACCGATCAAACAGAAAGAAAGCAAGCTTGAAAGCGAGCTGAAAACAAAGCTTGATAAAGCACTGCAAAGAAATGACCAGATTCTTCAAGAAAAAGAACAACTGGAAATAAACCAGAGAGACATGCGGTGCCAACTCCAAAGCATGGAGAAAAAATGCAGAGTCCTGGAAGTAAAACTTGATAAAACTGCAGTGCACAAGCAGAAATATCAAGAGCTGCTTAAAGAGAAAGAACAACAGGACATAAAGCAGAAAGAAGACAAACGTTTACTCCTGGACTTTGAGAGAGAAAACCAAAAGCTGCAAGAACTTTACAAGAAAATGAACTACAAAGCAACTGAGATGGAAGGAGAGAAGGAGAAACTGCAAAAACAGTGCTCAGCGATGCAGAGTCAGCTCAATGACATGCTGACAAAAAACACCGAACTCGAGGAACTTTCCAACAACTTGAAGTGCAAAAACACTGAGGTGCAGCTGCTAAAGCAGCAGCTCGAGAAAACAAATGAAGACCTGCAGTGCAAACTTCAAGAAACCGAGAGGAAAAGTCAGCAGTTAGAAGACACTCACAACAAATTACAAGAGTGTTATACAGAGATGCAGGAGGCAAAGGTAATGCAGGAGGAAACATCTAAAGAGTTGAAAGGAAGGCTTGAAGACAAACAAGCCGAATTAGAAGAAGTGGAGAAAACATGCAGGAGACTTGAGAAGGAGAATAGCGAAACAATCGATCAGCTGAGAACGCTGATCCTAGAGAAAAAGGTTCTCGTGGAAAAGCTCCTGGAAAAGAAGAAGAAACGCTTCCGCTTCTTCTGGAGGAAGGACACTCCTGCTTTTTCTACTCTTTCTACTTTTTCCACTGCTGATGTCACCTCGTCTTCCTCCACCTCTGTTCCATCGTAATTTTGACCTCTCCTCTCCTGCCCTCTCCCTCTCTCCTGACACCTTGACACCTCTCCCTCCCCTAGCTCCCTTGAACTCCTAACACCTGTCCCATCTCCCTCCCCCCTCTCCCTCTCTTTTCACCCTCACCCCCCAACCAGTCCTGACAGTTGACTGCCCCCTCTAGAGCCTGGTTCTGTCATAGGTTTCTTCCTTTAAAGGGAGTTTTTCCTATCCACTGTCGCCTAGTGCTTGCTCAGAGGGGATTGTTGGGGTTTTCTCTCCTCTATCTCTTTCCTCCTTTCTATCCCTTTCTTTTACCCTCTACTTTACACCCACCCTCCCACCCTTCTATTTCCTCAACAATTTAATAATAAACACAATTGGCTGCATTTTAAATGTGTCTGATCAATGTCTTCATTCAAGAATGAATTGTCTTTGTTACGGAGTCATGTGTATTTTGTGTTTTCCTCGGGCTGGTGATCCTCACGGTTGTTCAGCCAAGAATTCCAGATTAGCAGCAATACCTTCAATTCATTGACATTTGCAAGCATTCCTTTATACACAGCACTTCAGTCAGGTTGAGGTCTGGCCCTTCCAAACAAGCCATACTTGTTTGGTCTTTTTCTAATTAAACTGTCATGAACGTTAACATTTAACATGCTGTCTGAGGCCTGTAGAGGCTCGTTGCCTCATTGGCTAATGCACAAGTTTAATTCAAGGTAAGCAGAGTTTTATTGTCAACCCAACAACATGCACTCAAGTATACAGTGCAACGAAATATCATCGTCCTGGATCAAAGGTGCAAACTGTAAAAATAAAATGGGAAAATTCAAATATACATACATACTTACAACTATTCAGAAATAAGATCATCTAAGAGTAAGTACAACAGTATTGTACTTGAATACAGAGAGAGTAAGAATTGAAATCAATGAGAATAAATAAATACAATAGTACACAGAATAAATACAATAGACAGAGTCGATCAGTACAATACAGGGTAGTGCAAGAATTGGTTGTGAAAGGAGAGTGTTATGTAGTCCAAGAAGTGTGTGGAGAAGAGAGTTCAGTGTGGAGGAGCGCAGCATGGTGTTCAGGAGCCGGACTGGTTTGGGGGAAAATCCCATTGCACAATCTTGCCGACCTGCTCCTGATGACGCAGAGTCGTCTTCTGGATTGAGGGGTGGTAAGCAGTTGGTGGAAAAGGTGATGCGGGTCAGCTATGATGCTTGTGGCTTTCCCAGTGCGGCGTGAGGTGTAAATAGCGGGTTAGGATGCTCTGTATGGTACCTCTGTAGAAGGTGTTAAAGATGGGTTTGGGGATGTGCACCTTCTTCAGTCGCCTCTTGAAATGCAGTCGCTGCTGAGCTCTTTTTGTCACTGATTTGGTTTTTGCTGGTCCAGGACAGGTCCAGGGGCGGATCTAGAGAAATTTTCCTAGGGTGGCGTGGAAATCAAATGGGGAGGCAGAATCTGGTAGTCTTTTTAAAAACACATATGCAGGTGTTACATATGGTTAATATGCAGTAAGTATACACATGTTTCATATAAATATGGTCTATAACTTAATTATTTTCTATAGCCCACAATTAAATATTTCAGTTACATTAAAAAAATTTAATTTTTATTTTATGTACTGTATAATAAATAAATATGTACCCAATAAGTATAAAATCCAGAAAGCTACACAACATTGGGCAAACTTAAGTCTAACTAAATCCTAGTAATATTTATGTTTTCTTTTTACTGTAAAAACCACAGACATGTTTAGTAAATTATTTTTCATAACTTGAAATGCAAATATAAATTGTAAATTTGTAAAAAAAAAAAAATAATGTAAACATTTTGTAAATAATAAAATTATATGCAACTATTCATCTAAAAATGCAGCCAATGCACCGGCGTTGGTCTTTTTGTAAAGCCATTTAAAAATACTGCTTAATTAAAGTGAGAGAACAATCATTGGTCACAATAAGACGCCCCACAAATTTTTTCTGCCAGTAAAAAAAAAGAAAAAAGAAAAGAACAAAAACTGTCTACCACAAGACAGAGAAGAACATCACAGGGAGAAACCCTGCAGGCCTGACAGCAGGAGGTGTATCGCTCCTTCTGTTTTCCACCTGGAGACAGTGTTCACACTGCATCCTCACGCTGCTGCAGGATTGCTCTCCCCCGCTTCAGGACACCTACACCAGGAGATGCCGGACTAGAGCAGCGCAGATACTGAAGGACCCGTCCCATCCTGGCAACATCATCCATAAGTGACTTGAGACAGGACTCTCTTCCAGACACTCTAAACCCACCGGCACAATGTACATTTCAAATTCCTTTAATTTTAAATATGTTTATATTTTCTATTCTGTAAAATAGTCAGATTGTCTATTCTTATTTAATTCACTTAATGTACAGAATTCAGATAGTTAAGAGTGGGAAAAAAAATTGCGTTCATGTTTGCAATTTTGTCTTGTTACACAATATTTTGAATTAAATGGAACAAACAAAACACTACATTTTAGGAAATATTAATGGGTGTTTTTGTGTTTGTTTTTTTGTACTACTTGGACACTAAAGTGGCCCTTCAATGAGATGATGGTGCCAGAAGTGGCCCGTGGCTCATTTGAATTTGAGACCCCTGCTTTAGGCTATGGCACTTGACCTAGAGCTGGGCGATAGAACGATAACGATATGTATTGCGAAATAACCTTTTCTCGATAGAAAAATTTAACTATTGCGATAGGCCTCATCTCTCTTGTCCTCTTAAAAAAAAGAACAGCCAATCCAAATTAAGTAGCGCAGAGCCGAACCAATCACAGCCGCAGCGTCACGTCACATGACTTGTTACATACAGCACAAGTGCCAAGCCGCACATGTGTATTTGTTTGGGAAGCAGCCAGCCGCCGTGCCGCCCGGGTAATGGAGGAAATGAGTGTGCCGACTAGAGAAAAATCAACCGAGAGCGTGACCGAAGGTTACCGAAGAGAAAACAGATGATGGTTCCAGTGCCGGAGAGATTGTCGAACGGAAGAGCCATAGAAGTTCCGTAGTGTGAAGGTATTTCGGCTATTTCAAGTCTGACAAAAAACAGAGTAGCGCGCACTGTAAATTGTGCCGAAAGCAAGTCTGGAAATACAATAAACCGGTGCATGCTCAATCTCTGACTGGAAGCGCTAATTCGCCATTCGGCTTTTGTCAGACTAAAGTAACTGTTAAAACTGTTTGAAAAGCTAAGCTATACAACAAGGAGAGATTGAGAATTTCCTTTTAGTTCTCAGTTTATTTGATATTGACAAAAGTTAGTCAATTTTGTCTGTTCTTCTGTAAAACAAACTAAGATTTATTTTTAGAATTAATATTTTGTTTTTAAGTGGAATCGACAATTTAGTAGTCTGTTTTGTTTGTTCTATTTTGAAACTTAAACACTTTAGCGGCTGCCTTTTGTGTAGTTTGCAATATTTGCCTTTATTTATCTGAAAAAGTCTCATGTTCCTTAAGTACATCTACCCTGTTGAACTTATTATGGGAAATAAATATTTAAATCAAAACAAGCTGCTGATTATTTCACATTTTACTTGTGAGCAACGGCACATTTAAATCTTACAAATATAGTTATTTGGCTTATATCGTGATATATATCGTTATCGCCTGAAATGAAAAAAACATATCGTGATATGAAAAAAATCTTATATCGCCCAGCTCTAACTCCGAGGTATTTATAGTCCTGTATTGAAACAGGGGTCACAGGTTTCCTACTGCTCCTAAAGTGCACAATCAATTCCTTGGTCTTTGTTCTTTGATGAGAGAGTCCATAATTTCACAATTTTAATCTTGAGTATTTGTCTGTAGATCGCAAGGGCAGTATTGGAAGTATTTTCAGCTATTCCTATGGTGAAATTCAAAAAAAGAAATGGCAGATGAAAAAAAATCAATGGCTGTGGTGATACTGCAAGCATCAGGTTGTTATGCAGATGAATGAGAGACAAAATCCTTAAACAGGCAGATGAACTGACATAAGACAAAGGTGTACAAAACTACAGCACTGCATAGTGCATTGTTTTACAGTGAGATAACATTCATCATTAATGGCACTGATTGAAGAATAAACTGTACTGCTCCAGAAAACTAAGGTATTACTTTAGATCCAAAAGGAGAATATTCAGTTGAAAATATTGTTAGTTACAATGATTACGTTTATTATCTTTCACTCAATCATGTGGATTAAGAGAGTTTTTGTTCTTCTGGTGGCCGTAGAACTATTACTTTTATCAAGGAACGGGACATCTCCTACATGCATGGACTGTTTACTCCAGAGATCAGCTGATCGCCCTGATGTCGGCCGGCTTGCTGGCCAAACCCGCAGAAGTACCAGCTGAAATTTGGAGAAAAACACATAGGGGATGCAGAGGTCAAGGACAGAAGAGAAGAAAGAAGGAGACGGTGAGACAGCGGAGGCTCGAAGCGAGGAGGAGGTATAAACCGTGTCTGCCGTCTATCGTAATGGGAAATGTGCGATCGTTATTGAATAAAATCGACAAGCTCTCAGCACTGGTACGGAGTCAGAGGGAATACCGAGAGTGTAGCCTGATGTGTTTCACGGAATCATGGATGCACCAGGACATTCCCGATGAGAATGCTTCCGTGGAAGGCTTCCACACTGTTCGGGCGGACAGGGACAGCATCGCTAGCGGTAAGCGGAAAGGAGGTGGGCTTGCCGTTTTAGTTAACAACCGGTGGTGTAACCCTGCCAACATAACAATCAAAGAAAGGATTTGTTGCCCGGACATTGAACTATGTGCTGTAGGACTCAGGCCGTATTATTTACCCAGGGAATCCTCTCATGTCATCTTGGTGGCTGTTTATTTTCCTCCCTCTGCTAACCCCACAGCTGCATGTGACACTATCCACTCTGCCATTGCACGGTTACAGACTCAGCACCTGAGTGCCTTTATTGTGATCTCGGGTGACTTCAACCATGTATCACTGGACAATACACTACCAACATTCAGACAATATGTGAACTGTCCGACCAGGGGAGAAAAAATTCTAGCCCTACTGTATGCTAATGTCAAGGATGTATACAGCTCCTCCTCCCTCCCCCCACTTGGTAGGTCAGATCATAACCTGATTCACCTCACCCCACGCTATGTGCCAATTGTGAGGAGGGAACCTGTGACCACGAGGAGCATTAGGAGGTGGTCAGAGGAGGCCTTAGCGGAACTACAGGGCTGTTTCGAGGTGACTGACTGGGAAACACTCTGTGAGCCTCACGCCGAGGACATCAATGGGCTTACTGAGTGTATAACTTTCTGCACCGACTCCATTGTTCGGGCTCAGACTGTTCATTGTTACCCAAATAACAAGCCGTGGGTGACTAAGGACATCAAAGCCCTCCTCAACAAGAAGAAGAGGGCTTTCAGAGGGGGCAATAAAGAGGAGGTGAGGAAGGTCCAGATGTTACTAAAGGACAAGATCAGAGAGGCTAAGGACAATTACAGGAGGAAGCTGGAGTGGAAACTCCAGCAGAACAGCATGAGAGAGGTGTGGAGGGGCATGAAGACCATCACTGGATTCAGGCCAACCAACAGCAGGGGAGCTGAGGGGGAGAGAATAGAGCTAACGAGTTGAATCTGTTTTTCAACAGATTCGACACCACAGCGTCTGCTCACACCCCCACAACCTCACCTGTAGTCAGCCTGGAATCCAGAGCCACACCACTGTGCCAGCCTCTCTCTTCACATGGCGCTGTTGCCTCCTGTGAGATTCCTGACACCGTCTGCTGGACCACACATCCCAGTGGCCCCCAGGATTACAGGCCCGTGGCACTGACCTCCCACATCACGAAGACCCTGGAAAGGCTCATCCTGGACCAGCTGTGACCCATTGTCAGACCACATCTGGATCCCCTTCAATTTACTTATCAGCCTCGTCTCAGAATAGAGGACGCCATCATCTACCTGCTAAATCGTGTCTACACCCATCTGGACCAGCCGGCGAGCACTGTGAGGGTCATGTTTTTTTACTTTTCCAGTGCTTTCAACACCATCAGGCCGACCCTCCTGGGTAATAAGTTAACAGCGATGCAGGTGGATGCTTCTCTGGTGTCCTGGATTGTTGATTACCTGACAGGAAGACCACAATATGTACGTCTCCCACAGTGTGTGTCTGACAAGGTAATCAGCAACACAGGGGCACCACAGGGGACTGTCCTCTCCCCCTTCCTCTTCATCCTCTACACCACAGACTTCAGCCACTGCACAGAGACCTGCCATCTTCAGAAGTTTTCTGATGACTCCGCGGTGGTTGGATGTATCAGCAGGGATGATGAAACAGAGTACCGGGCTGTGATTGAGTCCTTTGTCACGTGGTGTGAGCAGAATCATCTGCAGCTCAACGTGGCAAAGACCAAGGAATTGATAGTGGACTTCAGGAAGACCAGGAAACACTTGACCCCTGTTTCAATCCAGGGTGTCAGTGTTGACATTGTGGAGGACTATAAATACCTTGGAGTACACATTGACAATAAACTGGACTGGGCTAAAAACACCACTGCACTTTACAGGAAGGGCCAGAGTCGTCTCTATTTTTTGAGGCGACTGAGGTCCTTCAACATCTGCCAGAAAATGCTCAGGATTTTCTACGAGTCTGTTGTGGCCAGTGCGATCCTCTATGCTGTTACATGCTGGGGGAGCAGGCTTAGGGTCGCAGATGCCAACAGACTCGATAAACTGATTTGTAAGGCCAGTAATGTTGTGGGGATGGAGCTGGACTCCCTCAAGGTGGTGTCGGAGAGGCGGATGCTGTCCAAGATAAAGACAATGTTGGATAACACCTCCCACCCACTCCATGACATGCTGGTTAGTCACAGGAGCACGTTCAGTGAAAGACTGAGATTACCGAAAAGCACCACTGAACGACACAGGAAATCTTTCCTGCCTGTGGCCATCTCCCTGTACAACTCATCCACTTAACACACTGTTTACTGCAACAGCTACACCCTTCTTGCACATGTTCTTTTTCAGCTATTTATTAATAAGTGACTTTTATGTATATTATGTATATTGTCTGAGTGACTGACAGGGTTTAACGGCAGTACACAATAGCAATTTGGAAAAGGTGTTGGTGGGTCAAATTTCATCCTGCAAACCAAAAATGAAGTTCTACAGAAGTGAATGATAAATTTTACTTCAAGGGGTCTTGTATTAACAGAATGAAACTCAATAGATAATGGCAACATAGTTACACCAGTTTCAAAAAATGACGTGCCCTATCAGACATTTAGATATTTATCTACGATATCTACAATTTGGAACGATATTATTTATGAACAACAACTGTGCCATGTGTTTGTTTCCAGAGCCACCAGGATCAGGACTTTCAATGACAAATCAGGTGAGTTGAACACTACTTGAAGTTTGGAAAATTGTGCATCAGTGTTTGAGTATAACTGTTGTTTTGGGTTTGTCCTTTGTTTTTTAATAGATACAATGTGACACATGTAAAAGGTGGTACCATGAACAGAGCCTTGACATAAACAACAATGACTTTACAAAAACAAAGGAAGAAGTATGGAAGTGTGTCCTGTGCTGTTAAACCTCAATCATGTATGAAGTTTACGTCCTTAACTTTGAAGATGTGCTCTTTTGTATCCTCCAACAAACGACTTTAAACAGCATGGCACATTCTAGGGCCTTAACTGTACTGCACATTTACATGACATCTGCATTTAGCCTTTGTGTACCTTTATTGTTATCAATACTGTCCTTTTGGGACAAAATAAGATAAATAGATGGTGAAGGCTGGCAAAACTGCTTCTCGAAATTTCAGGAGTACTAAGTCACCATAAGAAGTGTTTCTGAACTAAAAATCTAGAACGAGGGATACTGTTTGTTCATTATTTGGACAAACGCGCCCAGTGCGCGCTCCCGACACAGGGGATAACTGTCATGAGGCGCCACAGAATTCAGTTTCCTCTGAAGTAGACTGAAGGCCTAATCAGAACAACAGATACACATCTTAGCAGGGGCGGATCTAGAGAAATTTTCTTAGGGTGGCATGAGGGTGGCAAAGAAATCAAATGGGGTGGCAAAATCAAAGCCTTTTTTTCATGCAGGTGGTTACATATGGTTAAAATAATTCAAATGCAGTACGTATACATGTTTTTCATATAAATAAAGTCTATAACTTAATTATTGTCTGTAGCCCACATAATTACACACTTTAGTTACATAAAACATGTGAGTTTTGATCTTATGTACTGTATAGCCTGTATAATAAATAAATATGTAGCCCAATAAGTATAAAATCCAGAAAGCTACACAACACGGGGCGGTTCATTTACAAACACAAGTCTAACTTAAGTTTCACACTGTTTTTTGTTAGAAAACAATCACATTGTTACATGCTTAAATTACACAAAATGTCAGAAATCTGCATTGTCATGAACAAAAATGTAAACCTAATTTTTCATGATTTGTTGGATTCACTCACTGAGGTCTGAAATACAACCGGACATTTTTGACTCCTTTTGAGTTTACGTTTGTATTTCACCGTCAAATTGTTTCATTTTATTTTTCCCCCTTGCCTTGTTTGGTATCTTTTCAGCTAAACTGAATTTAGTTGTTTTTTTCACTGACATACTGCATTAGTATTACTGATCTGAAATCACACAAAGAACTTAAAATCCTAGCAGTATTTTTTTACTAAAAAAACCCCCAAAACCACAGACATGTAAATTTTTATAACTTGAAATGCAAATATAAAATGTACATTTTGGAAACATATACAACTATTTATCTAAAAATGCAGCCAATACACCTGCCGTTTTTTTTTTTTTTTTTTCATTTTGTACAACCATTTAAAAATATTACTAAAACTAAAATGAGAGAACAATCAGGTGTCGCAATAAGATGCCCCACAAATTGTATGTGCCAGTAAAAAATAAGTTTGTCCACCAAAAGACAGAACAGCACAGGGATAAACCTGCAGGCCTGACAACAGGAGGTGTATCATTCCGCTGGTTTTCTACTTAGTGACAGTGTTTACGTTGCAAATGTGCCTTTGTGACATTCATTAGTGCCCTCAGTGACACACACAAAACAAAACAACGACTACACAACAGAACAACTACACAAGACAACATAACACACTAAGTATACACTCCACACTAAACGCCAGAAATCTCCCACATCTAAATTCTCTCTCTCTCTCTCTCTCTCCCTCTCAGTCGTTCGCTCTGTCTCGCTGCCGTTACCGTCACTCCCAAAACTTTTCCCTCTTCCTAAACAACTAAATCCCACGTGTTGACTTTTTCTTTTAATTGGTCGACATTTTTCCACTGATAGGAAAGAGGTGGCTTTTTTCCCCTTTCTTTACTGTTTTCGCGCTGTCCTTAGAAAACGCTTAAAACACACACACACACAAAAACGTGACGACAGTATTTAGAAAAAAGCGTGGCTTATATATATTATCATAACTCTGGATTTACTGGCCTGTAATTAAAATGTAAAAACTTTGAAGTCCAAACTTTCAATGTGGGCTGAAATAGAGAGTCAGCGTGGCTGCAGCTTGTTGCTATGTCAGCTTACATCAGTCATGTGATTTGGAGGTGTAGCGTGTCTGTGAACCACGGAGGGTTAACATCCAACCACCTGTGTAAAAAGCGAAATTCCCATGGTGTTGTTCAAAATGTGCTCTAGCACAATCATAAGCATCAGTTGCTACTGAAAACAAAAAAAACAGCCGGTTCGGCTATGGGCTGAACCATTTGTTAATGATTGGGGGGGGGGGGGGGCACTATGCAATATATTCAGTTTTAGCATTTATATTCACTGTTGACTGTAACTACGCTCAAACTGTTAATGCTATCTTATTTTAATAAACAACACTGTCATATGCAAAACTGGGGTGGCACTTGGGGTGGCAGGGGATCATTTTAGGGTGGCACTTACCACCCCATGCCACCCTTCTAGATCCGCCCCTGCATCTTAGAAAATGTAAGTAAATTTTCTGACAATCCGCCATCAGTTATCTTAAAACTTCACCGTAAAATAATCTTTTTGCTTTCTTTATAAAAATCACCCATGTAAAAGTGTGCGCTTTGAGCCCTCCTCGGAATATTTTCAACTCTGTGGTCACACCCAATGATCATGGGTGTTGAGGGCTGCGTTTTGTTGTGGAGATAAGTATCTTCATGTCAGCCATAACATTAGCTGATCAGAGTTACTCAGGAAAAGAGCTTTACTGCTGCCTTTCCTTCTCCACAGTGCGGAGAAGGAAAGGCAGCCTTCACCACTTCGAACCTGATAATAAAAAAATAAAATAAAATAAAAGTCTTCGAAATCTGATTTCTTTCCTCGTAGAGCAAAGTTACAGAGGTTAAATTAGCAAGGCAAGTATGGCCACAACACCTCACTTTTTTACCACATGTATCGCAAACCACGTCTCAGCTGTTTGTGGAGGTAAAATACGTCTGCACAATCAGCCATTGTTGTGAGTGCGCAAGCCAAGGGGCTGCGAGACATTTATACAGCCGTATTTCGCACATGACTACGAAAGGCGGAAGAGGAAGTAGTTCCTTTGAATGTAGACAAGCCGAATGTTGTAGTATCTTTATAAACAGACGCACTTCAAATGGACTGGCAGTATACACGGTTGAAATGGTAGCAATTTTGGTAGCGTTGAAATGGGTAGAGTGTTCAAAAATCAGGCAGGTGGTAGTGTGTTCTGACTCGGCAGCTGTTCTTACGAGTCTACAATCATTTTGTTCGAAGACAAGGCAGGGCATGCTGTATGCTATTCTGGAGACTATAAGCAGAATAAGGTGTTGTGGTGGCAATATTCACTTTCTTTGGGTGCCAGCTCATGTAGGAATCAGTGGAAATGAAAAGGTGGATAGGCTAGCAAAAAGAGCATTGACTAAAAATAGGACTGAGATGGAAATTAAAAGCAGCGGATCTGAAGCAAAAGGTATTGTTTGGAGGCAGGTTGTTCAGGAGTGGCAGAAGCGGTGGTATTCAGGGAGTAAGGGCAGGCAATTGTAACATCTTAAGAAGGAGGTGGCAGAGTGTAGGTTGTATAGGGGTAATAGGAGAGAAGAGGTGGTCATTACCAGGCTTAGACTGGGACATTGTGCATTAAATAAAACACAGCAAAAATTTTCTGGCACAACTTCACCTGCTTCCAAGGTGCATGGAGAGGATGAAAGAATTCACAAAGCAGGAACTCCAGCAACACTTGAGGGAAGATGAACAACTTTAATAATTGACCAACGCGTTTCGGCTTGTGGCCTTCATCAGGGTCATAGTAAAACATTGTAAAAAATTGCTTAAAGGTAGGCATTTAAGCAATTTTTTACAATGTTTTACTATGACCCTGATGAAGGCCACAAGCCGAAACGCGTTGGTCAATTATTAAAGTTGTTCATCTTCCCTCAAGTGTTGCTGGAGTTCCTGTTTCATTAAATAAAACACTACAGATGATAGGAGAACATGAGACGGGGCTTTGTGGAGTGTGCCAGCAGGAGGAGGAGACGGTAGAGCATATAATACTGCGGTGCAAGGGTTATGATGTGGAGAGGAAAGTTCTGCAGAATAGATTGAAGGAGCGGGGAATTGGGGAATTTAATCTGAAGAGTGTGTTGGAGGGTAGTAGGGCACAGGTGAGGGAACTGGTGGGGTTTCTGAAGGATATAGGTGTTTATGAAAGAGTGTAGGGTTGGGGGGGGTTTTTTTGGTTTGTTTGTTTGGTTTGGTTTGGTTTTTGGATACAAATTGTAAACTCACTGTCTGACCCAATGACTGTTTTATACAGTCAATGGCTGCCATACTCCGGAACAGTAGGAGGCGGTAATGCTCCTTTACGTTGGTTGCCAACCGCCGTTAAACACAAAGAAGAAGAAGAAGTTATAGTATCTTTCCACTGTGAGGAGGAGCGGAGGCAAGTAGTGAGTTTAGATAATCCGTTAAATTCATCACCTTTTGCACGGTAAGTTTTGCAAAATAATCCCTATGTTCGCGTAAAAACTGCACACGTTGTAGACCTGTTTTTACTCACCGTCACAGGATTTCAAGTTTACTTAAGACGAGGATAAGTCTGAACAAAGTGCACGTGTTGTCGAAGTTTTATCGCCTTTAGTGTTCTTGGCATCCTCCCGTTGCGCATCCTCCTGAGATTTAAAGTTAGGATTCTTATTCAGTCATATTAAGCCGGATATTTTTACAAGTGCGTATATGTTTAGTGTATAATCTTACACATATTTGCGTTTTCATAAAAAAAAAAACTTACAACAAACCTTCAACAGGAAATGTGAAGGGGGAGTAACGTCTCTAAATCGCAACAGCATTTCTCTGGTCTCATTCTGTTTTGAGACATCATTACTTAAAGAACCGACAAATATGGCGACTTTTTCTGGTGTTAATAGAGAGTTATGACGACATATCGCTCTCAACAAGCAGCGGGTGCTGCCGTGGGCACCTCGCCCGTGCCAAAGCGCTCACAGGCAGGTAGTCCTCACGGACTCACGGTCAGGGCTACGTCCATTTTGTTTGTTAATGGTTAAAAATGTTCTACTTTTACTGTTTTACTGTTTACTTTACAAATTCTTTTACACATACAAATCCTGATTTACAAGTACAAAACTGATTTACTATACAAAATATTTATGACCACAATTTGAGCCCATATAAAACTACTTAAAAAGATACACACACAAAGTAACTGTCAGACTGCCTATTTTGGGTCACTTTTGCCGCTGTTCTGACAAAACGTCCTACTTTGTCAAAACATCCTACCGTAGCGTGAATTTATAGTCTTGTCTATCAGTCCGTATCAGAATATGCTACCTTATGTGGTTTATGCCTCCATCATACATATCTGTAGGTAGGACTTTCTAATGGCCAAATCACACTATCAAAACATGCCTCCAGCACACATTCATCTAATGTTAACACAGAATACAAGGAGAAATAGAGGGGAAAAGACAGGTGTTTTGTTTTTTTTTTAGAACTTGTTACATGTTTTCCTCACATTTTTTTCATTTATATTCTAGGTTGCTCTCCTTATATTTTGCACATTCAAAATGTGCCCGTCTTTGGCAAGAATCACACTGCACCTGGAAAGGAGAAATAAATAGCTCATATTCTTTTTGGTAAATACTATTAGATAACATTTTAAACATGATTAGCAAGTAATGATACTAAGACTTACGTGTTTTTTTGTTTGTTTGTTTACCATTTCAATCATGCTGCGGTCAGCGTCAGCATCTAACATAGAGCAAACAATGCAGTAGTCCTCAGTGTTCCCCGAAACACATTCATGGCCATTTGCTTTTAATCAAACGTTATTTCTTGAATAATTAAAAAAATAATAGTACAGTTTTTCCAAAAATACTTCATGGCAAATTAGTCTCCTGATTTTTTTTTTTTTTTTTTTTTTTTTTAATTAGACTTTAAGAAAGGTCTTATCAGAAAGTGTTTGAAAAGTATTATTTGTACTGTGCTAAGTGATAAGTATATTACTGGACAATAAAACGATTATCACTCAGTGAACAAGTATGTGGTGCAATATTACTTTCTTTGACATAACAACGGAGCGTGGTGTCTACTAATTGCAGGAGGACTAAAATTAATTGAGAAGGTTTATGCTGTACGCAAGTTTACAGAAGTTTAGAACCACTAAATCAAGACTTGGAATATGACTTCAATTGAGACTTAAAATTGGAGTATTTGTGCACAAAATACAAAACGCATGTTAGCTTGAAAAGTTAACAAATTCACAACAGCTTAAGGAAAACAATTATTAACTGTAATAAAGAAGTAAACTTTTTTTCGCACCCAGAAGATCGGCACGAGATCGGGGTAGGATCAAATAATAGTCGTGTACTATTAACACCGGAAACATGGCCGTTTTGGGTTGTACACATGCACAGTAACCACAAGTAGCACAGCTTGATAGGTAGGGTGTTTTGTCAGAACACTGGTCCCAAGCCCAGATAAAGTTGGAGGGTTAGAATTGTGACATTAAAAAAACAATAATTGCTAAAAGAAATTTAATTTGTACTTCTAAATATATTCTAAATTGTTTTAGGGCGTTTTTTACTCACTTTATGTCTCTTCCGCAATGTTATTTCTCTCTCCTACAGCGTCTGTTACAATTGCATAGGTATGACCAATTAAACAAATTAGGCGATGATGTCACTTAGCGAATTCTAGCAAGTTTTAGGACAGCAAATAGTCATTTTCCTTACTGAGGAATTGGCAACACTGGCTCTTGTTCCTTATTGCTGAGAAGCACATGGTAAGGGCAGCATGGGAATGTAATCAGATGCTATTCACTCTGAATTATCAGGCTGGAACGCTGTAAGTTTCTTTATACGACAGTTTATACAGATAGGTTTGGATATTAATGTATATTTTGTTGAAATTAATGTTTTAGTGAGAGCAATGCACTTTATTGATGTAAACATGCTTCTATCTGTTGAGATGTTGTTTATTTTCTGTCATTTCAGTTTTCACCACATGTTCATGAAGACAGTTAAACAAGCTGCAACTAAACTCCAGGGTCTTCATTTGTGGTTTAACTCTGTGTCACCAACATCCTTGTTGAAAACACTACAGCTACAGTTCCACAAGTACTGAAAGTGCTTTGCTTAAAAGAGAGACCTGACATCTGTGCATCAGTGCTACAAACACTGTATGTGATAACACAGAAAACAAAAGGCACAAAGGACTGGCACGTCAACTTTTTAGAGAACTTATGCAGAACAGTTGCCCCTTTTGTAAATGAGCAGCACTCCACTGAGATCAGGGTCTACACGTACGCTATATTTGCAAACCTTCTGTCAGTTGAACAGGTAGCTAATATTTTCAAATCAGTGATAACTTCAGTGCCTGAGGACATACTCACATCTGTAGAAATGATAATTATTGAAGCGCTGAAAAAGGTGGTGAGAAATGTGAAAGAATATCTAACCAAACCAAACTCAGAATGTAAGGGAAACGCAGTCTCAACTTTAGGCAAGAAGAAGAAAAAGAAGAAGAAGAAGAAAAAGACAGAAAAGCAAGAAGACCTAAATGATAAAGTTTCCACTGCAGCAACTGATCCAACAGCAAAGGTTCCTGTTTTAGAATCAACTTCAAATCGAAAGCCTTTTGACTACAACACCAATAAAAAGTCAGAAAAACAAAACTGGCTTCCAATCAGCAACAGGTGGAAGGACAAACTGGAGATGCTTGCTGGCACAGATGACAGTAAAATATCCAGAATCAGAAGCATTATTTATGTGAATGATGCAGAATTCAGAATAGCAAAGGGAAGTGATGGTACTGAAGTCTTCTTGGGGCTGAGAGAGGACGGCACAGAAGTTGCCATTAAGAGAATGTCTAAAAGCAACTATGAAGTGCTGAAGAACGAAGAAAGAATCCTACGACTTCCTGAACTCGATCATCCTTATATCGTACGATATGTTGATGCTGCAGAGGACAAGAACTTTGGATATCTTTGTCTGCAACTTTGTGAATACACCCTGGAAGAATATATCAAGAATGATGACCATGACCCACTGATGTTAAAGAAACTTGTCAAACAAGTTCTTGAAAGTCTAAAGGTGCTTCACTGTGGAAATCCTAAAATTCTCCACCGAGATCTCAAACCCCAGAACGTTTTGATTGGTAAGACATGTTTGAAATACAGGGGAAAACTAAACAAAACATATGTCTGGTAAATATAAATTAATGATTTGGTTTCATGAGTTTTGAATGTCATTCCTCCTGCAGATGTTACTGGGAGGGCAAGATTAGCTGATTTCAGCATAAGCAGACGCTTACCCGAAGACCAAACAACTCTACGTACACGCAGGGCAGGAACCAGATGCTGGATGGCTCGAGAGACTTTAGCAGAAGAATCTGTGATATCATACAAGTCAAGCACTGACATCCAGGTAATACAGGTCCATGAAAACTTGATTGACTGAAAGATGCCTTGGTAAAAATACCTAAACTGATGTGTTACTGTTAAGGTGGCAGGCATGCTGATCTATTATATCCTCTCTGGAGGGAACCATCCATTTGCTGACTTGGACTTTATATCCTTTAAATGTGAGTCTAACATTTATGATGGGAAGTACAGTTTGGATCATGTTCAAGATATGGTGGCAAAGGATCTCATTGAGCGGATGATCAACAAAGAACCGAAGGACAGACCCAAAGTAGAAGAATGTTTAAACCATCCCTTCTTCTGGACTCCGAAAGAGTAAGGAAGTCATGCTGTAACATAATCTGTGATTTCTAGTTTCACTTTATTAAATTAGGAATAGATTTGCTAATGAGAGCCTAAACTGTGAAGGGTTTTCAATCATTTTCCAAGACAAAGAGGAAAAAGTTTTCAGTCTGTTGCTAGGCTTAATCCATATGTTGGGAAAATAAGGTCAAACTGTCTTGTACTCAGACAGGCATGTTAACATTGGCAGCAAATACTAAATTCTTTTCCTACACTTCTGTACTTGTATTTCTAAGCAAGACTCTTTTGTGCTGCTCCTGTTATTATTCAACATTTTCCTCTTAGTTTTTTTGTTGCTGTTATACTTATAAAGCATAATTTCAACTTTATTTCCAGGCAGTTTGAATATTTGAGAGAGACCGGCAACAGAGAGGAGGTGGAAAACTGTCGAAATGCCGATGAAAAGCTGATTGCTTCACTAGAAGCATGTGCTAATGGATCCTTCAAACTGTGGAAAGAAAAGGTGACTTACAGATGATGGGTAGAACATGTATTTCTAAGTTCCAGTTCATGACCACTATGTTTTGTTGTTGCAGTTTCCCCGAAAGCTGGTTAAGGAGATGGATGGCAGGAAGCCGTACCCTGAAACCACACTGGGATTACTGCGCTTTGTACGCAATTTCAATGAGCATAAGTAAGTTAAACTAAGTTAAAAGTGATTAATTCATGAACACACATCTTTGTATGTGTATATATTAATTTCTTGGAATTACATGAACAAATCAGAAATATTTCTGATACTATGATAAATTTGGAAGCTTACTGCTCATTAATAAAACTTTCCTTTTTCACAGGCGCAAGAAATTTCCTCACATTGATGTATTGGAGTTATTTCCTGATCTCTTTGGGTGTGTTTACAAGTTTACCAAGATACACGGCTGGAATATAGAGACACCCTTGAAGTAAATGTTGCAAAAAGAGCACATCGTTGTGTGCCTCAACTTTCAGTATTTTATCCAAGCTAATCTGCCTTTTTTCGGGGGGGGGTTAGAGATCTGATCTAGATTACCGTAGTCTAAGGAGCTTGGAAAGAAAAGCGTCTGGACTTCTTTAAGTTGCTTGAAGATGTTTCACCTCTCATCCGAGAAGCTTCTTCAGTTCTAGGATCCAATGGTGGAGAGTCCCAGATTTAAATACAATGGGAGTATCCCTCCAAGGAGGGACAAAAGGACCCCCTGATGATCCTCTACCTAATCACGTGTGCCAAGGTGTGAAAACGGGTGTGGGTCACAATCAGCCAGGGTTTCGTGTGAGCTCATTGTAAAACCTAGCCCCACCCTATCGTGTGATTTCCTGAGGTCAGATGGCCCAGGATGTGAGTGAGCGTTTAAGGCGTCTGGGAAGGGATCTCAAAACTGGATTATAGATGGCAGACAGTTGGTGTCGTAAACCACCGCCTCTGTTCAAAGATGGTCGCTCACAGTGGACATAGATGGCTTCTTTCACTCCTCTTTCAAACCATCTCTCTTCTCTGTCCAAAATGTGAACGTTTGCATCCTCGAAAGAGTGACCTTTGTCCTTTAGATGCAGACGGACTGCTGAGTCTTGTCTCGTGGAGGTGGCGCTTCTATGTTGTGCCATGCGCTTGTGAAGTGGCTGTTTGGTCTCTCCAATGTAGAGGTCTGGGCATTCCTCACTACACTGTACAGCATACACCACATTGTTAAGTTTGTGTTTTGGGGTTTTGTCTTTCGGGTGAACCAGTTTTTGTCTGAGTGTGTTGCTGCGTCTGAAGTGCACTGGGATGTCGTGCTTGGAGAAAACTCTCCTGAGTTTCTCTGATACACCGGCTACATAGGGGATGACCAAATAATGTTGGATCAGTGTTTCAATATCTATATCTTTTATTAGATGTACATGTGGTTTGGTTATTTGCCTTTAGATTGAGAGAGGACTTTTTTATAAGTGATCTTGATAGTATTTTTTTTTCACATTAATGTAATTTTAATTTTATGTAATCTAATTGGATACAATCTATTTGTGTATGATTGTCAGTCCAAAGAGGGAGAGAAGAAAGAGGGGAACGTTGGAGAAAGTGTGGGGAATAAATTGTGTACAAAACAGTGATGTCATGTTTTGTGATGAGGACCCAGGCACAGAGAGACTTGATGAATTTTATGATTTAATAAAGAAATTTGCAGACTTGCACAGAGATGGTAAAATTACGATGACTGATAAACAGAGACGAAGACAACAGGCGACGAGGACAGGGTGGAACAGCGGTTTAAATGCGTGGCTCAAGAGTTGGGAGTTTGCCTTGTAATCGGAAGGTTGCCGGTTCGAGCCCCGGCTCCGACAGTCGTGTCCTTGGGCAAGACACTTGACCCGTTGCCTACTGGTGGTGGTCAGAGGGCCCGGTGGTGCCAGTGTCCGGCAGCCTCGCCTCTGAATGGGTGGGTGACTGGATGTGTAAAGCGCTTTGGGGTCCTTAGGGACTAGTAAAGCCATTTACCAAATGCACCAAGGAGACAGTCAGAGAGAACTTGGGACAACTGGAGAAATATAAGGATGCAGGGACTGACAGACAGGGAAGAAGTCTCATTGTGACGAGTAAAGTTTATCTTGCCTGGCTGGGCAGCTCTCTGGGTGCTTTATATTTGGTAGTTAATCTAAAATGTGTTGTTATGGTGGCTGTATTTACAAATGTTAGTGATAAAAATATTTTTGAACCAAAAGAAATGGTAACACTGGCAGTACGTAAGGATACATTCGTCCACTTGAGTTTTTTTTAAATTGCATACAGACAGACATATTTTTTTATTGTTATTCCAGATAGGAAAATGATTAGCCTACTTTTTCAATACATTTTAGTTTTGTTGTTTGGAAAAAAAAAAGAAACATTTAAATTTTTGAAAATTTATATGTAACATGTGAACTGTATACTACTATTATGTACTTTGGCAACTTTTTTTGTACATGTATTTTGAATTAAAGTGAATTTCATTGCAAATTTACCAGATATATTAGAGCTTGTATGTTTTATTAAAGATTTTATCTCATTTTATTATTGTAAAAAACTGCAAATTTACTGTTTAGTTGCTAAATAAATTTTCTTTTTTTTCCCCCTTTTTTTTTTTTTTTTTAAATGGAAAGATCTGCTCTTTCAGTCAGTCAGGATAGTCAAAATCAGGCTTCGGCCTACTGTACATGCTGAATTTCATTTAATTTCATTCAATTCAAAACATAGTAGCTGGCAAATCTGAAAAGTGAAACCAAAAGTGAAGTGTCTTGTACCTGCTTTCTTTCTCAAGGCCAGGGGTGAGTAACTTGACTGGCTTTAAAACGACGTCCAGCTGTACAGGGGCAAAATAACCCCTCAGCACTCTTTTGCGTGACCTCAAAAATATTTTCATGAGTTCATGACCTGCAGTCAATAGTTTTAAGTACAACTGAATAATATATGATATTAATCTGTAATGTGCCAAATCATTCCATTTACATTAGAATCAAACAGAGAGAGATGGTGGTGACCTTCTCCAGTAGGCAGAGGGATCTGGCTGCTTCAGTCACCACCACCATCCATCCACCATCAGTGGAGTTGAGGAGTACAAATACCTGGGAACCATCTTTGACAACCTCCTGAAATTCTCTGCCATCACAGAGGAGATTCTCGGGAGGTGCCACCAATGGCTATACCTCCTTAGGAAACTCAACTCGTTTGGAGTCAGCACACCCATCATGATGACTTTTTACTTTGCCTTCCTGGAAAGCATCATGACCTTCTCTATTACCTGCTGGTTCCACTCCCTCAGCCTTCAGAACAGGAACAGACTGCAGCACACTGCATCAGTGTGCTCTAAAATAATTGGCCTGTCTGTCAGAACTCTGGCACAGGTTTTCAGCCAACAGGCCCTTAGGCTACGTCCACACTAATGCATTTTCGTTTTAAAACGCATTGTTTTCTCTCCGTTTTGGCCTCCCATCCACACTGAGACAATGTTTTCCCCGAAGGAAAACGCAGGGTTTTGAAAACGCTCTCGAAAACACATGCATTTGAAGACAGTGCTTTCGCGACACACCACTAGATGGATGGGCATATCCTCTACCTTTTATAGTGAAAACCCCTGGCTTCAGGGTTCACAACAAGATTTCCATAACAAATTGCCTCTCAACAAGCTCCTGCCTTGATAAGATAGCATGAGAGCTGAAATCTGGTGTTCGCAAGGGGTATTTGATCAGTATGAAGTTGGTTGGGGGGGGGGCAAGCACCTTAATCAATCTGTATCAAATTTACTATATAAACTGCCTAGGATACTTGGATTAGCAACAGCTTCTGAAAATGGTTTCTATAACACTCAATTTCTTACAAATTATACACGTGTCCTCCCCTGGAAATAACCACTATAAACCCTTATACTGCCTTCGTCATCAATGTTTACAAACTGCACAAGGGTCTATAGATATAAAGTAAATAGTGCATTTTACCAATATAATTTGTATTAGTTAATTGTTTTGCTCATTTTTCTCCAAAAATTGCTAAAACGAACAATTTTAGTGGCAGACTTTCTGCTTTTATTATGAAGGAAACCATTTCCGTTTTGTTATTGTAAGCTTCACCGGTGCCTCAGTACTTATCTGCAAAATCTTCATATATAAATCGAATCGTTCATATAAAATATTTAAAAATTTCAATGTATATAATTGTTTAAAACTGAAATTCTTCAAATATAATATTTTCACAGACATACCGGAAGTCGTTTCCATGTTTTCTCTTTCTGCGTAACTTGACAGCGGAGGCTAAGAAAGTGACGTTGCAGGATAAACAAACGGATGAGGAGAGGGGGGCTGGTGTGTCGTGACATTTTTGCAAAATATTACGAATAATGCAGTCTTCCAAGAGGAGTGAGAGTGACTGGCAGGGGCTAGTCAGCGAGGTAAGTGAGTGGGAGAGACCGTAAACAGCTGCAGACACTGACTGGTTTTATAGATGTTTCCCGGTGTCCATATGGACACCGGGAAACATATGTCTCTTAGTTTTCATACACCTGGACGTTCATTAACAGACGCACGAGCTCAACGTTTTTTGACACCGGTGGGCTCTTCATTGATGGCTTCTGCTAGCTATTCCGTTAAGCTGATAGCATACGACTGTGTTGGTGCAAATACACCAACCCACCCCTATATGATGATGCTACTGTGTACAGATAGGGTAGACCCACCTGTGGGCTCGCGTTTAACCTGTTAAGGGTATTACCGAGTAAGCTATTTGTATATATGAAGGTAAGCGTGTATGTATTTTGGCGCTAACGCAGTAATTTAAGCTTGTAGGCTAATTTAATTAGCACTATATGCCGCAAATATCGAATAACCTGCACCTTTATAACATTTGAAAGACCATAGAAATAAGAAAATAATTAGCATTTAACGCAGTAATGAAAAAAATTTTTTATGTTTGTTTGTTTTGATTAATTTTACTGTAACTGAAAGACATGGCAAGCACTGAACTTAACAAAACTACTACAGCACACCGTGCTGCATGATAGGAGCTGGTATTTGGTTATAAGCTGGTCTGACTGCTGTCGGTCTCCACTGTTCATTATTGTGGGCCTTATCTGTACGTCAAACACTTCACTCCAGTGTGTTTTTCCACCTGTGGGAAACAGGTTAGGGTTGGTTTTGTTTGCACAATTAATGTAACCGTTCCCATCACAGAATAAGATAAACATAAAGATACATGATAAAACCAAGAACAAGCTTGATACAGATGTTACATGTCCAGCTGTGGTCCCTGAAATAAACATGACTGCCAATTCAGTCAACAGTAATATATCTCATAGCACCATGGCTCTCGTGCATTGTTTTCTTAAGTTCTTGGTGTGTAAACGGAAGTTGGAGAGTAAGAAGGAAGCCCTCCTCATCCTGTCCAAAGAGCTGGACACCTGTCAGCAGGAAAGAGACCAGTACAAGCTGATGGCCAACCAGCTGAGAGAACGCCACCAGGGACTCAAGAAGAAGTACAGGGAACTCATTGTGAGTGGTTCAGCCTTCAAGGTGGTACTTTTTTGTGACCACCCTTTAGCATGAAGTATTTTACAGCCATGAGCAAAATTAATCGACAGTCCGCTCCAAGATGTTGAAATTCATTTTCAAGCTCGTGGTATATTTTGTCATGTTAACAGGATCATTACTTTGCTTAACGTTGCAGATCCTGATCTGATTTTGTTTTTATGTATTTTCTAGATTTCTTGAAGGAATATCCATTTTTTGTGTAATTCTGATAGAGTTTCTCTATTCAAGCCCACCCCAAAAAAAGAAAATATTTAAAATTTTTTGGCAGCAGCTAAACGTAGATATTCAGTTTTCCTTTTGCACGCTGCTACAGTTTATAGTATTTGCTGTATTATTGCAGCTGATGATAGAAGTCTTTTTTTCATGTTTCAGGATGGTGACCCCTCTTTGCCACCTGAAAAACGCAATCAAGTAAGTTTTAATTTTATTAATACATATGCTAATAGGTACAGTTAAATGAGGTAATGTGTATTAAAAAAAATCATAAACAGTTAATCCAAAACTTATGTTAAATTCACAGCTTGGTTGTTTATTTGAAATTCTTCGTGCTGGCATACAGAGGCAATTTCTTTTGTGCTGCAGGATAAATATCAGGTTGTAGGTTAATCCTCTCTCTCTCTTTATTGAATTTACTTAAGTAGGTGAGAATCCCAGACTATTGTTGTTCTAGGGTGGGTGTGTCTTCTACAAGTCCTGAGGCCTGCACTATGAAGCAGGATTTTGTCTTTTCCAGGTAACTTCCTGGTTAAACCTGACTTTTCTGTACTGCAAAGGTGGCTCACTCCTTATCAGTGTACATCGCCATCGTAACATATGCTGTGAACCTAACCTGCTATGGAGCAGGATGTTTCCCAGATTAGAGATCAGCAGGCATGAGATCCTCACCTGCTGACCGCTCAGTTTTCTGGAAAATAGTGGCACTATCCATGGGACCTCTGTGCACGGGACAGAAGGACAGACTAGGAGCTTCTAACGTTTTTTAATGGCATCTGTCTTTGTCTTTGTCTTTCCTTGATCAACATCAGTGATAAATCTGGATTCTTAGATGCAACTTTGTTCCATGATTTGTTTTCTGTTAGCTTCACTTCCACCACTAGATCTGTAGCTGAGAAAATAAAAAGTGAAACTGCCCTCTAAACTTAATGATAGAGTCGTGATATTGACAAGTTTGTTAATATAGAGAGTTTGCATCTTCAAATAGCCTAAACTTTATTTATATTGTAAGCCTTTTCCTGTCTTACTGCCCAAAGCGGAGGCGACCATGGCTCAGGGGGTTGGGAAGCGTATCTGTAACCGGAAGGTCGCCGGCTCGATCCCCGGGCTCTCTGTCCTGGTCGTTGTGTCCTTGGGCAAGACACTTTACCCTACTGCCTACTGGTGTTGGCCAGAGGGGCCGATGGCGCGATATGGCAGCCTCGCTTCTGTCAGTCTGCCCCAGGGCAGCTGTGGCTACAACCGTAGCTTGCCTCCACCAGTGTGTGAATGCGAGAGTGAATGAATAGTGGCATTGTAAAGCGCTTTGGGTGCCTTGAAAAGCGCTATATAAATCCAATCCATTATTATAAAGCTCTGAAAGTGCTCACACATTCATTCAACACTAAACTGCTGTACGGTGCTTTTCCTGTCATGCTGCTGTGTTATCTGAGGCACTTGTGTTGGTTTTAGTCTGTATTATGTTTTTTTAACCTCTTCATATTTTTCGTACAGTATAGTTTTATTTTCCTATGCAAGATGACCTACTCTGATGCCAGTAAACCTATTTCTAAATGTTGCCAATGCCAACCCTTTCATGTGAACGCGCAGGGGAAACCTTGGATTAACTTAGCGCCTTGATAGCCAGCTTTGTGTGACTGCTTATCCTGACTGCCAGTGTTAGGTTAAGTGAATCCAGATAACAGAAAGATGTTCTGCTGAACTTGCTTTGTAACATAGGGCCCTGCATGACTCTGTCTTATTGTGCTTTCAGGGACACGGTGACACTGAACAGTTGCTGGTTGAATAGCACTATAAAATACAATGAAATAGTAACAAAACACCCATGAAATGAAAAATGAAAATACTAATGTGTACACTAGATGGCACTAAATAATTGTCTCTTTCATTAGAACAGGATTGTGGACTGGCTTTGTTTTTATCTCTGAAATTTTGTGGATGTTAAGATAGGCATTTTTTTTCTTGAGTTGAAGAAAGGAAAATGTTTGATGCTGGTTAAATGTGATTTCCTGGGGTATTTGAACCTTGTCTGGCCTGGCACAAGCTGTTGTGTATTCACTCTTCTCCTCCTCCTGCTCCGCAGGTGAACCTGGCTCAGCTGCTGAGGGACTCAAGGGAACGAACAAAACAGCTTGCCGAGGAGGTGAAGGAGCTCACTCAGAGGCTTGCAGAGGCCCAGGGGGATAACAAGGTGAAGTAACCGGGGGTACTCGCACAAACGTACATGGAGATTAACTTTTTAAGAGAAGCAAAAAGTTGAACTTCTCTTTTCTGCAGCTCCTGAGGATGACCATTACTCGACAGAGGCTGGGGGATGAAGAGGTCGGGGTGCGTCACTTCCCCGCCCATGAGCGTGAGGATCTGGTTTGCAAGCTAGAGAGAGCTGGGCTACAGGTGGATGTATTTCTTACCTCAAAGCACTTTGATACGGTTGGCAATTAATCCTCCATTTTCAGGTCCATTTCTTCTTTTGTGGAATATTCATTAGGATGTTGCTACAGGATTAAGGAAAAGGAGGGAACTCCGTCCAGGGACATGTCATGTACAAATTTAATCCAAAAGAAAGAGTGTTTTTAAAAAAAGTCTAAATCACTACCTAGGATGTTAATTATTGTTAAAATCCTAAGATCGCTTTGTAACATATTAGCAGTTGCACAGTACTGTCAAATAATACAAATAAAAGCATTTTATATGTGGGATGGTGGAGCTTGGTTTGAGCTGTTTAACCAGATGCTTAAAGTCCTGTTTTCTGACATATAACTCCATCAGTAATTTCCATCCACTGTTCACTTTTCCTGTCATTGGGAGTGCTCCAGTGACACTGACGATTGATGGAATAGTGAAACATGTTTGTAGTTTCCACATTTAGCAGGAACTTTTTTGTTGCATATCTTACAAAGCCTTGTGCTTAGTTGGAGATTATTGAAGTAGCTCCTTTTAGGTACTAAATTGTTCCAACATATACTTGGTCTTATGTAATTTTTTTTATCACATGAAACTTTATGCTGGTGTTTTTGCAGATGACATGATATGGCACAGCTCTAGTTATCCCTGTCACTTCACAACAATGATCTAGGTTTGAATCTTTTGTCCATTCAGGGTTTGAAAATGTGTGTGTCATTAGGTAAATGGATGTAGGATGAACAGGGTGAGTGTAAATGGCAATTGAGTTCAGTAGTAAGTGATTCAGTAGTGACAATTTCTATTGAAAACCAGTAACTGGTGCAGATTGTAACTACTTTGGAGTGTTCTTTTCTGCTTTTCATAGTCTTGGTTGATTGGGTATTGTCGTAACCCTGATGGGCGGGCGGTCGATGTAGACATGCAAGTTATTGAATTTGATAACTTGAGGATGAAGCAATGTAGGAATTTTAAATCTATGCCATCGGTGTATCTACTTCATGACCTCGGCTCAAGGTCAGGAGTCAAAGGTCAAGTGTTCATTACACTCATTCAAAGGTTAAGTTGTCCTACAGTTTATGTAGAGAACAATGTAGTGACTTGTGTCATTTTTAACTACATATTAATAAGACTGATTTATCTAATTATTAAGTTTCTAAAGAAACCTGACATTTCTGGAACTGTTTGTTTCTAGTCAGGGTCTCATGACAGACATTTATTATAGATTTCCTCAGTAGACGTAAGCTCAGTAAATCATTCAGTTTGTTTAAAACTTTCCATAGTGAATCACACTTTTTTCTTGGAAATACACTCGGCGCATTACTGTCCATGTGCTTTGAATTTAATTTGAGAGTAGAACATTATTATTGGCAAAATCCTCTCTGCACATTAAGCACAGTAAATGTATTAGACTGATAAACAATACTTCCTCCTCTTTGAAACCCGCAGTGGAGCCACTTACTGTTATCTACTAGAGTGGAAGCTGCTCACTTTAAAACAGCAGGGGAGCTCCTGAGTTGCTGAATGCTAAAAACAGTGTATGCAGCCTCAGCAAACTCTACTTTAATGAGCAAAAGCTTTGAAATATCCATCACGTGAACGTTTCCGTGGCTTCCCTCACAAACAGTTCTGCCTGTATGCCTTTTTCTAGATGGAGGAGATGGAGAACAACATGAAAGCACTGACAGACGAGCTCCAGGACGTGAAGGCAGAACGCACTGTGTTCAGAGAGAAGGCGGAGCGACTAAATATGGAGCTGAATCATATTTTGGGGAACCATGAGGCTCGCATCATTGATGTGGACGCCCTGTGCATGGAAAACAAGTGAGTTAGAGATGTGCCAGACAGAAGTGTCATCATTTGACACTTTTTTTAAAATACATTTTTCAGTCTCAATACTATCTTCTAAAACATCATTAGAAGACATTAGTGTAAACCAACTAAAAGGTATGTTAAATCTTGAAAGTAGACATCTTTGACTTCAGTATTAACTTCATAAACTCCTGGCATTTTCTCAGCTACCTTTCATCATCACCTTTTTCAGCAGTCTTGAAGGAGTTCTCACACGCTGAGCACCTCCTGGCTGTTCTTCCTTAGTCTGTGGTGCATCTCATCCAAAAACCTTTTCAACAGTGGTTAGGTTTGGATGTCCGTGGATGCAGGTGTTCCTGATTCTGAACACTATCCTTTTTTTGAGAGGGGGGCTTTAATGTTCCCGTATTGTGCAATAATAGGGGAAGTCGGATATTGCTGCAGGATGAATTCTGAGTAAATCATCAGTGTCACTAGCAGATGTCCTCACAGTATCACACCATCTTCCCCATAACTAACAATGAGAGACACGTCCATGTCCATTTCTTGTTTCTTAGATGATAAAGGTGTGATGTGTCCTCCAAACAGCTCCTGCTGAGATGTGTTTGGTCCTGTGAAACTTGAGGGCTCTAATCTGAAGTGCCAATGATTGACTTCTGAGGCTGTAATCCTGATAAACTTCTCTCTTGGTCTTCCTGTCTGGAGGCAATTGTCATGAAAGACAGTTGATAGATTATGAGATGGCACTTGGGGAAACTGAATGAGCTGACTGACCTCCTCTTTTTTGAAATAACATAAACTTGTTTCTCTCTTTATTTAGATGGCCATTTCTCGTTGCTTAACTAAGCAGTACTGGACATGTTCTTCCTTACTGTACATGCGCTTCAATGTTTTTACCCACGTCTTATGTGGTAGTCATGTTTAATCCGGGTGGACATTAGCTAATGAAAGATCAAAAAGGCATGGATGAAGAGAATGCTTGGTTTCATTTCCATATGAATGCATTTTTTATGTAGTTGTGCTTCTGTGTTCTACATGGCAGAGGGTGAGCTAAATGACAAACAGCAAGACAAACATAAACAAGAGTCATTCACGTTACCAAATGCTCTTTTTGACACTGCCTCCTGCTCACAGTGCACAGCGATTATACATGTAATGTGGAACTCCTCTGTCTGTCATGTGTGTTTTGACTTTGCTGGGTGTCGTTCTAATCATTGTTCCTGTAGGTATTTACATGACCGTTTAAACCAACTGCAAGAGGAGGTGAACCTGCTGAAGTCAAACATCATGAAGTACAAGGTACAGATTGAATGCTGCAGTTAAAATGTGACACAGACATTGCCTGACTCAGTGCATGTAATTTCTTTACATGTGTATGGTTTTGTGAACGTTCTTAATGCAAAGGAAGTGGCTTTTTACTAAAATGTTCATGTGAATCAGCAGGGTGAGCTTTATTCTCTTGTTTTTCTGTCCCTGCAGACAGCCCTGGAGAGGAGGAAAAACTCCAGCACATATGGGAAATCAAATAACAGTCCTCTTACTGGAGTCCTCTCAGCCAAACAAGGTGAAAACACAACCTGTTCATCTCACTTTGAGTTCTTTAAACTCAGACATAAATAGATGTAGTATTAGCTGATCTGGAAACTACAGAAAGGCACTAATGCAAATGTTCTCAGGCCAAATAAACTCTACAACTGATGGCGTGTCTTCAGTATAACAACCACTTCCTTTGTTTCTACCCGTGTCTCAATGGATTATTTAATAACTTCTTTTTTTGCCGATCCTCCGAGCCACTGCCGGACACCAGCTGGGTTACTAATTGTATTCTGAGTGGTAAAGAGCACCACTGGCAGGGAAATGAGCCTGCCATGATGACTGACAGTTGTTGGCAGAAGCAGCACAGTGGGCTCTGGAGTTAAAGTTAGGAGACTGTCACCTAGAAGACATCTGTTTCTAACTCTCCATCTCTGTCTTACTCTTATCATGCTGTGTTCCCTGTCTCTTGTTATATCACCCTGCTTTCTTTGTTACCTATTTTTAACTTTTGTGTAAGTTTTATTTGGGGATTATTGGCATTTCTCTTCCCTCCATTTTTGGCTCTCTGTCCTTTTCTCTTCCCATCCTGATTTTTTTCCCCCTTTCCCTCCTTTTTAGTTCAAGAGATGCTTCTGGAAGAGCAGGGCTGCAGTCTACCAGCCACGCCTCAGTCCATCTCCGACCTCAAGTCTCTCGCCACTGCTCTTCTGGAGACGATCCATGAGAAGAATTTGGTCATCCAGCACCAGAGACACAGCAACAGGTATTAAGAGTTCCTGCTTTGCTGCTGATGGCATCATAATGGTAACATTTTACCTTTAACCCCCTAACGCAGTTACATTGTTTGTCTAGCTGTTACAAGAATTCTCCTCCTATAAAGCAAACACTGGAATATGACATAAGTGTGCGCGCACACACACACACGCACACTGACCCTTCTTCTCACCTGGCCTGCAGGATCTTGGGAAATAGAGTTGCAGATTTGGAAAGGAAGCTGAAGACCTTGGAGGTTTCAGGATTATGGAGTCTTCCAGGTGGGTCTTTGAACACCTAAGCTGTTCCACCATCAAACCTTTTATTAATCCATTAAAAACTAAAAGTAGTTCGGCAGTGTTTATTTTGAGACACTTTTGTGCTTTTGGAAAAATGATCACATATGATGAGTAAAACTAATGAATCATATTAATGTATCGTTTGAAGACTACCGCTGAGAACGTGTAATCTTTCCCACATCATTAGAAAACATAAATGTGTGTGTGTGTGTGTGTGTAGCCAATAAAACATTAAGATAAGCAAAAGATCAGACGTTGGCTGGTGTCAGATAGCTTTGTCTTTGCTCTGCTCTGCCTTGAAGACCAGCATCCCGGCATCGCCTTTTCACTCTTGACAATGAGACTGGTGTTATGCTTGTAACATTTAATGAAGCTGCCAGCTGAGGACCTGCGAGGCGTCTGTTTCTCAAACTCGAGACTCTGATGTCTTCTTGCTCAGTTGTGCACTGGGCCTCCCACTTCTCTTTCTGCTCTGGTTAGAGCCAGTTTGCTCTGTTCTTTGAAGAGAAGTGCACACTGTTGTACTTCATTTTTATTTAATTTTTTTTGGGATTTTTCCTCATGGAATATCTTTCACGTCTAAGAACAAGGAAACTGAAAAACTAGAAAGTTGACTTGTTTTTTCTGTCTGTTTAAATCCACACAGACTGACGCTCCAGACACGCAACTACTTAAACTTTAAGCTAATCAGCTAAAACAGCTTTTAATAATCTTCTGTTACTATTATAGTCATCATCTACTACATAGATATTCCATTAAAAACAAGAAAAAGATAATATAACGATGACTTTAAAGTTATTTTGATTTAAACAAATTAGGACCTCTTTTATTTTAAAAGTCTATGTAAAATCTCCTAAAATCATGGATACAGTATTGGAGTGCATCCATATAATAAATATGATTTTCAATTTAAGTTAAAATCATTTAATAATTGTCTCAGTGTTGTCCATCTGATGCATTTAAGTCAAACATCTGACCCGGAGATCTTTGCTGGGATCGTTCTAGCTGGCCTGCTGGTTTAAATTCATTTCCTCTCCTGTCTTTTTCATTAATTGGCTTTTCTGTTCATAACACTGTGCCTTTCTCTCCTCTCTGGCTGCGTCTCAGGCTTGACCTACCACGTATCTGTGGGAATTGGGAGTATGTATTCCTTCTGCCCCACTTAGTTCATCCATGCCCTCCACTATGTCATGCCAGGACAAATCTGGGCAGACGCCCAGAAAACATGTCACCTCATGCCCACCGTTTACAATGTGTTGACTCCATTGACCACCAGCTCATGTGTCTGTTCATGATACCGCTGACTGAATCAGGCCGACGGAGTGCCACACACTGATGCTCTCGGTCCAGTGGACCTGTCTTAAATTTTACTCACAAGAGAAACCAAAAAAAAAAAAAGCGCTTTCTTTGAGTGATGCAGTTGGGCTTCTTTTAAGGGCAGCACAGTACTGTTGAGTAGTAGTAGTAGAAGGATTCGAGGCTCTCATAATACAGATGAGAGCCTTGTTGAAGACAGTTTCTCATATACAGTTTTGGTATATGAGGGTGTAAAGTCAAAGTTCTTATTATTTTATCAGAAAGTGAATTTTTGCACCACTTTTTAACCCTTGATCCTATATTTGTATTTAAAATCGAAGTATAAAAATACTGTATCGGCTGTCAGATTTTTCTCAAAGACACAGCTGGTGACTTTTCCTGTCCTGTAAAGATGTCCGACTCTCAGAAGAGCAAAACCAGCCCAAAAATATAAAACTATTTACCAAACGTAATCGAAAAACATTTGCGGCCTGAAACAAGGGGACCGTGCTTGCTCACTTAGAAAGCAGTTCCCCTTTATCTCCACTGGAGGGAGATGTTGTGCCGTCTATGAAGCAGACTGAACGGTGGAGGGGCTGCGGCTGGATGGAGGTGCCCTGTCATGAGACCGTCATTCTCTCCGCCATAAAACTGACAAGCATCCATTACTGAAAATGATTGCCCACATTACAAACACATTTAGGGGAATGTGCCGTTATTAGGGAATTTGTAGACGAGGGCCCAGAGTGCCTGACGACCACGCTGTCCACCACAGTTAGGGAGACAGAGATATAGAGAGAGATGTGAGCGTCTGTGGCCTTGATGCGAGATGAAGTTGGGCTGATTGATATTAAAGGCAAACGGGATAGGATGGAGGGCCTTGGCTGCCTACCTGAGTCCCGGAAAACACTAGAGGTGACTACATTGTCTACGGATGAGAGAGAGCCAAAAACAATAACAGTGACATCGATGCGGTGAGTCAGATAAAGTTGTGATTGATAGCTTCCCCCACCCCAGTCCTCCAGTTCAGCGCCCCCACCTCCTGTGCTGAATGAGTGTGAGCTGAAATGTAACACTGCGAGTGAAAACCTGTCAGAGTGCATCAGAGATTGAAAAGACAGAGGTGGATACAGAATGCACCCTGTTTTGGTCAACTGACAGACTTTTTCCAGTTAAGAGGAAGGCATTTCCTGTCAATGTCGAGCTAGACAGCACTGCATAGTGTAAGCTCCTGTGACTAGCTGACAGCTATGTATACTTCTCCTGTTTGTGATATAGTCTTTAATATCCAGTATGATCTGGTGTCACATAATATGGAATAGTCCCTTTTTATGCGCATAAACACACATATATATTTGCGTGTATGTTAGATGTGTTTCAAAGAGGTGTAGAGGTGGTTAGATGATGATACAGGCAGCTGTCAGTAAGGGTTCAAAGCAAACCACTGGTGGCTCCTATCTCTGAGTTCTGCACGCCTCATGGAGACACTGCTGTGCTCAGTCTGGGTCTTCGTCTGCATATCCAGTAACCAGCATTGCTTTATTACTGGCTTCAAAAGGCAGTCTGGTGAAGTCTTCCTCGACTGTTCTCCTAAAAAAAAAAAAAATCTAAACTGTCCTAACACAATTGCAAGTTTAGATGCAGTTTCACACACTACCGGCCAGTCGTACCTATGTGATGTCGATATATTGATCAGCATTCTAGCATCTTCCTAAATGGCACTTTTATGTCTGCCCAAAATGGCCCATATCTGCATGTCTTTGGCCTTGAATGATAGCAGTGACTCAGGGTTGGTCTGTTTGCTTAGACTCAACTGCTGCACCACCTTATATGGATCTGATGTTACGTGTGGGATTAGATTTGACAACACTTGCCATAAAACATCATCAGGCTCAGTTTTCTGACTCGTGGGTCAAGTCTTTTTCCCACAGCAGTTGTTATTAGTGCCAAAAATAGACCAGATCAAGCTCAAAGTGTATCTGGGTGAAAATATAAAAGCCTCCACAGATCATCAGTCTGTGTTGTATTGGGTTGTTGCTGTTTGCAAGAGAATAATCACAAATGATTTGTGGAAATATTGTATTGATTTTTTATGCTTTATTTAGCAGATATTTGGCTAATCGGGCTGTTTTTAGTCAAAAACTATCATAAAATTGATCTTGGTTTTGTTTTATGACAGTTTATTATTTTTAAATATTTTAATAGTGGCCCTATTGAAGTAACCAAAAGGAATGCAGTTTAACAGCCTAACAGCATATTAATGGCTAAAATAGACTCACAGTTAAATAATTAGAGGAACTTTCTAGACAACATGACTTTTTTGTTTTTGCTTCTTTTGATTTACCCAGCTGGTACGACGAATTCTAACAGCCTCTCCCTCGCTCGCTGTTCCCATGTCAGTGTAAACACTGAGCATCCATAACAATATGGACTGTTTTCATAACAATATGGTGTCCGTTCACCATTCATGATTCTCATGCATTGTGTCTTCCAGTCATCCATTTTCTCGTTCTCCTGTTTGTTTTCTTGTCGCACACTTGAACGGTCGGAGACACACGCAGAGGTTCGCCTGTTCACAGGCTACGTGCGACGGCAGAGGCTGCTAACTTCCAGCCGAGTGTCTGTGCATATAGTTTTGTGTGTATGCTCGTGACGTCTGGTTTATAGTGCACAGTCTCTTTTGAGTAGCATATGGTGTCAGCCTAAGAGGCGTGCAGCCATCACTAATGAAGACAGATGAGAGGGAGCTGGAGCCTCTTCCTGTGAGCACTGCAATGCATACGTGCGCCTGTGTTTGCATGCACCATCGTACATGTGCTCCATCCAATCTAACCCTCCTCCACCCTCCAAAAAACCCTCTACATATCACTTGTTTGTTGTTCTCATTTGGACCAGAGAGTAACTGGGAGCGTTTTCTCCTTGGCGCTGATGTTACAGGGACAAGAGACAGTATCACACTAAATGAAAACCTTCAGCCAGAGCTCCGTCCTACACGTGTCACGTCTCAGCCAAACATGCAGCCCAGAGTGCATCCACCCAAAGGTGAGTGTGTAATTGCGAGTGACTGGCTTCTCCAGTCAATGATAAGAACTCCTACCGCTAATGGCGTAAACACTGCAATTAGGCATTGCATGCTAAACACTCCTTTCTACCTTCCGTGTTTAACCCAAGTCCTTTCCCTTCCCGCCTCCACTTCTCCCTGCTCCTCATTGGTGCAAGATGCCCAAATGCCATGGCATTTTGGAAATGTGAGGCAAATTCTCGCCCACTGACATTCAGAAACTTCTGCCATGTTCTCTTTGAAAGAGGGTGGGGGGATCAGGGTGGGAGGACTATAAATATGGATGCCACTTCAAGTAATGTTGCTTTCTTCTTGCGTGTTTTTGCGTGTCTGTGTGTGCGTGGGGGTGGGGGGACTCTATGTGTGCAGTCTTTAACCTTTTTGCCTGCACATCCACAAATATGGGTCAGTAATCCCCAAAGTGAGAGCATATTTTGGCGAAGAAGCAGAACTAAGCTGTTGCTATTGCTGAGATGCAGGGCGTCACACTTGTCTTGCGTCCCCTTGTCTGGGGCACCGCTGCTATATTTAGCCTGTTGCCATGGAAGCACTTCAGTCACATAAGTAATTGAAATAAGTTTCTACATTGACACTGTGATCCAACTCTGAGAGAGGAAAGTTTTTCTAGCAGAATCAATACGGGCTTTTTCATTTGTGGCTGCTGTTTCGGGTTTTTTTTTCATGCATTTTAAACTCTTGTCTAATGCAATTTTTGTTATATCGTTTTGTGTGTGTGGTTTTTGGGTTGTTGTTTTTTTTATTACTGTTATCAGTTATGACAATAATTATTGTCTCTAGCTACTCATTAGAAAGTTTTCCTTTTTTCTTTTTCTTTAAAAAACTTTTTTGGCTCCAGCTTCAGATCAAGTGAGCGATTAAAATGACCAGTCATCTCATCTTCCTTTTCCCAGTTCTTTTAGACGACAGAAGTTCACATGAATCATCTTGGGAGTGCCACACCGCTGGCGCTGACCTTGGCACAGATGGTGTCAGCAGGGAAGACGCACCTGCACTGCTCAGCAGCCTGGAGACTCTTGACAGGGTGGAGACAAATGGGATTGACAGAAGGAAGGGGGAGCTGGTGACCCTTACAGAAGATGCAGGCGTAGAGCTGGAGGAGGGGCGGAGCCCTGTGGAAGAGGCAGGGCATGAGATAGAAGGAGTTGATGATGATGAAGAGCTGGGTTCCACGGTGGAGGAAGGAGAGGAAGCAGCTCTGGCACTGGATGTCCCACAAACTGAATCAGACCTTCAGTGGCTTTCAATTAAACAAGCTTCTGTCAGTCATTCGGAGGTGGGTCAGCGGCCCTGTGAATCCCAGAACAGTGAGTCCGATAATGTACCTGAACATGAAGAAGCCTCTGTGTCAGCTCCAGAGAGCCAGGCTGCAGAGGCGTTGAGTACAGGAGAGTGGGACGTTCAGTGTCCCTCTGCACAGAGTGACTCCTGTCATAGTGACAACTTGGCATGATCCAACCGAGAAGCTTATTTAAATCCTCGTCCTTGTCGTCGTTATTGATGATTGCATTAATCATCCACTGTTGCATTCCCACAACACAGCCAGTGCTCACGAGCTGTCTTCTCCACCGCTTTAGTCAATAAAAGAGAGAGAAAGCACTTTTTCAGCCACCACTGACAAAGCTCGAAGTGCACTTTGTATCCAGACAAGCTTGTTGCTGCACAGGAACAGAAAATCTTCAAATCGATGGAGTTGCAAACGTCATGCCCTGCGGGAAGAATTTAGCTTGGAAAATAACAAATATGGCAACATGCGTTCCTATGCCCCATATTTCCTTCTTCCTTTCCCCTGCGATAAGATAATCCCACTTGTTTGCTTTCTTCTTCCTAAGGGATGTTAATAAACCGAATGCTGCATTTTTTTGTCACTCTTAGATGGAGTCCAAATTGGCATACCAAAACTTGTAATGAATGTGTACATAATTGTGAATTATTTAATCTTAATACTGGAGATTCTATTGATGTCTGTTCAGCATTATGGGTGAATCTTATTAATGAGTCCATTTTTATTTTTCCATATTTAACAGTTGATTTTTGAACTACACTACATGTGCCTTATATGTGGAACTCACTAATATTTATAATTATAAATGTATAAACCTGCAGCATTGTTGGTTGTCACTTTTCTTTTCACAGATTAAGCTAATACAGACTTTCAGTCGTGTGAAAAAGAAAGTTTTCATAGGAATCTGTGCACTCTTATAAATACGTACACCTCATAATTGAGTAGCTTCTAGAGCCACATTTAGCAGTAATAACTTTACGTAATTATTTTTTTATATGATTTTATGAGTGTCTCACAGTCTCATCATTTATTCTGTTGTAGACTTTCTCCAGGCACTTCTTACAAACAAGCCATACTTCAGCTTTTTGTAATTGTATTGTTCTGAACTTTAACATTTAACCTTCTAACTGAGGCCCACAGAGTCTACGTTGTAAATCTTAGGTTTTTGCAGCTTTTCTGAGAATTGCCGGTTTGCCTTTCAACTGAATTTGCTGGGATGTTCATTCCTGGGCCGATGGTGGCATTATGTCAACACACGACTACTCCAGAGCAGCAAACTATCCAAACTTCTCCTTTTATAGAGGTGCTCACACCTGCTGATGATCAGCTATTCAAGTGCATTTAATTAGCAGCACCTGGCTGCTATTTCCCTGACAATGCCAGTGGAAGTAGCAAGGGTGTACTTGGTTTTTCCACATGACTGTATCTTTATTGGTCCTTTATATCCTGCAGACACACACACACATCAAAAGTAGAACTTATTATTTTAAAAAGAGAGAAAAATGTTTATTTTATGTGGGCGGTAAACAGCGAGACCCAAACCATTAAAATAGTTGAACTAGTTAGCCTAAAGTCATAAATGCAGGCTTTCTGCAAACATAATACCAAGCCTTCTAGCTCTACAGAATGAAAATAGTAGGTGGTGAAAAGTACATTTTTGTGCCGTGATTGATGAACATCCAGCTTCTACCAAGTGTTAGTAGCACAAACACAAAGTAGACCCAACCAGCTCCTGTACGAGAACATGACTACTACAATATTCACTTATTTTGTTAAGACTTAAAAAGAACATCTGGCTTACCATCAATTGAAATGTTTGGAACGTGATGGGCTGTGTCAAAGGAATACTTCAGCTTATCTGACAGGGCTTTTGATATATAAGCGAAAGGTTGCGAACCAGTGGTCTTGTGGGATTTAAAGTTGAATATTTGTAGCAGCTCTTAAGCTAGAAACCACCCAGGCAGAAATTTTATCTGATCAAAACTTCAGCCGACGGAGGCTGACTTTGTGAACCTGGTGTAATAGCTGTTTGAGCTTCCACACACACACACACACACATTAAAGTTTGATAGTGATGTTCTGGACCAGAAAATGAAATTTGTTCCAACGAAGTGTTCACAAGGTTGGTGTCTCATTAATTCTAAATGGAGCAGCTTCAGTCCTTTACTGAGTGACAGATTTGAAGTGCTTAACTTGATTCTCTATTTAGAGCCTTACGTGTTCAAAGACAGTGTGATGAAGAAACATTTAGCTATTATTTATAATGATAATTTCACAGTTTCTCTGGATAAAAGCGAGAAAATGTATGAAAAAAATCAATTAAACTAAAAATATTGATACTGGCATTAGCTATGGGTCAAAAGTGGATGCTTGTATGTCAGTAATTTATTTGCTGCATGCCTTTCCAAAATCAACATTGTCAACCACATGCACATTTTGCTCATTGTGATTGTTTATCTTCAACATAAACAAAGTTATAAACACCAGAAGTTGTCCTGCGATACAAAGTAGATGCGCAAACACACCCGTTTTGTCTTACAGCCAAAGTCCAGAGCCCAGTGTCTATAGAGAATCAGTGGCGAGGCCTACTCTGCCTGCATGCAGGTGACAGCTGGCCTCTCCAGGCAAACGCAGCGTCAAAGCCAGAATCTATGAACTGCTTATTCTGCAGAAGGCCACTTGCTATTTTTAATCTCTGACACAAAATAGAGGCGAGGAGAGGGAAAGAATTCAAGCTAGGAAGCCGTGGTGCGCACCCAGCGTCGGCCCCATGCCAGGCAGCTGATTTGGCACACTGCAGCAGGTTTAAGTTTATAAACCAGATGGAAACTGAACTAATCAGTTTGCAAGATGATACCAGCTTGCGATTCCTTTCCTCATAAAGTCATTGACCAGTTTTTGATTGTGTGCAAGCGTGTGAATCACTTAAGGAAATTAGTAGCTTTGCATATGTTAGAGAAGAAGTAATGTGTTGGGAGAGGTGGGTGACTGTGGAAGAATGAGCCACATCGGGTGCTCTTGTGGGCTGACTCCATGTTGCGTGTTTTTTGGGGGAGGTTTTGTCATATTTCTAACCATGAACTTAAAACAAGATTCTGAGGTATTATCAGAAACCAGGCCCATACATCTGCCATACATTTGTTTACTATATGTCTATACTGGTATAAATTATGGGCCACTAATCAAAAATAAGGTCCATTACAGAATTAAAAGAATATCCACCTCTCCAACACAACCTTTAGAGAGTCCAACTCCATTCCCATGACATTACTGGCCTTGCACATAAGTTTACTGAGTCTGTTGGCATCTGCGACACTCAACCTGCTGCCCCAGCATGCAACAGACTCATAGAAAATCACGAGCACTCACAGATGTTAATAGACCTCAGCCGCCTCAGAAAATACAAACGACTTTGGCCCTTCCTGTAGAGTGCAGTGGTGTTTTTAACCCAGTCCACTTTATTGTCAGTGTGTACTCTGAGGTATTTATAGTCCTCCACTATGTCCACATCGACCCCTTGGATTAAAGCAGGGGTCGCTGGTTTCCTGGTCCTCCTAAAGTCCACAATCAATTCCTTGGTCTTTGTCACGCTGAGCTGCTGATGATTCTGCTCGCACCGTGAGACAAAGGAGTCCACCACAGCCCGCTACTCCATCTCATCACCCTAGCTGGGGCATTCAACCATCGCAGAGTCATCAGAAAACTTCTGAAGATGGCAGGTCTCTGTGTAGAGGGTGAAGTGAAAAGGGGAGAGAACGGTCAAACAACAAAGAACCAATTTTGAATTGTATGTTCAAGCATTTTGTGACTAGCACCTGCCATTTGTTCCCCTTTCTTTAGCTGAATCTGTGAAAAATACCAAAGGTGTTGGGGGTCTTGTCAAAATGGATGGAATTATGAGTGCAGAAAAGGAGCATAGGTTTTTTTGATTCACCACACCATAAAATCAGCATGACAAACATGTTGCCTAGTCCAGTAGAAGCATAACTGGATAGTAAAAACACACAATTGAACACTTTCAGTCATGGATTGGCCTCCCCAGAGTTCCTACCTCAACATTATTGGAGCGGTGTGGGATCATCTTCACAGAGAACAGAACAAAACGTAGCCAACGTCCAAAGAAGAGCTTTGAATGTCCTCCAGGAACCCTCAGGAACTATTCCTGAAGATTACTAAAAGACATGACAAGAAAGCTTGTCTCAGAGAGTTCAGGCTTCGTTGAAGAATAAAGATTGTCAAAGATTGTGATTTTGAAGCTCATTAAATTCTACAAACTCTATTTATGCTTTATACACTTCTTTTCTATGTATGTTTGCAAATGTTTTATCGCTAAACCTATTTCCCATTTCCTAGCTTTATATAAAGAAACTGTTTAATACTTGTTTTATAGTAATCTACCAAACACTGAGGTCAGTATATCCTCCAGAAATCCTGCATTAACCATGTTATGCCAGAAATACTCCAAAATGTTTTCTCAGTGAAGATGAGTTAAGTGTCGGGATCTGCTATTGAAGATAAAATACTTATCACTAAGATTAACCTTGTATGATGTTATAATATGAGTTTATACTTGCTTAAGATTCGGCAGAGACGCTGCCTCTTTAACTGTTACCCGTCAGAATTTCATTGGTGGGTGTTTGGTCTTGTCACCAAGCTGAAAGATTAAGCCCGCCCCCCCCAGAGAGCAAAAGAAAATTGCTGAGAGCCGTTGTAGCCAATCATCACCACGACAGATAAAAATGAGGCTACAGAAGTAGCCCATGCCAAAAAGTAATCTTAGCCCCTTATCTTTGACAGCGACATCCCTCACTGTATTGCGAGTAAAAAATGTGCTGAAATCACGTAGGTGTGCGTTTGCATCTGTATATTTGTGTTAAAAGATATCAAGACAAGAATAATTCCTCTGTGTGCGTATGGCCATTCTGTGATTTCTGTCTCTTTGTGCTCATCTGATACCCTTTCATGTTTAAGATGTTCAAATGCCTTGTGTAGTATTGTATATATTATATATAGGCTTGTCAGTATTAACTCGCTTTGTTCTGTTCCCTGGCCGCCCATTTATCGCACTCTGGAGCATGAAAAGTGGGAGACACTGGCCAGGTCACAGCAGTGCTCACTGGCTCTAATAAGTGTGAGCAGGGTGCCAGGTGGATGTAGGAGATTTTGACACCCCATCATCTGTGGGTCTTCTGCAACTTCGAGGGATGGGGGCGTTTGAAGTCAGCAGTTTCCAGGCCAACCATTCAGCAGGGTTAATTACTATACCAACCAGGTGCCCCCTACCAGTAATGATCAGCGCCCTTACGATCCATTCACCATTCACTCACCTTGCTTTTTTACGCTTACCTGAGTTTCATATCACGTAGTCCCTTTGAGACACTAGAGTTCACAGAGCCATGCAGGTTTGCTCTCGGGGTGCTGCAATTTGAGGACTTTCTGCTCTGTTGCTGACAAGGCTGTTAATATCTGAGACAATAGAAGAAGAAGAAACACAAGATACATGTGTCAGTCATCTTTTCTGTACTTGTTAGGATGGAGTTTCTAAAGTATCAACAATGTACTCTGCATAATTGCACTTTTTATATGCTGTTGCTGCAATGAGTGTGTTTATTTTGTATTTGTTAAAGTGGACTGTTTATCCTTTTCTTTACCATCTGTGTTATGGCTATACTGGCTGAATTCTTATTATGACGCCCACATTAAATATTGCCAAAGTTTGATATAATGATGTCAGCATATGTGCATGTAATCCCTATGGGTCACAGCCCTGGTTTTTGCTACTGTTTAAGCTATATGATGTCAAAGAGAAGAGATGTAGTGCTTGAAAGAGGAGTTGTAAAACAGCTGGTTGATCATCTGCAGAGGAGAGGTTTATTTGAAGACATAGTCGGGATTCAGAATTCATCGCAGTACAGAAACAACATTAGTGAAGGTCACAAATGATCTTCTTATGGCCTCTGACAGTGGACTTATTTCCTGACATCTGGTTTGTCCTGCCAGATGTTAGTGCAGTGTCCGACATGACAAGTTTGGTGGTGGGTCAGTGATGGTCTCGGGACGCATATCCATGGAGGGATGTACAGTTCACTACAGACTAGGCAGTAGAATGATTAAATTCTTGGAGCCATTGTCACTCTACACTGGTGCAGTGGGTCCTGGGTTCCTCCTGGTGCACAGCAGTGCAGGCGTCATGAGGTGAGAGTATGCAGGCAGCTTCCAGAGGATGAAGGAATTGATACCACTGACTGCCCCCGCACTCACCTGGCCTAAAGCCAACAGAACACCTCTGGGACAATATGCTTCAGGCCTTTTAACGTCGCCAGGTTGCACCTCAGATTATCTAGAAGCTCAGTGATGCCCTGGTCCAGATCTGGACGAGATCGCCCAGAACACCATCCATCACCTCATTAGGTGCATGCTCCGATGGCGAGCATACAAGCACGAGTGGGCGCCAAATAAACTACCTAGTAACATTCTGAGTTGCTGCAATGACATTCCAGGAAAACAGACTAACCTGCTGCGTCATTTTTTCATTTTGATTTTTGGGCTGTCTTTGCAGGTTGATTATTTTCCTTTCCATCAAACGATGTGGCATCCCTGCATTTCTAACACATTAACCAGTCTGCATCAGTATAGATATCCAGTGTTCCTGTAATTTATCTGAGCAGTGTACGGTACTGTGCAAAAGTTTTAGGTAGGTGTGGAAAAAATGCTGTAAACAAAGAATGCTTTCAGAAATATAAATGATTGTTTATTGGCCCCAAACGTATTCTGCAGCAGGACAACGCCCCCAAACATACAGTCAAGTGACCATATATTAAAATAAAGTCTAAAGCTAAGCTAACTTGAGCAGGCTGGACCCTTGTACGTATGAAGGTCATTATCACCCAGCGCTTAAGCTGCAACATAAAAAGGAGGCTAACAGAGTTTATTGATTATGTAAGATGAAATATAAAATATATAAACCTATATAATAATGAAAAATAAAGATACATCCTCGCGAGACAGCTTAGGCATTCCTTCAAGCCTTGTGCTGCCATCTGAACTTCTGACCTTAGAGCCCAGGCAAAGGCCAGTACCAATTACCAAAAATGGCATCAGTCATAGTAATAGAGAAGTTTCATCACAAAGTACTGTCTGCCCAACTCCTGAAAGTTCTTTGCAACCTGCAATGTATTCCGTTTCCAAATGTCTTAGTGGAAAGACTGAAACTGACAACAGTAACAACAACATGGCTCCCGGGACCCTGCTGGGAAGCAAGGAAAGCAAACTCTGAATGTTGGAGACACAAGAACTTGTGGACAGCCGATAAGCAAAAAGGCCACACGGAGGGTCAGCACGTAGTCACACCATACAGTCAGATCTCTATTAAGATAGGAGATGGTGGGCCAGTGTGATAAGAGCTGACAGGACCTGCTGATGTGATAACAGTGATGGGGCACCAGCTGCAGATGTCACTGTCCCTAACCAACAGGGGAATTGGACTGAACTTTTTCTGGATGAGAGCGAGGTAGTCCTCAATTATGCTCAGATTTCATAGAACTTTGGTAATTACAGGATACTGCTAATGTGGAAACATTTTCATATTTAATGGTACAGTGGGTCATTTTTTTAGTATATTTAAAAGAGAGAAAAAAATAATGTTGTATTGATTATTTTTGCTTCCTTATCTCAAGCCTCTTAACACTCAAAAACAACATAAAAGTTAAGGATATATTAAACAACTCACCTCTGTATCGCTGTCATTGGTCAGTAGTGAGTCATCGACTTCTGTTGGGTTCCTCTCACAAGGTTTTATAGCCTCCTCCACAGTAAATAGACATAGACACATATTAACAGCAGAGTTAAATAGTGGACTGACAGGGTACGCTCACTACAGCAGCCAGATCAGAAACAAGGCTATAGGACTGTTTTTAAAGCTTTACACTCCCTGGAGCACAATGGCCTCATTAATCGCAAAACTGGGGAGGTTTGGATCCACCAAGAATCCTGGGATATGACCATCTGGCCAAACTGAGTAACCAAGCAAGAAGGGCCCCTGCAGAGATGGCAGAATGTGCCAGAAGGAGAACCATCGCAGCAGCACTCCATCAGTCAGGTTTTTATGAAGCTAGACCGAAAGAAGGAAACTTGCATGAAGGACTTCTGATAGTCTGCTCGGAGTTTCCCACACAGCGCCACCATCGTGTTACAGTGTGGCCATTTTAAAAGTGAAATGAGGAGCAATGCCTAATATTTGCCAGACATAGTTGTCATTCTACTGAGGGGGGGGGGTAAGGGGGTGCTTCTCAGTAGCGGGGACAAGGGGGGGCCAGTCTACGCTGAAGGGAGAGTGAATGCTGCCAAAGCTTGCAGCCAAGACAACACTGGGTTGGAGTCGTGAAGCCAAGACACTTGTCCTTGGCATCAGGACAAGCGTCTGACTGTCCTTAAAGCCCAGACTTAATCCTCCATACAAAATGGCATCCAGTGTGATGAAGCTTGACAGCATCTTCCAGGAAGAATGAGATAGCCTGCCCAAATCGAGGTGTACAAAGCCTGCATAGACCTAAGAGTCTCTTCACTGAGTCCTGCATGACAATGACATAACAGCTCCTTCTGTATTGTAAGCCTTGTGGTTTAAAAAAGACGGAACAACCAGCAGCTTCCTTCTAGTTTGTCTTAACTTTTCACTTTCGAATGAGCTGGACTTGTTTTCCCACTCCACTTCTCCGTCATGCATCCTCACTACTTCATTACATCCTCCTCATTCCCACAACCTGCAGCGTGCTTACATAGATTCCTGCTCATTTGTAGACATCAAAACCCGAATCATTTTTTCAGTTTGTAATTGCCTAAATAAGTGACTTTTGCAGTTAAGCTAATTCTATATACAGCATTCTGAACGTTTGGGAAATGATTAGCATATTTCCCTGCAACGCCAGCTGCCTACGTGCTAAGCACACTGAATTTACCGTTGTCCAGTATTTCAAAACGCCTGACCCTTATGATATTTCATTGGTTGCCACGAGGCTTGTTAAAACTTCTTGTTAATACGGTATTGGTTTATTATGCAAAGCCACAAACTGCTTTGAAGTATGTGTAGCTAACATGGATACACGCTGATAAGATGGAAATACATGACCTAAGCAGCACAGCAAGTTCAAGTTAACTTAAATATTACAGAATTATTACTTATACTACAAATTACTCAGGCTAATTCACTGTGCCCCTCTCTCAAACTAAAAAAAAGGAATCATAAAACAACTACAATGTCATTTTGCATCTCTCTGTAGTTTTGTTTTGTGTGTCTGTGATAATTTGCCATCTCTTTATGCTGGCTTTGCATAACTTTGTAGTCTTTTGTTGTCATTTTCTGTCTCTTTTTAGCTGCACTGTCTCTTCAGGTTGGGCTTCCCACTGTGTATTTCTTTTGTAGTACAGTTGTGCATCCACCTCTTTGTAGCTGCTTTAGCTTTGAGTCTCTTTGTCGTCATTCTGTGCTTCAGGTTCTGAAATGTTACTTCAGGTGATATAAAGGAAAGTTTCAACAAAAGTCCTGGATTTGATTTGGATTGAAGCGAGATATGTTAGCATTCACTTAAAACAAAGGCTGATGAGGACCTCATGACCCCTGTGATCCCTGGCGCTGGCCATCCTTTCTCCATATGTTCTATCCTAGACGGATTTAAGATACTGCCTGGCTATGTTGATTTGCCCCCCATCCATGCTCTCACTGCCAGATATGTTTGCTAGAGCTATTTCATACACAATTGCACTGATATTTAATAGCCTGTGAAAGAGAGGCAGACAGCAAGGTAGAAAATTGCCCAGTATTTTAAATTATCCTTAACTTTTATACCAATATTACTTTATAGCTGTAGCGTTGACTTCTCTTTAACCATCACCATCAATCCATCAGCTATAAGCAATGAACCATCTGCTATTATACAGCTTGTTAGCAAAGTCCAGGCTGAGTAATTACCTGTGTCAAAAGCGATGATTGTCTTCTGCGACGGATTATTCATCACTTTATAACTGCAGAGACTGAAAGAGGGATTTTGAAGTCATTCTAACAGAGCCTGCGAGTATTTTCCACAGTTGTCTGCTTAATTCACACAGACACACACATACAGCATGAATTATTGATTAGAGCCCTCAAACTTATTGGGTTAGTTTTAGACAAGTGGTACATGTGTATGAAACTGAAGATAATAATTAGGCTAATGCACCCATTAATGAAAAACTGAGTGCATGATAATACATATCCTGATGGAGGCAGCCAGAAAAGGGTTTTCAAAGAGTGTTAATTAAGAGGGCTTTAAATGGATACGAGGACCCTGCGACAGACCGGCGACCTGTGAAGGGTGGATGGATGAATGAATGGATCCACTCACCTCTTTTCAATCTATATGTGTTTATACACCACTCTAAATTTAGTCATTAGTTGTTATTAACTTCTGGCACTCTTCCACATTGAGTCGTTTGTCCTGTCTCCCTCCCCTCACTTCCAACTAGTCATGGCAGATGGGTGCCCATCCCTGAGCCTGGTTCTGCTGGAGGGTTCTTCCTGTTAAAAGGGAGTTTTTCCTTCTCGCTGCCGCCAAGTGCTTGTTTACTGTGTTTTTATTGTCTTTAACTTACAATAAAAAGTGCCTTGAGGTGACTGTTGTTGTGATTTGGCGCTATATTATAAAATTGAAATTAACCGATGGATATAAGCTCATTACTTAAATCAAACTGCAAATTGTTTTGCATGTGTTATTTGTTATTTGTGAAGTCAGTGTTTGCCTTAAGTTAACTGAAAATAACAGAATATATGAACATGCACAAACATAGAGGCTTTTGAAGTTTATTGGGCACGTAGAAAAGCAACTTTGCAGTGGCATGTGAACCGGCAGCTCTGCTGTGGTTATATGAAAAATATTAAGTAGATACAAATATGTAAATTTGAAGGTAAAAATACAGCCTGGAGTCCCCGCAGAGGCTTTAAGGGTCCCCACCAGTTTTACTCCCCAGAACAAATGTTTGCATTCTGATGTGTTCATATAGATTTTTTAAATGTATGCACATTAAAAATATTTCCAGATGATTTGATCTTTTGTTGACACAAAGCTCTGAACTGAAGGGGGCGAGCCTGAAGTAGTGCCCGTGTCTGTATGTGTATGTGTGTGTATGATGTTGTTTGGCGGGCACATCATCCCGACTCTCCTCGAGAGAAGCAGCGGACCTCCTGCATCCTCCCCCACATCCCAAACCCGCTGCACTGTATCTGCAGGCACCGCGATAACCTTCATGGACCGCATTACGTGCACGAGTCAGTAAAGTCGGGACGAATTTGTTTGGGTTTTTTTCTTTTTACAGCGTGCTTACCGGGTCTCACAGTAAAATCGCGGCTTTCGAGTCATTTTTGTCAAGGATAATGATGATGAGGTAAGAGCTTCCGGTCGCCATTTTGCCGGTGTGTAACGGTTTGGGCAGAATCTGAATGGAATAATTAGCCGCTGTTTGGACTGATACCAGTGGGAGATGTCTAAGCGACATCGTTTAGATCTGGGTGACGATCATTCGTCGAGTAAAAAGAGGTCCTCCGATGGGTATGTGACGGTAGTCCTCATATTTTAGCGTTAAGCCGTTGTGCTGTTTTTAAACCTCTGCAGCCTGATTGTTGTTGCTCTGACGCTAACTAGCTATGCTAGCACGTATGCTAAACACGGCCAGCTAACAATTTAGCTCCAGCAGGTAACAAAGTGTTCAGTTATTCTACTGATGGGGTCACATATGGAGGTGAGATTTAGCAATGGTTCTCCACCAAAGCACTTAGCACACAGTTGCTTGGCCATCGGCCTGGTCCTTTCTGCACGTGGCTAACGTCCCATGCTAACCGGTGCTAAGTGTTTCTTTAGTGCTAAGGTCAAAATTTTCGTCACACAAACTCAGCAGGTGATGTTGAGTTCTCGGCTGGTATGGCGTGCAGCGCTTAGTAAAAATCGCACAAGGAAAGTTTCTTATGAGTTGTACACGGGACACCATGCTGGCTGGGTCAGTGTACAAAAGAAGACGCCCTGACAGTCGCTGTCATGCCCCGGGCTGCTTTGGTACCTTGTCTGCAAGGGTCCGCAGTGTGGATAGGCACCTGCCGGGCCTGGAGCAAGTTGAGGAGGACCCTTGCAGATTCCGCTTCAGGGTCATTGCTGTGCATCTCCCATCGCGTTTGACCTTAGGCGACAGAGAAATAAAACAAACACACGGCAGGAGGCGTTGAGATAAAACAACCCGTTATGTGACCTATAAGAAGTTCAGTGCCATTACTAACGTAAATAAGTGTAAATGAACATGAAGGAGCTATGCGTGTATATTGCACCACTCCCACAGTCAAGGACGTGAATGCTAAGAGATGCTTACTAGCACACACAAAAAGTCTTGCCACCCCCTCTTCTGACAGTCATGTTTGGCCTCGTTGTCAGTGAATCTCTAGAGTTGTGTAGAGCTGAGAAGTTTTTAGTAGTTAAAATTTAGTTGCATTTATATTACATATTTGATTAAATTCGCATCTGAGCGTTTAAGGCTGCCCTGTCATACTGGGCACCACCTTGTATATCAGCGGTACTAATGTGTCACGTGTTATATAAGCACACCATCTGATGCATCTGGCCTGTGTGTGTACCCAGCATCACTGTCTAATATCTAGTTATGACACCTCAAAGCTTTTTGCAGCTGATGCGACAGTGTTTATGGTTCTCGTGTGATCTTAAGGCATTTAATATATCCTTTTGCAAAAGAAGCAAGAATACCGTGGACGATTAGTTTATCCGTGACCTTTGCATGCTACACTTGATTAGATTGCTTTTTGCAGTGGGTAAGCCACCGTGAATAAGAATGTGCAGTAACCTTTTCATGGGATTTTTTTTTTTTAAAGAAAAGCTCTTGACGTGGCCTAACGTTTGAGCAATGTTTGTCCCGAGTTGGGCCTCTTGTGTCTAATTATGTGCGTATCTTTGTTTAATGATGTGTTGTTGTATCGCAAAAAAATCGTTTGGTTCGTGTGGCAGTGCTTCATGAAATCTTAAACTCATGCATCTCGCCCTCACAGGCGCGACAGAGACCGTGACGAGAGGTCGCGGGACCGCGATCGAGACCGTGACAAGGACAGAGATGTGAAGCCGTCCGGGGTGCCTACGAACCCAGCTGCAGGCATCGCCGGCTTCCTTAAGCAACCCGGTATACAGCAGCAGATCAACCCCTTCAGTAACCTGCCCCACACGCCACGCTACTATGAGATCCTCAACAAGCGGCTGCAGCTTCCCGTGTGGGAGTACAGAGAGCGCTTCACTGAGATCCTGATGCGGAACCAGTCTTTTGTGCTGGTGGGAGAGACAGGCTCTGGAAAGACTACACAGGTAGAAAAGCAAAATATGCAGCAGTTTTATTTCTATAATTTTCCATTAGCCTCCTCCAATATAAATATATATTTTTTAATCTTTTGATGAAACTGTGTCACATTAAATGAAAGCTAGAAATTCTGCGACTAAAATTGGTATAACTATATCTTTAAAAACAGGGTGGAATGAACAGATGATGCATTTTAAACAGTTCCGTTGCTGAGCTGATTCCCAGTTTGCGGTTGTTAAGTTTATTTTAAGTTCTTGAAAGAGCTGGGTTGTCTGTTTTTTATATTAACATGAGAGAAAATTAGAGTAAATCACTGGCTGAGCTGTGGCCTCCTCCTGAGGTGAATATAAAGTATCTTCCAAACACTTGTTAAAATGAAAACGCGTAATCTTGTCAGTGCTTTCTGCTTTGGCAATGGTATAAAATATGTGTTCCTCACAGTCACTGTGAATTTTAAAACCTAGCAGAAAAGTGGTCTCATATAGATGCAACCACAGTAAAGGACCACCAAAGTAAAAGTTGTTTTTAATGTGCGCTAAATGATTGTCATCTTATCACTTTAATAGTGATAAATCATTCAATTAAATCATTGTTAGTGGGTATGTGTGGACATGATTGGCAGAGGAACTTTAGCTGCTTGCAAGTTTGAGCTCTGCAGATATTTTCCTCCATCTTCTTAAACGCTTGTCCAGCTCAAGGTTGCAGAGGAAGTGGAGGCCATCACAACTGTCATAAGGCAGAAGGCAAGATGCATCCTGAACTGGTTGCCAGTCTGTCACAAAGCCAACAGTTGAAGCTAACATGCATACCTTTGAACTGTGGGAGGAAGCTGGAGTACCCAGAGAACCCACACAGAAAGGCCTTGGCTGGCCTTTGGGTTTGAAGGAACCCTCTTGCAGTACTAGCTGCTGTAACACTATAGCTCACTGCAGATCTTTTATTTGCAATGTACTCTCTGACTATTGAATGATTCTGCTGCGTCTTAAGTGAGTTTCTTGTCCGGCACATGAACTCCAGCATCTTATACTTGTGTGACAGCGGTCCTTGTTCTGCTCTGCAGCCTCGGCAAGCTTGATGTTGCGGACAGCAAGTCAGTTCCTGCTGAAGAAGACAGTGAACTGGGAGAGAATGGATGGCTCTAAAAAATATCTTATGTAGCTCCTTTTGTTTTTAGCAGCATATCTGCAGTAAATGTTTTGACTTTAATCAGTAAAGGCTTTGCAGGACCCAGCAGGTTGTATTAATGAACGCAGTATTGCTCTCTGTGGTTTTAATCGGACATCTGCATTTGACCTTCACATCCAGTGCCCTGCTTTTATCTGACCTGCAGTCCTGCTCTTGTTTCTCGCACATCTATAAACACTCTTTGGTTCAAACAAAACCCGACTTGTCTGCTGTGTTCCAGATCCCCCAGTGGTGCGTAGACATGGTCCGGTCTTTGCCGGGACCAAAGAGAGCCGTAGCCTGCACCCAGCCCAGGAGGGTAGCAGCCATGAGCGTTGCCCAGAGGGTTGCAGATGAGATGGATGTCATGCTGGGCCAGGAGGTGGGCTACTCCATCAGGTTTGAGGACTGCAGCTCTGCCAAGACCGTCCTCAAGTAAGAAGGATGTTTTTCAAATCAAAGCCTACAGCTGTATTGAAGCTGATAATTGCAGAAAACTGGCAAGAATAACAATAGCAGTTTGCTGGTTGCAGTTTCATTCAGTAGCCCGAGTAAATAAATAAGCTGTAATAAAGTAGTCAGGTATAATGTATTAACACAGTTCTGCCCAGCGCACTTTCAAAGGGGAGGATGTCCCTTTGGGATCCCCACTTGCTTCTATTTGAAGCAGGTTTTATTCAGATAATGCGGTTTTACATAATGATAGAGGGTGAATATATGATCAGCCTTCACAAACCGTGTTTACTGCATGGATGCTGTTCTCCCAGGTACATGACAGATGGAATGCTGCTGCGGGAGGCCATGAACGATCCCCTGCTGGAGCGCTATGGTGTCATCATTCTGGACGAGGCCCACGAACGCACATTAGCTACAGACATCCTCATGGGGGTCCTCAAGGAGGTGGTCCGCCAGAGGCCTGACCTAAAGGTAAAAAAAACAGCTTTCAGAAATACACTCAGTTCACTCAATGTTTTTGTTTCTATTGCCTTAATTTCATCATTAGTTACTGCAGTGCTTTTGGGCAGCTGATACATTGATTTTAAGGAGCGAGCTTCCACATGTTACGGTTTTCTGTCAATCGTTGTTTTGCATTATTTGCAAAAATGTGTTCCTCTTAAGGTTTCTAAAACGCTGCTGGAGACGTACATAATACTTGCCCTAAGGATACATTCGCTCGCAGCCGGTGTTTATGTCCCTCTTCTGTCACTCGTCTCTTTTGTCACATTTGTTGACAGTGTCCTCATGCCTGACAGCTGTGTATCTGCTGAGGGAACGGGTGGAGGAAACAATCCTGTTAGCTTCAGAAATGCAGAAATCTGTTCTGCACTGCAGCAACAGTGGAGATTGCCTCTCAGAGACGTAGGCCTGTTTTTAAACCAGCTAACCAGTAGCAGAACAGCAAACGTGTCGGTGTGGATGGGAGCACAGAGGCAGGCAGGAGTTTTATAGGGTAGAGCGTGCCAGGCATAATTCTCATAAAGCAGATGGATAATGACTGGTTGTTTGTCAGCGTGGAATCAAAGGTTAGATTGTTGTTCGCAGACTGTTAAATGAGGTCTAGGTTATTGGGAATGATCATCCACCCACACCCCTCTATCTCCTTCATCCCTATCGCCTACCGAATTTGAAAGTTTAATTTGCCTTGATTAAGAGCAATTATGATGTCTCGCAGAGCGTAAAGCGAAATGCAGAGACGCTGGCCCCTGAAAATGTTTGAGATTGAAAATGAGAGACGCGTTTCCCATCAGAATCCTAATGCACTCTATCTAATGGATCTGGAGAGAACATTGTGTATCAAACATCAGGAACAAGGACTGTCATAGCTCTGTGTAGGTCAGTGACTTGGATTGTAATGCCAAGTACCACATTATAGACGCCATCTTGAGTTTGTGCTTCAACCTAAATTCACAGCGTTATCCATCCCGTCCTCATCTATCCTTTAATTGCTCACACGTGTGTCTACTTAATATATGTCCTTATCCTCCAATCATCATCAAGCCGTTTAAAATGTTAAATGATTCCTCATTCGAGTGCTCGCTGCCATGGTGATTTACACTCTGCTGTCTTTACGTTTTCTTTAACCGCTTTCACGAGCGCGTTGAGCCTCACAGACGCGTTAACACGTCGCTCTCTCGATTTCCCGTGTCCTTCTCGGTTCAGGTCATCGTCATGAGCGCCACACTCGACGCCGGTAAGTTCCAGGTGTACTTTGACAACTGCCCACTGCTAACCATCCCGGGACGCACGCACCCCGTGGAGATTTTCTACACACCGGAGCCAGAGCGGGACTATCTGGAGGCGGCCATTCGCACCGTGATCCAGATCCACATGTGTGAGGAGGATGAGGGGGACGTTTTGCTCTTCCTCACTGGACAAGAGGTAAACTGCCTTGCAGATTCTCCTGATGTTACTGGTGTCATGTTCTAAACAGTCGAACTGAGTTCATTAATTTATAATTTTATGTCATATGGCCAATCCCAGCTTATTTATTTATTCATTTAATTTTCAGACTAACAGTCCTAAACACAAATATGGTTAATCTGCTATGAAATAAAAGGTTTAAGCAGCTGGAACTCGTGACTGTGTGCTATCTGTGCTTCATAGAAATTGAAACCATTAAATCAATTTCATCTTTAAGTTAAGCATCTGCATATTAATCTAATTACATAGATCAGTCGCTCGCATAAACTGTTTGGAGCGCACTCACACGCACACACAGGCGCGTACTCTCTGCACAGGAAATTAATAATTCTCAGATTGATAGATGCGTTTTTGGAAACCTCCAGGATTTGTACACCGGCTGGAGGGAGGAAGAAAAAATCAAACCAAAAAAAAGAAAAGAGAGAAGTGACCCAGATTGTGCCCTTTCCACAAATCTCAAAAATTAAGTCATTTATTATTTTTTTTCCCCTCCCTGCAAATGTTGTCCACTGATGTGTAATGGAGGGCAGGGTCCATGCCCAAAGTGATGAATTTGGTCACAGCTGGGTGAACACACACACACACACACACACACACACACACACACACACACACACACACACACACACACAGAAAAGCAGCAACAAATGCTTCAATCTCCTGATCACTAGACAGGAGAAGCCTGACAGATCCAGCAGCGCCTGTGCTGGTGTGAATATCCTCTCAGCATTTTGACAAAATGGTGCTGAGATCATGTGATTAGTGGTGGATGTAAAGGAGGATGTAAGTTTACAATGATGCGTCCCCATCTTTCCTGCAACGTACTAGTTTGGTTGTTGTGGGTTTCTCATTTCCATGGGACAGTGAGGTGTTTATTAGCAGTAATTATTTGTCAGTCGACATCTACTTGGCTGTTGTAGTACACCTACGTCGGTTTCATTTGTCAAAGCAGGATCAATATGCAGCTTGTTACAAACAGGATAAAGTCATTGGGGTGGCATGGTGTTTGAAGTGGTCTCCTTTGAGGAGCGCTAATTGATTTTTAGATTTAGTGGCATCCCAGCTGCTCCGATGAATGAGAAGAAAGGTCTGGGATATTGAGAGGCTGTGCTTTTTTTTTTTCCCCCTTTGGTTTTTAACTTTAGATGTAATTTGTTGATTTAAAGTCCAGCCCCCAACCCCACACACACCCACACCCACACGCTGTGTCAAGCTAAGGTATTACTGACCGCACTCCCACGGTGAGTTCATTATCACCCTCCCCTAATTGGGTTAAAGAAGTTAATGTGTGTTAGGTCTGGCAGAGATGGTTGTTCAAAGGGTGCAGCAGCACGCCCCTCAAGCGCTTCTTAACCTCTTCAGTCTCCCAGCAACTTTGATGTAGACTAATGATTGGGAGGCAGATCCACAGCATAGCCATAGACTCTTTTTATCTGACTGTTTAATTTATAACAGACGGAGAGGAAATGCACACAACTCCCATCCTCTCCTCTCTCTTCCGCAGTTTATTTTTCTTCTCTGAGATATTTAGCTTCCATAAACAAATAGAACTGAAGCACCAACTCCAAACAAGAAAGTCGAAACTTATCACAGCTGTCGAGCAAAGATAAGTCCTAATATTTAAGCTTCCCCCTCAGCAGCTAACATCAAAACATGATTGGCGGCGGGGGTTGTTTGCTAGTCAAGAGGAGTTCCTAAATGTGTCGGTTATTAGCTTGGCTGTAGATCGTTGCTTCTGGGGTCACAGGGAGAGCTGGTGGACAGGTTCCCGACACTGGCCAAGTGCCCCTGTGTGTGTACAGACACACACAGGGGCACACGAACACACATACTTTGTCTCCATGTCCCTAAGGGACTAGACAGCCAGCTTGCTTCCAGCACTTTGGCAAAGAGGTCCACTTTTTTTCCCCTCCATGGCAGCTGCTGCTTCCAGAGGCTTGATAGGCTATTAATACTGAGGCTAATTTTACCAATCCATTCAGATTTACCGTTTTCCACTTGTCACCGTGTTGATTAAGAAGCACATGGCCATCAGCGGGGTTTGACTTAATGCAATGAACAAGGGGACAAACAGAGCTAGTAACACATTCGCAGTCCAGAAGAAAAACAGGGAGGGAGGGGCTTCACAATGGTCTTTTCTCATATCAAGGCGAGTGTGGCTTCACACGGCGGGGCCAAATGAAGTCAGTTTTAGTCACGCTTAAACTCAACAAAAGCACAGTATGTTTTAAAGGAGGATGAAAAATACCCGAGAAGTTCAGAATGCATATTTTATTTACGGACTTGGGGATGAAAAGGGTGTGTAGAGACCTCTGATGTGGCCCATTTTTATCTCTGTGAGCGCCACTAGAATAAGTTTGGAATCAAAGGGCATGCTCGTCAGTGCCTCCGCTGCAGCATTGCTCCCACGGGCCTGCAGGTGGTGCAACAGCATCAGCAGTAAAGTGACACCCGTAGCACTAATAATACTGCGGCTTCATGAGATTAAACGATTGGTGTTAAAGGAAGTAAAAGAATGGTTCTCAACGGTGGGAGCTATTCAGAAATGTTCTTTGGGGCCATGCAAGAAACTTCTTAAAACTTTCAGAGATGTTAAAGACATGAAAGTATATCTGTGGGAAGAGTGATAGTGATAATCATATTCCAGGGCTCTGGAATATTTAAGCATATTTAGTACATTTAAAATGATATTGTCATATTCTTTGGAGAACAGGCCCTAACCCAGTGTTCACTATGGTGCTTTCCTCATTCCTAGTGCGACTCAGGCCTGCTGTCTGTCTGCCAGCCCACCGGCTCTAGAACGTTCAGCTTCACTAAACTGATCTGCCATGATTTGCCGCTGGTTATGCATCAGCGCTGCAGTCTCATATCACATTCCCCCTCTACAATACTGCACTGTGGAATAATGAACCCTGTTTGAGTCTGTCTGGCTCTGTGCGTGTGCCTTCAGAGCATGCGCGTCCATGTTTTCCATGATTGCTGCATTTGACAACAGAGCCACAGGGAGCTCAGCAAAGCATACTGCAGTCCAGGTTTAATTTCCTCCGTGAGATGGAGCGATAGTTAGAACAAATGTACTGTAGCAGGGAATCACGCTTTCCCCCGGCCGCCGCTGCCTCCTCCTCCTCCTCTTGCCTTCCCTCTGTCATCCGGATTCACCGCCATTGTTTATCCAGGTGTTGTTCGCATCCGGCTCAATTTATTTATTTCATTTGGCGTTTGCATACACAAGCAGCACCTGGATTAATTGTTGTGCTCCCAATCTTTCAGGAAATCGACGAAGCCTGCAAGCGAATTAAGAGGGAGGTTGACGACCTGGGGCCCGAAGTCGGCGATATCAAAATCATCCCGCTGTACTCGACGCTGCCTCCACAGCAGCAGCAGAGGATCTTTGAGCCACCCCCGCCCAATAAACCAAATGGCGCCATCGGAAGAAAGGTATAGCTGCCCTGTTGCTATAAAAACACACAGAGGGGGAGGTAGAAACGGGGAGATGGGCGGGAGGGGTGGAGGCTAAGTGAAGAGAAATTGAGTGTGGTTGGTGTAGAAAGGCCAGATGGGGAATAAGGTGGGTAAAGTGAGAGAGCTGGAAGGAAGGAAGGGACTGAAACTTTTTTCCCTTTCTCAGCTTTAGCACAGAACTGACTCACACAACATATGCTGCTTTTGTCAGCATGCAATTCTCTGCTCTAAATTATAACTGGGGTATTACTCATGCCCTCCGAGCCTGAGGAAAGTACTGCATTCTCAGTCGTTTTTATCTTTCCTCTACATTTACACAGAGCCTGCTGGTACTGGGGAAAAGAAAAAAAAACATGCCTCAGACCTGTGCTTTATAAAACCATGTAAAAGATGCGCTTTATATGGGATGACCGAAAACAGGACTCTTCTTGCCGTACACCGTACAATCTTCCTTCAGTCACTTGATCGCAGAGGAGTGGATGATCCTTCTATTGATACAGACACGAAAGAGTTCCTCTCTTTTGTGTGACAGTTTCTATTCACAGGGGCTCATAACCAGAGCAGCAGCAGCACCACCTGCACCGTCACACTGTTGGCTAGGGATCTGACAGAATATCCGAATCTCATAGCTGCCAGCAAATGAGTAAACACTCATCCCAACATCTGATAGGGGACGGTGTTGATGAATGACTCATTGCTACAACCCCTCTAATTGAGGCAGATCAGGCTGACATATGAGCAGCGAAAATATTTATGGGCTGTCAAAGTTAAATATGTCACATTAAGCAGGTCGGCCATCAAGTTTGTATTTCTTATAGGCTTGTGTGGTATCTTTTTTTTTTTCCCTAACTTACTGACATTTTGCCAGGGTTTATGGCATATGATGGTATTTATGTTTAATAATGAATAAAACCAAGAAAAAGACTGCCATTACACTCTCCGGCAAAGAGCAGTTTATTACATGACATGTTTCCTTACAAAAAAGAGGAACATAAGAAATTGCAGATACATGTTTTCCTTACAAAAAGGACAGATTTTTAACTTTCCAACAATCCTCGAACTAACCAGGTGTGATATACGTTTCCTTCAGGAAAAACGACCACATATAAGCAATTTATTCAATGTGTCTCATTTAAAAAATGATCCTAAATTAAACTGCTGTAGATGATTTATGGAGCAGTGTGTAAAACACTTATTTGTAGCAGTTCTGAAAAAGAAAAATGGAAATGCATAGCTGGTGGCCCGGTTATTTTTTTTTTTCCTGTGACTATGTTGTATACACTGATTCCAGTACTTTATAAATGTTTTAAAATCAACAAGAAATTAGAAAAAAAGTCCTTTAAATTCTTCATCTATATTGTTTTGTTTCTTATGGAGGCAGGACTTTGGGGAATATAATACGTGAATGCCATACTATGTAACAGTGGTTACTATATACAGCTGGAGCACTGCATAGCCACGTCCAGTGCAGGTTAATACTGTAGACATGATGACTTGTAGAAAGAAAGCTGCTAGTGCTAGCTCTGCAGCATTTAACAGCAGTGTTTTGTCATGTTTAGATGAGTTAGATTAGATTAGTAGCTAACTGCCTCTTTCCTTAGATACTTGTCAAACGGTCCTGTGACTCTGCTGCTGCAGGCACAGACAAAGTGGGCTGAATAGACACGATCCACCAGTGGTGTTGTCAAACTGGCATTTTAAAGAGTTACGCTCTTTAGCCACCTGTTTGTAGAGGAAAACAGTTGTAATCTCAACTGGCTCTTCACGAGCACATACTTCCTTCTTTTTGCTTTCTGTTTTTGTTCACTTCCAAACATCTGTGTTATTTTAAAAGAAAGAGGAAAATCTGTGATATTTATTTTAAACACTATTGAAAATCATACTGTTGGGATGTATAATACCCTGATGCACCAGTGCACTGCCCAAGCCTAACTTCTAGCAAGGCCCACACAGAGGTCCTCCCCTTGTGGTGTAGATCAAACATTTGGGCACAAATCCCTCCTCCAATTACTGTCCTGAGCCTTGAAATTTCTTCAGGCTTTCTGTTTAAATGAGCTGCATGTGTGCTGCAGAGGCTTAAGTGGCCCAGTACTGGATAAGATCTTTTTCATAAGTTCAGATATCATTGCCAGTATTTTCTTTTGCCGTTCAAGGGGATGTTGATGTGAAATATGGCCAGTGTTGCTTAGGGGAAGCCTTTTAATATTATTTTGCTCTGGCAATGTCCCCCGTTTGGTTGCGGTTGTATATGGACATTTGTCTGATGTGCTAGAGCTCACCCCACTGGGACTGCACCACTTAAATAACAGTGATGTTGTTACCTTGCTCTTCTCTTGGTGGATAAATTTCGTCGATGTCTTCACGATACCCATGTGTTCAGTTCATACATGAAATAAAGTGAATTTGCTGGTCCTCACTGTTGAGCCGGCGAGCACTTTGAGCTTCAGAGCAGCAGTTTGTCCTCCCCCCCCACCCCCCATTTGTCACGTGCCTGTTGAATTGGTGGAGGTGGCATCTAAAGTTGCCACGCTTGAAGTAAATGTGCTTCTTCTCAGTGACTGACTGAGCGACTCATCAAGTGAAAAATGCAGAGTTGTCATCTAAGCCAGCCCAAGAGAAAGTAGTGAAGAAGAATTAAGGTTCGCCACATCTGCCACTATGCATGCTAACGACTGCATTAGGCACCCCTCAATTAACATAAAGCACTAGCTCGTCATTGCTCTATTTCTCCAGGAAAGCCACTGATCTTCCATTCTGAGCAGTTTTATCATTTAAAATCAAGTCAGAAATTGAATAATTGCCAATAAAGACCATAATCTCGCTTTGCTTTCCAGCATCTCACAGATTGTCTCTAATAAGTGTGCTATGATGAGTGTTAGGATTGTTTTTTAGCATTGTCACGTTTGAAATATTTCCTCCAAATGTCACTTTTCTATTCTGTTTCAATGAGCTTTGAGTGTGGGTGCAGCGACTCTGCACGTTCTGCTTCCCTCGGTCGGGGGAAGGCTTTATTTGTCAACAAGCACGCGTTCCTCAGCAGGGGATGTGAAAGATGGCCCGAGTTAGCTATAGTACTTGCTCTCTTGCAGGTAATAACCCAGACATAACATGCAGAGATGATGTTCTAATGATATTACTGATGAAGAGGCCAGGGTTATCCAGTGCAGCAGCAGACTGGAAGGAGCAAGCCTGCGTTCAGTGTAATGGGCCTGGCCTGGATAATCCTTCAGAATCAATGCAGTCAATGAGGTCTCACCCATATGATCATGAAATGTGAGAAGGTGTCATGTGAGGCATCTGCTGGAGCAACTGACTGCATCCCAACACGCAGGAGGGTGGCAACCTTCACTAGGCTTTTTTTTTTTTTTTTTTAACTGGACTTTGAAGCTTTCCATGCCTTTCATTGCTCGCTGAGATGTTGGCCGCTGACATATCTGTCCAATCGCCTGATCTCGTCCCTTTTTTTGGCCAGCTACTTTAATCCCAGACTGCTGCTGTGGGTAATTGGTCTCCCAGTCATGTGGCTGTTTTCAAACTTTAGGTCACCAACAGCCCTTCAAGCTATTACCTGTCATTGGGATCGTTTTTTAGGTACCTTGTGATTCTTTGCTTTGTAGTTCAGAGCCTGGGATTGTATTTTTTTTCTATATACAAAAAAGGAAAAGGCGTCCTTCCTTTACATTTACATAAAACCTGTCTCCAGTAGCTTAGAGACCTTTTAAGAAGACGTTTCCACTACATGCATTGACTCAAGTATGTTTCACTTTGTTTGTTTTCCACTGTGATAAAATGCAAAAAATGCCCAACGTAGTTAGCACAAGGAAAGGATGAGCCATTACTGACCTGGATGGGGTATTATTATTATGCTCTTTATTATATGGTTATATTGTCTTGTTAACTATGCAGAATATTCTTCACTACACTTCTTGGCCGTATGCTACACCCTCCATTTCTTTGACTTCACGTGAACAGTTTTGTTCGGAGCCATTCTCACTCCAGCTGTCTGTAAACAGCCTTGTTACAGTTGACCCCTTACGAGCGTTTTCATCTCCATTCTGTGCCACGAGATGACCATACCCTTGTTTCTGTAGATCAGGGGTGTTCAATTAAAATTTAATGAGGTCTAGTTAGAGAACATTTCCTCACACAAAGCTCTGCAATATCATAAAGTATTAATATACAGTCAACAGTTGGCTGTCAAGTAAAAGGAAGTCAAATTCAGCATTATTTCAGTAATGTTTATTATTCATTTTCACAATAAACTGCTCTGATCATAAAATAATAAATGTTCTTTTCTTATTTAAAGTAAAATAAGGTTTGTGTTCATAAATTTAAAAAAAAAAAAAAAGCAGTTCAGGTTTCCCCTTCTTTTTTTTTCTTTTTTTTTTTTTTTCATCAACTATATTTTCCATGCAAACAATCTATTTTCGCTCTGATTCCCGGACTTACTGCTCTTACAGCTTTTGTCTCCTCACTTAGTTTTCCTTTTTCACACGCGCTCTGAATAAATCTTTTAATTGGCTGAGAAGCATCGTGCGGGATAAATTACAATGCACACACATTGATTACCTTGAAGAAAAAGGAAAAGGCGGCGCAGATTAAAAGTAATCTTACGGCAAATATGAGCAAAGTTGTGCAGAGTAAAATCGAAGCGGTAATAAATTAAGGTCTAGTCGTGGCTTTGGGTTCTTGAAGAATAGCATCTTGGTCTGGAGCGAGGCTCATCCCAAGTTTAAAACTGAGCATTTAGAGCAGTCTGAAGGTTTGAGTCAGAGGGATTTTTATTAATATGAGCATACTCCATTGTAATGACAAGAAAACCCTTTTTCATTCTGTCTTCTTTGTTTCAAACCTCCGAAATTACCTGAAACGTTGACTTTTTTTGCAGAGTTAGTTTTAGGAAGTTGTTTGCAAAGTGTGTGGGAAACACTGGGAATAAACATTTTAGTCTTTGACAGTGGTTTAATATTACTACCACAGATTCGCAGCCTATTGCTGTGGCAGTAGGCCATGATTGTACTTTTAGCTTTTGAACCATTTGGCCTGTTATTTATAAAGCCTCTATTACTTTCATTTAAATCGAAATTAAAATAGCCAGGAACTCCTTGTATAAAAGCCAGCCATTTGGCAGATAGTGCCATCTGATCAGTTTCATACCAGCATTTATTGCCATCTCTCTATTTGCGGGCTTGAATGCTAAGGGGAATGTGGTTTCGACAGGTGAATTACTCGAGGTCAAGGGCTGAAAGAGGGGGAAAAAAAGAAGCCCTCTCTGGCATTAATAACTAAATAGTCAGGCATTCTGTGGCTGTAGTAAAATCCTCGCTTAAAAGGTGGGATTTAAAAGTCTCCAAGGCTCACAGCTTGAAGACAGCTGAAGAGGCACAGCTACAAAGGAAGTGTGTCAAGTGTGCAAAATTGGTTCTGTGGACCTGTATCAGCAAAGACCACAGAGACCTGTTTGGTTTTGTGCTTGGCATTTTATTATGAAGACTAACCAAGAAGCGCGGACAGCTACCACCATATTGCTCCTCAGGTCAGTCTGCAGCTTGTTCCTGACCTGGTAAATGTTGAGCCGGCCAGAAGGCGGGGGCTAAGTGTGGAAGCATCTTTATTTTATTTTTTTCACCCCAGAAACCCTCAAAAATCTTAAACTGGCAGCTGCCAGCAGAGTGGGCTGTGACACTGCCCCCACCGTCTCATTCGCCTTGATGAGTTAAAAAGGTTTCTGTGTCCGGTCAGTTTCCAACGTTATATAAGCAGAACTGAGCAGCGGTCAAGGTTCGCGTGAGTGTAGCTGTAGATCTGCCTGCCTGCTACTTTCCCTCTGTTTGTGTTTATGCTGACAGTGAGAGACCCATAGTTTCATGTGACTCATTCAATGCATATCTTTTTTATTTGCTTCGATTCAGCTGTCATTTGTCATTGACATCTTTGCTGTTTGGGATCATTCATCATCTCATAAACCAAGCAGCTAATTTTCACTTATATTCTTATTTCCTTTCCCATTTTTTCCTCTTCCTTAAACTATTTTTAATCCATCAGCTCATAACTCCTGAATGTCTGGAATGAAAATAATTCTGCAGATTTATTCAGTTGCTTTTTTTATTAAGCGATATAAGTAACTACTATTTTCAAACCAATCATGCAATGATCGGGGATAACATTATGACTGCAGTGAATAACCCTGATTATCTCTTCATCATGGCACCTGTTAGTGGGTGGGATATATCAGGGAGGAAGTGAATATTTTGTGCTCAAAGTTGATGTTTGAAGCAGGAATAATGGGCACGTGTGTGGCTTTGATGGGAGACTAACACAGTGTTAGGCAGTCGGTTATAATGGTACGCTTGATTGGTGTACATATATTGTGTAGCAAAACTTTGATTGACACAGTCTTCCAGAATATTTAGAACTAAATTAAATGTGAGATATTTTCAGTGTTATTTGCCTCTGGTTGTGTTGCAAGTGTGGCTTTGAAGGAGCCGGCATTGCAGCGTTGAGGGGTAAGTTGGCATGTCTGCAGACAGCGGTGTCGCACATATCAAGAGACGCGTTTTCGGTTCACATGAGAGATTTGCAGCAGCCCTCAATTAGAGGGGAGGAAAAAGATGTTTTTGATGAAAGTGCTAACCACTGTCGCACACCATGTTTTAAAAAGCAGGCCACCTAACAGAACCCATTAAATTAAGACTGCTCTGTGGGTTTGAAAAGCTTTCCAAAAGAGGGAAGCTGACATCCCAACAAACCCAGCGACATGCCGGAGATAGAGACTCCAGCCACACACACACAAGTGCACACAAAACTTGAGTAATTTTTATTCGATGAGACACCAAGCACCAAGCCAGCACTGTGCACAAATCTGTTGATAGCACTAGATTGCAGAAACTGTTGTGGTGTCGCTTTGTTGGGCTCGCTTGGCAGCCTGCAAACATTGATCTCTGCAGACTCGTTGAGCTGGCTCACATCAGAGCAGACGCTGATATCCACCTTTGTTTTTCTCTCTAATGTTTAAGGATCACTGATTTCTCAGCACTTTGTATGAGGTTATCTGAACCTTTCTTATCAGAGGAACTTCTTTCTGATAGGTATAATGATGTTTTTGTATTTATGCTATGTTTTTTATGCATCTTAATGGTTTGCTGAATGACCGACTCAAACTATTTTCATGCAGTTTTATGTATCAAATTGTAGCAGACCAGTCTCGGGTCTCATCAGTCCCTTCAAACTCCCCGGGCGGATCATTTCTTAACTCGCGTCTTCTCGTTTTCACAGGTCGTCGTGTCAACAAACATCGCCGAGACGTCCCTGACCATCGATGGGGTGGTGTTTGTAATTGATCCCGGATTTGCCAAGCAAAAGGTTAGCTATCCTTTTCTCCCTGCCACCATCCCCGCCCCCCCCACATCTTCTCCCACCACTCTTTATCTGCCGCGATCATCTGCTTCTGTTGCCTGAGAATCCCCAGATAAACACAGCAGTGCACACCTGACAGCAGCAAAGATGGAAAAGCCTGTTATTTATTCCTCTGACATTTCACCAGCCTAGAGCCAAGTCATACACATGGCACAAAAAGAGATTATATATGCTCCAAGGTGGATTGTGTGCGCGTGTGTATTGTACGTCTTCTTTTTGTTTGCTGCTTGTATATATAGTAGATTGTAGGTGGGTTTAAAAAATAAATAAATAAAAAATACTAGCTTTTTTTTTTTACTCTACCCTAGTTTTTATTCAGCTGAAATGTGACTCATTGACCTCGTTTCCCTCTCAGGTGTATAACCCACGAATCCGAGTGGAATCCCTTTTGGTCACAGCCATCAGCAAGGCCTCAGCCCAGCAGAGGGCAGGCCGTGCCGGGCGTACACGCCCAGGAAAGTGTTTCCGGCTTTACACAGAGAAAGCTTACAAGACAGAAATGCAGGTAAGAAGCAAAGCAGTTTGAAAACCATTAAAATTGTACAAGTTGTAAACACATGATTGATTCTCATATCTCACATTCTGCAGTGCCGCAAGCACTTTGTATTCCCCCAGAGCAGCCTTCTAGCTGGAAAAGCTTTCTATTATGCAATATTTGCTCTTAGAACTCCTCGATTCCCAGTTCAAGCGAATTATCATTCCAGGAGCCCGGTGCTAAAACGCACCTTTTTTCCACCCTTCCTCATAACCCCCGTTAATGACACGGCCACCTTGTGACAAATGGACCCGTGGGGGCCCAGTTCTCCACTTTAACACGCTAATTCTTTCACATCACGCCGAGTGGCAAAGGGAGTTTTTTTTAAACAAGTTAAATAGCCCTTCGAATGCCCCAGACCCCCGGTCTCTGTTCAAGTTGACATATGAGTGATGCATGAGTAGATAATAAGCAGGCCTGACGAATTCATTTTGAATTGTTCCTCGGGCTTCTTTTGTACCTCTTTACTGGCACAGGACAACACGTATCCAGAAATCCTGAGGTCTAATCTGGGCTCTGTGGTGCTGCAGCTCAAGAAACTGGGCATTGATGACCTGGTGCATTTCGACTTCATGGACCCACCAGGTTAGTGTAACACAAATGTTACTGTAAAACTTCCGGGTATTGAATGAACCTATGATCGGCTTCATATTGGATCCAAAACAAATATCGGAACCATTCCTAAACGGATACATCACTTATGCTTCTGCTTTTTAAAATAATTCCAACACCATGTTATTTTTTTCTTAAGTAGCTTTGCATGATTAAAGTTTGAAATGATCCTTGTTTATCTCACGGTGGGTTATGTCCATCCACAGTCTGAAACGAGCAGTTTCAGCTCCCCTTTAAGCCTACCTCCTTCTGTTTGCATGGTTTAGCACAATAGCTCTTCTTTATTGCTCGATTTCATGTAGATTTATATTACTTTGCAGCTGACAGCGACCACAGGTGTCAGTTAACCAAAGAATCAAAGAATATTGAGATCTTGAATTTGATTAGCGCTCTCTGAATCAGGATGAATACACTTACAAACTGTTATGAAATCGAGCAACATTTAGTCGAGCTGCAGTTGCTTTGATGTACGATATCAAATCTGGGTTGGCAGCGTCACTTGGGAAAAACAACAAAGCAAAGAAGGGATCTTGGCAGACATCAAATAAAACATAGTGAATGTTTGGAGATCTGAGGATATGTGTTGTGATAGACATGGACTACACACTAGTATCTTGCAGTTTTTATGAGGAATCCGCTCTAAATTTCTATTATTGCTGTTCAGACTGAGAAATGACTGATGTGTGCAGTTAGTATTCTGGCTGATCACTTAGTTTATGCACCACCTGTCACTGTTGCTTGAATTATATCCGAATCCTGCTCGATCTGTGCCAAAACACAGACCTCTTCTCCCTCGAGGTGCTAAGTTATGGCATTCACCAGGAGTGTGCGTGTGTGTGTTCCCACGTCTTCTGGAGGAGACCACCCCTCCTTTCCCTATCCTTAACCTCCTCCTCTTCCCTCCACCCTTTTTCTCACCATAATATAGTTTTCATCTCACCTCTGAGATTAAACCCATCTCTCCCCGTCCACTGTGGCAAACGCCATTTTGAGAATGAAATTGGTTACATCAATAGCAGCGCTATCACCTTGGCTATTGCCTTCCCTCTATATTCCTCCAGAGAAACGTGACTGACCTCCACCACCACCACCCCCACATTTCTCGCAAAAACGCAAGGGTATACATCAACATACGAGGACCGGCCGAGTCTAACCGGGAACAGTCGGGCGAAGGAGAGGGGGGAGGATCACCTTTTTATTGATTTGAGCCACTCTCTGCAGAAGGTTTCTCCTAAATAGCTCCTGAGCAGGCTGGAAGCTGCAGCTAGTTGGGTGCAACAAATGAAGTCTGCTTTAAGTCTGAGGAGTTCCCAGAGAGGGTTTTATAACGGCTATTTACAGCGGATCAATTGTGATGTGCCGTGTCAGAGGCCTGCCTCGGAGAAAATACAGGTCAGTGTAGTGTCTCTGGGCAGTCGGGAAATACAGTGAAACAATAGTCTCGTGATAGAATGTTTTTTTTCTTTGTTTTTTTGGCCATTGAACCCCTTTAATCATGTTTTTGGCATGAAGGTGTACGTTTCAAATTGGCAACTTTCTGAGGCAACTGTAATTATTGTTCGGATACAAGGTCGACATACATTTTTTATTATTTCCGCGCATATTGGATTTGAGTCCAGGCCTTTTCCCCAGTGATGATCAGCCTCCAAACCCAAAGTAGTTTTTTGTGTTTGCTTGTCTGTAATGTGAATTGGAACCTTAATCCTCCCCCCTTACCGTGAAATGCTCAAGTACGTAGGTTATTTCTTCCTTTGTCCACCCCGCTTCCTGCTCGCTAAACACAGGAGCGACAGTGCGAGCCAGACAACCAAATGGAAAATCCAAAAAGAAATCAGTAGCGATTTACACAAGGACTTGGCTGGGTGGGATTCATTTTCCTCGTGACATTTCCAAAGAAGTACCTTTCAAAGCCAATGTGGTTTAATGTACCTTTAGCCTTTCGCCTCATTGATTTGGCCCTTGGTTAATATATCGGATTCTTGTGTGTTGAGACAGTCAATACTTGCTTTCTGATGAGTCGCGTTGGGTATAGATTGAATTTCCACTCGGGTTCTTAACGCTAGCGGTACTTGGAAATCAGATTTCACCTTTTGTGCAGGCCCACACAAGCTACTGTTGTTGCTAAGTAATGTGACCGGCACTCACTTTGTGTATAGAAAGGAAAAAAAGTAGCGTTGATGCCCCAAATCAATATTTGTTAATCATAAAAAAACACCTCCCTGCTTTTTGAAATTGAATTTTTTTGGGGTGGGGGAAAGCACTTGAGAGAAATGAAAGAGAGCGAGCGCCGCAGCCCGCGCTTGAGCTAATTTTCAGTTAACATGCAACTGGTCATTAGGCTTCAGCTCTCGGGAGCCAAAGGTCAATAATTGCATCTGGAGGAAAAATCTTTTAACCAAACGGTGGAAGCCTTTTGTGTTGAAGCATTAAGCAGAAAGTTCCCCTGTAATTGCATTAGTTGTTTAGAATTGCTTGAGCGGAGGATGAAAAATGAGCTCTGCCATGATTACGTCTGGTGTAATTCTGGCCGTCACATAGTGAAACGTTAGAGCGCAGCAGGTGATGGAAACGCTACCTTTTCTTCCTTTTCTTTGGGTTTTTAACTTCTTTTAATGTGCTGGTTGATCTAATTTATGACTGATTCCATGGACTGTGCTTCTCTTTCCCAGGTCTTAGTAAGTCCTTGAACAAGGAAATCTATTTTAGTCAGTACATTTTAACTTGTGACCCAGCTGTTTCCCCACATTTAAAGAGTGAAGTTTTGAAATGCAGTAGCTTGATGGTGATTCATTTTCTTTATGTACTACTTAAATTAACAGCTGTAAATTTAATCTGACCGTGAAGACACAAACAGGAAACCCTAGCGTGTCGGACTGTTCCTCAATTGCTCTGAATATTTTCGTCCAGTTGGCATTGATTAAGTCGATTAATTTATTAGGTGTGCAAATCAAAATAGGACGTTAATTAATATTGTTTGCTATAATCGAATCTGCAGATTAGGCGCTTTCTGCCAGGCCATTGCCAAGTGGATTTTATTTTACTTATTTTTCTATTCTAGATTTGCATTAGTTAATGCATCATTTCAGACTAATGTTACCAGCAACTATTTTTACAAATAAAAAAATGTTGCTGCAGATTTTTCAGCTGCGCATTCATAATGTGAATCTCCTGTTCCACCAACATCCCAAAGGTGCTCTAGTGGATTTTGATCAGGTGTCTGTGGAGGCCAATCATGAGTACAACTCACTGTCGTGTTTAAGAAAGCTGTTTGTATGATTTTAGCTTTGTGACATGGTTTGTTATCCTGCTTGAAGTATACCTACAGTGTTCATCATCTTACATTGCTCAAGCAGGATGGAGCTGTGCTTTCATTGTCGATCCCAAACTCTGAGCCTGCCATCTGAACGTTGGAGCAGAAATTAAAGCTCATGAGAGCAGACAATCTTCTGTTGCTCAGTTTTCATAAGCCTGTGTGAACTGTAGCGTCCGTTTCCTTTCCTAGTTGACAGGAGTGAGGCCCAGACTTCTGCGGCTGCAGCCCATCTCCTTCACGTTTTGCATGTTCAGAGATGCTCTTCTGCACCTTTTTTCTCTTGTTATGTTGTTTAATTTAAAGTTCAGTGGTCCATCTTTACCAAGTGTATGCGTCTATGTGCCTAAGTGCATCAAGTTGCTGCCATGAGATTGTCTGATTTAATCAGACAATCTGTGGCCGCCACACTTTTTGCAGTCAGTGAAATAGCAGCAGTACATTAATAAAATTAATGAAACCTTCACACACTCCTCCTTCCTGTTGCAGCTCCAGGATCAAATGACTTCTCTCGGCAGGAACCGTGTCTCAGATGTTTTAGCTCACTGTCATATGAAACCCACAAAGCTGCGACTAGCACATTTAGCACATTTAGCTAAATTAGCTAAACGGTTAACTTGACCTCTTATCTCACTTCTAAATGTGAGCATGGAGTACGGCAGTATTAATCAATTCTGACATAATTGTGTGTGAATGAGTCCCAAACTGTCCTCCTCAAGTGTTGCTGCAATGAAAGAATGACAGTTCTGCAAATTGTCTGTTTCAGCCATCTGTGTGTGTTTTGCCCATGGGCTTGGAGCATTTTAATGGCCCATCTCTCCCGCTCTGTCTCCTCCAGCTCCAGAGACCCTGATGCGAGCCCTGGAGTTGCTGAACTACCTGGCAGCGCTCAACGACGACGGTGACCTGACCGAGCTGGGCTCCATGATGGCAGAGTTCCCCCTGGACCCCCAGCTGGCCAAGATGGTCATCGCCAGCTGTGAATTCAACTGTTCCAACGAGGTCCTCTCCATCACTGCCATGTTGTCAGGTAATGCTCAGGGCTGGCCCCGCTGCTTGGGTCTGATCTGCTACTCTTTCCATTTCCTGTGCTCATTGGCCATTCCTCCCAAATGACCAGTGAGCTGTAAGGAAATTTACAGAGCAGCTTCTTTATCTTCTAAGAGCCCTTTATTCATTCTTTGACCCTTCTTGTTGGTCTAGTGGTGGTGACACAAGGATTTAAATGGGTCTATTTGATGCATACCAAAGCCCTGACTGGTTTCAGGTTTTGTGTGCGGTTATTAAAATATCAGCAGTCCAGAAGTTGAGGTCTCCTTAGTATTGGCGTAATGTGTGCCTACTGAACTCAGTACAGGAAAAGCAGTTGATAAAGTCAATGGTGTCAGCTGTTATTTGCGAGGAAGGGGAGGGGGAAAAAAAACTACATGTCTGTACAAAATGTATAGGTGTAGCTGGAGCAGCACCAGCATGCTACAGCAGTAATTGCACTTTGGGCTTGCCAAAGCAGAATGCTGCTCATTGAGATGAATCTTGATGCCTTTGAAGGGAGCGTGAGGGTCTTTGAGAGCGGGGAAATGGATTTAACTAGGTGCTCGGACGTGGTGCGCACTTAAAGCAGGTGTTTCAGGATGGCAGGTTTTTGCTGAGTTCATTAAAGTAAGCAGCAAAAGTACACCTGAGAGCGGTGCCGCCACAGCAACCAACCATGAGGCTCAATAAACACAGCTTTTACCCATTAAAGCTACAATCGAGCAGGTTTGGCGTTAAGCAATTCAGAGCGAGTTCGTGCAGGGGGAGAGGGCAGAACAAAGAGTCCGGGGGAAGTCCACATCACTGTCAGGTGTAGGGTGGGAGGGGCTGTTTTGACTGGCTGTAGCCAGAGTGTAGCAGATCAGGACAGAGAAACCCATCCTCCTTCCCTTCTCTTTGGACCCTCCTTTCCTTTTTCCACCGTAATCACTTGGCAATGCAGTGTGCCCTGTGAAGTGCTCTGTGCCTCTCTTGAGCTGAGGCCTTGTTCCTCTCTGTGGGATTTGCTTAACTTATCCCTATGGGCGGCTGTGTTGGGGCCTATACCAACCTTGTTTAGTCCCACAGTGCTTTGTGCGACCCACGGAGGCCAAGAAGGTGGCTGACGAGGCCAAGATGCGCTTCGCCCACATCGACGGAGACCACCTAACGTTGCTCAACGTCTACCATGCCTTTAAACAGAGTGAGCGGCCTGTTTCCCCACACGTTTCACTGATTAGATTCATTTTTTTCCTTTTTTAAATGCTCCTTAACCCTAAGTTGCTCTCTTCCCACACAGACCACGAGTCCACTCAATGGTGCTATGACAACTTTGTCAACTACCGCTCGCTGATGTCAGCAGATAACGTACGGCAGCAGCTGTCCAGGATCATGGACCGCTTCAGCCTACCGCGAAGGAGCACTGAGTTCAGCAGCAGAGACTACTACATCAACATCCGCCGAGCACTGGTCACGGGCTTTTTCATGCAGGTCAGTGTGAATCTGGGACTTTTTTGTTTCTTAAGTTTTGTAAGGTTCGATGTGCTGTTTAGTCTCTCATCGTGTTGCCAGTGTCATTATTTTGCTTTCCTTTATTTATTTATTTGTTGTTGTTGTTTTGTGACATTTCATATTTGAGCAAACGCTGTCTGTATACAGCTCCTCTGCTAATCTGATGCTCATTGAAGTATTTTTGTGCCAAACATTTGTACAAACTGCAAATGCAGCCAAGAGCTGCCTTTTTTTTCTTCTTCTCCTTCTTCTTCTTCTTCTACCCCAAGCAAACACGCGCGCACTCGTGCACACGCACCAGCGAGCTGCTTGTTTTAAGCACATAACAAGAAATGAAATCAATTTGTTTCTCGCTCAGGAAAACAAATGGCAGTTTTGCAAAAAGCCATTTTCAGGGCTACCTGAAACAAGCAACCTGACAAGTTGAATTATGGCGTTAATATTTAAATATTTGTCAACATTAACCTTTATCTCGGAGACAAATTTGCAGCTCGTGTTCAGGCGTTCGCACTGTTTGAGATCATGTCTTTGTTTGGAAAGGCCTTTATTGAGACTGATTGCCTTGGTTAATCACAGCCGCCAATGCAGCTCGACCACAGCACACACAAAAAAAAACCTCACTCACTACGAATTAGCCTCAAATGTCTTGCTATTTTTTTTTAATCAAAGCATTAATAATTTACTTCTTAGATTGTAATGGGACTGCATGATTAACACACACGCACACACACACACCAGTAAAAGATGTGTGCGTGTGTACTTGTTTTGACTTTTTCTGGATTTCATGGGGTTTTCCGTCTTGCTGCGGTTTGAACAGATTGCTCACCTGGAGCGCACAGGCCACTACCTGACCGTGAAGGACAACCAAGTCGTACAGCTGCACCCCTCCACCGTGCTGGACCACAAACCGGAGTGGGTGCTTTACAACGAGTTTGTGCTCACCACCAAGAATTACATCCGCACCTGCACAGACATCAAACCCGAGTGGTGAGTTTCAGCAGTTTCATTCTGAGTAAGGGGCGCTTTAATTTATCAACCTGCACTACCTACGTGCATTTCCGCCTCAAATGAGTGGTGCTGGTGCACGATAAACTACTGGTCTCAAACATATCCCAATTGTGGTCTGCTTCTCAAAGGCAAATTGTGTCCGCCATAAACATCACAATTCCTGCCAGTAACATTGGTGCACTTTAAATGTTTACCAAGACTCTTCACCAGCACAGGCAATCACGTTGATGGTTATGAGGAACTAACGTTGTGCGTAAACATGACCCTGCTACACGTGAAAGTCATTAAACGTTTTTAATTCTCAAGTTTTCATTTCAGCTATGAGCCACTGCAGCACACAGCCACTATCGGTTAATCTAGCAATTATTTTCACAATCAGCTAATTGTTTGCTCCATAAAAATGTTATCAAATGATAAAAAAAGGCCTCCTATCACACATTCCCAAAGCTAATTGTGATATCTTGTTCTTTGCGACCAGCTGGAGCCACTGAAATGTTGTGATTTTTATGGTTATAAAAAGGCTGACAAAAGCAATTATGACAAGGATCTAATAAAAATAAGATTGCAGTCATACCAGCGTCGACTTATGAGCATCGTTGCGCTAGCAGCAAAACCGCAACAAACCTCGTATGCACGTTTCCCTCCTCCCCCTGTGACCTCGTCCAATTAAGGATCAAATTGTCGAACCCGCACCAGTAGTCGGAGTGTGAATATGGAAGAACGGCACTCTCCCACAAGTAAACACCGAAGACAATTTTTGTGACTAATGTTTACTTGCTTTCTTTTCTAGGCTGGTGAAAATTGCCCCGCAGTACTACGAGATGAGTAACTTCCCCCAGTGTGAAGCTAAGAGACAGTTGGAGCGTATCATTGCAAAACTCTCATCCAAGGAATACACTCAGTACTAAGAAGGTTTGCATGTGCCGCTGCAGGAGCCGCGTCCTCGCCCGCCTGTACAAAATGAAGACGCTCTTTGGGTTTTCTGTATATTTTATTTGTTTTATTTTCATCGTTCTGAACTCTATTTTTGCTCCTGTGTATTGGATGCGTAATGGTTTTAAAATCAATGATGAATTGACTTTCGACGGCCACTTTGTTTTCTTTAAGCCAACATGGTTAAAGCACTACAAGAAAAAAGGACTACAGATGATGAGTGGTTATCAGAAGTTTAGTCATTAGTCATTTACACCTGAAGCATGTTGTTTCATGTGAATTTCAACATTCCTCTTAAAAAAAAAACACCCAAAATAACAAATCCCACCATGGGATTCTTGGCTGTTGTTTTGCTTTGTTATGATGATCAAATGTAATTTATACTGCATTTTGATGCAGGTGAAATGTAATGTTCTCTTGTCATGGAGATAATTTCCTGTCACATTTCCTGTCATCTGTTCAACTTAATAAAATGGCTTTTGTAATAAGATGTTTCTTCCTCTGTCTGCGTTAAAATAACAGGATAATCTGCACATAAACTTTCTGTCATCACCCTCACGTGCGCTCACGTCCTGACCTGCCAAATCCAGCTCGTTTCCCGGCTCTTGAGGGAAGTTAAATCTTCTTACTGGGATATTGATAGCTTCAGAAACAGTTGGGGAGAGGGGGATGTTAATTGCAAATGTTTCGGAGCAAGATCAGTGTGAAATCCCTGCTGCGCTGGAGCCTGTTCTGGCTGTACTGCTTTGTGTCACTACCTCTCTAATGTTGAAGGTAAACCTTGCGGTTGGGAGAAGTGTGCCTTGCTAGATTAAACTTCGAAACTAGAAGTGATTCCTTATAAACGAAGTTGGTTGAGCTCTGACAAACTTTCTTGAGAAGCTTTTCCCCTCTCATTCTGTGGGTCAGCAGCTTAGTCTAGACAAGCTCTGTGGCTGGCGATGCATGAATACCATGAGCAGTATGAACAGCAGGACTCTTGAACAAGACTACAGGGGAAAAAAATTCTGCTGTACCACCCTTGATGCCTCATCATCACAGCTTTGCAGGTGGCAGTTTAGTGCACAACAAGTTTCTGTCCTTTTAACATATAATCAAAGTGCTGTCTGAGCTGGAGAGTGAAAGCACGTAGCTCCTCGTTTTACCCTTTAATCTATAAACTGGCTTCCAGTGAAGTACTCCCAAATTATATTGGGAGTGCTTGTGTATATTTTAATCCGAAAGATATTTCAAATGTCACTTATGTCAGCTTCACTGGCTCAGTAGTGCAGTGGTATACACATACACCTAACAGACAAAAATTTAATCCAAGGAGGGGATACACGATCTTGGGAAGGGCATCTGGTGTAAAAACCTGCCAAATCAAATATGTGGCGCCACCTGCTGTGATGGTCCTTTGTGAATAAGGGAGTAACCAGAACTAGCTTACTTAGGTTAGCTTAATATAGGCTGCCACAGAGAGCATGTAAGAGATGGATGGATTTTAACATCGTAGCTGTCACTGTCTTTATTTACTTGATATGGTGTGTGTGGACTCTTATTTGGTCTCACTATAAGCTTGGTTACCGAGCTGCATCCATAGATAGATAACTTTAACCAGGGAAGAAAGAATTGCACGTGGTGCCCTGCAAACAAAATGATGTAATATGAAATGTGTGTAGAAGTGTGTATATATGAATACATAAATCTAAAATCCCACAGTTACACGAGTCAAGAACAAGCAGACGTGTTAAGAAACACTGTTTGTGAATAACATCTAACAGAAACTTGAATGTTGTGCAGCAGCATACTGCAGTGATGACGACTTACACCAAACCATTCTAAATAAAGATTGTGTGCATCACACAGACACGGGTACAAGCTAATAGATTCTTATTTAACATATGAACAATACTACAATCATTCATACTAGAATATGCCTGAAAGGCAGAAATTGAGAGATCCAGTTCAGTGACTTAAAGTAGCTGAGGTGAAGCTTCCTGCTGGCTCCCACCTGGCTGTAATTAACAATGCATCATTTTAAGACACTTCAAATGGGTGTTAAGAAGAAATCTGATGTCTTTAAGACTTCACAATGGAGTAAATTAAATCTAGAGACCAAAACAGTTTTGTTTTTTTCAGGGTGTAAATGATTATTTCTGCTGTAAAGTTGGATGTTTTATTCTGGGATTCTCTCACTTTTGCAGTCAGACTCGAGAGGCATTCGAGAAACCGCAGTTTTTTGCATTTTTACATTGGCTTCATTTTTCAGAAATGGATGCTGCATAAGAATAACCTGAAGCAAACGGACATTACACTGTGGGCAAAGAAGGCACCATACTTTTTACTCGATTAAAAGAATTAATCCATTATCAGAACGAGTGAATGTGCAAACAAACGCAATGTATTTAACCGCTTCTCTGCACCTTTCTTCTCCTGCAGCTGGACTGTCGACCGTATCACCATAACCTTCCTTTTGTCTCTTCTGCATCTCAACTTTACATCAATTGTAAGGAAATATACTTAAGCCTCAACTAAAGATAGAGGCAAAAAATGAACCAGTAAGCATTTTCACAATCTCTGTAGTGTCTGGATGTAGGCAGGCAGAGATAGTAGACCTGCTACTAAGGGAGTTTTAAATTAAGCCTGCAGATTGTGTAATATGCTAAGTCAGGAAATTAGCATGCGCGCTTCAATATTTTTGGACTTTTGGGAGACGAGTTTTTAAGTGGATGGCCTTTTGCTTGGAAACATCCACAGAAACCACAAAATGGTACCAGAGAGATTAGTCTTTCTCCGAAGTGAAGCCAATAGAAAACCCATTAGTTTGAGCTGATCTGGAAATTATATGGAATTGATCCTGGGGTAAGAACAGTTTTTCATGCTCAATACTTCCCATTGATTCACCCTGCCATAATTACAAATGAAAATCATTACGTCTCCAAGTTGTATTTTGTTAGTGTCTGATGTGAGGCTACACGAGCAGAGCATGCGGTCTTATTTTCTTGCTCTTACTCTTGCGTCTGCACAGGGATGGATGTTCATACATATGAATACGCGTCTCTGTATTATTAACAGTGAAATCTGGACCGAGCTGGGATGCGGTTCATCCTTTGTTTGGCTATTAAAAGTTGAAGCCAAGGGCTTGCGGAGCCCCGCATGAGAGTCGTCTCTGCATTTAATCCCACAGCTGTTACGCATCCATCCTTACACTTTGTGCTGATGTTGTGTGTGGAGTGGGCGGAGGACATTTATGTGGCTTTTTGACAGTAACTCACCAAAAAGTAGCAACCGCAAACAAATTCCAGACAGGTATTGTTCACTGTGTTTCCAAACAGTGTGAATCACCAGCTTGCTACAGCTCAATCTCCTACCACCCACAGAGTCCTGGATGGTGCCTCATCATCATTTGAGTCCGTGGGTAGGGAAGTTTATTGCAGAACACCTCAGCGTTTCAGGAAATCCATCCGCCCACCCAGTCCTCCCATCCCACGCCGGTCCTTCCCCCCACCAGCACCGAGACAGGTGTCTTATCTCCATCGCGCAGCACAAGCACAGCCAATCTTCCAGGAAGATGGCGACCGCAATGTGACAAATCCATCTGTCCTGGTTTGAATTTGTATGCTAATTTGAAGTAATAGCCCCTCTGGTGACAGTGCAAGGGAACAATTCAATCACGGCATCTATGACAGTTGCTTTCCAAGCCTTCTCTGTGATACGGGGAGTATATGCACGTACCGCCGGGTTAGGGCTTGATAGATTGGTTATGTAGGGGAGACGTGGCATGTAGACTGCATGTTTAAAAATGGCCTGCCAGTTTCGGACCACTCACGCAACTACCGAAGGCACCTGTGCAGAAACGTGCAGCCGCCACCTGTGGGCAGAGGGGGAGTGGGGGAGGCGACAAAATTTAACCTCATTTATTTCCCCACAACGCTGGTAGCCGCCCTGAACTTTCACCCAGTTTCGCTGCCGCAGCCTCCGTGAAAGATGTGCGAATGATAGAAGTATCCCCACATAAGATCACACCAACACAATTGTTACATTGTCACACTGAATTATCGCAGACTGCTGATTTGATTCAGTGAAAAGCTTTTATGTGTCACTGGGCAAGACGAAGAAACAAGTTGAAAGAACACAGAGGATCGAGGCACAAGTATAGGAACAAACCGAGCTGCGCCTCACTCTCAGAGGGAAGCTGGATGCTATTTGTGATTTCTCTCGTGTTGCGGCACTCCACCGCACCGTACGAATGTATAGGGCTCCATAATCTTTAAATTAATCTACAGCACAGGACAGATTATGGCTGATGGTGACAGATAAGGCTAAAGAACAAGCTGCCATTCGTTTTGCTTGCATCATTCTTTTTCTTTGCCTCCAGATCAGAGACTGCTTTCCTTCGAGACACCGAGTTGGTTTGCCAGAATCCCGCCCATTCCAACCCCCGACTTCAGCGCAAGTGTCACGGAAAGATCAAAATCTTGCTAAATTCTTTATTTTAAGTTTTTTTTTCCCCGAACACAGAGGATTGTAATGTGTTTTATCATAATGTACGATGTTGACACTGCTCGCAAGCCTCACGGCAATGAGCTAGATGAAACGTGAAGGCTGGGTTACGGCCAGTCACTGTAGCAAACATTCGCTGTCTTTCTCCCACTCTCTGCCGCAGTGAATTCTTGACAATTTCTGCATAGGAAAGAGAATATGCAACACTGTGCCAATTGACCATACTTCAAAAGGGTGCAGATCACGCATCTTGATCAAACGAAGAGGCCGGCGAAGAAGACTGACGCTCGAAAGGCCCGTCTGACTGCGTGGGTCTCATATCACAATAAATGGTGTGCTAAAAGACAGTTCTTCAAATGAGCCCTGTTAGCAGCAAAATGAGAGATTGTCCGTGCTCAGCATGGCTGCACGCGGGTAACACTTATTCCGTGGCACAATGTTGTACTGGTTTGGCTGCTAAGGGCTTGTTTTCCCACAATGCTGTACAATTATTCTGATGGTTTGATGTGCAGTTAGGAATTTAGTCTAAAGCTGTAATTTCACTTTAATTGGGAGGCCTTTAATCAGTCATAATGGGCTTGATTCAGTCTGACGCCTCTATCTGTGACTTACAAAATGATAAAGCACATTGATGAACACATGGAGAGCAGGGTTGTGAAGATTGAAATGCAGATTTTTTAATTTTAATATCTCAATCCACCTACACTAATCTTAGTCGTGAAAGCCAAGTGATGTGTCTAAAGTTGTTTAGCAGGTTTACATAAAGGAACACTTACTGCCCCCTTGTTGCATTGTCTAGATATAGTGTGTAGCCCCATGGAGGCTCAGGAGTTATGAGTCAACCCTGCAGGATTTTCAAAGGAACATAAACTATTTTGAGGTGTAGTAACACCAACAGCAACGTCATGATTTCACTTTAAACTTTACTGAGACAGTATAAACACTACAGTGAGTTAATAAATCTTAAGATGTTCAGTAAAAACCTACAATTTTTCTTTATAATGTCAAATTACATTTTTTGCTTTGTAAGTATGTGTAAATATGTATGTAAATGTAAGTAGTTTAGCCATATTTCTTGTATAAGTTGACGAATTATTAAATATGTGGAGTAATTGCATGTGTATTTTGATTACAAGGCAATTCAAGCACTCATTATCTCATGATCTGGGAATAAATGAATTAACCTGCGGTTATATGTTCATCTGGTGCCATGTGCTGTTACATTTTGTACATATTTTGTGCCTGTCAATTGATCTAAGTTCTGTGAGACGAATATGGTGTACAGATGCTTTCAAGAGTTGACAGAAAGCTTCAGCAAGAACTTACTTTTGTTTACAGTAAAGGCCCATCTTACCTCTGCAGTTGTTTTGGCTTATTCCGAATGATTAAACCGCTGCCAAGGCTGAAGCTAGGCCAAGCTACGCCGGAAAATGGGAACTATGTGCTGTCAGCAGTCTTTGTGAATATATAGGACAAATAGTAAAGGTGGAGGTTGCCTCACACTGACAGGCACAAGAAAACTAACAGGAGAGCGAGAGAGATGTCAATCAACTCAGTACACAGGCCCACACAGATCTGAGGAGACACACGGTACACTCAAACACCTGTGTGGGTGCACTGTGGGTTTGAAAGTTTGCATGCCTTTTACATTTTAGCATTAGTTAGTACACAGAATCGAAAAAGAAAAAGCCCCATTTTGGATACATATTTTGGACAGAATGTAAGCTAGTGTTTTGTGGGATCAAATATCTTTAGTCAAGATAAATCCCAAATAGAGATCAGGATACATGTAGGCCAAGGCTAAGTACTGAACTTGTGTATTATGTCCTACAATAATTGTGCACCTTTTGACACACCTGAGTCTGTTTTAAAATAAGCAAAGGCAACAGTGACTTCTATGTGTTTCTTTCATGCACTGCCTACATCACCCCCCCTTCAGTTTATGCAAAAAAGTCTGCTATTTTTGGATACATTTAAAGTATATGAAACACTGAGAAAAATCCATTTTGCGCACAGACTTTCATCTTTGGGTTTGGGGGAGACGATAATTCGAAGTTGTGCTAGTACAGTAGGCTAAGTTACAGTGAAAAAATTTTTTTTAAGTCCTTCTAATTTTAAGAAAGAAGTAAACAAATTCATCAAAATTTAACTGGACTTCATGCTACCCCTGCCACACAGCCTGGAATGTGCTCCAAGGTTTCATCCATCCCTAAACTGGATGGATGGATGTAAGTTTGTACACACTGGACAGGTCAGGTAACTGGACAAGCCAACACAGAGACAGCCAATCACTCACCCAATTTAGAATCCCCAATTAACTTAATCCCACTAACTGCATGTTTGGACTGTGGGGGGAAGCCAGTGTATCTGAAGAGAACATGCAAACGCCACACAGAAAAGGCCCAGTCAGACAGTGGATTCAAACCCAGTATCTTCTTGCTATTAGGCAGCAGCGCTAACCACTGCAAAACTGTGCTGACCTGAGTGGCACAAAGTTACCAAAGTTAATCAAATTTGATAGTCAGCACATGTGCTTTTTGTGTTTACAAGTTTCCAAATTGTCTGTATAAGCCATTCGAGACTAAATCACAGACAGCTCAGTTAAACTGGGAGAGAATTGAAGTTATCAATACTTTAAAATGTACAAGATATTTATAGTGTGGTGATACCAATGTTACAACAAGGAGTGACTATGTATTTTACACTTAAATGTATTTCAAGATGTGGACAAGTTTCTGCATTTATTTTCATTATTTACATTTATTTTCAGTCAAATAAAATTACAAATACAATGAATTGCACGGCTGTTCACTGGTAATGATCGAAACATGTATGGTCAGGAATAGGGGGTTCATGAGATGTGGTTGCTGGTAGATAGCAACTATCATATAAACATAAACCTGTGGGGTCTGGAGGTGGACACATGAAAGTTTTATATGTAAAACTTTATATTTAGCAATGTATTTTAAATATAACACAGGATTCTGTGTCAGTTACTACAAAAATAGCCTTTTGAAATCAGATGACTTTGCTTATACATGCCATACACCCCACCCTTATTCTTGGTACCCCATTTGTAAAAATCCTGGAAAAACCCTTGTACAGGTGCTACCTTTTTGACATACATATTAAGTGTTCACGAGGACATAAAAACTATTTAAAAGTTTTCTAATTCTTCAAACTTCCCTAAAGAGTTTTTTTTCTACCGGCATGTTTACCGTTTTCATGTCACTTTTTTCATAATGCCCCGGGTTTCATTAGCTGGGAAAGGAATTTTTTTTTAAAAAAAGACGTAAAAACAAAAAGCAGTTTTCTTATTTTGCTCACCGTGACCGAAAGAGAAACAGCTAACGACCACACTCCAGGCATCCAGGTCGTTTCGCTGCCGTGTTATTTAAAGTATTTTTCATCGCTTTCGTCGGCAGCCACCGTTGACCCTGACACCTGAAGGCGGTGGGATGCACCCCGACACATCCCACTTTGGTTTTTTGGAGACGACGGCCACGTGACCGAGGTAACGGCAGCATCCGCGCGCACACCGCCGCTGTTCGTTTGATAGCATCCGCGGCGCCGGACGGAGAAGAGAGCGGGACAGAGAGAGAGAGAAAAAGAGAGGGAGATAGGAAGAAGCAGTCGTCGAGGGAAGACTTGAACAAAATCTCCGTCTTGCTGACTCCTTCACCAGACACGGCGGGCACACCATGGACGGCTATGGCCGGACCGAAGATGAGCTGTTCTCCTCCTGCCTCGTGAACCTCACCTGGGAGACGTGCTACGAGCAGGTAGGACAGGTCCCTCTCCGCGGGAGAGAACAGCGTCGTTGTTTCCGCTGCTGTGATTTAAAATGGCACAAATATATATATACAGATATGTAAGTGTTTAAAGGGGGAGTTTAAAGGGCTGGTTTTTAATGACTGACTCAGCACCTGAGGTGAGAGCAGGTACAACTTCACAAACTTGGGGTTTTTGTGTTTTGCCAGCAGGGTCACAAGAATACTTTACTCAACTTCCCTTAAGCTTTCTGTTACTCAAACATTCTGCCTTTAAAATCAATAATGGATGAACCTAGTAGACAAAATAAATCTTATGCCGGGAATGTTATCAATAAATTAGAGGTAAACACACACACGCCATTATTCCTTTGAAGTATCTGAGAGACATGATCTTTTTGGTGTTATGAGTGAAGCTTTTTCAAACAGAGATCATAAGACACCGGCTTCTTACTAAAGATACCTGTGTACCTGAGACCCGTGGGTTGCCATGTGGGTCTGGAAATCAGGTAAGGCAGACTGAGATTGGAGTGAGTGTTGTTGTTGTTGCTGATGCTGAGCACTTTGATCCTGGAGTGTCGGGCCTGTTTCTCACACAGCAGAGAAGCACTGGTGTCTGTTTGGAGATAATTACCTAATTCATCCTCCCTCTTCCCTCAAGCTCAATCAGTTTTGCTTTTTAAAAACACACTTATCGTGCTATATGAAATCCCTCTTAATTCTCACATTCTAATTTGAGGGAGGAATGCGTGCGGCTAAAGTCATCTGCCACAAGAATGCCAATGAAATCATTCTCTATGAATGCTAAGAGGGCTCCCAGCTATTTAGCAGTTTATGCTCAATGATTGATGCCAAAATATTTGTACAGTGATTTTTATGGTAATTTACTTGAATGCCACCGTGAGAGCTCGGGATATATACGCGGGGAATTTATTTTTCTGTTATCAGTATCCAGGTTGCAATACAGCAGAGGAGGACACTTAAACAATCAATCTCCTGTGGTTTAGTGGGCTAGCATTTTGAATTACAAGTAATCGCAAATTAAAGAGGATTAGGCTCTTAAAGCCTGAGCTCCTGATTGGCCGTGCCGAGAGTCATATTGTAACAGTTATTTAGGCACAAGAAACAAAAGCCACCCCAAAAACATGACTCAGAAGTGCAAAGTCACTGTGAATGGCATTTTAAATGTGCAACAATTAAGCCTCGGCTGCAAAGTGGATTTCGGCACATCAGTCGAGTGCAAGCGCATTTACAAATTTAAGACACTGAAATCCACAGCAGAGAACTGACTTAGCGTTGTAGACTTCTGCTGCATTTGCATCAATCTTCGGGGTTGGAAAGTTTAGAACTTTATGTTGCTGTCGTTCAAGGCTGAAACTGCAGACTGAAGGTAGTTCAGCTGAAAATATCGAGAGAGAAAAAGGCCATTACCTAGGTTTATTTTTTTTCTTACACCTGCTAAAACAAACAGTTGATAAACTGATCAGCAGAAAATTAGTTTTTAAGTCTTTTTTTGTAATCAGTTCATCTTTCAAACACAGTCGCTCAGTCAATCGTTTTTACTTTTACACGTCACTTCAGATTTGCTGTCTTTGGGGGTTTGGAAATCTGGTCTGAAAATATAAGAAATCTAAGTTCACTTGGATGGATTCTTGTTTTTCTAGAGTGGGTGGTTCTGCTGTGTGGCTTAGGAGGTAGAGCAGGTCATCTACCAGACACATGGTTGGTGGTTTGATCCCTGGCTGTTCCTGTCTTAGGCAAGATACTGAACCCAAAGCTCCTCCTGATGCATTCATCAGAGCGTGAGTAGTAGATAACCAGAGTAGAAAAGCACTATATAAGCCTAACCCATGTATCAGTCTGCATATCCTGTTGGTCAGTAGTGGCCTGTACATTGGTATATGCTTATATTTTTTTAATATAATCTTTATATTTACAGAAAATCAAGATGTAGTCAGTACTTTTGGCTGTTTTTACACCAGCCATCCTTCCTGACAGGACCCTCCCGTTTTATCCAGGGTTGGGATCCGGACTAGGTGTACACTTGTGCCCCCAGTGCATCTGCTCCCCACTCTCGAACTGGGGATCTTTTGCACACAAGGGAAAATTGTTAACCTCTGCAAAGCAGAGCTGCTATAATACTGGAAAAGGTGCTGGGGTATTTCAGAAATCATTTCATAATTTTCCCAGCCGTAAGCACTTGAGCAGTGCTGGCAGCATGTGCAGCATGTGTAGCAGAGTAGCATCACAGCTGAGCGGACGATGGTTCGAGATCTAATTTGGCAAATACATTGTTGATGAGTTAAACAATGTCTCCATCATTTTCTGTTTTTAATTGATCTGACATCCAGCGGGTAGCGCTGAGTATTTGATTTGGCAGATTTTTACGCTGGATGCCCAGCCTCATGCAACCCCTGGGGGATTTGTGCCTCCTCCTGGGATCAAACCACGGGTCTTGCTTGTTAGGCCAATATGAAAACCACTACACTATGGAGATCTGTAATGAGCATATTTCTCCTTTCAGACTGGCTGATATTAGATTAACAGACAACACAACTGAAGCTTTAATCCACAGCGAAAAGGTTGGACTATTAGCCCTACATTCCCGTTCCTATATGAAGAGTTAACATAAAATGGTCTTCCTCAAATGCTTTCACATATTTTCCCAAATCAGCCTGGCACAGTCTGTATGCTTCCCATGAAAAATCTTTAATAAGTATCTTCCTGGAAGCAGGTCATCTGCTCAGCCACCACGTTGTTAGCCATGCACATATATCCTCTCTCGCCCTCCCCAAGTCCTAGGGCGGGTGGGTAAATAAATAAATAAGGCAGTAAAGGGAAATGTTGACACAGCCTGTCCTTGTGGCCAGATTATCCACTCATGCTTGAGCGCTGGGTAAAGGCCCTGCATTATTCAGCCTAAGACACAGAGACGGGGAAAAACCGTGGAAAAGCTGGGTCTTGCCGCAGGAGTGTGTGCGTATGTGTGCGTGCGTGCGCTCTTTGGGGTGAGTGCTTCCACTTTTAAAAGAGCAGACATGGGGGATAGCTGAAACGCAAGCGGTGGGGAATATGCTGTCTTTGCTTAATTATCAAATGAACTTATTGCCTCTCCCTCCACTCCATCGCCTTCTTTTTCCCCACTCTCCACAACCCCCTCGCCAACCCCTCCCCCTCTTAATCATCAGGCTTCTTGAGAGCTGCTGTCCGTGGTGCTGAAAGTTTCATCACACATTTTGTGCATGTCTTTTTGGAGTTCCAGGCTCCGGTCCCTTCCCAGGCTCCGTCGCTCTTCAAAAGCAATGTATTCAGTTTGTCTCGACAAAAAGCGTGCCAGCGCTTGGCAGTCCGACTCAAAAGGGTGAACTCTATCATTCAAGACGTTTCAAAAAAGCTGCAGGTAACACAGCGTGCGCTCAGAAGCAGTAAGAACTAATGCGTTTTTTTATGTGTCTGCTTCTGCCTACAGCATGTTTCATCACAGCGAGGCTCAAGCTCCGTTACTACTCACTCAGTGGCTTGGTTAAATGAAACCTCCTTTGTGTGCGCTCTTATGTACAGTATTTGATCCACGTGAGTCCCTTTTTTTTCCGTGTAATGAGACAGTAGCTTCACTGTTTTGCTTTTTGTGGGTGGAGGCACACTTTACAGCAAGGAAGGAATTAAAAACTGTTTAAACAGGGTTGTATTTGGAGAGTCTTTTGAGAGATCACAGACTCAGCAGAGAGCGAGAATGTGTTCCTTTCTTTGAGTTTACAGTATTGTACTCCACTTTTGGCAGGGGAAAGGGTAGAATTTCAAATATATTTAGTGTTCATAGCTAAGTATAAGAAAAATTGATTGTAAGCTGTCAGGATGCCTATGTGGCACTTGGGTTAATAAAAGCTCTCATTCAGAGCGGAAATAAACTCATCATCATTAGTCAGTCGATGGAATAGTAATTGGCAGCTGTTTGGTATCAATCAATTCATTATTTGCTTTTTTTTTTTTTTTTAAACAAATCATTCTCCAGTTCCAGCTTTTCTGTTTTTATAGCATTGAAACCAAGTATCTTTCACAAATTTTCTCAGTTTTATTATTCAAATGACTAATCGGTAAGAAAATTTGCAGGCTGGAGTCCTGCACATCTCTTGGCCTCTCTCTTTTTCAAATGATGGAATCCTTTTTAAGCCAGGATTCCCTCATTGTTAAGCCAGTGTCTGCAACTGTCTGTACAAGAACTAGTCAAGCTAGTCTCCCCTACTGTCATGTACCACTTCCAGTTCTCGTACTACATCAGGATTATTCCCTGAAAGTTCTGTTCCAGTGACTTGTTGGCTTGCATTTGGGCTTTTCTGTCACTGTATTTTAAAAAAAGATGAAAGAAGGAGGTTGCAGAGGGCCAGATATGGTGAAAAGGGCAAGCACGGAGCGCTGTTTGTGTGGGCATGGCAAAGAAATCTTGTATTATGTCACTGTGCAGATTTTTTTTCTACTTATTTGTTCTCTTCTCAGATATCTCAGGCCTTTATTCTGTGGTGATGGTGAACTCTTGTGTCCTGTGGTTAAATTAAAAAAGAGAGGCTCCTCCTTATCTGGTGCACTTCCCCTCGCTGTGGAAGGCAAAGTTATGAGGGCTTGAACAAGGAAACTACCATGAAGGGGATAACAGCCATATTTATTTAGGGTTGTTTGTGAAATTTTTCACCAATTGCAATGTGATGGTGGTAGCGGAAATTTATGGATTATTTCTTCAGGTAAAAGTAACAACACACTATAAAATAATGTAGTAAAAGTCAAGCAATCAAAACTTTCATGGGACTGAAATGCTAGCGACTAAATGATTAAAAGTAGAACTGTAAAAGAGCTGATTTTTATACAGCTATACAGTGGTCGTATTTACTTTTTAAAAAAACTCATCTGATATATTGATATTGTAGAAAGATATATCATGATAGGTATGTTTGTTATTATGGATGAGCTCATATAAAAGTTCCCATTTGAAACAAAACATGGGGTTAATTCAGAAATTGTGTCAGGTGCACAGGGTACGCATCGCTGCTGAGAATTTGACGGCGCTGTGCCGACTGGTAAAATAAATTGCTGAAAGATGAAACACTGTACAACTCAACTGTAACATAGTGCATGTGTGTAAATCTGAGTGCGATGTCTAAAAAAATATTGGCTGGTATGTTGATAACATCATCACCCTTAAAAATCAGTGCTCTACTTAAATATTTTATTTGTATCTACAGAAAACTAAAGCTTATGTTTTCCAGGCTGTACATATGTTTGATGTTTATATGTGAACTTGAAATGGAGCTATTCATTATGCCTGTTGAATTAAGGCAGTGCACTAGAATGCCAAAACATTGTAAAATGGATATATCAGCGTATAAGTACCTCAAAATTGTCCTCAAGTGCCTACGCTTATTTGCACTGATCAGTGGAGACCTCTTGTCCCTTTAACAGTGCAATGCGTCACTGACAACAATATGAGATGGAGCGCTTATTCCAAATAGAACGAGAATGGCTAAAAGCAGGGGAGCTAAAGGTAAACTTTTAAATAGCCTCATTACCCGTTCCAGATTCCAGGAACTCACTTATTGTTTGTCATGCTTTCAGTCCATGATATGCTCCGTGTACCTACCACCTCTCACAACCACCCCTGAAGGAGTATATCTAATTTTCACATTGGCACATCTTATTTCTTTTTCTTTTCTTTTTTCTTTTTTAATCAACAAGTGCGTGCCTGCTGAACACCTTGCTTTTGATAGCAACCCACAGATGCAGGGCCTGTCAGCGGTGTAATGAGAAGCGCGTTGTTCCCTTGCAACATATTGCCAAGATATGGATGGATAATTATCTAATCAAGACTTTGTGAAAGTGCCACCCCTTACTCACTGCTGACCTGCTAACCGTCTGCCAGAGCCTTTTTGCCAAGATGTATACTGCTAAATGATCATAGGGTACATTTCAGTATTGGTGACAGTGTTGGTATATTTTAAGGCTAAAAAGGGGCATAGATTTAGAGGACTTTAAATTACTTAAACAGCAACTCTATTGGGTGTTATCCTGTTGTCAGTAGTTGTTGATCTGTGGTCATTTTGTTAATATTTAACAGTGAACTTGGTGCTTAAAGTCGCAAAGAAACACCAGACCAGCTTAAGTCGTTATTTATGAGGCATAAATCTACGCTAGGTGACACTTCATTTCATTTCCAGAGAGAAACATGAACTACCAGAGAGAGCAACAAGCTTTGATTCCTGGTGGAACTATAAAATCTGTCATGCAGAATATCTAATTATTTGCAGCAGGAGAAGCCTTTTAACTACACCAGTGCATAATATGTACAGTTAATTGGTTAGCTGCGAAAAAAAATCCAACTTTTATGCTCTTCTAGTGTCTCTGAGGTTCACAGCTAATTTAATGTAATAAAAATATTAGTTTCCAGTGATATTAATCTTGTTTTGTAGCTTTCTCGCGCCGCGCCGCCTGAATTGACGTCTAAGCGGGGTGAGTGCAGGCGCGCCAGACTACATTCTTTGATTATGTGTGGGAAAAATGTCTTCCTCACCATTGACAATCTGTTGATACCTTACAAAATCTGAGATGAAAGGAAATGCAGCTTAGACTGTGAAAAATCCTTGCCTTCTCACCGGGAGGTAAAAGTACTCTCACAAACATTGAATTGTACATCTGAAGTGTTATCAATTCCACCTGAAACGGAGGGCCCCGGTGGCAGAGCTGAACCCCTGCGCTTTTGATCGCACCAGCAGTGCCTGTAAACAAGTATTTTCCCATCTTCCTCTCCTCTGTCTGTCTCTCCGTTTCTCTGCTCTCCCTCTCCCCCACCAAGGTGTCTGGAGGGGGAGGTTCCTTTGATTATCTCTGCTGCCGATTAATTGCTTTTCTTAACCTCTGCACAGACGTGCTCCTACACCGCCCCAGAGCCTGCCGCACGCGCCCAGATGGACCCCTGCCAGGAGAAAAACAAACCGCGCCATGCTTCTTCCTCCCCACCTTCTCCCAATTACTGACCTTCATCCTTTCATTTTGCCTCGGATGTTATCGTCGGCATTATCAGGCGTATTTACTTTGTTTGTTTAGCTAGTGGCTTGGTGCACTGCAGCATTCTTGGCTACATTTTTATGGCACGCTGAGCATGTGTGATACATGAATTCATATTTTATTTTTTATTTTTTTGAGGGAAGAGTTACAGGACCAGATGAGAGGAGTTTATGACATACAATACATTTACCTGACAACACAAAGTGTCTGGGTGTGACCAAGTGACGCGGCAGGGCATGAATATTATACTGTCTTTTTTTTCTTTTTCCAAACTGTCCTTATTCTATGATTAAATAGATTTTGGCCTTGAGTTGTGCTGGCCAAGCAATTTGAGTTCCTTTTTTTTTCCTCCAACACTGAGTGCTCTTTTCCATCTCACTTTGCCTTTGAGACATGCATGTGCATCACATCTCTAAAAAGGTCCCAGCCCTTGCCTCCAAATGCTGTCATGTAGCAATGAACTCCCTCCTTCAGACCTTGGCCTGCTTTTTTTTTCTCCCACCCTTCCTTTAGGACATCCTGAAAGCTCGTCCAGAGGCCATCTCTCAATGATTAATGCGTTTCATCTCGCATGCAGACCACCTACTATACCTTTACAGTTTGGACAACGCTGTGCTAAAATGTTCTCAGGATGACCCAGCGGTTGGTTTGCCATGGGAGAAAGAAAGCTTTAATCAATTTTTTTTTTCAGTTGTTGCTGATTTATTTCCTGACTTTTTAGCGCAGACTTGATAGGTCAAAATATAGACATGAAAGTTTCTTTTTTTAGCCTCAAGATGCTGGCAGAAAAGTGTTGGAATATAACCTTTCGAGTTCTATAATCCATAACACTGACTTTTTAGTCTTGGTCTCCCTCCAGTTCATCATTTTCTGCATCCAGAGAAACTTCTCTTACAGCTTAAGTTTTGCGTGACTGTTTATGACATTACTGTACTTTGCTTTAGGGATTTTTTTTATTTTTTTAAGCGAATGTAGCCTAATTGGTTCAGGTATTTGATACAGAGAGCACTGTGGGGCTCTAGTCTAAGAGGAGAGGAGACAGCCCACACATAACCACGCTCTGGATGCACAAATGCAAAAATCTGCATGTGAGGCATGAACAGACACATAATGTGCGCACTGACTCACTCATTCACTCACTAACAGGCTAGACTCTGAGGACTGTATGGCACAGTGTGGTGTTGCTGATTTTTTTTTCCTTTTTCCCCCATCAGCAGAAAGCCGGGATGAGCTGAGCTAATTGAGCTGGGAGGCCCGGCAGGGGAACGGGGCCCATTCTCACACCAGCTCGTCACTTCCTTTCTTTACCCATCCACCCTTGCGTCTATAGTCCCATACCTCCAAACCACTCAGTGCTGCTTACAAGAATGATTGTACTTCATCAGCCAGTGTTTGATTAGTGCTAGACTCATATTGATACGAGTTACAGGTGGATGAAATGCATCGCAAAGCCGCAGTTTGTAGAAAATGATAGCAGTTGCTCTGTCGACATAGTCGAAGCACATGTTGAAGTACCGGTTTGAATAATGTCAATGTGACGTGCATTAGTTTTGGACTGCTGTGTTGCATCGTACACTTTACACATTACAAGCTAAAACAGACAAACTGCGCTGTCTGAACCAGAGCAGACAAGGCGACAACAAAAGCAGATTACCTGTTCTATTTGAGGGATATTAAGACATTATATGCCATTCAATGGGCCCTGGGAGGCCCGTCATAAAAGCCACAGCAAGCTGTCGAGACGGAGACTCAGAGTTGTTTCCACCCTTTAGCTGCGTTTGGGGACTGATTATGGTCAGGCAAACAGCCCTTACCTGGAAAGTCACTTTCACTTTCTCGTCCACCATTTGTTAGTATGGCTAATGTCTCATTAAGTCTCACAGAGGGGAAATGATGTGCTCTTTGGGTGAAGGTTAGGCTCTCGGCTTATCATGAGACAAAAAGAGAGACTGATTATCACAACACAGGCGTGCCTTAGCTTGTGTCTTTCACTACAAGTCCTATTTGTGTTACTGCTCGAGCTGCTTCATTACCCATAATCTATTAGCCCTCCCTCCACCTCCCCCAAGTAAAAGTTAAAACATTTGGACTAAATGATGAATGCTTGATCACTTTCTGCACCGGTGTTCTATGGAGAGGAGTGAACGGAAAGGGGTGGGGGGTAAATTTTACATTATCAAGGAGATAATTACAAAGCAATCATAAGCAGTTTCCAGTAAAATAGTAAACAAGCCAAGGGCTTGTGCTCTTTTCCCAAGAATAATTAAAAGTTGCTTTGCATTCTATGCATCAGTGTCCTTTCCTCCGCTGAGTGGCCACCTCTTGGCATAATAAAGCTGGCTGAAGCATAGGGGGGGGAGGAGTCCTTCACTCAAAGGTGATCGGGCGTTTTTTAGGCCTTTTCCTGTCTCGTAATCTTCCCCATGATCTGCCATGGGAAACTCATTTTGAATTTATAGTTCATTTCCTTTTTTTTAATCTCTTTTCCCCCCCAGTCAACAGTCAGTTCTGAACAGCTGCGGACTGCTGTGTCACAAAGTGGGAACACTTCCAGAAATGGACTTCTACTTCTCCATGGCTTTTCCTTTAATGCCTCAGTAACGAGTTCATTCATTGATTGGTCTAGACTCAAGAGCACGGTGACTTGCCGACGGAGGTGTGTAGGAATATTAGATGAGAAGCCCATCCTTTCTAGCTGAATTCTCAACCTTAAAAATGCTAATTAACTTTTAGGCCAAGTGACTCTAAAAACAGGTATTTTACTTGATATGGACAGTGGATCTGAGGCACAGCTTCATACTTTCAAATAGCTTATTTTATTATGAAAGTATATCAATTTTATAGCTTGTGTTAATATTTATTTTTACTACCCCCTTCGTAATTGCTTTTAATAAGTGAATTGTTAGAACATCTTGCCCCAGTTTGCCTTTTCAACCCTTTTAACAGAATCCAAAGCTGTCAGAACAGAGCAGCAGCTCAGGACAGGCTCCTTTGCACTTGATCAACTTCCTGTCTCAGTTTCCTGGTCTTCCTTAGAGCTTAAGATGCCTGCAGGCTGTGTCCCCTTGCAGCGCTGATGCGCAGTTGTTACTCAACTTGTTACAACACTAGAATCAGTCAATTATCTGTAGAATCGATCAACATAATGCCGCTCTCGCTCATTTAAAAGAGCCAATCAATCTGCATGAGCCTTTTTTTTCCCTTGATGCAGTACTGCATTCATTTGTGTGCATGTGTTAGACGTTCATGATGGATCTACTCCAGTGACGGCTCACCTTCTGATTTATGATTATTTATCCCTGGAGTAAGACTGAAAGTTGACCTCTCATCTAGGCGTCTGCCTTCCCCGATGCCTGTAAAAACTGCATGTGGAGTTGCACAATAACATCTTGCTTGCTTAAAACTCCTAATGCACAGGAAGCAAAATTCGCTGCTTCTCTAAAAGCTCTTAATTTCAACTCGCTTGCACCTGTGTTAGCACGTGCTAGCTGCACTCACCAGCTCCTCTGTGACTTCATTACTAAATGAAGCGACCCATAATTCCACATCCCACTACGAATAAATGCTGTAGCGGCAGTCTACGATGCACCGAGGGTGGGGCTGGGAAAGGGGGACACCTCGTCCTCCATACCTGATGACATGCAAGGTTTATCACGTTGAGCAGAGACATGGTCACCTTACCCCGGGCCTCATTGTGACAGCCAGCAAGTCACTTGAGAGCACCATTGGAAATCAATATTCCTCCACTCTTTAATTGTTAGGAAAAAAACCTCCCCTGTTTACAGCATCCCATCATCAGTCAGGACAGTCTGACTTTCATTTATTTTTGCCCTTTCCTCTCTTCTTTCTGTCTCTTCCTCCTTCTTCTCTGTGGTGCGTGCTGACTGGCTGATTTTTTTGCTAGATTACGTAACGGGAACTGGCTGGATTTCATTTCGGGGAACCTACTTCATATGCACACAAACGCTTTTCTGGGTAACTTCAGGGTCTTAAATCTGCTTAATCCTACTGACCACAGACCCAAGAGGTCATTTTTTTTCTTCACGTGTTTTTTTAAAAATCATTTGAAATTTTTATGACTTTGTCCATCAAGTTGTTTCTAACAACGCTAAATGATTGTTTTCTATTTCTGCTTTGATTGGTGTTTTTGAAAATATAAATGTTTTGGGCTCCCAGTGGATCCCAGTCTGTACAGCTTTAATATATGGAACTATTTATTCACTCTTTTGCAGCGAGTCCTAAGTTAAAGTAACACAAGATATCCAGGTAATACTGGGGCACTCTGTCATTTTAAAGGAAGAAAGACTCAAATGCAATCACTGCCTACATCATCTGGATGGGGAACTTCCCAGACTGGAAGCTATCAGAATGCTGGAGATGTAGCTGGATCTATTGTACCTGAGACAGCCGGGGCATGGCCTGGTCATGCCATACATGACAAGGAGAGCTTTTACTGCTACATTACAAACCTCAATCTTAGGAGCTATGAACCTCCTGAGGGTGAGGAAAACTCCACCTGCTGATGTGACTATCCAACACTCACCTCAACAGGAAGGCATCAACTGTTTGCTTCTGCTGTGACATGCCAGCATGGCAGGAGGCAAATTGTGTGCTATAACTGTCTGTTGTGTGTTCTTAGCTTTAGCTGTTTTTAGTCCTTTCTGCTCTGGTTCCTGTATAACCATGGTGAGAGTCAAGTTAAGATTGCCAGCAATAAGTAAGACTGAGAAGACAAAGTTTTGTCTTTGTTACATATTCTGTTCATAATATTTATGGACAGAAGTTCTAGGCACAGCCAATTTGTGGATGGTAAAGGGTTTGGTGGTCTTGTCCCTGCTGGAGATGATGGCTTTATTGGGCCATGACCTCCAGGTCGCACTAGGGTAGTTTGCAGATGCGTGTCAAGCACCTCCAGGTTTGAATCCATGGCTCTCAGTTGAAAAGAGTGGAGTGCCAACTCCAGGTCAGGGATGAGTACCTGATCTGGAGTGGGAGTTCAACTATTTTGGGGTCTTGTTCGTGAGTGAGGGGAGAGTGCAGCAGGAGATAGACAGAAAGATTGGCTTAATGTCTGCAGTAATGTTATACTGGTCTGCTGTGGTGAAGGGAGAGTGAATCCCAAAACTGCCACATTATCTATGATCACAAAAGTTGCAGGTTGTGATGAAAAGAAAGTGATTGTAGATGCAAGGATCTCTAAGCCCAGGTCATTTGGGAAAGACTCAGGGTAAAGTTGCTATGCCAGATGAGGTGGTACAGCCATCTGACCAAGAGACCTCCTGGGTCAAGTGTTTCAGGCATTTAATGGAGGCCTCGGGGCAGAGCCAGGACATGCTGGAAAAGTCTCTGGGCTGGTTGTGTGTTTATTTGAATTATTTTATATTGGCGTCCAAAAGATCCATCATGGTTTCATCATGTATATACAACTCAAATAATATTTACATGGAATTACTGAAAACCGATTAATACCAGAATCCAAAAATGGTACATAAGCTTTTAATTAATAATGTGAATGTACTTTGGATAAAAGCTGTAAGCTGTATTAAAGAAAGGTATAGGTTTGTGTTTTACAAAATATGCTAATTCATTGTAAATTAATTTTTTTTAGATGACATTAATTACATAGCTAATGGTACTTGAAGCAGAGATAAGTTTTGCTATTATTATTATTTTTCTGTTCTGATTGATTGTCACAGTAAAGTGTACTTGGTGTCCCGGGGACCCCAGTCTTTAACCTCCTAAGACCCGAACTCTTCCACGACATGCATTTTTAAATTTCTCTTTGATATTTGGGCATATTGGGACCCGATGAATGTAAAAATTAATTACCAGATTTACCAGATTTTTTTTTTTTTACCTTATTTTTGTTTCTAAGAAAAATAAGAGCCACATATGAGGATGTTTGTTTAAAATTTTGATAGAACAGTAGCAGTATAATGTCCTCGTAAGTGGATATCAGGCCCATGTAGAGCAAAATTGAGTATTTTGGTCTAAATAACCCAAAATGTGATGTCCACATATGTGGACGCCAGGTCCTAGGAGGTTAATCCATGTATGTGGGATGAAGTTTGAGAGTGCACGTCCTCTATTGTCTTGAGCAAACACGACATGCTGGATTCATGGCCAAATAACTTCAGGATGCAACTGCTTCACAGTCCTTGTTGTTAACTGATTTCATCGCCTTTACCTCTACAGTCCTCCTACTTATTCACAACTGTTATATTATGACCATTAAGAGCTAAGAAGTTCCTAGAAAGAGACAATAAATAAATAAATATACACAACATGTCTTTAGTTTTCATCTTGAACTTTGTCAACGTTAAATGCTACCCATGACAAATGCCACAGTATTGCAAAGAAATAATAATAATTTGTTTTAAAAAATGTAATCTTTATGGTCGATTATTCTTTTGTAAAATGCATGTGTGGCACCTGTCTTTTGCTTTCAGTTAAGGAACCTGTATAACCACCAGGATCTACTTTTATGTGTGAAACATGTCAAAATATGGAAGTTTACAAGTGCAGCTCTAGGGGACATCCCACTGGTATGTCTTGGAGGAGAAAAGTAAAGATGTAAGAAAGCTGGAGCAGATAACATTTTGGCAGTAATGTGTCCCTACATGCTATCATGTTTAAAGTGTGTTGTTTGTACCACTTGCAGTCCTTTGTAACTTCTGTTTTTAATAGGAATGTCTTTATTTAGTTGTCATGCAAGTAAAAGGGCCACTCCTGCATACATGAGGCGGGTGCTTGTTGATGTTTGATGCTAAGGGATGAAAACAGTTGCTGTGATGTCACCCACTGGTTTGTTCTCAACTTTAATTTTATGGCCAATGTCAGCTTGGATTGCTGGAGCATAGCAAAGTGACCATATATAGATGATATATAAGGGTGAATCATACAGATGCAGATACCTACTAATCCGGTCTTTAAGTCTGACGTCATTAGCCATTTCCGACAGTTATAAACGGACTAAATTCTTTCATTCTTAATAAAATGATCAGTGTGGCTGCTCTACCAGGTGTAACAATTAAGTTTAACATCCACACATCCATGAAAACAGAATTTATTAAATTAAATTAAATTTCAATTCAATTCAATTTTATTTATTTAGCGCCAAATCACAACAAAAGTCGCCTCAAGGCGCTTAATAGAGTTCAAAGTTAGCAGCAAGTTAGCTTGCTAGTTTCCACCTAAACATGATATACCATGTTCTGGGATTTCTCAAAAAATTAAAACGTACAGCTCTGCTATCACTTCCAACATAAATGAAGACAGAAAACTAAACAGTAGTGACGTTTGTAGGGTTACTGAGTTTGGACTAGCGGGTATATAATGATGCGCTACATGATCACTAGCGACACAGCTATGTTAGCATAAAACAAACAGTGAAGCTGGAGGATGAACACTAACTTTTTTCCACTCGATAAAAGTTAACGTGAGTGTTCCCGATGGTTAGGGACAAATGTATGTGCATGGCAGGATGCTGTAAACGAACCAAACTTAAGTCAGGAGAACAACTGAGATAATCCAACCACAATAAGAGGTTAGTCATTAATATACTGCTGCATGAGCCGGGTTGTAGTTACATATAAGGTCTTAAAAACTTTAAAATGAATACTGGTAATAAAAACTTAGAGAGGCCAACAGGGATCACTGCCTTTTTTAGGGGCTTGTTCAGATTAAAAAGAACAAGATATAAAGCATTAAAACATGTTAAACACACTACAGCCTTAATAAATGCAGAGTAGTTTGGACCCGGAAGCAGGGTTTATAGGTCATCACTTAAAGACTGGATTAGAGCCATGTAGCATACAAATAAAATGCTACAATCAAAAATCACCATGAAGAGGTCCAGCTGACTGACTCTGTAAAGGACTGATGGGACAGAAAGGGGTAGCACTAGATGTTTTAGCAGTAGCTGAATTTTCAAAATATGGGCAAAGAGATTGTCTTTTGTCTGTTTTGGATGGTGCTGCAAAATGAAATAAAATATGAATCAAATTTATTGTGGGCTGCACAAGTACAGTTTGGGTGGTGAAATACTCTGTATATGAACTATGGGTGAAAGTCATGTAGCACCTGAAGGTTTTAAGGTTTTAGCATTGGTATAGTGAGCAGCACTAATTGTAACTTGGTTTACAAGAAGTTCCACAGGCAGTTTTTAATCATCTTGTGTCCTGGCTGATTTGTCTTTCAACTCAGTGGGTATTTGAACCATCAGGTGGTGAACTACTGCCTCATGTGGAACAACTTTATTAAAAAAAACAAAAAACAAATTAAAGCTGACCAAATTCAAAAGTTATCTCTTTTAACACAGGTCAGCGCAGTCATGCCTTTCTTATGAGAAGCCCAAAGCCAATAGTTACCTTGTTTCCACTTCTCCACAAGCTTCTCCTATTAGTGTGTCACCTGGGGAGGACCACGGCTCCAAAACTGTGATTAGGCCCTCTCTGGCTAATTAACTGCTCGGGCCACAGTTGGCCATTTTCCGCCTTTAATGGAGGGATGATGCCGCAGCTGTCCTTCGTGTGTCATTCATCTGACTTGTGCCCTTTATGCCACAATTTGTGCCATAAAATTTCTAAATAGCCAAAGCTAGCATAGCATTTTTCACTCTCATTAAAGTGAGGGAGAGGTTGGTGCATTTAAGCAGCAGCAGCGAAGGCTGTATTTTCAGTATGAGAAATTGAATGTAAAAGTCTTCTCTCTTTGCAGAAGAGATTCCTGGTGATTCCCAGAGACGAGGTCTTATTATGACAATGTTGTGTTGCTTTAAAATGCTGCAAGCAGTGCTTATCGCTGTTAATTTTCCTCCATCCTCCCTCTTCTCCTTGGTTTCCTGCTATTCAGGGCAACAGGGTTCTTAATTATTTATACCTATCCATTACAGTGGGAAAATTGGGAGGACACTAACACACATTCAACACATGGAACATAATATTACTCATAATGTGTCTCGTTTAGAGTTTAAATCTCTACTGATCCTTCATCCTGTTTAGTGGGAATCTTAGCAACTGAATCCAGTACCATGTAATGTGTTTTTTATCTGCGTGTACGGATGCACCAACATGAGCATACTCAATAAAGAGAACACAGTATAAAATCACTCTGTTATCTCTGTTACCCACTTAGTCACAAATGCCACTGGTACCACTGTGTCATCCAGTTGTTGTGTGTTCATTAGACAGCTTGTGTTTGCCCACTCTGCCCTCTTGTGTGCATATTTTTTTTCTTTTAACTCGTGCTGGTGGATTATTTTAAAATGGTTTGATTTTATTCCTGTTCAGGACCGTTTTTTGTAATGCAGCAATTTAATAAAATGGGACTAATAGTGATTTTTTGAAATTGTTTTTTAAAGGAAATATTGGTAGATATTGTTCATATACTCTCACAGCCAGTTTTGTAGTTACTACGTACTGAACTTATTCAGAACTGGCTTAATTCTTTGTGGCACAGATTCAACAGGATGCGGAACACAATCGTCAGTGATTTTGGGCCATATTGACATGACAGCATCACAGCGTTTTTGCAGCTTAGTCGGCTGTACATCCAAGATGCAAATTTCCAGCCCCACCACATCCCAAAGGTCCTCTGTTAGATTGAGATCTGGTGACTTTGAGTACCGTGAGTACTCACTGTCACATTCAAGATACCAGTTTTAGGTGATGTGAGCTTTGTGACATCATTATAGAGCTGGAAGCAGAAGAAGAAGAAGATGAGTACACTGTGGTCATGAAGTGCTGGACAAACAATCCCCAGTTGGAACTAAGGGGATTGTTTGAAGAAAATACTCCCCACACCACTGCACCAGCACCAGTATGAATTGTTGATACAAGGCAAGATGAAGCCATGCTTTCATGTTGTTTATGCCAACTTCAGACCCTACCATCTAATTGTTGTGGCAGAAATCGAGACTGGTCAGACCAGGCAGCATTTTTCCATTCTTCTATTGTCCAGTTTTGGTGAGCCAGTTAATGGTAGACTTGGTTTTCTATTCTAAGCTGATGAGAAAATCTCAGTACATCAGCAAGTTTCTGAAATACTCGGACCATCACATCTGACACCAACAGCTAGGCAATGTTCAAAGTGACTTAAATCACCTTTCTTCTTACTGGGTTATTAGGTGTGAAGTGTGCAGGAATGTATTTCCCAACTTCCTTTGAAAATTAGCATGAAGATGCCTTTGAACCACTAAACTATAAACTGACTGCACTACATCTGCTGCCAACAGCACAGAGAGTATTGTTGGTTAAAGAAGATGGAGCTGCCACTCCAAAACACCCAACCTTTCACTCATTTCTCTGGATTATGTTGTAAAAAGAAATTAATGAAATATCACAGAAGTATCTGTAAAAGCCCAATATTGGCTTATAATAGTCAAGATTTTATTTAATATAAACATTATACTTGTTGTTTGGTAGTACGGGTTGGGGAGTAGCTTACTGTACAATGCCATCATGATATGATGATGTGATGGTGTCATAATAAAGGTATTCAGCAGTACTCAATACATTGCAACCAGTGTTGGGCAAGTTACTTTGAAAAAGTAATTAGTTATAGTTACTAGTTACTTCTTCAAAAAAGTAACTGAGTTAGTAACTGAGTTACAATTCAATTCAATTCAATTCAATTCAATTTTATTTATACAGCGCCAAATCACAACAAAAGTCGCCTCAAGGCGCTTCATAGATACAGAGAAAAACCCAACAATCATATGATCCCCTATGAGCAAGCACTTTGGCGACAGTGGGAAGGAAAAACTCCCTTTTAACAGGAAGAAACCTCTGACAGAACCACGCTCAGGGAGGGGCGGGGCCATCTGCTGCGACCGGTTGGGGTGAGAGAAGGAAGACAGGATAGAAGACATGCTGTGGAAGAGAGACAGAGGTTAATAACAGATATGATTCAATGCAGAGAGGTCTATTAACACATAGTGAGTGAGGAAGGTGACTGGAAAGGAAAAACTCAATGCATCATGGGAATCCCCGGCAGCCTACGTCTATTGTAGCATAACTAAGGGAGGATTCAGGGTCACCTGGTCCAGCCCTAACTATATGTTACAAGATTCTAAAAGTAATTAATTACTTGAAAAGTAACTATTGCGTTACTTAAAAAAATTTTTTTTTAACCCTCTGGGGTCCAGGGTATAATTGGCCATTTTTAACTATTGATTTTCCCTCCACATTTTACCTTTAAAAACTGTTTATCTGCCTTGTTTGGTATCATTCTTTTCAGCACAATCTAACGTGTCTGAATTTACAGTTTTCATTTACTGTAACAACCACAAACATGTTTAATTAATCATATTTCATAAAATTAATTCAAATATAAATTGTCAATTTTAAAATCCTATGCACAAGTTTTGCAAACAAAGTTATTTGTAGCCATTTACCTTTTATCCTTTTTAAAATAACCCTTTCAAACTATTTACATAACAATCAGCTGTTCTGCATTCAGTAAGATGCCACACAAATTATTTGTGCCACTCCAAAAATTTCTGTCCATTATAAAGGAGAACATCACAGCCTGATACCTGCAGGTCTGACAGCAGCAGGTGTATCACTCCTGTTCTCTACCTGGAGACAGCAGTCGCCTCATTGTTCTGACACACAACACAAAACTATCCACCACACTACACACTAACTACAGGAGACAACACATTAACTACACACTCCAAACCTGCTAAACGTCACAAATCTCTCACGTCTCAAAACTCGCTCTCTCTCTTTCTGCTGTCTTTCTTTCTCTCTCTCTTTCACTCTCTCTCTCTCTCTCTCCATCACTCCTAAAACTTCTTTTGTTTTGTGTTGGGGTTTTTTGTCATAAGCAGAGAGTGCTTGCTAGCGCTGTCCTTAGTCAGTAAACATGGTGAAACTATTGAGGAAAAAGCGTATATATTGTTTATCATGACTGTGGTTTTACGTGGCCTATCGACACAATTTAAAAACTGGTATATATCACCTTGTTGCTTTGTCATCTTGAAGTGGTCATGTGATTGGCTTACCACAACTACTATATTCTTCCTCAGCCAAACAGCAGCACTCACGCGATTGTTTTGCTCCCCTGAGCTCCAGGTGTGATCGTTGGGCAGATAGTGATTGCCGTCCGTTACTTGTAACACTGTTATTCCCATCACTGATTGCAACACAATCGTCTATAATCACAATCATCTGTCCCAATATATGTTTAACTGCAGAAGAAAGTAATAATCCTAAAATGATGGAAATTATTCATTTATTCACTTTAATGTGTGTGTGTGCATGTGCATGAATAGTAATTGGTAAATTTCCTTTTCCTGTTGTTTGCAATTTTCCGCCTGTGACTTTGTTATTCATTGTAAGTTGAGCAATGTCCACGTGCTTTAGCCTTATTTAGTTGATAAGTGCCAGCATAAGGAGTTATGAAGTAGTAAGAGTGGTTAGAGCTACTGCATGCTTTAATAAACGCACTGATTTTGGTGGCATCGCCTCGCAGGAGCAAACAACACATCGAGATGTCAATATTTTGTCGTACCCCTCTTTAGTACCAAGTCTTTATACTAGTTAAAGTTGAAACCTCTTTTTACTCTCTGCATGTTTATTTCCGACTACTTTCTCTTGTGTCTCTGACCCGCCTGCACTGCATTTTTTTTAACACCCCTTCCCAGGGGGAAAGCGGATAGCACATGTGAACGGATCACTTCTGATTAGAGAGGGCGCTTTAGAAAGATGCCTGCAGTGTTTTTTGCCAGAAACAAACAGTGGTGCGGCCTCCCCAGGGAAGACTGCCATTTTCTTAGCACTGAACAACCCCCCAGTGAACTTGTATTGTTTCCCAGACACTGATAACTTTGGGCTTTAAAACGTGTACAGGCCAATGCCTTGTTTTTCACATCACGAGATAATGATATTGTTTAGGATGGCAGCAGAGCTGATTTTAATAAAGAGTGCTGGATTCAGCTTCATCTAGTCTACACGTAGAATGGCTTTTTAATTTTGTAAGAGCCTCACAACGTAAACTCACTGTCATTCAATTCTCAGACTGCAAATTTACATATAAAGTGTCTGATAAGCATATTTGCATGTTGCCAACACACTTTGCACAATTTGTGTCAACACATAAAGGCTGGGAGAAATTTGACTTTGTTTTGAATAAATTTGAGTCTTGTGACATTTTGTGTGAGAAGAGGCAGCAAGAGAAAAGATATGGGAGGTAGGTAAGTAGTGCAGGAGGGCGGAGAGCAGAAGCCGGCGACTGATTTGTCTCCGTTCTGTCGGGAGGATTTACGGTGCAAGTGTGTTGAGCCATCAATCAATTGTGGCGCACTCCAAGGACAACTTTGTCTCTTTATGCAATTTGTAAGGCTGTCCAGTCAAATTGATTCCTTAAACAGGAGCCGTCCAGCTCCCTCAGAAGAGTAAACCCCCACCCCCCTCCAAAAGAAAAAAGACCATCAACCTCTGTGTTTGCTGTAAACCAGACAATAAATGATATGACTGTTGACTGTCAGTGGACAAAATCCAACTGCAAAATAAAGTGGGTGACAAAAAAACAAGATTGGAGAAGTGATTGATTAAATGTGAACAAGTGAGGATTGATGCTGTTGAGTCTCTGTGAAAAATGATTGTGGTATTATGACAGCTGTACTGAGTCCTTTGTGGATTACATCTCCATGGAAAACAAGTAAATTCATTCCCGAGATTCACTACTGGACAAACTTAGCCTTTGAAGTATGGAAACATTACTTGGGCAATTTGGTCTGAGCTTTCATCATTTAGGGAATTAGTGTCAACGTGAAGGATTGTTATTGTAAGTTGTGTCTGTCATTTTAGCCCCAATAGTGGTGATCCAGGAATGGCAGTGCTGGTTTGTCAGTTAATCCAGACTGAAATATTTCAACCATGGGATCCTGATATTACTGTTCCCTTTATCATCACCCAAAATTAATAGTTGTGATCATTTCCCATTTTTTAAGAGGCTAAAATTTGCAGTTCTGAGTGAAGTTACGGGAGAGTACCTGGATTTCTGTGTATGGCAATTAGGAATTAAAATTTGTCCAACACCTTGGTGTTGGACAAATTCCTCGGCTTAACCTAATTGGAATCAGGCTGTGTTCAGTGTGAGTTGAAACCAGACTGAGTGCGTAAAGTTACCAAGAAAGTGTTTACTGAGGCCATAGATCTAAGGGCTGAGGGACAGATGGATGTTCCGTCTCTTTTGTATAGTCTGTGGTGGTCCTTGTATTTCTGCTGTGTAGCCAAAAAAGCGGAAAAACATTGACAAGAGCTTTGGTGAGAAGTGTACAGTGTGCTTTTGGACCGCTGTGAGTACACCATCTTGCACTGCATGTAGCTGTACATTGTGGTGTGAAAGCACTCATGCACTCTAAACAGCAAGTGTAAATACAGAGGCATCCTAGGATCCTGTCTTAGTATTAGAAGAGGAGTACAACCCTAAAACATCTTATTTTATTTGTCAGTGGTTTCTGGGTGTTACCTTAAATTTGAAAGATAATCAGAATGATTTAAAGTACATCCTGTTTGCCAGATCATATAAGCTTAAAAAATGAATAAAAATGCCTGAGGTAGATGCATGTTATCATTTCCTGCTGAGCATGCATTCGGTCTTCTTTCTTGTTGACTGTGTGGAGATTTGGGACGTTTAGCGGACAATAGGAGAGCGATTAAAAAACAGGCTGTACACTTGAATAATTGATGCCGGAAATCGTGCTAAGCTTTTCAGAATTCATAATGATCCCCCGTTATCCTTTACCCCAACATAGTCTCTCTCACACACATACCTTCTAATATTTCCAACAGAGGACATTACACCCGTTTATAATCATTTCTGGGACTCTTAGCCACTTGTTTACACCCTAACCTTAAACCAAGTCCTCATAATATTATTATATAAACAAATGTCCCCACAACTGCAGTAATACAGGCACATAAACATACGCAACCCAAAATATTCAATTTGTGTACAAATACCTATGATCAACAGCTATGACGTGTCTGTGTGTGTGTGTGTCTGTGTGTGTGTGTGTGTACAGTGATCACATTAATATGGAAATTTTAAAAAAAATTGCACATGATAAATTACACTGCTGAGCAAATGTCTTGGCATTGCTTTTAATATGGTCTTTAAGATTTTTAGATTAGCATCCCATCATTTTTCTGCTGTAAAAATCCAATTCAAGGGAACATTTTCCTTCCTTTCGACTCACTGAAATGACTAGAAACATAAATTTAGAAACAAATTGAGTCAAAGATTATCTAATGGAGCGTGCATCACTGCAGTTTGTCACAAGCTTTAGAGGAGTATTGCTCAACGGCCACAGTTCTTTAACTATTGAAACCATTTTATTTTCCAAATAGCATCGGTTTTGAGCTGTTGCAGCATACTTTATCATTCATTTAAGATATGAATACATTCTGCCACCACTGAGCCTTTGACAGCTGGGACAAGGCACATATCACATCCATATGAAGAATGGGTGAATTTGTGACAACAAATTGCCTGAAAATATAGTTCATTCCAATTTGATCGGGGGGAAAAATATTCCGTCTGAGGGCTGTCTGACAAACAGCACCATGACATGTCAGTCTTGCAGCACATTTTGTCTGTGATAAGGAAAGTCTAGAGGGAGGGAGATCCAATATTAACAACGGTGTTTTCTTTCTCAAAAGAGATCTTTTTGGATGTGACATGTCAGGCAGTCATAAAAGAGGTGTGAAACATTAGTACATTATGTATGCAGTCTTTGGGACTGTGGCTGCTCCAGCAACGCACTTAAATTTAAGACTGTGGAAATATTTGAAAAATGATTCCCTACTAAAACCATGTGACAAGACCACTATTTGGTCAAATGTAGTTAATCGGTCAAGAGTTGCCACACAAGTAATCTGACCCTTACAGACCAATCAGCTATATATAGTTCACGAATTGAATCTACTGCTGATTTTCCTTCTCCTCTAACACAACTGAACTCCAAAACATGTTCAAGGAATCTTTTGTTACCTCTTGCACATAGGAGATGTTTTGCATTAGCGTTCTTGTTGAGGGAGACGCCTGAGTAGCGCATGCAGGAGGCAGGGCGCAGGATGGCCACTTGCTACCTGTGAATACACATGAGCATCACCTGTCGGATATTAACATCAGCCCAAATTCAGTCTAACGTCAAACAGATTTTGTATTAGGGACTGTGACAAAGTGGGTGAGAAGACCATTTGTCTATATTCTTAGTTAACATTCTTGTTTTGATTTAACCATATTTCACATGTAATCTGCAATAGGCAAACATCTACTATCCCGGGTTTGTTTATGTTTTGCACTTTTACAGATTATATAATATAACATCTTGGTTTAAATCAATTCCTACAAGTTCGTTAAGTTAACATGTTCTTTATTTCAACTGTTAATTTGTATTGTTTAGAACTTATCTTACCTACCTGTCTTCCAGAAACAAAAGGAGGAAATGTACTTCTTCTTCTTCTTTGTGTTTAACGGCGGTTGGCAACCAACGTAAAGGAGCATTACCGCCTCCTACTGTTCCGGAGTATGGGTCAGACAGTGAGTTTACAAGCTGTATCAAAAAAAACCAAAAAAAAAACCCCTACACTCTGTCATAAACACCTATAGCCTTCAGAAACAGGAGGAAATGTAGTTTTACTTCCTGCTTTATACCTTCTGGGTTCATCTGAGGTCACAGGAAGAGACTAAGTGCAGAAGGGGAAGAACTCTTATAATTTAATAAAGTTGATTTTAGAGGGTTTATGAAGAAATTGATTTATTGTTGTAATATGTATTGATTACACCACAGAGTTTATGTTGCCAGTAAAGAGGAGTAGTAGAGGTTTGAATATAATCATGTTCATCTTACCTACTGAATGGAATAGTCCAGAGGAGAAAGTGTTTGGTTAAGTGGACTATTTAAGCAGAAGAACTCAGGTGTTTCAAGAGAAAGGTTCAGGTCAGTGTAGCTGTGTGCAGTTTGACCTTAATTTCCGTTGATTTAAGTTTAGTTATGTTTATTTGAACTGAGTTAATTATAGAGTTGAGTTTCTTATTTGTTTCTTTGTAAATATTGTTTGGTTCACAAAATGGTGAATAAATCACTTGCTACACTGGACAGTATCAGTCTCCTGCACTTCTTTGACCGCTTAAGTCAAGTTCTACCACAGGGACCTTCATGGTAACTAGGCAAGATATCAGACTGATCATGCCCCCCCAACCCCCTTTTCTGCCATGTATATGCTATTATAATGGAGGATGCTAATGTGAACTTGGCCAAAGTTTCAAAGGAGGACAGCATCAGTAGAATCAGTCCACATGATCCAAAAGCTCAGGCTTAAGACTGCTATAAACACTCAGTTTCGGGCAGTTTGGCTCTGTAGGAAATTATGTGAAGGGATTATTATAATATGGTCATATCATGCATACACCTCTGGCTGGGAGCAGAGGAGGGAGAGGGGCTTGACTCAGACAGCAGAAGAACAAAGGCCCAGTATGAGACATGTGAGTCTTGCAAATCAACTCTAGTCCAAGAATTAAATACACGGGGATGGAAATTAGCATAATGGGTCCCCTTGAAGGTTTTTAGTTTTTTAAACTTTTGTAATTATTGTCTGTTGGCATACAGGTTGAGGTATGACTGATGAATGTGAAATGAATGTGAAAATATGTGACTAGTAGCGTTTCACAAATCCAATTCTTAAATGAGGGTTGATGATTGAGGCTCTCATAATCCCTGCCTCTTTTTTTTTGTTTTTGTTTGGCTGCATTTCGCCAAAATCACTGAGACATGCACCTCTGCTGTTTATTGTTGGTCTAATTGTCTTTACCGCTCACCTGTAAAAGGCTGATAGGGGCGGGTGGCGTGGACGCCTACGTTTTTGAATCCCATAACTTGAGAATGAAGCGATGTAGGAGTTTCAAATTGGTACCATAGGTGCATCTACTAAAAGTCTTGCACGAGTTTGACTCTAGATGACCTCGCCTCAAGGTCAGAGGTCAAGTTTTCTGAACATTTTGTGAATGCAGTAACTCGAGAAGGAAGTCACTGAGGATTTTGAAATTAATACCATAGGTGCATCTCCTAAAATTCTCTAATGAGGTGGAATCTCAGTTACCTTGACCTCAAGGTCAGAGGTCAAGTTTTCTGAAAATCTCGTGATTGCTATACTTGAGAAAAAGGTGATGTAGGATTTTCAAATTGATACCATAGGCATATCTGCTAGGAGGCCGAGGGGTAGTACTAGCTGCTGTCAGTAGTTTTCCAATCAGGAAACACAAGAAATCCATGGATGCAACACTGGATAAATGAATTTATTGGACACAACTGACAGGTAGAGCTGCTTGACTGTGGCAAAATTGCTAATGCGATTATTATTATTTACCACTAAGTTAATCTAGTCCTCAAACCAGATATAAGAATAACAACAAATAATAATAACACAAAAAATGTAGACTGAACTAAAGCGCTCTCAGCCTAGAGCTGTGGCAAAAATCACTGCTGTAAATGTGTTTTTTATTTGTTTGTGTACCTATTATTGGTACAAGTTGGCAAACAGGATGCTAAATGTGAATAAGAGGTTATGGGTGAGTTAGAAGTTCTTTTTGTCTTAGGAAAAATACAAAATAAAATATTTGAATAAATATGAAGACAGAGGACAAATGTGTGCCATGGGAGACTTAACCATGGTCATTGGACTGGCATTGAAAACGCTAACCAGTGACTTGGCCACAAGGCAAGTTAGATGTTTTGCATTCAGGTAACAGCAGGACAGCATGTGTGCAGGAATGGATTTTTATTTTTTATTTTTTATATTTTTATTGGATTATTTGGTCACGGTTTCTTTGTGTGGCAGAGGAAATGCTGTGGGATAATTTTGTCCTGGGTGTGAGAAACACACATGGCAGCTGTGTGGAAATAGGGCTTAGTTTAAAATAGGATGAAGTGACTGTTGTTGGAAGGAGTCATTTTTATTTTTTTTAAACTGTTGTGCTGTGCTCTTCAAAGACCCAAGACATGTTGCACATTATTTTGTCATGACTGGCCTCTATTGACAGATTTGACCAGTGACTGCTTTGTCCGCGGCCGAGGGGAGTTCAGAAGAAACAGGTGCAGGGCCCAGCTCTCAGTTACCTCCTCCGTCTCTTCTTGAAGGTGGAGGAGGGAGATTTTGATTAAAAAAATGCTGAAAAACGAGAGCAGAGGTGCCATTTCACTGCAAGTAGGACTCCTCCATCTACAAGAGCTTTAGGTGGTCGCCATGTGAAGGATATCACAGTTATTTCTGCCACTTCTGACTCCATTATACTTTTTTTCAGCTCTGTCTCTCGCTGCTTATTTGACATTCCCTTCACCGGTGCATTTGCCAAGCGTGGCATTGTTCTGCTATTGACTGGCCGAGACCTGGTTAGTCGGGAAGAGTGTGTGCCCGCCAGGTTATCAGTGACATCACTCTTCAGAAAAGCAGCGTTCGCCTCTCCTTTTCCTTATCGACGGTTTGGGGAGTGCATTAAGAGTAGCTGCTTAGCCTGATTTACAGAGACACGCCAACACCTCTCTCTGCACCCTGAAGGCACCAGGTAGCAATCCAGTCTCACTCCCAGTGTTTATTTACTCGCTCTCAGGGAGGCGATGAATGTGGCTCTGACTGACAAACAATCTTATGATGCAGCCTTCATGTCAGGACTGGATTTTTGTCTCTTTCTCTCTCCTTGCCAGTCTTCCTTTCTCCAGAATATCTCAGTCTGTTGTCAAGCCTTTTTTTCCCCTAGCCATGGGCCCTGTTGACACAAGAATCCGTCACTTCTCACATGGGGGAGAGTGGGACAAGTTGGCGGCCATTACTATTCATGAGGTAGCGTGATCCACTCTGTCACCCGTTGTCAGCACGAGGTGTCTGTCTGCACCACTGCTCCCCTTACTCTTTATCAGCCAGGGGTGGCTAATGAGAAGCACCAGGTTAATACCACCTCTAGAACAGCAATGGCTTTAAACCTCTTAACTCATTTAGACATTGCTAATTGAAACCCATGTGAACTACACTCTGGACACCATCCATTTTCCTACAAGCCACTGCTGAAAGGGAAAATGTGTATGTGATTTGATCGCTTTTGTTTTCTGTTTTTGTTTGTTTTTTTCTGGTAGGTGATAGCAGGATGAACTCACCTTGACCCTGTTCTCTTTTGAGTTTGTGTCTCTTCTGTTTTTTCGAGCAGTCCCTAGCCCTGAAAATGATAGCCATTAAATCTTGCAGGGAAATGTCACAAGACAAGCACAACCAAATAATATACTTAGAACTAGCAGTGACACGCAATACCAAAAATAACCAGCTTTGGGTAGTCAAAAACGTCTTAGTCCAATTAAAGCGAGCAAAAACAGCAGCCATGACTAAGACGAGACAACCTCCTGGATGTGGCAGAGTGTAAATTAAAAAAGTCTTATTCACCCCGCAGTTGTCAGACATGACTTAGTCATCTTGCACTTGAGTGTTTAATCAACATGCAGCGAACACTGTGGGCCTGTTGACTAAAACCAGGAGTTCTGACTCTCCCTCCTTCAGCCCTCTTGCATATTTATCCTTGCAGCTTTTGTCAATGCTGCTGGAAATGAATATTGACAAGAGCAAGAGGGCGTTCTCCATCCCACCACACGGTCAACTAGGTGCATCAGGCACCTTGGGGCTTTTCTGTCCCTCACTGTGCGAGAGAGCTGAGCACAGTGCATGCCAATGTCTTTTTTCTTTTTCCCTCCCGCTGTCTTTGATGCATCTTTATGCTACACTGAAGGGCTGTGGCCTAATGATAGGAGATCATTCTACCTACCTTAGATGCAGCTGTAAATATTCAAATGAGCCATCATCAGTCGATGGTGAGAGAGATAACGGGTCCATCTTTTACCTGCCCCTTCTTGTGTGCGACAGCGGGATATATTTAGTTGACGGCATCATCGTCCCCAAAAGCGCTTGATTTGCGGGCATAAATTTCAGCAGACATGCACTCCCTCGCTGCGCCTGCAGAGGCAAATGCTTATTCATTTACCCGTTTGTCATTTCAATAGTTATTTTATGGTGGTGCTGTATTAATTGAACTGCTTCTACTGCACAACAATTCAAGGCCCAGTACATCTATTACAAAGGGAGTGTGCCAGAAACATTGCTGAACAGGCTCACAAATCAGCCTAAGCTGAGAGGGGAACCTCACAATAATGTAACACAATCGCACTAATCTTTCATTTGCAATGTGCTCCTACCTCAGCCATGCAAGGAAAATGTCTTGAAAGCTGCAGTGGAAAAATCAGATCGGTTGTATGGGAGTGCCACAAGATTACTGTGTATTCGGAGCTGTTGTTGTTGTTGGGCTTCAAAGAAAGAAATAGTACGTTACAGAAGAATTAGAATGAGGTTTTCTTTCCTGCTCATCATTTGAGCTGCCACCTTAGATGATCCTGTGAAATTGCTGTTAAAAGTTTTGTTTGATATCAATTTCAAATTGGGGTGAAATGTGTGAAATATCCTGGAAGTGCCTCTTATCTCATTATCATGGGTCAGGTAGTAGGTCATTTGAAATTGTCTGCTGCAACTTGAAGGGTAAGTATTTAGTCGGCTATCGTATTTAGATGTAGTTACAGTGCTGTTGTGATTTGGAGGATTTGTTTCTGAAAGAAAAGGGTTCCTGTCCTGATTTGGAATCGATTCACCTTTGGAAGACTTAGTGCTCCTTTTTAATCTTACTACTATTAATGGTAAAAACTAGATGATTGATTTCACTTTCAAACAAATAACAGTAGTTTAAACTTGAGTTGAAAAAATAGCATCATGAATATATTGAAATTCAGGCAATTACGTTACATTTGGCTCAAACACCAAATACAAACTCCAGGGAGAAGTGCTAATGTATGACTTTTATTGTAGAGAAGATGAATAAATAAATGAAAAAGATATACAAGCACCTTAAAGATACTGCAGCAACAGGACGAGAGGAGAGAGAGCTAAACAAAGAGCCAGCCTTTATAGACCCCCCACCCCCATATACAGACACACACACACACACTGCCCCCATGCAAGCCAGGACAGGTGCTAACCAATAAACTGATCAGGCTAGAGATAGAAACAGAAAACACCAATAAAACAGGATGTAACACTGTGTAAAGATGGCACCTAAAAGGTGACATTACTCATAAAAGCACAACAGGGCATCTGCAACAACATTTTTCTGACCTTTCTTATGACAGATTTTTACGTTTGGGCAATGTTGGCCCAGTTCTTTAAACCTGCTGTGTTTCTACATCACATGTTTACACCGGCCATACCCAAAGGGTCGGAAAAAGGAACTGGCATACGCTTTGAAGTGCCGAAGTGCCCACAGCAAAGCCAAGGCCTCCTCCTCAATAGTGCTGCAGTTTCTCCAGGCCTGTGAGAAATTTCACAAGGCAAAAAAATTACAAGATGTGAAAGATTCTGAGATTCGACTTTAAAAAAGAAGAAAAAACTTTAAAAGTTTTCCCCCCAGTAAAACTGTATCACTGTATAACTTCAGCTACTGGTGATGAAGTTCATTTAGTCTTTAGGGGATGCAACAGTATGGATGATCTAACCAGCGATATTTTTGCACCTTATTTCTAATTATGCTCTTATTACAAAAGCTTATTGCAAAGTAGACCGGAACTTGATCAGGCCATTGCATGCACAATCCATGTTAAGTCTTGCATTGTGTAATAGAGGTTGATCTAGCCTTGCAATGCCGTTCTTTGAGGGGGGAAAAAAGCAAACTTCTGTCTTCAAATTAATTATTTTTCTTTTGCACATAAATTCATAAACAAATCACATAATACTGAAATAGTTTTGTTTTTTTCTATATATGTTCTGTTTCTCCACATAATATTGTAGAATCTTCTGTCAAAAAACCCCCAATTTCATCATCTTTTACTTTGAACAAACTGAAGTGATCATTTTTTCCTTGACTAAAGTACCGTCAGTATCAGTCCTCCTGCCTGTTATCAGCGCCACTGCTCTGCCACATTGCTTGACATCACATATTCAAGTCATTGATGTAACAAGCTTTAAGACTAAACTAAAAAATCATTTAAATAACACTAATTTATCTTAGATATAGATTATGCCTTAACAGTGTTTTGAGTTCTCATTTTCTTAATAAAGCTGCTGGGGAAAAAAGCCAGCAGCCTCTTGCTCGCTTTGTTGCTTTAATTCATCTGTTATCTTCTGAAAGACTTAATAATACTTCTGTGACTCAGCATCCCGTTCTCTAAAACAAACAACATGCTCCAGAGCTGATGGGGACATCCAATTTAACTGCCATCTTAATGGAATCTATAATAAGCGCAGGGGCTCAATAATGGCAAAGCACTGCATCTTCTGATAACACAGCAAGCATCAAAACCCCTGTGATCACCAAACAAGTCCAGTTTTTTTCCCCCCTCAGAGAAGCGAAGAACAAAATGTCTAGATGTCATTGTCAAGTTGCTGGTAACATATTCCCTGTGGGATCCTCACAGGGGGCTGCCTCAGCTCTCCAGTGGCCCTCACGCCACATAGAGGTAATCTGCAGTCTGCAGCACAGGGGTTTCTCTGCATTTCCTTCCACACTTCTGAAACCCCCCTGACTTTAATTTCACGGGCACCTGTTCCCTCATGTGCTCATGGTGGAGGAGTCAAATCAGACGTTCATATAAGAACTGGGAACAAACCACAGACTTGTGATTCAAGTCGAGCAAACATTGCCTGTACTGCAGGACCACGTTACATGATGAACTTGTCTGGTTCTGACATGTAAACCAATGCTTGAGAGAGGTTTATATGTGTTAAGGTTTGTTATCGCAAACGGGCGCTGCATTGTGGGAGTTTGATGTACATATATAGCAATAAAATGATTAAGCTGTCCCGGATACAATATTCTTTTAGCCTTTGGTATTAATAAGCATTGAAAAATCGAGGGGTTTGCATAGCAGGGCTGGGGGCCTACAGTGACTTGTTTGATTTTAGAAGCCCGACAAAATCACCATACAAATGAGTTAAAGACAATGGCTATGCTGTGATTTCTGCCACATAAAGGATAACTCTGAAAGAAAGTTAGAAGCGGCAGAAATTCTCATACTTTCTTCTTACAGCCAGTGCATGAGTGCTCACTGTCACTCTTTGAAGCCTGAAATTTTCCTCACCAAATGAACACAACAGAGGGAGAGAGCGGTGCTCCTGTGCCAGAAGAGCAAAGCAGTAGAATACTTAAAATAAATATTGTGTTGGAAACTATCTAGTAGTATGTAAAGTTGCTAAATCTGGCAACAGTAACACTAACTGATAGATGAGGAAATAAAGTCAAGGTGGAAGTGCCAAAAACTGTGCCCTTCATCTAGTGACTGGTTGTCCAGAACTGATCCTCTAACCACTTCAGGCTGGCTCCAAATGTGAGTAAATCCCTATAGACTCCCATGTTTACTGGTACAAAAAAAATCTCTGGATAATTCCCTTGATTTGATTCCCTTTATTAGTACTTAAAAGCAGATGTGTTGATCCCATATACAATGCATCTGGACAGTATTTACAGCGTCTCACCTGTTCCACATTTTGTCATGTTGTATCCTTATTCCAAAACGGGTTAAATTCATTTTTCAACTCAAAATTCTACACCCATTACCATATAATGACAAAGTGAAAATGTTTGCTTGAAGTTCTTGTAACTTGAAAAGCAAAAATATAACACATATATAAGAATTCCCAGCCTTTGCCATGACACTCAAAATTGAGCTCAGGTGCATCCTGTTTCCACTGATCATCTTTCAGGTGTTCCTACAAGTTGATCGGAGTCCACCTGTGGTAAATTCAGTTTTTGGGACATAATTTGGAAAGACACATACCTGTCTATTTTCGTCAGAGCACAAACCAAGCCATGAAAGCCATGGAATTGTCTGTAGTTCTCCGAGACAGGATTGCATTGAGGCACTGATGTGGGAAAGGTACAGAAAAGCTTCTACACTGTTAAAGATCCAAGGGGCCTCCATCGTTCATAAATGGAAGAAATTTGGAATCATCAGGACTAGGGATGGGTACCGTTATCCGGTGCCATTATGGTTCTGACATAAACGGTAGTAACCAGACCGAAAAGTAGTGCACATTTTTGGTGCTTTATTTCGGTGCTTTTTTCCCCCCGAGATGTAACACACTTTGAATTCTAGCCAATCATTTTACGTTTCCAAGGATAGTAGGCGGGCCCAGGTACGTACGTTCTTTTAGAGCAGAGCTACAGATTAAAAATGCCCAAGGCCAAGCGGTCAATGTCTGGCTGTACTTCACAGCAAAAGATGCAAACTCAGCAGCCTGCAACAAGTGCTTTAAGGTGATACTGTGCAAAGGAGGTAACACCTCGAATCTGATGAAACACCTGGCGACGCATAGCGTTTTTTTAAAAGCCGAGAAATGCGCCGTATTTGATAGCTTGCTGCAAGAGCTCACACCGAGCACATCTACTGCGGGTGTGGTGCCTGTTATTGGACCCGGAGTTAGCAACAAGAGGAGCGTCCTGGCCCCTAGCCCTGCCAGTGTAGCAGAAATGATGACGGATGATGATGGCAGCAGCAGCCGTTCTTCTCTGCGTGAGTAGCTTAATGTTGTTCGTGTGTAATTTACGTTGAGTAAGCTAACCACGTTATTAAATTAATGCATGTAAGGTGAACTAGCAAACATCATCATAGCTACATGCGGCCGTCTTCTTGTTTGATGGCAGATACTCCCTTCACCCTGGCCAAAAAGGCTAAAATGACCAAAGAAAAAGAGGGAAACAGCTAAACATTAAAGGTTTTTGGACAAAGTGTGTGTTCTCCATTCTTTAAGCACCGGTTCGAGCACCGTTTAAGCACCGGCACCGTTTCAAAAGTACCAGTTTGGTACTGGTATCGGATAAAACCTAAACGATACCCATCCCTAATCAGGACTCTTTCCGGCCACTCTGAACGATCAGGGAGGTGACCAAGAACCAGAGGGTCACTCTGACAGAGCTCCAGTGTTTCTATGTGGAGAGAGGGGAACCTTTGAGAAAGACAATGGCTTCTGTAGCACTCGACTAATAAGGCCTAGATGATAGAGTGGCCAGACTCCTCAGTAAAAGTCACATGACAGCCTGCCTGGAGTTTGCTAAAAGGCACCTGAAGACTACTCGGATCAAACAAATGAAACTGAGATTGGAACTCTGTGGCCTGAAGCATCCTGACTGACCAATACCATCCTTGGAGTAAAGCATGGAAGGTGATGGCATCATGCTGTGCGGCTGTTTTTCAGATCCAGGGAAGGATGAATGCAGCATTTTGCAGAGACATTCTTGATGGCAACTTCTCCAGTGCTCTAGACTTACAACTAGGGCAAAGATTAATTTTTCAACAAGACAATGACCCTTAGCACGCAGCTAAGATAAACAAGCAGTGGCTTCAAGACAACTCTATGAATGTCCTTGAGTGGCCCAGCTAGAGCCCAGACTTGAACCTGACTGAATATCTATAAAGAGATCTGAAAATGGCTGTGCACCAACGCTCCCCATCTAACCTGATGAAGCTTAAGTGGTTCTGCAAAGAAGAATGAGAGAAATTGCCTAAAAATTGGTGTGCCAAGCTGGCAGCATCGTGCTCAAAAAGACTTGAGGCATTCATTGCTGCCGAAGGTACTGTAACAAAGTATGTAACAAAGGCTGTGAATATGTATGTAGATGTTTCGTTTTATTTTTAATAAATTTGCAAGAATTTCAATTCAAGTTTTTCATAAAAGCAGTTAAAAACCCCAGGCTAACGATCAACCTATTGGTTGATATTGGAAAGCCACACAATAGGACCTCTGCTGAACTGTGGGATATACAAATTTTTCTATATCCAAAATGCATTCATTGAGCCTTCTTATGAAGCAGTGATTTCCGAGATTGAAAATTAAATATAGTTGCAAATCACCTGCATAGTCATGGAAAAAGATGTTATGTTGGTTGTGAGGTAGTATAGAGCAAGTGATAAGTAGACGGCATCAGCAGACTGGTCAAATGTCTTCTAAGTGTACTTTATTTCCTGGCATCTCCATTCTACCATCTTAACACAACACTGGTTGTCAAAATCTCACTTGTTTTACACAAAAATGAACCTCATTAGTCTCTACCATTAAGAAATAGGTTAGACCAAACAATACAATCTAAACAAAGAAACAGGAATAAATTATTCATCCAATTGACAAACTTATTTACACAGCTAAATGGTTTGAAAAGTAAAACACTGCATACAGTGCAATTCAAAAGGTTACTTTTAAGAAAATAAACATCACTATACAAAAGGGAAAAACCCTTCGTTTGGTTGTACCCAGTGATGCAGTCACGACCCTATATAAACAGGAAGTGCTGGGCTAGCCCCTCCCACACACCTGTTTTGGGTATAGGACCTGAACAAAGGGACAAACAAAGGTAAGTATAACCAAAGCATCATAAGCAAACATAATTTACCAGACATTTACCTGTCAACAGAGGAAAATTCAAATCTCCTGATGGTTCAGCAGTATTTACTTTAAAAGCATATCCATGAATGTAAATTGTAACGTAATGCTACCATAAACAAACCCGGGATAGTATGCATAGAAAAGTTACACCAGCAATGTCTAAACTAAAGCATTATGGCCACCTGTAAAATACATGGGATAAATTATCAATATGTTAAAGGGTAAAGTGGTAAATAAGTTTAAGCCTACCACTTTGTCATATTGGTGAAGAATTTGACGGAGCATGTACAAAGAAAATAAGAACAGGTTTCAAGACAGACCACCGTGGAACTCCAGATGTCATAATAGCTGACACGCATGAGTATTTTCCAATGTTAACTGGGAAGGTTCTTTGCTTAATATCAGATTTAAACCAGTTAGGAGCCAAACGCTTGACTTCTGCACAGTGCTCCATGTGCTCAATGAGTAAGTCAAGTCCAGCAGATCTATGAAAGAAGAATGAATGACCAGAATCAGTATCAAGTAGAATATCAGTTTTTATTTTGAAAAGAGCTGATTGAATACTGTGGAAGACTTTGAAAACATACTGAAAGGTCTCATAGGTATTGTTTATGTCTAGAAAGGATAACGGCTAAAAATAACTTTTTCTCTAGAGTTGAGAAACCAGTGGGTGCCATCATCTTTTAAATATAGTCAGTGGTAGAGCAGTGCAAAATTATAGATCAAATAGAAGTCAGCGTTGAATTGGGGAGCTCCAGGAGCTCCAGTTGCCTAGACGAGGTTATACCATATTGAAGAAATTTGCTTTCACGCTTAGGAGAAGCTCCTTCTTTGATCTCCTGGGGACCAAAGGTGAAACAGAGCACAAGGAAAACCTGAAGCTCAAAGAGCTTCAAGTTGGCCAAACATTTTAAAGCAAACAAAGATTGCCACAACTGGATGTGGGCGATCAGGCAGACTGCGCAAATACAGGCCCGAGGCAAGGACACGTGTGCAACAGCCTGATGAAACGATAGCAGCTTTGGCTCCTCAACAAATATTCAAATGAGATTACATGAAAGCTAGAGGAATGACAGACAAATGGACACAAATCGGGTTCCATTTGTTTACTCTTCTGCAATTGTGTTAGCCATCCCGCTCCTGGCTCCGGAGGTAATGATTGTGGTGGGACCAGATTAAAGGCTGTAGTCAGCTGTTTAGTGGGGCTCTGCTAACAGAGATTAGCGGCAGCTGCTTGGCGACAGACTTGTGGGGAGAAGGGGGGGAAACGACATCTCGGCAGAGGGTTTCATTGTCTCAGACCACAACCACCTTGATGAGTAAGAATCCCGACAACAGGAGGCAGTATGAGCATAGAGGATTGGCAGGCTTTGTTTGCTTCAAGCCACATCAAAACTCACTCACCAGCTTGTTGTCTTTCTCCTCTCCTTGTCACTCTTTTCTTCCCTCTTTTTTTCAGCCTTCTTGGTGGTGTATGCATGGCAAGTCGTTGCAGATGTTGCCCGTAATGATGCAGACGGCACACACAATCATACAGAATGGAAGTAGAGCTGGCTGAAATTAGTAAAAATTACTTTCTCATTACCTCCCTCATTGCTCCTGTAAGTAGTCTGAGTTTCCGCACGATTAGGAGAACGAGCTGTGGAGCACCGTGGCTTACTGCACTCTCACACTCGCACATAGCTCACACACGCAAACACACAGGGTGGAAAAAGTGAGTTAGGTTAGCCTTACTTCAACCACTTCTAAAATCCGCCCGAGCACTTGTCACCTCGTGTCACCTTCTCACTAGCCACTGAGCAAGCACCATGTCAGAGAGGGGACTATTAGACTCCAAGCAGCTGTGTCATGTTTCACATTTGGCCCTCACCTTCTTTTTTTTTTTCCCCCCTTTTCTAATTATTAACTTTAATATTTCAACCACTCAACCGTCAACCTTTCTTGGGCCTGACGGGAGCTAATTATTGCATGAGCTTCAATGAATGCATTGTGCCCATTTGTCCTTGTCTGAATACAATCAGAATCTCCATTGGCTCAGTTCTGAAAAGCCTGGGGCCAAACACATTTAAATAAACCCACATGGTGAAATTACCTATTTTGCTCGCAGGTTATTATGAGTGATATACACTGGCCTCTCCTTTAGCCATCGACCGTGTTTCATAACATTTTAATTTTGAGACACAGACTTGATGGAGATGTAAACTTAATGGTTATCCATGCAGGGTATAAACAGGGCATGTTTATGCATGTGGACACTGGAAAAGAAGAAAAATCACTCATTTGTAATAGAAACATGCACCACAAGAGGCACCTGGGATGAAATTTCTGATTGTGTGCCTGTTCTACAAGCTGCCAAAGCTGGAATACTTAAAAGGGTGCAGTTGGCACGGCTGAGTAATGGATCGCTCGAGATGGTCCGGAACAGTAGTGTGCCAGGATCGCTTTACATGAAACCCAGGAACAGAGAAAATGCAAGATCCGCATAAAGCATTGCAACAGGAAACCCGGAAACTGGTAGCTTGTGAACCACAGAAAAAAGTTTTAAAGGAATGATGGCCTCTTTGTTTTTTTTCTTCTCTTGCTCTGAGTATGTGAGTGAAGTGTGCAAGGTGTGCTGTGTAAATCTAGGACATGGCACTGTGCCCAGGAAGGTGTTGATAATGTAATGAGCCTCTGTGTGCAAGAGAAGATATGAATTAGAGAAAGAAAAGAAAAAAAGGTGTCCTCCTGTATTTGCTATGTGTAGTGGGTTCCTGAGCCAACAGATTGTGGTGTTTGTTCTGTTCACATTGATTCTTGTGCCCTGTTATTCATCTCTAGCTTGCAGAAAATGCAAGACAAACATTCATTTGCAAAACCACCGGTGTAATCTAATTCATCAGTGTAAATAAAGCAGATATGCATAATAGTCTTCGTATTATCACATTAGAAGTTTGTAATATAATCGTACTATCAGGGATGGCTTCTGTAGTCACTGACATGCCACAAGCTGTGAAGCTGATCTTTTATAGAAGCGGGGAACAATATCACACCCACAAAATTAGACTTGTTCTCCAGCCAAAAGCTTTGCTATGGCTATATGTAGGATATAGCTGTTTTAGCACCTATCCCTGGTGGCAGGACCTCATACAGTGTCAGATGTGTCATGCACTCATTTCTTCCAACTGTGTGGTATTTCTCTCCACTGTGCCTGATGCCTTGTAAAGCATTGCCCAAAAATAACTTCTCCACTGGAATGCTGGAATAGGAAGGAATCGTGTTCATCCAGTCCCTCTCTGGGAACCCACGCATTTCATCCCAAAATACTCCACCTTGCGTCACTGGACCTTTTGCATAGGTTTAGAAAGGAACTGATGCCAGCTGCAGCAAGAGCATGAATGTCCATTAGCCTGTGCCAAGGTCTCATGGTGTGAAACACTGCCAGCTGACTCCCCTCCATGTAAATGAAAAGGGACTTTTTGTTTAGGCCGGGTCATAAGGTGGAGTCAGCTGAACAGGATTGTTGATCTCTGCGGTTTTTTTGGTTTGTTTTTTTCTTTGTGCCCTAAGCTTCAGGTTGGCACTTCCGAATGATCAGCTGTATTGTTCAGTTGAGTACAGCTTTCCATGTAGGAACCAGTTTACATGTGCTGGAAGTCAATATAATGTATAGTGTGTGTGTGTGTGTGTCCGTGTGTGTGTCCATGCACCAACTGCAATCTACTTCTTGTTTTGTAATTTTATGCTACATCCTTCCTAAAGTGACCCTACTGACCCTACTGTTGCCCAGCAGTTATTGTGTACACAACTGCTAACAACATCTCCTCAGAAATGAGGAGGGCATGTAGAGGATGCACAGGAGGAATGAACATATGAGGCAAAATGTCTGAAGAATAAGAGGAGACCGAAGCCTCGTCTTTTATGTTGTGTCTGAGCATCTGTGGCTCAGAGTCAGTTGAATGGTCGTCTGATAATTGGAAGTTTGGTGGCCCATCCGTCGCTCCTGCAGTCCTCACATCAAAGTGTCTTTAAGGAAGAAACCATATTGCATATTGAATGTTCATGTACATTCAATATGCAGTGTGCATGTTCATGTGTGTGAAGAGGCAACATGGGACTAGAAAAGAGCTGGTCTATATCACCCGTTACAATGTTGCATTTTACTTTCTAGCCCATCCTGATTTTACGTCTTTACATTAAATTTGGATGGCGCGGTGGTCAGCACTGTTGCCTCACAGCAAGAAGATCTTGAGTCCAATTGCTCCATCAAATTTGTGCACAACACATGCATAATCCAGATATGTGATTAAAAACGCACGTACAGTATGACAAACTCAAAAGGTACTAAATGCTGCATACACTAAAACAGTAACTATAACTCTTCTGAAGAAAGTGTTTATTTAGTGTAAATTATTCACAGCCTTTTGTCTTACTGCCCATTTTCTGATTTTAAGAGAGACTCCGCTTCTTGGAATCGCCCCAGAAACTGTGTTTTCATAAGGAAAGGCAGAGCTCTTAATCTTGGTGTGACTGCAGGGGCCTGCGAGGACGTGGACTCAAACAGGCCTTGGAACAGCCATCGGGCTTCTGCTCTGGTGGCTGGCTTCAAGCGGTGACCAATAAATGATGGTCATTTTTTAATTTCCAATACTCTTTCACTGGGCTCGCTGCGGGGGTATTGTAGAACAACTGATGATTTAAGACCATCTTTGATTACCCGGTTGCTCCCCCAGCATTCACTACATTCACTCAACCCTGCCTAATTAATTTGGAGGAGATCAGATTCTTTTTCTTTAAAAAAAATTAATATAGCTCTAAAATTAGACTATGTTTCCAAATTGTTCTCAGTGGATGGATATGCTTGGATACTCACAATGAGTTTAAGTGTGGGCGTTATCTTTACCATTTAATGGCAGATGTACAATCACTACGAGTGAACACAATTATGCTGCGAGGATGGTCTTTCAGATTACTGAGAAGCAATGACTGCATAAACTGCCCACAAAAATAAATACGTTTTGCATTGTGTATATAGTATACTAGTATACTATAGTACTGTAATAACCTACTGCTTAAAACAGGACTTCAGCACATTTTGCCAGTATTGGCAGGCTAAGAATGACATTGTTTTAATAAGGGCCATATTTTTCAAGTAGGTGTTTAGACTTTCAAGTTTGAAATGATAATATAGGGCATATAGGATCATGTACGGCACTATAAATGAGTAGGTGCATATAAAATGCAGAATATTATTGCAGAAAGATATTTGGAACCAGAAGCTTTCTCGTTTCTGTAGTCTGCTTACAGTCCAAGCTGTTTTAGCCAGTAAATGTTTGGGGAAGCTTTTGTTGCATGAGGAGAGCAAAAAGCATCTCAGATGCTGGCTTTCGCCTGAGCTTTATAAAAATGTATAACATTTTTTCTCATTTGCAAATAGGCGAAAATCCAATTTTGTCACAAAATCAGGCATTAGTAAGTATGCAGATCCACGAGAGGTGATCGGTTTATACTTGATCAGACTTGGCAGAGGTACAGATAAGATCAGACACAAATTTGTCAATAATTATTTTTGTGCTAGAAATTGTGCTCAGTGCAACTCTGTCCTTTCAGAATCAGGTGTCTTGTGTCCCATCCAATACTTAATATTTGCAAGGACATAACACTTTTTTCTTTTTCTTTTTTTGTGTCCCGTTTGGATCTTTAGCCATCAGAATTGTTGTCTTAAGGCCAAGAAAGATGCCAAGCGGATTTATTTTACCAAGTGGATCATCATGGCCTTGCCATATTGGTCCATTTGATTGACCTTTATTATAATTATGAATTTATTTTATTTTCGGTTGCTACAAACGGGACAGACATGACTGGGGGATAGGACAGGGAGAAAGAATGAAAGAAAGAGAGGGAGAGAAAGAAAACCAAAGGGGAGAAGAGACGGTGAGAAAGGGGGGAAGAAAGGAAAAAAAACCAAACAAAACACCTGGCTCACCTGTATGGAGAAAAAAAAACAGAAGAGAAAGCAAACAACAAAGAGCAACATAATAAAAAACAGCACCATTGTGGTGGACCACTAGAGGGCTCCACTCACACCCAGTGTTCCTGTGTTTTGTGGCGCGATATGCTCAGTTGATGTTGGAGACGAATAAAGAAGGAGTGAGAACTGAGAGCTCTGTGTCGTTGATGCTTACCTCCACACCATCACAATAAACTAGCTAGCAGTAGATAACAGTAGATACTAAATATTAAACGATATTGTTCTGCACGCAAGATAGACAGCGCACAATGTGCTTTGAGGCAGCAGCCAAGAAAGGTGTAGTCCGCGTCTGTGAACACCCGTGTGTACACCTGTGTGCATACCTGTGTGGATCAGCATGCTTGTATTCCAAAGGTTTCTCCATGTAACGATCTGCTAGGGAGTGTGGGGAGCCATAGCCCCGTCCACCAGGGTATGAAGCAGGTATGGAGGAGATCCAGGCCCCAGATATCCAGAGGCCCCAGAGTACAAGGACCTGAGGAGGACCACCAAAGGGGGGGGAACCGTGCCACCCTCCTGGGAAGAGCTGAGTAGAGCCCCAAACGAGAGGTCACCCCGCAGCTACGGAGCAGAGGCCAGAGGGGGTTGCAGTGGCGTGCCACGGGTAACACTTTTTTTTTTAAGTAAAAAAAAAAAGCCTGAGATTACTGTACACCATGTAAAAGTGATAATAACACCATGACCTCTGATCTGATTATTTCCAATAATCCATGTATTTACGTTCATAGATGTTCATTGTGAAAACAAACCTTCATGTATGAAAAACAAACAAGGAAACTCACGAGCGCACATTTAGTTAAGCATAAAAATAATAAACAGCATTGGCATTTACTGTCGCTCTAATAGTCATAATGACTATTACACTTATTAGCCTAAAGTACAATACATACAATAAGTCACTGCTCTGTTTTTACGTGACACCATCCAAATATGTTAAAGATTTTTCCTCTCGCTATTATCTGTTATTCCTTTACTTTTCGTGGCGTTAGATTTTTCTAGCGTTGGTTTCAGGCTCTTTTAAGCATATCTAAATCATGACAAGACTTAAATGTATGACCTGTACACACAACATATGACATAAGCTTTTGATTCCATGATTGGGGATTGAGAATCGGCTTAATATGCCTTCAGCCTGCTGCCCTGAAACTGATCAAATCTCAGTGACAGCGCCTGTGACATTTCAGTACGGCTTTGAGGCATTCCAAAATGAATTCTCCGTCCTGTAAAGCGATGGTCATCCTAATGAATCTGTGAATGGGCCTACAAGCTATTGATATTCAAATAATCTTAACCCTCCGGATTACTTGAGCCTGTCTAAATGGCAGGTTATGTCAGTGTTAATCTGCATTATGAGGTCACTCAAACAAGGTTGACATTTTGCCTGCCTGGACCGCCTCCCTGTCGCTTTGTGTTTGTGATACCGACCTATGTAAACAAGGGAGCTCTGCTCTTCTGTTCCGCATTGCTTCAGAATTTGTTTAGGATTAGAAATCTCATTTTGCCCCGAGCCCTGCTTGCTTTAGATCAGTCAGCTCATCTGCAGATCTCGAAGCAGATAAACACCGTCGTTCTCTGGGCCTCAGCGTTTTTTCTTTCTTTCTTTTTTCTTTTTTACATCCTGCAATTTGCAGAGAACCACTGTGCTCTGTTCCTGTCACATCACAGGCCGAATGGGGGTACAAGTGGGGGATGGGTTGGGGGGAAGCGAGGAGGCGTTGGCACACCTGCAGGTCGTGACAAGTGTGCAAGGCATGGCAGAAAGAGTAAGCGCTCCAGGGGTTATCTACCTAATTTCAAATCCATTCTGGGAGGAAAGCCTGAGTGCTATTCCCATCTTTACAGAAAGATTTAGAGCGAGTCAGTTGACGGGGCAAAAAGGCAAGGACAGCCTTTGTGTGGGAGATGAGTGACAAAATGAGTCATGGCCGTCAGTTGGGTTATGGAGTGTGATGAGGAACAAAGAGACTGTACGCCTGTCAAAGAGCAAAGCTGTTAGACCAAGTCTCACTCTATCTTTACCACTGGACCACAATTTCAGATTTTCAGGACTTTTGAAGGCACAAAAGTATTACCTGTTGGAGTAAATAGTTTTCAGCACTGCAATCTGTTTAATAAAGTTTAAAGAAAATGCAAACTCCTTAAGAAAGTGAGCAGTGAAAAGGCGAGAGCCAAATTGGGAAATGAAAAAAAGATGCTAACGCTACGGTTGACTGATGTCTCCTGCAGCTTTTGTTTTGTCACACTTCTCAGGTGCTGTCATGCATGGCTCCCCAACACTGTGCCAGCCCCACTGTGCTATTTCTGGGTGCAAAATATGGCAGTTACATAATTTTTATTTCTGTGGAACATGTTGCACAGGTTGCACTTGGGTCCTTCACCTTGCTACCGTGCAGAAGCTGAGCTGGAAGGGGCCCGGGCAGAGCACTGAGTGTACTCGCTTTGTACGGCACACCAATCTGTTGGGGTTGAGTCAGAATGGCCACCCACGAACTACTTCCTCTGTATCAACGCAAGCTGGCCGCTCGCTGTGAGACGTCAGCCGCTAATCTAGCATAACGGGGAGTGAAAATGAAGCAGACCACAGAGTGGCGAGGTATTAGCATTTGAGCGTAGCGTGCAGGAGGAAAAGCTTTTTACCACCCCACTGCACCCATATGGCATTAGCACATAAAATGCCACTGTTGACATTTTGGAGGCTCGGTGGCTCTGTAAGTGCAGGGCATCGATATAAGAGCCATTAGAAAGGGTACTTGATCCTGTATTGATGGTAAAACAGTTAAGCGCCACCTAGTCAAAAGATTCTGCGGTTCTGGTGTTGCTTCTACTTCTATCGCATCTAGACTTCCTTTTTTTTGTTTTCTGTAGTACTCGGAGATACTAAGCTGTGAGAAATTTAATGAAACCAGTCCAAGACCCAACTTCCTCCCAAACGCCTAACATCTCATACCTTCACTTGAAAGAATTCTCATGTTTATGTGGATGTTAAATGTGACCACAGCAGGATTACACCACAGCAATCATTACTTTCTCTTTGCTGCCTGATGCGTCGTGTTGCAAATCCTGCTCTTGATAGAAGTAGCAAATTAAAGCTGCTTAAAGGTCAGTTAAAGGTGACGGGCTTTCATCATCAGCTCCCAGGGTCCTTGGTATGCTTTGTATTGATTTTTAGTGTTTTCGCTGCAAAAATAACCGTTTCTTCTTATTTCCTTTTGGCCTGAGACTAGACGAGAGTTGTTTTGCACCTTGGTGTAGAGCTATATATATGCGCTTGGGATTTTTTTTTTTCTTTCTTTCTTTGTTTAGATATCACGATATCAGGAAAAGATTTCAACCAATTTTTCCCTCCTAAAATGTCTTTCTGCATTGGAAAACTAGAACTGGGTACTTTTTTTTCACCCCAGTTTTTGTGGGCAACTAAACTGCCAACTAAAGGCCATGCCACAGCATACAGAATCGATATGTGGCCCTCTCTGTTTTGTTTCGTTTCGGGATGTAGTGAAGCATAGAATATCAAAAGCAGTGTTGCACAAATATCTTACTAGCCATCTGTTATGACCTTGTGAACTTTATTCAGACACATTATTTTGCTCTACTAGACTGTCAAGAGTTTAAATCCAGTATAACTTAAGTTCTGTGGATGGGGTTTAAATTTGCAGATAAGTAATCTAGTAATCTGTCATTGGATTTTATATTGTAGTTCGGCTACATGGTCTTGAAATCTTCTATCATCAGGATGTTTTTTTTTATCCCTGCACAGACATTTTGGCTCTGCCTTTCTTGCTGGACCAAATTTTTATGTTGAAAAAAATCAGCATCATTAAATTAGTGGTGGGTGGGGAGTCTACCAAGGTCCTGATACCTCTCCTTGGCTAGCCTTGATTTATCTGGAAACAAAATGAACATAATCTTGGTTGTTAGTTTTCTTATCTTAACACAAGTTGGTATTTATTGCCACACATGCAATTAACAAGAGAAGTTTTGTGACAGCAAACTTAAACCATCACTGGACAAAAAAACCTAAAACAAAATCCATAATAACCTTTTAGCCTATTGGAACTCAGATCATCTCAAAGGGAACCAAACTCCTTCATCTCATCTGCTCATCCAGGTTCCATTTTCAGGCTTTAAAAAACCAACCTGCGAGGGGAAACTTTGGGGAATCACAGGTCTTTTCAGATGAGATCAGTTGAGTCATATTTAAAAAAACAAAAATGGAAAAAACCCGACAAGGTGGAACAGGATAAACTGATGGGATAAAAGCGACTTTAATCTCAGAGTACAGGGTTTGACTCCCATATGAAGCCAAAAAACTGCTTTTTACGCCATATGGAACCTGAACACATCTTTGTATAACTTTGTGCATGCCTAGTCTGAGGAGCAGCTCAGAACAAAGAGGACCGATCTGCAGGAGGTGGTTTGAATATTTTCAGATTCTCCCTTTTTCTATATTTCTGCCATCAAAACAAACGTAATGATTTTTTTTAATCAGCACACAAAGTAACTACAGATTTAAAGACAATTTATCTTTACTTTCGTCTTAGCTGTAATCTTTGCTTTTCAGAGAATATACAAAATTCTTCATGACGCCACTTTAACCTCAGACAGCTCTTTATTGGAAATTATGTTTATTAAATGAAGCTGAAAGACACAGCAGATTTTTATTAAATCATTTACTGTTTTGGCAATGGACAGCATGGTGACGCAGTGTTTAGCACTGTTTCATCACAGCCAGAAGGTCCTGACTTCGACTCCACTGCCTGTCCGGGGTCTTTCTGTGTGGTTTCCATGTTCTCCCTGTATTTGCTTGCTTTCTCTTCAGGGTACTCCGGCTTCCTCCCACAGTCCAAAGACATGTACTTAGTGAGGTTAGGTTAACTGGTGTTTCTAAATTGCCCATGAGCTTGAATGGTTGTCTGTCTTTCTGTGTTAGCCGTGTTTCAGATTGACCCCACCTCTCGCCCTATGGTAGCTGGTCTCCAGCCCCCCCACCCATGACCCTGATTAGGATAGGCAGAAGAAAATAGATGGATCCATTTATTGGAGTAAGATTTGTGGCTGTTTGTGTTGAAAGTTACAATTTTTCCTTGATGAACTCTCCCAAAAATGTATTTCAGCCTTATCTACAGAGTCTGCCTCGCTGTGTCTGAAATATTCATTTGATTATGTGACTGTTAAAATGCATCGCACCTAAAATGCCGGAACACTTCCCGTGCACACCTTTCCCTGTGTTGAACAATCTCTTTCCACCTTTTTCATCTCGCGGCCCCTCCTCCCCTAAATAATCTCCCGATAAGAAATAACACAGCTGATGATTAATTATAGCCATTGTGCTCATGGACTGATATACTCCCTCCTCACATCTATCTTTATTCCCCCTCTTCCCCCACTCGCGTTCTCCAGCACGTGACCATTTGGCTCTGAGGATAGCGTTCACAGGGACATAAAAGCGAGTCAGCTGTAAAGCTAAATGAAAGTCGTTTGCTCTCCACATAGTCTACTAATGTAACGTGCAGCTTTAGGGACTATTGGTCTTTCTGTAGTTATAAAGTAACACGCTCTTAAAGGCGGCGCTTAATAATTGAAAGTGATGAAAGGGGGCCAAATTAGAATGGTTGTAATTTTAAAGATTACGCGTTCATCTCTTTTTGTCTTTTTCTTCTCTCCTCGCACCGCCGTCTTTCTCTCCGTTCCTTTCATCCGTTCCCAATAAGGGATCTATACTCAGATAGATGGTGACAGTAATTTAGTTTTCCATTTGTGTATCACTCTTCATTCAGCGTGTTTTTGGTGGTTGTTGGCAGTGTTTGTCAGCGCGCATTGTTTGTTTCGCTCAATTGATTAAAAAAAGATGTTGTCTCATGCATTGTGACAGAGTATTTCCTCCCGAGACTGCAGAGTTATTACAGAGCGGCGGTCTGGACACCCGTTGATGTATTGTGCTGGGCTTTGGGACAAGGCGAGGTGAGGAGGAGGAGAAGCAGCGCTGGGAAAGGACGGGAGGGCGTGCTCAGTTAGGAGTTAAAGACGGAAAGAAAAACAAGTGGCTTGCAGACACACCAACTTCATCACACACCCCTCAAAGTGACAGCGACTAGAGCTGCATGTCTTTTGCCATGTTCCGTCCCCTCAATCATCTTTCCATCAAACACCCCCTTAGACACACACACAGACACACACGCTCACACATTACCTTACTAACAGGTTGTCATAGCACTGCCACTTGGTTGTCAGTGTCAAGGAATCCTCCACATGTCTGGAGCGGAGAATGAGGGGAGGATGGTTTGCGTTGTCAGTGACAACACCTTGTCTGAGTTCTCCGAGGATGTGAGACCGAACAATATTGCAGGAGCCGAAAGCCACAGCACGGACCAGGTGGGATGATAATCAGTGTGATCTAATGCCTGAAATAAGTGCGAGATGATTCCTGGTAAGCTGAAGAAACGCAGCGCCAATGTAATATTTAAAAAATGGGTATTTTCTTTTTCCAAGCTCTCATTGTGCGTGATACTGTCAGGGACAGACTTAAACAATCACTCGAGCTAATTTCGTAGGGGTAAACATGTGTTGATGAGGGCTGTCACAAAATCAAAATTCACCACAGTTACTTTTGGCAAAATAATTCATTCTTTGCACTGTGGTAGGAAGCCAGGCTACCTACCACAGGGAGAACATACAAACTCCACACAGAGCGCTGGATTGTAGCTGTGAGGTCACAGTTAATCGCAAAAGCAGCGTATCTATATTAGCATCATTTACAGTGCTGATGTGACTCCTACTTTAAATATGTACACAAAGTTATTTAGATAGCAAATACACAGTCGTATTAACTGAAACTGAAGATAGGCTAACAATGTGTCTCTCTCCTTAACCTGTCCTTTGTTCTAACAGTCCTTTTTGCCAGACTGCTTAAATATTATTGGCAGAAAAGCAGCTGAACATTGCGCGCCTTGCCAAGTGAGGGCGAATGCACTTATTTGCATCTTTGGCATGCACACATACATGGCGTGGACACAGTGGTGGGAGCATGCAGTCTATGGGTGAGAGGAAGAGAATCTTGATATGTGGATTCTCAGAAGTCTGTCAACTCTTTCTGGTTGTTGTTTTATTTCTGTAAAAGTTGCCTATTCCAGTGGCCTGAGTTTAAAATGAACCCTCAGGCCACAAAATATCACGTTGCTCCCATCATCAATGGATACTTCCCCTGCAATAATATCATTTTAATTAGGAACTCTAATCCTCTGATGTCCAATGAGTGGCACAAAGTCACTGAACTGAGTTATCTTGACTCTGAATAAACATAACGTGAGGATACAGGGCCTTTCATTCAAAGCAATGATCCATTCTGGAGGTTTTCTGTCCTCAAATATCTGCTGAGCTGTGGAATTCATTTTGTGTGTTTTATAATTTATTTTGCATTTTTAAAAGTTGATCCCATTTATAGAGTATATTCACCTCCTCAAAGTCTTCCAAATTCACTTTTTCACAAAGAAGATTGTTCCCGAATCCAAGGAAATGCAGGTTAGTGGGCAGGCAGAGCTCGAAGTGCATTTGTTGTACTGGCGCTGCTTTATGCTTCTGTGACTGTGCTGCAACAGCAACTGTGTTTACTGCTGGCTAGGTTTTTTTTTTTTTTTTTCTTTTTTTTTTTTTCATTTTATTTTTCCTACGGTACCTCCGTTCTGGCACGAGATGAAAGATTTGTGAGGGCTGTCTTGGAAAATTGGGTTGTTTGGTTTTTTGTTTTTTTCTTCAAAGTTGGACATAGATTCACCCTGACTGCATTCCCTACGCAAGATCCAGATTTCAAACTATCTAAACTGGGGGAAAAAAGAGAAATAAGTTGATGACTAAATAAAAAAGTTGTTTTTCTAGCTAAGCAAAGCAGGAAGATATAAAAGTATAAAACATGATGATGTTTTTTTTTTTTAGAATTTTATAATAGAAAATGGAAATTAAAGTAACCTGAAAAACTATGATACCTGGCAACCTGCGTACAACTATCAGAGCTCTTTAAGAGTTGAGACCAACAGCCATCAGCAACTCCTGTACTGGGATTTCTGTCAGCCATTTTTGTCTCTCCCAAAACAAAATAACCGGTTAATCATGCAGCATTAACTGGTTCAGATTCTGTCGTGTTACATGTGAAATCTCCTTATTGCTATCAAAACATCTCGGAGCACAAAAATCATCTCCATTTAGATTTGTTGTTTGTTTCTTGCATCTCATGCATTTTAAAACGGTGGCTTGAATAAATAACTCCTTCACAGTCTGATGTAATACCTTCTTCCCCCGACAATTTCGTGGCGTAACGTGAAACGGTTTCCAAGCATGGGCGATGCATTTTGCAACTTCACAGCACTTTGCTGTTCCTCGCTCAGATGAAAGGGGCCTCGTGCAGCTCTGCGGTGACATGTTGCTGCTTCTCTAGAGATGAGAGGACACATTCGGGCAATCAGGATATTTAATCTGGTACGTGCATGACAATGGGAAGCATCCAGGTGACCTCTAATTGAATGGCCATTCATTCATCTGTGCCGTTGTGTTCTTAACCCGTAACTGATGCGGGCTTCGCTCAGCTTCGCCCCAGCGCCTCCCCCCCACGTGCCTGCATCTGCAGCAGATGCTCGATTGGAGATAAGCGCTTGGGTCAATGTCGCACTCATCACGACGGGCCCGCTTTTGCCCATCGTGCCAGGTGACGGGTCCTCCCCTTTGCCGTGCTCTGACTGACAGCTCTCCGCTGACAAGGTTTATGGGGGTCAAGACCTTCCTCTGTGTCCCCTCTAATTGGAACACCGTAACCGCTGGACCGAGACCTTGGCTGCCAACAACTGGACAGTTATCCGTCTTTGTGTGAAAGACAATAGACCCCCTCTGATGAATTATCTACAGCCGCAGTCTTCCTATAGAGACGGCCGATTGTTTTTGAGCAATCAGCATGTACTCAGTAAGCCCAGGTGTGTGTTCAATCAATTGTTGAGAGAAAACTACCTTGCACGGGCCGTTGAGAGGGCAAATATCCAAGTGTGTCAAGGCTAGCCTTGATAAAGCAGCGCCACTCAGCCCTAAACAAACAAATGAGTTAGAATAATTGACCTTCAGGCTGTGTTACTCTGTTAACCTATCCCGCTGGGAGTTAAACTCCACTCTGATTCTTTGCCCCCGCCCCGCCCCTCCACCTTCCCCCTCCACCTTCCCACCGCTATGCCAGCGATTCCACACTACACGCGTCGCCTCACACACAAACACTGCAGGAGAGCTGACCAGATTTGCATAAGTCCGTGTAACTATGTAAGTGTGCGACCCCCGCCTAGCAGAGGTGAGAAGAGATTCCATAACCCATTAAGTGTAGGGAATGTACAAAATGCGCGATAGTGGCTTGCAGGAGTACAAATATTTCCCGTACGGCAGACCGCGGCTTTGTGCGGGATTACAGCTAAATCTTATAATTAGCATGATAGGGGACAGAGAGAGGGAGAGGAGAATATGAATGGACAAGGGGACTGACCTCCGCTATCTCCCCCATGCATGCCCCCGTCGCTTATCTGGTTCAGCGGCAGTGATGTTTATGTACAACTTAAGTTTCACAGTGACGTGCGCCCCATAAGCTGCAGCGTGACAGCCGAGCTTGTGAGTTGGCTTTTGATTATGGAGCTTTCAGAGAAGACTTCACTGATCCTGAGCAGCTCTTTGCTCGAATCTGGTTGATGCTGTTACAGTTTGTAGCCCTGGTTTCGGAGATGTGAAGAGAAAAATAAAGAAATATGAAGAAATGAAGCTAGCTTTTTTTTTTTTTTTTAATCTTTTTTTTTTTTTTTTTTGACATATTGATGAATCATTCAGATTTTATCCAGCTATCTATAGTCAGTCAGTGCAGCTAGATTTTGGATGGTCTTGTGAAAGCTGAGGTCACTGATGTAACGGCACAGCCTCAACTCTCAGGAACATTTGATTTACTCCACCGGCGAGCTCTGGTGCATCCTGCAGTGAAGTCCCCAGCACCAAGCGGTTCACTTTAACTTTCATTTAGCTGACAAAATGTATTAGTTGAATTGCTTGTGTAATCTGCGGGGTGGAGATTTTGCACTGCATTAGTCATTGTAGGCATATTTCTAACATAAGGGCATCAACTGGCATGGCAATTAGGCAGGAAATGTCCTTCCCGGGCAGAGCGAAAATCAACTTTCATCACTTTTCTGTTCATTCACAGGGCATGCATGTGTGGGATTTGATGGACTGGAGCTAATTCAAGGGAACAAAGACGATCTGATGGAGACTCATGTAGTGTCACACTTTGAGTCGTCCCCTTTTTAGATGATCAGATATTTTCTTGCTTTTTCTCGGTGCCTCAGCTGTAGTTAAGTACACAAAACAACAAAGCATAACATGAGTTACGTTGCTCTGGATGTGGAGTTTCTGATGGTGTCTGTTTCATTGAGATTTTTTTTTAAGAATTCCTTCCATATCCAGGATACTGCAATAAAAAATATCTGATCTGAAATTGGGACTTAGTTTGATAAATATTTAAGCGCTCACGTTTGGTCATATCAAAGTTTGGCAGAGTTACGATAAACCTGAGGTGAAAATTAGCCGTGTAATCACTAATGGATTATGCAAATTAAAGATCAATAGCACATCCCTTGTTTTCCAGAAACTGTAGAGACTTTGTTTCCCCAAAAAAATAGAAAATAAAAAGGCCGTTTGGGCCTCAAGGTGAGTTTGCTGAGAGCCAGCGGGGTTCCTCATCTCCCTCCAGCAGGTAACGAGCTTATTTTCCATACGTAGCCAGGTGCATGTTTTAAGATAGAGCCTTAACAGCAGTGGCGTGGTAGTGAATTCCAATTGAGCCGAGCCCAGGTACAATAATGCTGTTATGAATGCAGCCTGTGATGTTGATGGCTTCCATATCACACTCAGAGGGACGGGGGGGGGGAAGAGCCTGACATCTGTTTCAAGCACACTCCAGCCTTTACATCTCCCCACAAAGTCATGGGTTGGGAGGCGCACGTCTGGCTCTCCTAGATTAAAATGTGTCAACAAGCTTAACTGCTGGCTTTGAAACTTGCCTCTCTGCTTTTGTAAATTCCCCTGATGGCCGGCGGATTTCCATTTTCTTAAACGTACAGTTAACGCAGTCATTCAGGTGGCTCTTTAAACAACAATAATACCTGTCTCAGAGAATAAATGAAAATGGCATCCGAATGCTAAATTTTGCTTAATTTCTAATCATTGCGTGAATTACAGCACTTTGACTTAGCACAATGGATGGGTACGGCTCGGTGGCACTTTTGCGGAAATATTAAATGATGTTTATTTCCATGAGGATTGATAATCCTGCACAGGTCCTGAGGAAAGAAGAGGGTTGTTTGTTTGCTATCAAACCAGTGCTTTGGCTATCTCATCCTGTTAGAATTGGATATGTTTTTTTTTTTTTTTTTGGTTTTAGTTATGGGGATTACTCTTTTGGACGAGCTTTAAAGACTACAGTGGGACGGGGAGAGGAAGCTGGGCTTAAGGATAGGATAAATCGGGGGAGTGTAGCAGTGGATAAAAGACAGGGAAACAGAGAGACCGAGGTGTTCAGTTGCTCAGGAAACATTCCCTTTCTCCGTTGCCTTCTCTTTCTTTTCATGGCTGAAGGTCAGGTTAAACAATCAATAGCATTAAAAAGAGCCTCCTGTCCCGGGTATATTGTGCCTGACTGAGACCTAGTCCCTATTGACAGCTAAAGGCCCCTGAGTCATTAATGTTCAAGTAGCCTGGAAACCCCTTAGCCATTGTTCCTTCTGAATGAGAGGAAATCCAATGCAGGTTTGAGGTTTGCCACACTCGGGTCATGACATTGACAAGGAGAAGGGGAAACGGAAGGAGGATTTGCAGCCGCAGTGACGCTGTTCAGTCGTTAAAAAAAAAGAGAAGAAAAAAATCTGAAGCAGAGGACTCCACCCTCTCACGCGGACTTCCCCTTACCCCCATTGACTTTACAGTTTTTTGAAAACGGAGTGAAAACGATTACATCGGCCTCGGCAGAAGAAGCCAGCGACCGAAGGCGGGCGAAGCGGATACGGGGGTGGGGTGGTGGGCAAAATGTGAAGGCTGGTTCCTTTTCAGCGTGCTGTGTCACTATCAATAGTGACACCTTGAACAATTCAGTCAGTGATATTGAAAGTGCTGTGTGTCAGCAACCCTGCCTGTGACACTCCCAGAAGGCAGCAGCTCCCCTGGTGGCAGGTCACACTATAAAAAGAACAATCAGAGAGACCTGATGGAACTAATTTCATCTGGCCTTTTTAATGTTGCCATCCTTCCCTGCTTTCACTCACTTACCCCACACACACTCACACACACACACACATATATACATGTACACATATTTATACCTTCCCATCTATACTCTTGACCCCCCCCCCCCCCCTTCCCTGCCCTTTGTTTCGGCTCGTGATCGCCCCTCTCCTGCCTCACCTCTCCGTACCCTCCTTCCTCCGTCTCATCTCCTCGCCCCTCTGTTCTCGTCAGGCTTTCCTTACCTTTTGCTTTGCAGTCACGTTTTATCTCTGTGCATGACTCATTCTGCTCAATAAGCTCCAAAGTAAGCAGATTTGTCCATCTTCTCCTCTCTCTCTTTCGCTCCCCCTCTTCTCACCCCCCCCCCCCTCCTCCCTAAGAAGGCTATTGTGATTCACGGAGGAAACCCTTCAGAGCAAATATTCTCTGGGCATTTCATGTATAAACATGCCTGACTTTCTATCACTTGGGGGGGGAAGAAAAATGAAAATGTACAAAAAAAAGAAAAAAATCGCTTTGTGTAATGCACTGATTCGATACATAACAACCAACAAATGTTTTGATTTGCATTTGGTCTGAGCCGTTTGGTCAAGTTAATGCCAAGTGTGATAAATAGATTAGTCTCTAGATGGTGGCCTCAAATGAGCTTCCTTCCAACGCTTAAGGCGGAGTTGTCATTCTAGCTAATTTGTAGGGATTTCGCCTGCCAAGAGTCCAACCGATGATGAAAGGAGTCAGCTCCTCCCTTTTAGCATTTAGACAGAAATAAACAAATTCAAACTCGGTATTAATATATATGTATTTTAAGTGGATGTGAAATCCTCCCTCCCGAATGCCATTGTCGGGATTAAGGGTCAGAAAATGCAATCCGAGTTGAATTAAGAAAGCAACCTTGGTGTCGATCTCACAGAGAGCACACTTAAAAAAAAAAAAGAGCATTAGCTTTCTCACATTTGCATAACATTCCTATATATAGTGTTGTGGAGGGTTTGTGGAGTGACTAACACGTACAGAAAAGCATCAGAACGAGTGGGTTGTTTTAAAAGCGAAAGGGTGGGGGGCTGCGCAGTAGCTGTAATCATCCAGCAACATGGCAGACAGGCAAAGATTCATATTTAGTTGTTTTTTCTCCGAACATCTATTTCTTCCATCGTTTCATCAGCTGCCCAGCTCCCTAAATTATAAGAGCAACTCATTAGGAATGTTGACAATACAATATAACACGACTCTGGCACCACTCAGCAAAAAGTGCCTTACTAAGCAATGCAAACAACAACTTCAATTATGTTTTTTTTTCCTTTCCTCTTCCTCCTCCCTCCCCACTCTTCTGCCACACAGCCATTTATTGCCTCAGATGATGTACAGTATGCTGCACTGGGACATACATATGGAATGGCTTGAGGACTTTAGATTAAAATTGATTTTCCTCCCCTTGGGAAGTGGAAAAAGTCAAAAATTGTTACATGCACATTTATGAAACAGATTTAGTCTGTTGACATTGAAGGCTATTTGATAAGTAATTAAATAGCCTCGACTCAAGACAAGGTGACAGGTAACCCTTTGTCATTCTTACACCCCCACACCCCCACCCAATCCCTGTATAGTAGCTCTGTAATGATGATATACAGCCCACAGTTTGTTGTTTTGCGTCTCAAACTATAAAGAGGATAGATCATGTTTTGTGGGCGCATTAGTATTTGTCAGCTGTGGTCATTTGTGCCAATTATCGAAAAGTTTCAGGCTGAAAATGTGACAGAAAGGAACAGGAAATAAGCTGTCAGATAATACAGAATTTGTCTGTGAGCTGCGGAGGGAGACACTTGGCGGCAGTAGCACCCTCCGGCTGGCGGGGTCCTCTGATTAATGAGTTATCCCAGCCTCGTAGCCTCGGACGGGCACGTGGCCGCACATCTGTGTGTCACTCAGGTCTGACACCTCCTCCCAGCCCGGCTGTCAGCCGCTCACCAAGGGATTTTCCAGATGTTTCAAGGTTTCCGAGTGCTGTGCTGGGGCCGCTGTCCCCGATTCACCATCCTGACATTGCGTTTGTGACACCTGAGTCTGTGTAGTGACTTTCCTCCAAAGTTCAGTGTATACAAAGCAGTTTTCCTTTTTTTTTTTCCCCCTTCGTAGCAGGAAATGCCTTATCGCTTCTGGTCCAGATGTTGGTTCGGCTCACAGGTGTTTGAGGTGTTTGTGATAAAGGCATCTGCTTATGGTGACACGTTCAGGTTGAGATTAATTTGCGTTGTTAAGCCTCCTCAGTTCGGCCGGTTAACGCGCAGAGAAAGACGTCACTTCGGCTTTTCTCCCCCACGCAGCCTCTGTGTCTTTACATGAAGCGCTTGGACCCGAGTTCAAAATGGGGCCCGTGGGGGAGCAAGTATCAATAGCCTATGATAAAAGTTCAGCAAGCAAAGCTGATATATTGCCGCTGTCCCCAAAGGGAGGATAATTTATAAAACCTTGTCCTCGGCTACCTTTTGTGCCCGTGCTATAGCTTTTACGGCGGAGCCAACGCTTCCAACCAGCGACTATATGTTGATGCCATTTTTATAATCTCAGTTTTCCCTTATTTCGTACAAATAAAAGAGGAGGGGGGGGGGCTCATAATGGAATTCAGCCAAGGCATTGGATTATAAATGAGTTCTGTGCCAGGCTCATAACGTTATTTAGATTCATGTGTACAGAGACCCGTGTTCCAACTCCCATCAGCACTGCGACAGAATCAAATGTGAATATAAGCTGATATAGGGAAATTGGTTTGTAATGTGCTGATGCTTCGGAGTCCCTGTGCATAGGCGAAAAATAAAAAAAGAGAAAAACAGCAGTTCTCTGGCACATGCAGAGTGATGTTTTAATTACTTGAATTGGAACGATAACAGCCACCCCTCCCTCCCCAGAATGAAACAAATTACAGGGGTTACACAGAAAGTTACTTCTTTTTTTTTTTTTTTTCTTCTTCTCCTTTTTTCCAAAGGTTGTCCTGTGTTGTTGTCCAACCATCTGCCTCTGGAGTATTTCTTCGTAAATCACTTTAGTATTTGAAAATCCTCCGTGTTTCTTGTGGCATTCGCTAACATGAAGCAAGGTGGCATCTGTTCCTCCGTGCCATGACTGTGATGAATCTGTGGCACGACAAAGACTGATTAGAAAAGATGGAGGGTGAGTAATGTGTGTATTCAGCCTGTTTGCAGACAAAGGGCCTTTTAGCATGTCCTACTGCATGTCCCTCAGCGTGCCACATAATGAATGTGTGCACACCGAAATGGATAAGGGAAAGAAAAACTGTTAGTTATCGAGCTCTTTAAGATTTCTCATTTGATGTTTAAAACCGCACTTTGATCATAAGCTGACTAAAAAGTGATATCAGGTGTTTGTTCAATTTTCTGTGAGTTGTACACACTTGTTATCAGTGGTAAACAAGTTTGTTTGACTAGACGTACGGGTTTTGTGTGACTGAACATACCTTTTGGTTTTGCTTAATCTTTTTTTGTTACATACCATTAGCCATTTGAGATATGTCATCTGGGGTTAGCTGAACACCATAGCGGTGATTCAAGTGGCACACAGCTTCCATGATCGGTTCTGTGGCTAGCACTGTTCCCATGTGGAGTCCACAAGTTCTCCCTGCGCCTGAATCGGTTCTCTCTGGGTACCTTCAGGTTATTCTGGCTCATGCAAAGAATGCGTGTTAGGTTAAATAGCGACTTGGCCATAGGTATGAATAGTTACCTGTCTCTCTGTGTTAGTCCTGCTTATAGACATGTGACTTTTCCAGGGTATGCCCAGCCTCTTGCTCTACTGTATGTGCCATAGGGCAAGAGGCTGGATGGGGAGTAGGCTCCTACGCCCCCGTGATGCTGATTTTGGATAAGCAGAAGAAGTTATTGGGTGGAGGATTCTTAAGAGTATATATATTGTGTATATATATATATATTTTTTCTTTCCAAGTTTTAATTTCTTGGCTTGGAATAGACTAGAGAAAGTTACTGGCACCAGCTAAAAGTCTCCCTCCGAACCTCCATGTACAATGGCAATGAGTTGTTTTTATGCTTTTAGATTGATTTGTTGCGGGAAGGCAGTTTAGCTACACTTGAAAAGTTCCAGAATAGCTAGCTCGCTCTTGCTGTGCCTCAAATCTCATGCTTCCACACCGGAAGCACGCTACACGTACAAGGATGGTGAACTCATAATGGTCAAAAACTTGAGTTTGGAGTTCTGCTTGGTGTTCATCACTTAATAACCAGTAGGAGATATGGCATTGGTACAAATAGCAAAGATTCATTTGAGATTATCATAAAATTTTTGTTTTCATTGTAGAAAAAAGTATTCTGTTGCTGTCTGAGGCTCAGCTGATTTTAGATATTCCTGCAACTGCATGTGCTGAATCTGCCATCTTTAACCTTTATCATACAGACCACCTGGACTTATTTTGTAATTCTGTTGGTAAATTTACAAAATAATTTTCATCTTTCACGAACCACTTGAATTTTTCTCCCCAGCCCAAAGTGGTTGAGGAGTTACTGTAAAATCCAAGCGAAGCTGATTTTTCTGTCTGCGTTCAGACAGCATTACCTTGTGAATGTTTTGTGCTACTGTGACACATCAAATAGCTCCACATAGCTTACCCTCTCATCTCTCCCGTTCCATTTGAATTTTGTGTCTAGCACAAATGGTATGGGGAGTTACGGTCATTTGAAGAATGCTTGCAAAATGGGCCTGCTGCTGGTTAAAAAAGGGTTAATTTAAGACTACACTAACTTTTAGATGTTTATGCACTAAACAATAAAGTGTGCAATGAACACAGTGTACTTATAGATATGTTAGAATTGACGCACAGCTGTTTATTCAAAGCCAAGTCAAACACTGACCCAAGGTATATACTTATTACGTACATGTAAATAATTTCAAGTTTGTTTATTTCCCAGAATATTGGTTCAAATAATTGCTGTAGTTTAGTGTTGGGGCATAATAGCTACATAGAAAGCTACAGGTTTTGACAGTATTGTGAGAAAGTACCAACCTTTCATCTTCGAAAAAAAAAGAAGCTTGCCCCTTGCCAGAATGGCTGCTTTTTTTTTGTATAATTCACTTGAAGTTGCAAAGAACATCCACTGTTGTGCAGAGATGCAAGACATGTCGGTTTTTCCACCTTACTTGCTACAAGGTTATCTTTGGGAATTTTGACGGAAGCGAACACGGACTGTTTTGGCAGCCAGTCCTGGAACACCTCAGTGGCTGGTCCTAAGAAAACAAGCGGTGTTCCCCTGCACTTCCAACCCAATTCACATGCTCAACTGCATAACATGCAAACTGAATAGACTTGGTTTCTAATCCATCCATTAAACGTAATTGAGACTGAAACGCTGTATTAGAGCCAGTCTGTAGGATTGAGCTCACACGGAAATTGTGGGGATTAGAAAAATCTCAAATGTATGTATATTTTTCGTGCAGCGAGAAAATGCTGCGAGTCCCTCTGCAGAGCATCTAAAATTACCTTGTCAATCGTGCACCAGCTGCAGACTAGTTTTCTGCTCGTCTCGCTGGCACATGAAGAAAAGGGAATGTAAAAGGGTCAAAACAAGCTCTGTTTGGATGGCTTTCAGGGCCATGTGTCTAATGGAGGGTTTTTAATGAGAAGAGGCTATGATGCCTGATTTAGAACTGCAGTGACAGCCAGTCAGAGGGAAAACGTGACCCCCACCACCACCACCACCTCCACAAGCACCAGAAAAACTGCACTGCGATCATTTTGTTGTCTTGATGCAGACAACGCTCCAACTAAAATAGCAACAGAAAATCGCAAACATTCAACATTCATCCATTTCTCTTTTTCAAAAGTTGTCAGCTTTCTGTCAGTGGTGCGCTTAAGACGTATAGTTATGAGCCTGGAAAATATAAGTGTATCAGTCACCAGTTGCTGCTGGGCTTGGAGAAAGAACAATTTGTATCAGCTCTCCGTGTTTTCAGATTGAAATTCATTATAATAACACCAAAGGGTAAGTCAATTTTAAAATTCTCAGAAATATTCTCATTGTGAAGTTACAAAGCGATGAATCATGTTGTGGATCTCGAGTGTAATACACTTACACATTGCGAATTTCTGTTTTGATGTATGTACATTTCACCAGTATATGGTGTCTTTGTATTGCTTCGTTTTGAGTGTTTCCTTTTCCCTGTGCCTCCCTGTCTCTGAAAATCCTGCACTACCATAAGTGCATTCACAGTGATGCCAACCTGAAGTGCGCTATAAATATTCGGATTTGGAATCATAAGAGCATGAACTTCAAATAACTGTCAGGCAGTAGGAGGATGATATATTACCAGACTGGTTGCCAATCCTAGCTAGCTAAAAGAAGCAGTTTTTTTTCTTGCGTGCGTGGAATTTCCTCCATGTTGGATACAAAACAATTGCAGCGGCTTTATAGCATGCCATTATTAAACAATGATTGGTCTGGGCTCAGTGATGAATGCTTTCGAATGCAATTCTAGTTAAAGCTAGCTGCTTTGGAACATCCCTTAATGCAGCAGAACCTTAATGAAAAAAACAAAACAAACACGAGTAAAAGTTCATAGGGAGTCAACGTAAAGGCTGAAGTGGAATCTGGGTGATAAGTTCGTCTTGCTGTCAGCTGATTTTGAAGGATATTCCACAAGGCCTCCTGCATTTGGTTCTCACTCTCTTGTCTTAATACTTTATTAATAGCAGAGGAAATTATATGTTAAACCAACACCCTCATTATTGTCTGAGTTCACCTGTACCTTTTTACCCTTCTCCCAGATGTATATGTAACATGCATGCAATCCCTTGGTCTTCTTGTGTTATTTCCCTAATGTTTTCTGTCACGTCAGGCACCAGGTGAGTGGACTCTGAAATAGGGCTCACAAAGGCAGTTCAAAGAGTTTATTTAGAAATAGGTGCTTTCTGGAGATCACACAGACTAGTGAGGGAATTTTCAGGAAAGGGAAGGGTCCAGGGGAGCAACCACACTAACTTCCACTCCACACGATCCAACCACCCACACTCGCCTTTGGGGGAAAACACTCTCTCTCTCACATTTTAGACTTGACAATACAGGGAAGCCACACAGGGAAGACGAGACACTGAGGTGATGCCAAGGGCAACAGTTGAGAAGAAGACACTCCTGAAACTCATTCAGGAGCCATGGTTTTACTACCAAAGTAGATCAACGTTCCAGCGATGACTGGCAGTCATCCCACGCCTTAAGGAGGAGCCCCCTGATTGCACTTTTCCCAAAGGTGGGGAACGAGCCACTTTGAGTTGGGTAGAGACTCAAGAGTCCTGCCCATAGACGACATAGAGAGAGAGAGAGAGAGAGGGTCCACTGGGGCGCCCGATTTTTTTTAAAGCTTAGGTTAAATTTTATATGTCCGTTTGACATCACATTGTTAGCTTGAGGGTTGATGTGGACATCCACTGAAATTGCCAGACTTTAACTCTAGTTATTTTTTTTATCTTTATCCTATTTACTATGTTTGCTGTCTGTTCTATTTCTCTTTAATAATTTTATATTTTGAAATACGAGACATGACCATACGAAAAGTTCAAAAAACTTCAACCAGAGTTTTTACTAAGGGAGATATAAAAGAAGCACTCACTCGAAACATGAAATCTCTATGAAAAAAAATCACCCTAAGCCAATGACCCTAAAAAGAAAAGAAATGGTTCCAGTCCAAACACTCACATTTCTATTACTTTTTCCCTTCCTTTTTCCCGTGCTTCTCCTTCCTCCTTCTCCAGTGTACATTGGGCTCAACTTTAGCTCTAATATCTACATGACTACATGCATCTGAGAACTTGAATATAAAACATGAAACATGCTAATCTTAAGGTTTTCTTCCTATCATTATATTCCACTTCTCCATAAGAACTGATTAAAGCTAAACCTGATTGTTGTATAATCTAGTATTCTCTTGTAAATTACTTGAGTGAATTTACAAAAATTCTTTTTTTTTTTGGCTAAGGGGGACTGGTTCAATCATCAGCCCAAAATGTGATCTCATCAGACAGGGTCACAAGTGGGGAAAGGCGGAGCAACCTCACCTATTTGCCCAGAAGCGCTCCGTCTTCTTTATCTCATCATATATTTCAATCACAAGAGAGAGCTTGTAGGAATTTTGCCTCTTGGGTTGCAGCGCACACTTGACCCTCATCAGCACAGTAGAATTTTGTTTTAAAAAAAAAACCCTCTACATTTTTGTACTGATGATGTGCTGTGGTGTCTGAAAAATGTAATTCATCAACAGAAGAATTTTAGCATAGCTGTGGGAGGGATACAAACGTCTCTGCTATCACATCCTCCGTGTTAGGACATGCTTGTTAACTACTGCTTTATAATAACATAGCAGACAGACTCCTTGCAGAAATGAAGGGAACATAATGGGGATCTCCCTTTCTATTTAGCACAAACATGCCACCCGTTAGACGATCAGGTCCCCCAATGATCATTATTACAAGTCCAAAGTCCCTCGGCCCGGCACATTTGTGCGCACACACTTACATACCCATTCTGGATAAATATGCCATGGGTAATTATAGCAGAGAAGCGTGTCTTAGTGGAGCTGTCAGAATTGTAATTGCTAGAGGGATGGTGGGCTATCGAGAAGCGAATCGCGCTGCAAGTGCAACACTGGCAGTGGTGAGTGACTTTGATTATAAGAAGAGGGGCGAGAGATAGAGGTTATCACCCAACCCCTTCTCATATCTTGCATGTTAGGAACAAGGCTGTCTATTAAAGGCAAGATAAGAGGAATGTTTTAGAAAAGTGGCACAGTAAATACTCACATGCATTACCCTATCTGTGAATTTACTGCCCCCACCCAGCGACCCACCTCCTCCATCACTTTCTCTGACTCTGTTTTCCAGTGGATGGTCATGCTGGCATATTTAGTCCGGAGGGATATTACAGTGCACTTGTCTGGGCTTACAAAGGTAACATCCATACCTGTATCACATCAAACATGAGAGGAAAAACACCTCATCTTGTTAGAAGAAATTGCCAGGGGTAAATGTGTGCACTAGTGTGCTCGCTCAGCTTTGCTGTCATGAATTGCCCATTTCTGTGCCAGAAGCTTTGGAGGGGGGAGGAAAAAAAAGAGAGAGAAAAGGTTTGAACTCGAGCCAAAAATGGGATTTTAATTTCTTAGAAATTCCCATCTGTTTGTGCATGTGTGCATGAGGGAGCGCGAGGACAGAGAAGAGAGGAGGGTAAAGGATGAAAGAATTGAAGGAGGGGGGAAAAAAGAATACTATACCCAGAGTGACGGAAAGAACTGGAATCATGACTTTCAAATGAACAGCAAGCTTCTTCTCATGGAGATTGCTTGTTCAAATTACAAGTCATAATGTCATCAGGAAATCAATGGGGACTATAAAGGCAATCATAACAGTACATTGTGTGCGAGCCGCAGCCAAATTGCCACTCTGTTTGCCACTTTCCCCTCAGCAGATAATTGCACTGGACAACCTGAATCAAGTCTATTCATGCCGAAACACTTTACATACATCCCCCCTGTGCCACGAAGCTAATTGCATTTCAAAAAGTTATTGTGCCACAGCACCAAATATTGATTGAATGCTAAACATGCAATCTGCGAACGTAAGCATGTAAGCAAATTTCTAATTTGATTTCAGTCATTAAGGTGTGGAGGGTTTTAGCCAAACTAACCTCTCCCGTCCGAGCCCAGTCTGAATCAAGATATGAAAGCCACTGCATGCTTGGCTTTAAAATCGGCCAAAATATCTAAATTGTGAGCTTTTATGAAGAGAAAATGAACTTAATTGAAAGTGGCATGCAATTGGCCAGCATTAACCTAGCGTGAAATTTGTCTTCAGCTATCCTGGGCAGCTTTGAGCACCAACTTTGCTACGTCATCTTTAGAGTGACTGGACGATTTGTAATTGGTTTTGATCATTATGGCATGAAGTGGCTGCTCACCAACATCAGAAATATCATGGCGACGACAGACAGACAGTTTCTACAATCGCAAAAAAAGGTTTAAGAATTACTCCAATCAATTGAGTGTTAATATGCAGATGTCACCTGATTAGACATGATTAATAATCAGCACCAGTCCTGCAGTATTGTGCCAGAATAGGACCTAAAACCACTAACAGTTTTCCTCTTTTGTACCAGAGACTATTAGACAATTGTGTCACGTAATTGTCAGTCTGTATAATTAAACATTTTTACTTTGGATAAATGTGTTTGAGTGGATTAATTGCCTTTTGCAAACACGATCACCAAATCATCCAGTGCGACAAAAAACAAGCACTACGTCTTTGCCCTACAATGGAAACTGAAACAGACTCTAGTAACTGGCACAGAAAACAATCTTATTTTCTCCTCATTCTTCAGCTTTCAAATTATGGTTTGGCAATGTTGCTAAATTGCTGTACATACACACAGTAGCAAAATTACTAAATAGTTTCATTTTGAGTTAGAGAAACTATTATAAGCAAATTGTTGAAAAGTCAGTTTCTATATATAAATTCTCTGAATTCCTTTTTTTTAGACTGAAGAAAACTAGTTAGATCTGCCAGCCATGAGGCATGGATCTGGTTGGTATCTGTTTATGTTAAACAGCCATATATCACAACAGACCTGTTTAATTGTTTGTCACATGACCATAAACTGTATATAACCGCCACTGTGCCTCACAGCAAGAAGGTTATTTGTTCGACTCTCCTGAGTGGCTCTCTTGGCTCAGGCTTTCATTCTTTGTGTTATAGAGATGTTATCCGTTACCCGTGACCTTCATCCACTCTAGCTTCTTCCCTCATTTAATTGATGATTCTAAATTGAGGTAGATGAAATGTGAATATGTGTTTAAACAAATGTGGCTTGTGGTCTAAAGCACTCCAAGTGGTCAGTAAGACTGGTATAAATTTCAGTCCATCTTCATTCCCAACCTGACATAATGAGTGATGGCTGGATCTGACTGAGAAACAGAAGACACAGCAGGCTTCTGGTAGGCTCTCAAAATAGCCCTAGGATCCTCTGCTTTATTGTCTGTTTAACTCTAAAAGACGCGATCATTTACAAAATGCATTTGTCTGTTTAACTCTAAAAGACGCGATCATTTACAAAATGCATGTGATGTTTTATAAAGTCAGATAATTGTTTGCTGAGGTTCTAAATTAAATTCTCATAGACTTCTTTAAAAGTGGATACTTTTTCTCTTCTTTTCTTTTTTTGCGGGATTGAACTCTGACTCACTTCTGAACTTCTTCACTCTTCAGATCCAGAGGCTACTTCTTTCATATACAGTTTATGGTTGGGCTCATCAGTAACTTACATCTGTGTGGTTCAAAGCAACATTTTGAAAAATCTTCAAATAGTCAGAACTCTTTTAAAGCGCTGCAGACCCGACTGTGGCTTTAATGATTTTTTTGTGTTACTTCCAGTCCCAGACAACCCCAACATTTGAAAACGGCATGCATGTCTAAAATTCAAATTGTCCAAAAAAGTAATTTACATCAAATAGAGGATCTAGTTTGCTTGTGAGCTACTTCCTGCTGTGTGTTTTGGTATTTCATCAGAGATAACTTTGCCTGTTTACTCAAGCAGCACCGCTCTCTTTCTGCCGCATGCCAACTTATTACTGAAGACACTTGTAGCAGCTCTCAACAAACATCATATTGTCACACATGGGCGCCAATAATTGTGAACTTCACAATGCATGGGCGTGCGGTCGAGGCAGAGCCTCACGAAATCGCAGCTGCCACCGGCGCCTCGCCACCCGCCATGCAGAAGAAGGATTCTGTTTGCACGGAGAGAGATGAAGGGGCGCCTCCCTGTCACGGAAACCTAACCATCTCTGATTGCATTCTTCAAGTGGTGTGTTTTTCATATGCTGTTGTTTTGAACAGATGTGTTGTTTGGAACAGATAAGAGCTACAGCGTGACGTGTACAAGCATTATAACTCGCCTTTTTAATGTTCTCCCTCAATCTTTTTCCTACCTATCCTCCCCCCTTTTTCTGGCTCTCTCCCACAACAGGTATCATGTGCCTCCGTCTGTTTATGCTGTTAGAGTAGCTTTTAAGTTAGATCCTTTGAAATGGAAACTTCGTGCGCTCTCTCTCTCTCTCTCTCTCTCTTTCCACCAGGCTTCCTAGAAGTAGACTCGTGCTCAATCTCGAGGCCTCATTCTCATTTCATGATAATCAAGCGATACACAAGACAGTTCCTCTGCGTTTCCCTCCGCGGAGCCACGGCACATAATCTAATGCATAGAGTCTAATGGTACTATAAATATTACGCATCCAACAAAGGCCACTGTGTAATCTACTCATGAGGGATTTGTCTGTTGCTTGACTGATGGATCATTTTGGAAGGTAAACAGGACCAGAAATGATAGCCTGGTGTACAGTTTCTCCTCCTCTGGAAGTGCGCGTCTTCCTTTCGTGCATGCCACTCTTCATTTCCTTTCCCATTCAACTACCAGGGGGCAACAGACAGCATTCAATCATCACAAGACCTGATAGCTGTAAATTGTATTTGCGCACCGAAAATGCATAATCAACAGCGGTACTTTCTTATTCATAATCTTCTCTGTGGCTCCTTTCGCTTAATGCATTCATATTCAGGTTTCCTAGATAGGAGTTGGGGCGGGGGAGAGGGGTGGGGGGGCGGCAGCATGGTCTGATTACAGACGATGCTTTGAGCGCTTGCTGAAATGGAACCGACCCCCTTCTCTCCTCCTGGTTGTCCTTAGTTTTCTGCTGTTTGGTCAGTCTTCATTATTAATGGGATTGTCATGCCATATCTCTTTTATATATAGAACCTTCTAGTCCTCATTTCTTGTACTGCCTGCGTAGGTCTGTGTAGCTCACTCTGCTGACTTACATGTTCAGCACGTGATTAGTCCGTGTGCTTGTGAGGCACGCCATGTTTGGAGGCATCTTTTTTGTGTACTGGTTGTCACTTCACCACAGTTCACCTTGCTGGATCAGAAAAAAATGTTATATTCATGAGGCTGTGTACAGTAGTTTTCTTTTCCCAACAAATGGCCCTCGTGGCAACATTGCAATTCAGTCAGTGATGGCTGCTGCATGCGGACATGCAATACGCCCTGCTGGGAGACATTAGGAGGCCGTTGTGCCTCTTCTCGGCCACAACAAACATTTTTGGAATATGTCAAAGAGCTGGATTTCTGTGTTTTTTGTGAAATTGAGTGCACTAACCGGGTCGCAGCAGGCTAATAAAAACAAAAAAAAGAGGCCTATTTGTGCATGCTGCTGTGCATCCCCAATTATACATAACACTGCACGATTTTTCTCCTGATGCACATATACATATTGTAAGCCTTAGCATGTTTTCCATTTGAGTGGTGATTATGGGTTTTTACTTGTGTTCGTGTTTGTTTATGGTGCAGGGCAGTTCCTTTTAGTTGTTTGGGGCTCAGTCAGTCTGCTTGTGCTTACTAATAAATGAAAATGAGCTTATGTGCAGTGTGCTCACATGCCGCAAACATATTTCGCATGAAATATTCACCTTACTTTGCCAAAGTGTTGTCTGTCCACTCCATTTTTACTCACTAATGCTGCAATGGGTGCTTAACTTCAGCATGCCCATATCTCACAGAGACACACCCTGCGGCCAGCTCTCTAAAAGAGACTCTTAGACACTTACACACATGACTTGCAAGCTCTCTGTCTCTATGTCTTGTTTTGGGACTAAATGTAAGATGATCATTCCTGGCTGACCTAATTTAACAAGGTTAAGAGTCTAACTACATGCTTGTGACTCTGTGAGGCTGTGTTTGGTACAGTGGTGCTTTGAATTAAATGCTAACCCTTGCTAATTAGCTCTAAACATGGACTACAGCTGAGGCTGATGGGAATACTATTAGACTTGCAGACAACTGATTATGAATGGGAACTATATATGTGTGTGTGTGTGTGTGTGTGTGTGTGTGTGTGTGTGTGTGTGTGTGTGTAAAAGACAGAAGCAGTTTACAGGTCCGAAGAATGAAACCCAAGCCTGCCTTAAACCTGCCTTCTTTCTTATGGCCAGCAGAGGGCAGTGACTCTGGTTGCACAAAATAAGTCAGATTGTATGGACGTGTATGGGGTATGATTTAGGAGCTAACTGAGCACTTTCTTGATAGTTTCAATTTTTACTGAAAACAACATGATGACGATTCTGTAAATTATGATCAGAGTCAAAATAGACTGGTTTGGACTGGCTGATTTTCATAACACAAAAATGGCTCCCATATGGTCTTGGCGCCTCCTCTGTAGTCAGATCCACCACTCACATGTTGTATAAATTTGAAAATGCTGTCTTAGCGATAGCCAACAAAAGTCAGCTTCAGGACAGAACTTCACTACATCCATCTTTTATATACACTCTATGACAGGAACATGCTATTTATCCTCAAAGTCTTGGCAGTTACTGCGGGATACAGGTAGAAATTTCACTGAATACCAGGAATCGTTCTCCAAATAAAGGCCCTGGAATCAGAAATGTCATCAGAATCCAGTCTGGAAACAATGAATGTGTGTTTTAAATTTGATGGTTTTGGGGACATTTCATTCCAGACAGATGTGGCGAACTGCTGGATTGACATTACCAGCTGGGAAATGGAAGTGCCGACTGCGGGCAAGTTGAAGTCTGTCCTGCAGCCTTTACAGCTTTTTATAAAGTCTCTAATCAGAGCCGTGAGTCGGGACCGTCCTCATCACAGACCAATCCCATCATAGTGCTCTTCCTGCCCTGTGCCGAGCTGTCCTCTTGACCTCTCCTCTCCCTGATAGCTTTTACCTTATTTCTTCCTCATCCTTTGCTGGAGCATGTTCTCGTTTTTATAGTCCTTTCCTTCTTCTCCTCGATTTCCTCCTTGGAGAGGTCATCTCTTAGCTCTTTGCCAGGCATTCACTCCTGAGATTACCTCTTCATTTACACACCCATGCAGACACCCACCCACCCACCCATCTAGACACATGCATGCACACACACACACACATACTGAGAACTCCTGCCGTCATTTTGTCCTTCAAGCTAATATCTCGTGTTTCGGCTTTGCTCTGGTACCCGCTGCACACCTAAACACAGACCATGCTCGGAGTTTGGCAGTAACTATCTTGCTCCATTTTTCATCACCATATCCTCCAAAAAAGGCTTCAGATTTGTCTTAGTGTTTTGTAGACAGGGTTAGACTGCAGTTTGGTTCAAACTCTTTATGACACTGTATCAGTTTTCCTGTGTGTGCACCTGGCTGGAGATACACTGGCTCAGGTCAATATATCATGCCTCAAGAGATAGCTCAGAGTTTGGTTTTTATCTCTGCAGTGTTGCTAAAAGCAGATTGTGGTGCATTGTGTGTGTGTGTGTGTGTGTGTGTGTGTGTGTGTGTGTGTTCGTGCACGCGTGTATATATATTTATGTGTGAGGATTCTGCAAGTGCAAGTGCTGTCATTCGAGGGTGTCACACCAGGCTGCGCTCACAAAAGGACTGTTTTTAATGTGCGTCTGTGATACAAACTCGCCGAGACTGGATAGGTGACCTCGGAACCAGCTGTTTTCCCCTCACTGTACAACACGAGCACAAAGCGGAATGGCAGTAATTACTATCCCAGCATCACCTCATTGAGCCATACCGCTCAGTGTTGAACACATCGCTAATGTAATCACACTATGCTGCGCAGTCTTATGAGCAGACTTAATGTCGAGCGCGTGTCATTTGAGAGCCCGCTGCCACAGTAAAAGTTCCGGCTGGTTTATAAAGGCACATGTTTATTGTATCGTGCATTAGGCCCATTAGCCTCAGTTCTAGCTGAACCCAGCTGGTTTTCCCAGGGTCATTCCTTCAATGTGAAACTGAACTGCACGACATGGCCAACACCGACTCCTCTCAAAATACTTCAGAGCTAATGGAAGTCTTGGTAATTGACATCAATACTCACTGCTCTGGCTGTGGGTTGTCAGCACCAACGACAGAGGCTATTTTTGTCTTCATATCTCATGTGATCCATGTTTACCTTCTCCTGGAGGAGCTTTGAGTGTAGAGGTTATGTAGTTGCCTGCTCTCTCTTTAAGCAGTGGGGTTTTTTTGTATCCAGAGTCATAGATAGATATTTATGCAGAAGAGGCATATTCTTTTTATAACAATCAGTGGTCATCCCCTTTAATTATCTGGCTTTTCAGTTGAAAAAAGCGAAGTTCCCAGCAGGGAATTAAAAGCTCTAGAGCATGCTGCAAGAGGCCCACAATGCTGATGCTCTACAATATTAATGCTTATGGAGCCCATCAGCTCTAATTATGTCAACCTTCCTCGATGCGATCAGGAGTACTCTTGAATATTAATGCCAAGCAACTCTTAACAGCAACGTCACCTCATCAGTGCAATAACATCATTAAGAGTGGTGCATTTGAATAGTGATTGATCCTGGGGTTTGGGTGAGTTTTAAGGCTAGCTCACTATGCACATTTTGGGATACCCATCTGGCTTTTTATTTGATAAGACCTTGGATCAGGGGGCAGGGTGGGAATTTGCCATCTTCAAGGTGTGCAGTTCTTTCTCATGGCAGGTCAAATTTAATCAGTACTTGTATGTTTTCCTCAATTTATCCACACACAGTGGAGGCAGCTTGCCATTATCATGCAGGGAAACATTTGTTGTCGCTTGATTACGCTAATGGGGAAGCACACACGAATATGAAATGTTGAACGTTATTGAAATTAGGCTTAATTGCTGATGGCATCTCAGGTTAATTTGTATTCCCTCGGTGTGAAATGTCTGTGTTTGTTTTTGTGTGCTGAGCTGCGTCTAAGTGAATGTAGATGCAGAGTACAGTAGGCCCCGAATTCACCGGGGTTCATTTTTGCTTGTCAGAAAAAAATAAATAAATAAAAATAAGAGGACAGTTGAGCGGAGATGGTGGCGTCGATCTCTGCACATCGTTAATGATAAATAGCTTTTCGCTCGTGAATCTTCTCGTTTTTATCCCCTCAGTCCAGCCGTGATGCTCGGCCACCGGGGTGCTCCGGAGGGGAGGTGGAGTTGAAAGGAAGCACGTTTGGCTGCTTTACCGGGCGATGGCAATTTAAAAGCACTTCAGTGCACAGACTCACACACTCCAGATGAGGTTCGCCTGCAGTGAAGACCTCTTTAACCAGGGGAGGAAGAAAACAGTTTGAAGATTTCAAGTAGCTTCTTTTATCACCTCATCTCAGTGCTAGACTTTTGTCTTTTGCTTCTTAATTATTGATGTTGATGCGATTCATTTCTTGCCAAGTTCTCCATTAAGGACCGGCTCTTAATTGTGGAGGCAAAAAACAAAGATAAAAGAAGGGCAATTAACTCCCAGCATTCCTGATGCACTCGTGACGTGCCGTGATGGAATTTTCTTCTCTCATAAATTTTTTTGAACCTTTTGGGTAACTAATAGCTTGAGATGTTACATATAATGCATGTAACTTACAATACAGCACAAAACAGGTTGTAGGTCAGCCAGTAAAGCAGGGCATCTATGGATCGGAAGGTTGATGGTTCAATCCCTGGCTGCTGCAGTCTGCATTGCCTGAGTTGCACTTGATATGTTCATCAGAGTGTGATTGTTAGACAGAAAGCATTTAGATGTAGAAGAAGGTACTTATATGAATGGAAGAGTGAGATGTGCTTTATAAAACTCTGTATAAGAACAACAGTCTGTTTACCATCTGTCTATTCTTTTTCATTTCCACATTTTCTACATTTCGTTAATTATACTACACACATGTAAAAGGCAACACTGTGTAAATGGTTTGATATTTGTTTACCCGGCAGACTCATTTTTCAAGTAAAATGCTCCAATGTGAGCATTTTCTGTTTTTTCTCCTGTCTGAATCACAGTAAGCAGACTGTTTTGACTTTTTTGTCTGGTAATAGGTGGCAAAGTGGTGCGATGGTTAGCATTTCACCTCACAACAAGAAGGTCTTTTGTCCTGTACTGCCCCATACCTGCCTGGCTGCGTGGGCTCTCTCCAGGTACTCCGATTTCCTCCCACAGTCCAGAGACACGCATGGTGTTAGGTTAATTGGTAATTCTAAAATTGACCGTAGGTGTGAATGTGAGTGCGAATGGTTCTCTGTCTCCCTGTGTTAGCCCTGTGACAGACTGGCGGCCTGTCCAGGGTGTACCCCGCCTATCGCCCTATGACACTGGAATAAGCTAAATTAGTAGTTTCAAAAATCTGTCCTTTATTTCACACAGGAAACGAACTTCTGATTTTTTTTTTCACAGTAACAATATGTGCACCATGTGACACCAATTATAACAAAATCTAAAGCAAAAAAAGCCGCATGCCAGCACAAAGCACTTGATGAATCAAGCACACTTCATTGGACAGTTATTGGTTTTGTGCACAGTGTCTATCAGCGAGACGCCTACCTTCAGGAGCCCTGGTTGGAAGGGGGGGGGACCTGGATCAAGCAGGTCACATAACTCATCTTCTCTTAACACCTTTCATGACCTGTAATTTTTGGAGCTATTTTAAGCCACTCACTTGTTATAAGGGCTCACCACAGCAGGTAGATCTGCATGCTTGATTTGGCTGATTCCCATTCCTGATGGTACCTCAAAGAGGAATTGTGTCTCTGGCTGGAGCTGAACCAGGAATCTTGCACTTGCCGAACGAAGGTGCAAACTACTACACTACAGAACGATTAGTTTGTGTGTGAGTTATACTTTACTTTCTGCATATGTTCTACACATATGTGTTCTTGTGGCTGATGGACAAATGCTTTGCATGGGCCTTCCCAGTGAGCATGATCAGAATAAAGGGGAGTGGGCTTGTTAAGTAAAAGAGTATTGGCACTATAAGAAAAACAGCCGTTTACTTTTATGCCAACTGTGTATGTAGTTTAAGTACATATAGTACAGAAATACTGGACTCTGCTGCTATTGCTCTATTGTGTTATGGTAACCTTGTCTGTCTATACTTTGTCAAGCTTTCTTAGTCACTGGAAGTTAAACTGATGAGAGCAGTGGAGCTGAACTAAGACATTAACGTTTCAGGCCAGAAATAACAAAATGAGGTGTAGTAATTAAAATACACCAACCACAGAGGTGATGATCGCTGTCGATGTCCATCACATGTAGTCATTTACACCTTTGCAACCAGTAGGATATAGCAGCTTTAAGTAACAGCACCACTACCCCAGCTTATGTGTCCTTACAGACAGCAGCATCATGGCAAATCACATGTACCACATTAAGTACCAGTGATGTAGTGCAAACCTAAAGCCTTCATTTTCATGTTTTTTGGTGGCTCCCATGTAGTATGACAGTAGCAACCCATCATCAGTTCACATAATGCACAGCGTTAATGTAGGCAATGTAGGTCTAAGCAGCCATGCGGAAGAGAAGGTCAGGCTGGAATATACAGGATGGGAGAATTTGGCCTATCTGTGGAAATTATCCAATGTGGGGCAAGTCAGGAAAATGATAATGACTAAAAGATCTCATGCAGAACAGAGTCGTAAATGTGTGAATCAGTGTGGCACAAGGAGCCTCCTTGTGCGAGGCTATAAAGGTGAATATACAGTGACTGTGCAGCAATTTTCATTTCATTTAAAACTTCCAGTTGGTCAGAAAATGCAGCACAGATTGTTGCTGTTGACGCTCAGATCTATGTGCTAGGTTTAGTTGTGCTGTTTGAAATGAAAGCACAACAATTTTATAAATGTAGTATTTAGAGATATATTACTCTGGGTTTTAAGTGATGCTCATGTGTGCTGCTTTATTTTATTTAAAAAACAGTTTATGAATGATTTCTACACAGGGATGATGGGAGATAATAAAAATACAACTTATTTATCCCTCCTCCAACTCTTCTTCTTTTTTATTATTTCATTTTTTTAGAACATTTTGGGACAAAAGGAATGCACCGTATGTTCACACAGCACACTTCACTGTTAAAGTTTGCTTTTGCTTCACGCTGACCCATTTCACGGAGGTGAAATTCCCGGCTATTGTACTGAACCTCCTGTCCCCTCTTCTCTAGTCCCAGCTGAGTGGCTTCATCATCTCAGGGAGGGCCTCTGAAAGGATGTTTACACATTGTGACTGTGTACATAGTCGACCTTGCATCCCTTTTCAAAGGATTCTGTTCCCCAGCTTGCATCAGGGTTTGGTCAGCACGGACAGGCAGATAGGCATGTGGGCAGACCCGTCTGCTTTTCCGAGGAGTCTGTAAATTCCAGACTTCCCTCGACTGAAGCTGCAGGAAGGGTGACAGAGGGATGGACTCAGTGTGGGGAGCAGGACTCTGAGTTCGGGCTTTAATTCATACATTTTTGTGGATCTCTCTCGGAATGTTGCTGTGAAAAGAAAAAGGGATCGGCGGCGAAGGGAGAGAGAAAATAACTTTCTGTGGCATGGACTGAAACATCCAGAACATCTGCTGGATTTGTCTGCTCTGTCTAGTCCAGGGGACTGAGACGACCTCAAAATAATTCATGTTATACCCTCGCATTAGTGATGTGCAGCTTTACTCTGATTCTGCTCTCCTTTCTTAAAGTTCTGCTTGTTAGATTTGCCTGAGAGCTATGTGTGTTTGAGTGTTGAGTTGTGACACTTTAAACTGTCAGCACCCTTAGCTCAGAGTGACGAAAGACATAAAAGATGCATGTTGTGATATCAACTACTGGTTTAAGTCTCCAGTTTAATATTTTGGGGCCTCAAGTTGATCTAATGGCTACCTGAGGGTGTCTTCTAAAGCACGTCAGTTACCACGGACCAGGGATGGGCAACTCCAGGCCTCAAGGGCCAGTGTCTTGAAGGTTTTAGATCTCACCCTGGGTCAACACACTTTAATCAAATGATGAGTTCATTACCAGGCCTCTGGAGAATTTCAAGACATGTTGAGGAGGCAATTTAGCCATTTAAATAAGCTGTGTTGGATTAAGGACACATCTAAAACCTGCAGGACAGCAGCCCTCGACGCCTGGAGTTGGACACCCCTGCAATAGACTCTGGTATTAAAATAGCCAGCTTCAGTTTTGGAAATGACATGTTTACAGTCTGGTACAAAAACTGTTTTGAGTTTATAGCTCATTTTATTACAGTTGTGCAAGTGGTGATTTTTCCCCCCAGATTTAATTCTTTTAGCTACTGTTAAGACAAAGTGATGCTACAGTGTATATAAAAGTTAGACACCGCCACCCTGATGTCACCAACCAAATTGTGCATTATGGGATTTGAAGGTAAGGATCTGTACCTGTCTGTGTGCGTAGGCCAAGGGAATCAAACATAAAGCCCAGAGGGCAGAATCAGCGTGACAAACACTCTAATCTAACATTAAGTTATGTTCGTGTTTGTGATTATCTGAAGTTTGCTGCTCAACATACATGTTTGTTTACATTTTTATCTGCTGCCTTTTTAGTCACCATCAAATATCACTGAGCTATTATAAATCTGGCCCACTGCATGGCTTTGGAAAATGTGAAAAAAAAGGCATAAAGTTTAGACTTTTAATTGTTTTTTCTTTAAGTTTGACAGCTTTTCCTACATTAATGCTATTTTAGGATAATTAAGCAATAGAAAAACGACTAAAAGTTCCTGTTTTTTCATTATTTACCGTGGCAATTTCAGGGGATATTTAGGGAAGAAAAAACATTTTAAGTCAACAAAATCTTTGTTTTTTAATTGTAAGCTATTTCATGCAGTGAGTTCCCAGAACTTTTGAGACGCAGATGATATGTTAGGAATAGTTAAACCTTTTTATACAGAGAGAAAGGTCACACCGTGAGGTGGTAGTTGTTGTGATTTGGTGCTATATAAATAAAATTGAACTGAATTGATCCTGCTCCCTCGAGACCACAGCGGGCTTTATGTGGCCCATAATGTAAAATGAGTTTGACATCCCTGCTGTAGGCCTTTAATGTCCATTAGAGGAACTGCAGTTTTTGGCACTCCTGGATTGGCCTTGTTTGTCGTCAACTGAGGATTTCACTCAGTAGTGACCTGCGTGTGGGCGGCTTCTGTTGCAGAGATGAATGATTATATAAATTCAAATGTAATCCTGTTATTTAACGTTGTGCGTTTTTGTATCATTTTGATGTTTTTGACCTGAAAGTTCAAGCTGCCGTTTGCAGTGGAGGGGAGTTAAAAGTGGTGCTCTGCAATGACTGCAGTGTTTTTCACAGTGACAAAGATGCTACTGGAGACAAAAAACTGCAAGTATAGTTGGAGTTTGGAAACAGGAGGGGATGAAAGAGAAAGTCAGGACTAAAGCAACAATAACACATAATCTGCAACTCTGCCACTTTTTTTCTTCTTCTTCTTCTGTTTTTTTTTTTTTTTTGCACTTTCCTTACTGGGAGACAGCTGCTCTACCTTAGCTATTCCCTGGTGGTTTTGATGGATTCTTCCCCTCAGAAGAGGCAACGACTCCTTGGCTTTAACACAGCGTGCAGCTAGCTCAGGCCCAGTAGCATTTACACAGGAATGAGTCTGGGAGATGTACCACGGAAAAAAAAAAATTCTGTGTAACTCGGCTGAGTTTGATTTAATAAAAAGTGTGAATGGTGGAAAATATTTGAATTCATCTGAGATGCTGAACAACAACCGGCTCGTGACCTCATTACGCGGATGTATACATCACAAAGTAAAAACCTCAATCTGACGTTCATGCTCCAAAAGAAAAATCAAACACAAACATATGTTCTGTGATTTTATGCAAATATTCAAAGACAAAATTTGGTAACGCTCTGAACTTTTTTTTTTTCTTTTTCTTGTCTTTCAAGTACTTGCCAACTTTGCAGAAAAAAGAAAAGAAAACAAACACGCAGAAAAAAACAGCAGATTTTTTTGTCTTTTTGGTTTCCACTCAGAGAGAGGGAAAGCAAATTGTAAATTATTTAGGCCACCTATGCAATATTGTAGTAGAATTTGTGTAATTCAAAGGAATACAGTGAAGCAAACCACGGTATTCCTCTAGAAGAAGTCTCAAGTATTTGTTGAATAATGCATGCTACAGCATAAGACAGGCAGCCTCTGATACACAGGGACTGAGACTTGAGATTACAGTGGATGATATGACCTTTCCTTTCATGAAAAATTAACTGGCCTGATATTGAGCAGATGAAGCTTTATCCAGTGCAATCCTCCAATGACAGCTAAGAAGCAGATGTGAAACACAGGAACTGCATCATTATCAAAAGCTAGAGACATACTTTTTACTATTAAACAGTTGGTTAAGTCTTTTTCTATTGTGGGTATGATTACTAATATTTTAATCATTACACCTAAGTTTTTATTGCGGGACCTACAGAGATAACTGTGAACTCTTATTTTGTTGAGAACAGATACCTTATAAGGGTTTGAATGTGCCATTGTGCTTTCAGTCTCCACTGAGAACTTATCCATAGATGTATAATACAAAAAAGGGAGGTTGGCGAGTAAACAGTCTGCCAGTGCTAGCCTTTAGGTGCCAATCTGCCTGGTAGTTTGATGCCGGAAAACTTAAGATGCTTTCCAGTGTATCAGAATGCCGTATCACCACTGCAAATCCGAAATTCGCTCCACGTACTGTATGCTTGTTTTTCAAAGCCCACAACAGCTTTAAAAAAAATTCCCAAACTTTCCCAACTACTCCTGCTGCTCAGGCAGGTATAAAATAAGCAGCGCTTTGATGTCACAAAAAAAACTTAGTCCCTGCTCTCGCCGTCATTTTCCTTTGCCAAATGAGTCACAGATGAAAAATACCATATTATACAGCAGGACCGTCAAGCTGTCACTTAGGTAATGAAGTTGGTCCAAACCATTTGTCTTATTTTGTCACGCTTTTTCCCCATTAGTCATACCGCGCTAACCATTAGCTCCTCAGGAACCCCCTTCACCCAAGGACACTTAGGCTCTCACTCCAAGTGCGACCGAGGCCGACTGATGCACCGTGGAAGACGACACGGCGGGCGCGGCGGAGGGGGTTGAGACTGATACCCGAAGAAGAAAAGAGCAGCACAGCGTGGCACTGAGACTCGAGTGCCATCCAAAAGCAGCTTCAGTGGAAATGGACGGGTGGATTAATTAGTCAGAACTGACTTGTCTTAAAGAAGCGCTCATATTTCCAAATCAGAGATGCATGATGCTGAAGTTGGAGATGAGAATTTGAACTTGTGCATCAGGATTTATGTGTGAGCATCAAGTGAAGACTCAGGAGGGAAAGGAGGAGCACACTGGATAAAGACAGCTTCAGGCAACAATGGCAAGGATAACAGACCATGTTACTCTGACCAAGATAATCTAAACTATAGTGTAGCGTATAAGTAATAGAAGGCGAGCTCAAAGAGAGTGAAATTGAGAGAAAGGGAAGAGTGGGAAGAGAGCGACGTATGGAGGCTTGACCAGCGCCAATTTCTTGAGTTATATCTTCGGGGTACGGCGGTGTTTGCTGAACGACATTGTTATTACTCAGCCAAGTGTGGTAAACACTAACTGCTTTGTGAAAGCCAGAGGCAGGGCTTTTGCAATAAAAGTAGAGTGCCTTTGTTGTCGTATAACATGTAAGATACAGCACATCCATATTGAAGCATTGAAGGTGCATAGCATCCTTTTCCATTTAGAGGACTTCTTAAAGCACTGCTGATAGATTGGGCTCGAGGGGAAAGCCGTTTTTCTTTGGATAAGTTCAGTGTTGTGGCAGGAAGTGGCCAGTGCAAGCTCAGGCACCGATCGTTAGGGAATGCGCAGCTCGGTATGAACTGCATGGCACAAGGGACTCCTACAAGAAGTTTTCTTAATAAATGGATTTGAGACTTGAAGACCATGTCTCATGTGGCTCATCTTTAAAAACGTGGTCCAACTGCAAGACAAAGAAATACACGTCCCTCACATAACTTGACCAGGTGTATGTTTAAGTGCAGGTGTGTGTGATTAAATAAAGCCTAATGCTTCTAAGTGAACTGCGTCCTTAGAGCTGGATGAGGGCCACGCGCGCTGTTATTCGCTGCTCCGACAGATGCCAGGGGGCAAGCGCGAGGGAGGGCACTAATTACCGGACAGCTGCCCAGCAGACCCTCACCCTGCCCTGGGGACAGAAAGTCTATCGCATCCTAGCCCACACCCTCCTCCAAGCCTGGACCTAAGACCTGGCACCATCGTGGCCAATTTAAGTCTGTCTCCATCACAGGGAGTTGGCAGGGGAGCCTCAGGGGAGATGCAGTGGATCGGGATAGGGTGAGGAGCGGGGCTTTAAAAGCTAATATGTTATCACTCAGACATCCCGTGACGAATAAACAGCTATGATTTTAGACAAAGCTTATACCAAGTCACAATCTCGGGGGATTGAAAGCTGAAGTCAGGGCACAACTTCAGCAATTAAATATGTTACAGCCAGGTACAAAAACAGTTTTATTATTTCCTTTTAATTTTCTCCTTTACAACAACTTTATAAGCAATTTATTAAAAAAAAAACCCCAACAAAAAACATTTCAGCAACTTGGGTTCATTATCTTGCACAAGGATACTTTGGCACGTAGAACAGAGCAGGGATTGAACCACAAACCTTGCGATTAGTTGATAAACTGCTCTACCTCTTGAAGCACAGCCACCTCAGTTAAAGCGAGCTAAGTTCCTCTCAAGTGCTTTTTGAGTTATTTAACAACATTAGCCTCGAGCCATAATGTTTTGCTAAGCAGTCAAAAACTCACAATAATGAAATCCATCAAGGAGCGTGGGCTGCACACTCCCCAAATGGTCGTCCATTTTCTGCCTTTCCATCAGCCCTCAACTTAGCATGTGACCACTGCTAATTTCCACTATGGATATAAATATTTCATAGTTTGGTGCCACAGCAGACTATTAATATCTCAATTGATGCTTTGAGTAGACTGTGTCCTTCACCCTTCACTGGGATGGGTAGGAAAGGTATTTATAAGAAAATTGAGGTCACCACTGAGAGGAGGGCTGGCTCTTGGCCCAAAGAATATAGAGTGTTGGAGAGGTTCAGGCAGAATCATTTTGTTGGAATTGAGGGGCTAGCGAGCAGAATGCTCATCTTGCTGTTGGCATAAGCGTGAGAAGAGGAGCTAAAGGTTGAAATTATGCACCCAGAAAGCATTTGGCTCGGGTGAGGAAAAAGTGCAACGCAATAATTAAGCAGCACAATAAAAATGATTAGAACTGCTTTTGACATTCTCATTGCGAATAACTTGCGTTTAATTGCAATCACAAATTTTAAATGCCAGTTTTATGTTCCATGGCTATAAGCTGTTTAAAGTTCAATAGCTATACTCTTTAAATCTCCTTCCAATTTCTGCTGTGAGGCAGAAAAAAGGAATAGACACAGACAGAAGAGGAGACAAAAACTATGTGAAATTAGCCTCCGAAATAGAGAGGAAGTGGAGACGAAGGAGGGGAATGTCTTTCACTGGTAAGTGCTGGACAGTGTGGCTTTGCTGGCCTGGAGGAGGACCCGTGTGGCTCAGCTCGAGGCTAGTTAGCTATTCAGCCACAGCATCTGTTGCAGGCTAATGGATGTTATAACCTCATAAACGTCATGAAATTGGACATTATCCCTTAATTAAAAGAACAGAGATGCATTACAATGATTAGAGTGGCACTCCAGCGGACCTGCCACACGCTCCAATAATGTTTCTAGAGGACGCAGAGCTCCTCAGCAAGGTGTTGGCGCAGGAGGGGGGTGTATAATATTTTTAATGAGCCCATTTCTGTTACGAGCTGCAAACTTTTGGTGCGCCGTCCAAACTTGGCGGGATCCTCAAAGTTCCTCCAAGCATCTTGACCTTTACCCCAATGCCTGTAGTGCTAAGAGAATAGCTCCAAGCTTGCCCTATTTTTCTCTTTTTTTATTTGCATTTCAGGAGCTTTTGATAATGTGTCTTTGCAGTGATTATGTGCACGGCGCCAGCTCAGAGGAAACAGCTGTGCTATAAACCAGATATAAAAACAAGGCTTGATGCTTGTGTTCCACAGCACCTGGGCCATCAGTGCCCAATAAATACCAGCGGCCAATCAATCTCAAAGCCTTTCCCCGCTAAGGAGCTTCATGAAATCTTGGACAGAAAACTGCAACTAGATAATACAGCCTGGTGTGGGAAGTATTAACCCTCATTTTGGCCTTTACTCAGCGACAATTCAAAGCACTACAGTTGAAATTCCTGGACCGAGTCTGTGAATGTGCTGTAAAGGTCACAAGAGGCCTGCACTCACATATCTGTCATTGCTTGTCAAGTGCTCCGTGCATGAAAATGTCACATTGTCTGAGGAAGTTGTATGTCGCACAGGTGTCTGGTGACCTCTTTGGTACACATTGGTATCACATGATGTCATATCCATTTAAAGTGACCAGTCCTCAGTGTACTATAAATGCCTTTCTGTGTTATTTGCTTTTATGAGCAATGTGCATTGTGTCAGTAACCCTGTGTTATGCAAAACTGGGAGGAATAACACAACCTGCATGATATCGCTGCATGCGTTTGGTTGAACCAATTACATGCCAACATTCACAAGACATGTCACCGGTACTGCGCGAGCTACGCGAGAGCGATCGCGGTGCCACTCTCGGCTCTGCAGGAATCCATGTGAAAAGTAATTGTGCATTTCTCATTTATGTATTAGGCAGTCTGTCTCCTCTATGATCTATTTTCTATCGAGACAGACACAATAATATAACACCGAGCACACGGCTTGATAAAGAGTCTATTTTTGCTCAAAGCTCCTTCCTCTGAATGAAAATGAATGAAGGTGTGTTGCAGTGGTAATGTATCAACATAAAATATTGAAATAGCCCAACCAAGGGCAAACTGCATGTAATTGAAACTCTCTCTCTGTACTGAGAACAAGGAACTGGTGTCCCCCGCATCTGAGATTTGGCAGAAGGGCTTTCAGAAGGCATTTGTTTCAGGTTTCGCTTCTTCTTCTCTTCCTCCCCAGAGTTAATTGCTTTTTTTTTTTTTGAGAAATTTGTATCCCAAGCATTAGGTTTCTGCTGCCTTTTTATTTTTTCCCCCTAACCTTTATTTTCGGACATTAAAGGGTACTTCCACCCCCATGCACGAGCTAAGATGATTGATTGATCTGTTCCGTTTAACCTTGATAAGGGAGAAAATGGAAAAACAAATTACAGTATCGACACTGCTGTGATGGCATGTCGTTTGCTCGGGTGACCCAGAGGTGAGTCAGCGGTGACTCTAAGGAAAAAGAGAGGCGCCGCTGTCCGGTACGGAAAGCCTCCTATCTATTTTCAGTCTCCCTCTAAATTGTGTGGTATTTGGGCCTTTAACGAATCCACTTGTGCATAAAGCAAGCCGCGGACAATGCTAGACTTCTTCTTCTACTTCCCTCACATTCAGCCTGTGTTAGAGAGCTTTAGTGAAATGAGGTGTGGGATAGAAGTCAATCTTTTTTAAATATATTTTGCATAACTGGAAAGGTGTCATCAATGCAAGGTGATTCATTATTTAAGGATTATTGTGTGTATTCAAGAGATTTAGGCACAGCTTTTAAGGTACCACTGCCAGTAAAAATAAAAAAAAAATAAAAATCCACAATTATTAGAATCTTTTGCGCCTTCAGCTTGTCATCTCTTAGCTCATGTAGTCATATATTCTACATGTAGCGATGAATCAACACCTCCCATGCTTCTCTGATGGCTGCTTTGTCCTCTCCAGCATGGTGAAGAGCACCATGGGCTGGTCACCCCCTCTCCAGATTCCCTACATCTGGCAGCACCATTAATCTTCCACAGCAGCTGTGCCCCTTGTACCTGTCTCTCTTTGTGTAAGGGAGATGGAAAGTCATTTTTAGTCATTATCTTCCCCCTGGCATATGCTCATTCTGCTTATCGCTTTTAACCTGCACTTTGACGGTGAAACTAAACCCCTCCTGCCGATTCACTCGGACGGCAGCTGACCGGCAAGATGCTTGGCACGAAGGCTTCATCGTCAAAGAGGCGACTCGTTCGTTTTGACTGAACTTGTAAAAGTTAGCGAGAGAGACAGGAAGACTCGCTCAGTCCTCAGCAGGTATGCAGGAATTCCAAAAAGGGGGACAGCTGGCGGACCACAAAGGAGAAAGAGGGCAGTCTAAGTGGTGACAGACTGCCCTCTATGTGGTATCAAGTTTACAGGGTGTAGCCACTGGAGGATAAACACATGGAAACCAAAGTAGCCATTTTGCTGGACTGCCCCTTTTGATGTGCACTCATCTGTCTCTGGGCAGACTGTGCGTGTTAAACTGCTAATTAATGGCTGACACCGAGGAGTGAAAAATGGTGCTTGTGAAGTTTTACAAAGACTGCTAGACGTTTGATGGAGCTTGGGTTGAAAAATGATTAAACTGTGGCTGGAAGCACGCTAGCTCTTATTGGCAGCTCACCCGCACAATTTTAACTGCATATTGAATCGACTATAGAGATTTAATAACCTCCTCCTTGGAGAAATGTGGAGGCTCACATCTTAAAGCATCTTCATTCAACTGCTAACGGCCAGCGAGATTTGGCCTCTGCTACTGCTGCACTGAAGCTTTGGCACTGCTTACTCAGTCCCGCCTATAGGTTTTTACTATATGCAAGCGGGCCTCACAAAGATGTAGACCAGAAGCACAATCTGCCACAAATTCACGGGGGAGAAGCTGTAATCAGTGTAGAAAGTTTAGGTGGCAGCTCACCTTATGGCCTCTGCCCAGCTGGCTGCTGTTGGTGGTTTGAGTGGTCAGTGGGGTTGCCCGGGTTGAGTTAGCTTAGGCGGCAGCTAATTAGATCAGGGAATGGAGAGCTTCCTGTGGCTCGCCTTCACAGGCTGAAAGGTTATTGACATGGCCACAACAGCAATATCTAACGTCAATCCAATCTTAGTATCTACAAACATGAACACAGCGGCAGCCTTGGCTGACAGTCTTGAATTGATGGGGTTGAAATGTGAAGACTTCACTATAGGGTTCCTCAGACTAGTATACTTAATGTTAATAAATGTTTTTGAGTAGCGCTTTACTGGATAATGGTATAAAGTTTTGGCAACAAAAAATAAGTTACTCCAGTAGGGGTTGTTGTTTTTGGGTTTTTTTTTTTGGATAATTGTTAGGACTTAGGCTTAAAATCTCTGCAACTAAATGCTTTCATGAAATTTTCACATGCATATGTGACTACTGATTCGCTATAGACGATGTGATTTCCTTATTGGAGCCCTTACTACTTCACCACAACTCAATGTGCTTTTCGTTTGTTAGTATAATCTCCATGTATACACTTGGTGTAAAGAAATGTGTTTTCCTCAAAAATTTGAATTCTAAAAGCTGATCTTTGATGAGTGTGGTCTTAACTCAGATCTTAGAAAAAAAAGGCCAGTCATTAGAATGGACTTCACATCTGCTCCACCAGCATTACTGCTGCATGTTCATGCTAATTAATTTTTTTTCTTGCAGCATGTGTCGTGCTGATTTGGTTTTTGTGATTTGCTGCAACTTGGTAGGATCAGAGCCAAGAAAAGCCGATTTCATTAACAATGAAACAAGAAAATTACTTGAGCTGTACAGTGAACAGAAAATAACATACTGGTTGCCAGGCAGTCCAACTTGATGGTTTGGTTTGACATAAAAAGCAAGCATGCTGACCTGTTCGTGGGTAATGACCACCAACCAGACACAAACTGCAAGACTGTATCTTAGAATAGATAGTTCTTAGTGAAAACCCCTCACTAAACTCCTCATTATATATATCAACAGATTTCTGGCTCTCTGTTATTGTTTGGGCTTTTTCTTTCAATAGATAGTGTAGTAGTAGTACAGAGTAGACAGGAAAGTGGGAGAAGACACGCAGTGAAATACCTCAGGTCAGACTTGAACCCAGGCTGCTGGATTTAAGCTCTGGGGCAAATGGTGCTCAAAAGAGCTTTAAAATCAACACATAATGTGTGGCATGCAACTTTGCTACTTTGCTGCACTGTAAAGGACTGTACAGAAAAGAACTAGACTTTATGCTCTCATAGGCATAAGTCTTACTCTGAGGTATTGGCCGAGAAGAATATTTACACCTGGATGTTTTGTTCCATTGTGCACCACTTGCACTGACGGAAACACATGCAATCCTTTTGGCACCTTTATATTCACAACATCAGCTTTTTCCACAGTGAGAGATTAAATAACCCATATGGAAAAGAAATAGTAAAAACTTATATGATTTACTCATGAAAGTGACCACTTTCTCATTACTTTCATATATTGTTTTAGTAAGTATCCAAAACATACAAGTTTCATTATATAATTTTTCAAGGGATCTTATATCTGTTTTCGCTCTTGTATGCTTTTCATACAAGTTTCACACAAGACAGATACAAACTTTATAAGATTTATATATATCTTTTCCATATGGGAAAGATCTATGTCTGTGAAAAACTAAGGCTACCACCGTTTGGAAGTTGGCTAACAGTTTCAGTAGAATGATCACATGATGTTGAGTCATCTCACTAAGAGCACAGGTAACAGTAATGTACTATTTTTAATTGAAGACAAAACAACAGTTGAGGAGTAAAGGCACCTTTGTTGCTTTTTAAAGTTTAGGACCTGATTTCTGTGGGAAACCTGTTTTGGACATCTGCAGAGCAAGCAATCAAAGATCACAGGTGTGGAGCCCAATTTAGAAACCCACATCATAAGAAGAGTTATTTATCTCTTCAAGAATCCCTTTCGCAGAACAGCTCCACCTAAAGCCCTCATGTTTTTGGAGATGATCAGCAATTTTACTTGTTGTCTGTTAGAGATAACCAGATTTGCCGTTTTGATAAAGGACAGACGACACTGTGTCACACGCATTTGAAAGATTTCAACAATCAAGCAAATCATCTGGTAAACAAAACACTGGTAACCCGAGTGATGAGTTCAGAGGGTTCACTCCCGTAGTGGCCTATGGGAGTGAACCACTCAGCCACAAGGAGTCAGCAGGTTATGTAGCTGTCACCTGTCCCGTCAGGTGATACTACCTGAGAGCATCTAATGAGAAAAACAATGTAGTACTGTATCCATTCACATTGTTCCCAAGGCGTCCAGCAAGCATGCAATCTGATCATGTTGTCTGACCAGTTGGATCCTGATGGCCCCCCTACTTGAGTCAGACAATACCTTTATCAGAGAGCAGCGTAGATTGTAGTATATGCTCATGTTAGTGTGACAATCCAAGCTACTAGCCTTATCTGTGTTTTTATGTGGTTTTTTTTTTTAATGTTTACATTAGCAAAGTTAGACTTGGCAGTTGTTTAAGTGCTATTAGTCTAAAAAAGCCCATCTTATTAATATCACAGTTATCATCATCTAATTTCATATATAATTATATAACACGATAGTTTGCTTAAAGAATATTTATACTAATTAGACTTTTAAGAAGCAAAGTGTATCCTTCTTCTAAGCCAGCGCGTCTGTCCTACAAAGGTACACAAGAAAGGGCATCCTTTCTGTCCTCATAGAGATGGTGCTCACACGTCCACTTGATAAAGAGAGGCTCGGAAACACATAATCCCCATCAATCCCCTTACTTCCTCAAGGTTCCCATTATTATAATCGTACCTCTGAAGGAGACCCAGAACCCAGCCAAACTTGTTTTCACCCTTTCAAGTCGATAAATCAGACGGGGCTTCTTGGCGAGTGGTCACTCAAAAGCGGAGAAAAAAGGAAGCAGTACGGTGTGGCTTCTCCTTGAAGCTGTTAAACCAGAGTGCAGTGCCTGAACCGCGCACTATGGCTGGCAAGTGACACGGTTGAGGTGGAGCTCCAGCTGGAGCTTTTGCCGCACTCGATTCGTAAAGGTTTCGAACGGCGCTCCTGAATGCCGATTACTCGGCCACAAAAAGGATACTGTAACTGAATTTAATTTTTGATGGGGTACACACAAGTTTAGAGAGGGGTTGCGCAACATTGTTTACAGAAGCCTTGAGGGTAGGGATGGGTATTGATAAGATTTTCACGATTCCGATTCCATTTTCGATTCTGTTTAACGATTCGATTCTTTATCGATTCTTTTTAAAAAAGGAGAACACTAAGGTCGAATAGCTTAGAACTTTGTTTTATATCTTTTCTTTGAACAAGATAGAAATTTAGGAGTAACATGGCCTTACAAACCCAACAGTGAGATCTTAAGAGATCAAGCCTATGGCTCTTTAATGGGGTGTCACAGGGTCCCCAGGAAAAAAAATTGTAAATGTAAAATAATAAAATAAATATTCTTCTGTAGCAATAACAAAGTATAACATAAATTATTCTGTAGCAATTACACAAGAATATCCAGTAATGTCCCTGCCTTCAATTAAACACATTCACTTACCGAAAATCGGGGCATCTACTGTGGCAAATAGGTGCAAGCCTTTGACCACAAACTTAGTCACTGCTCGGTGACATTCGTCTATCCTGGCCTGAAAGGAGACGCTACCGGTAAACTGCAGCGAGAACTGCCAGCATCTGAGCCAGCCAGACTCTGTCTCTCTCATCATGGTCACCTAAATGCACAGTAATGGCAGGTTTTGTAATAAGGCAGAACGCGCTAACATAATATGCACTGTTAGTTGATTATTTACCTGCCGCATTAACGGGAGAGGACGTGCAAACGTTACCGCTGCTGCTGGGTTGAGATTCACGAGTCCGGAGCGGAATTAAAAACACGACATTCATTTAAGGTCATCGTGTGTTTTGTGAGCAAATGCTTTTGCATATTCGTAGTGTTTCCTCCCTTAAATGAAATATCTACTTTGCAAGTATTGCAAGTTACCATGTTGTCATCCGTTCTCGTAAAGTATAATCAAACTTTTGAGCGTTTGAGCCGCTTAGGCGCCGTGTTTCCTGCCAGGTAAATGACGCTCCGCAACGTGGTGACGTCATTCGGGGCCACTGGAATTGATGAGGGAATCGTTTGCAAAAATGGCAAACAATTCCAAGGAATTGAAACAGTGGGAACCGGTTCTCAACAAGAACCGGTTTTCGATACCCATCTCTACTTGAGGGTAATTTGAGCTTTTGTGTGTCTGCCTGCTGTCAAAAGGGGGACGTTTGTTTTGCTCCATCGAGAGACCTTTCAGAAGCTGTGGTTAGAGGTTAGGCTGTTACACAGCATGCATCTGCTTTGTCTGTGCTCCGTCTCCCCATAAGCACAAATACAGATGAAGTTGTTTTATGAGCTCGCCAAGTGAGAGGCACCCATTGTCTCTGTGTGAGGCTGATTCAAAATGGCCGCCCTCAGCATTCAAATTGATCATAATTGTATTCCCAAACTCCTGCTCAGCGGGGCATTACATTTTGTGTTATTGACTTTAAAAACACATTCAGCGATTCTACTTGCAATTTCATTACACCGCTGTCAATTACCACTCTGTGAACAAAACATGCCCGCAAATAAAATGTATGAGGTAATTTTCCAAATGCCACTTAGGAGGTACCGCTGTCTGAGCGATGGGCATGCTTAATTTGTGCACTTGCTTACTGCAAATCTGGTTATGCATAGGCAGCCGTGCACATTTCATTACCAAAACACTGGAGAATTGGGGTGATTGCCCTGGTGTTTTCACATCAATACATAAGAGGGCCGGCCAAGCCCAGGTAATTAGGCATTATAAATGTTTGAAAAAAAGGGAAATTTGGTGGTCGCCCCCCTTTTGTTTTTTTGTTCAAAGGAAACGCAAGGTGAGTGGAGAAACTATTGATCATAAATCCTGCTAACTAGACCAATTACCTACACATCCTCTTCCTTACTTCTGCTTATTGTGTTTTCTAGGTCTTCCCTCTTGCGTGTGTCCTCTTTTCTGCCATAAACAGGAAATAAACGGAGCACCAGCAGCTAATTTGGCAACCACCAATTTTAAACCATACCCTTCCCTGCTTCCGCTCGCTTGTTTAAATCACTTGGGACTGAATATATCTATATATGTCAGTATGTGTGTTTCTTTTTCTTTTAATCTCACAGCGAGGTTTGCTCATATCGTCTGTCTGTTGGCAACAAAAAATGAAGAGGTCGTGTGTGTTGATGACCAGGTTAGAGGGCACTGAGTTGCTGGGGGCAGTGATAAGCACTTCAGAAACATATATAAAGAATAACAGCCCCCCCACCCCCCACCCTAAACCTTAAGCACTGCTACTGCCAACATTTTCCCGCCCCAACCAATTACAGAAACCGTAAAGAAACTGTTGGACATGTAAGAGGATCTGAGACAGAAGCATGTGACATTTTCTATAAATTCACTGGCAGTCGCCGAGTTTGTTTGCGTCCGTCTGCCCATTTTGATGAATTTGAAGGATACTATGTGCCTGAGTGCACTCTTCATAAAGAAGAGTGGAGCGACAAGGGCTTTCTGTTTCTGAGCCGGGCAAAAAAAAGGAAAAAAAAGTGCTGAAATGGGCTATATTGATCGTCAGCAGAGGGGAGTCAGAACAATCACCATGAATTAAACTCCTCAAGGTCTTAGGCAAAGGGGATTAACAAAATTATCTGGCCTCTATTCTGGCCATTTATTGTCGGTGCTGCTGTTGACAAAAGCTTGGAAAGGCAGCAAACGGAGTCGCGGGTGAGGCAGAGCGAGGGTGGAGGGAGGGAGGGAGGGAGGGCGGTAATGAGGGAAGCATTCTTGATGAGAAACTAACAACAATGTAAACACAGCAGATAAGTGCTTTCTTGGCCCGGCAGTATTGATCATGAATAGGCTTGGTGCTCAACTTTACAGGGTGAATTGTATTTTCCTGCTGGGTTTTGATAGCCAGCTGTTAACACACTGCGCAATTACTGGCTGTGAAGACGTTTTTTTTTTTTCTTTCTTTCTTTTTTTTTTGGTGTTGTTTGTTGTGATGAGAGGAGGGAGGCTACGGTTAAATGTGTAGCCTCATTACAAAAATGCGTGTAAGTGGATGTGAGGCGCAATTAAAAAGTGAAACAAAGCCTTTGTTTCAAATCATCGGCAATGAAACCCGAAATTATCATTAGCACCACGGGTATGTTTGGTTGCACAATGTTCTTGAATCAAATGGCTTGCTTCTGCCTTTGGTGATGTGGCCTCTCTCTTTTTTTTTTTCTTTCTAATATTTCCTCTCCCCCACCCCTTCTTTCTCTCCTTTTACCGGTGGACTTGACTTGCAGCTAATTAATTTGCAAATTTTATTCTCAATAAAGTGCTTACAAAAAGATAATTGTGACTTTATTAACAGTTTCTTGGGCAGCAGATGGTGTTCTGCAGGCCTGCCATGTTGAATTAGTGATGACGCTGTCGTTTTATGCGCTCTCTACTGTGGCAACCCATAAAACTCCTAATTAAGGCTACAAATTAATACTACTTCTTCCCAACATTATACCCAGCCATTTCACCCAAAATTAGGGTAAACAAATACAAATACATACAGGTAAGTCTCCCATTAGTATGCACCCATTCTCTGTGTACAGTTGCTGCATTTATGTAAGGAATCTCTGTTATTATAATCATTTGTTCTATATTAAGAGCAATTAAATGCCTATTAAAGATGCCAGAACATTTGTTGGCTTGTTTGTGTTCGGCATTTACAAGACATCGGGTTCCTTGGAGCCAAATCTCGGTAAACTCCATCGACTTAATCCCTCCGATGTTTTATGAAAAACAAATTATGTCCGACTTCACCGCCGGTAATCCAGCGCATCAAGTATTGGTAACCGCCTGAAGGAGAAGTGCTTGCATTTTAATTAAGAGCCCAAGTAACGAGGCAGCAAAGTGCGCGGATTAGTGTGTTTACTTAGGAAGAGCAGAAGGAGAGAAAAAAAAGATCTTCATTTCATTTTTTAATCTGGTCTTGGATCAGCTCCAAGCGTACAGTGACTTGACATATTTTGGGAATTGAGACACTGATCTTGTTTGGCACAGAATACAAACCTGCCAGTGTTGGAACATCTTCAACATTGATTAATTTTTAGGTTCCAGGTGTTTGTCTGGTTTTTGTGTTTGTGTTTTTGGATGTGAATATATTTTCGCTAATGCTTTGTAAAAGTTACTTTAAACTTGACAAGTTAGAAACCGTTCTGTTTTCCTTACACGTATTATCCTCCGCTCTGTGGCCTTGCGACACTTGTGTCTGTTGGAATTTGAAACAGTTCTGTGGCAATTACTCTCTGAGGTGTTTTAAACTGCTTGCCACGAGGGTTTGCCAAAATTAACACATTAAAAATGAAATATCTCAAAATGGCAAAACTCACTATAAACTCGTGAAGGGGCAGCCGTACTTGCACTGTACTTACTCTGACAAAATTCCCTTAATACAAAGTCCAATATCTGTCTTTTTCTAGAGCTCTGACCCATGACTTAAAGTTTTAATGCAATCTAAACTTTAAGCTACAAATTTTAAGAATGGAAATGCCTCAAAAAACTGCACTGCAGGTCCCATCATTGAATTCCTGTAAAGTCTTTTCAAATTAAAAGCCATCTAAACTGTCTCACGTTGTTTTGAGGAAAAAATGACTGAGTTCCAGACTGAGTAGACTTCGTAGGTGGTTACCGCCAAACTTGGCACTAATTAAAAGGCATATTTGTATCTGTGCGAAGCACCCATATAATGAATGGATAAACAAACAGTTGGTAACTAGCAGCTTTTACCTCCAAAATAAGGAAGATGGTCACGACTTAATGGTAAAGTGAAGGCTTTTGAAATAGACTTCACAATCAAGTGGTAACTTTTGTTACAACTTGTGATCATTACCACTGTATGCTGTTAGTGTTAAGGTGGAATTTTTGGAATACAGACAACCGACCTATTTTTAGCTAAGATCTACGGAGCTGCAGAGATTGGCAGATCCTACCCTTGAGTAACTCTACATACATACTATAATTGACACACTCAGACATAATCCGTTGTGGGACTTCCGCACTGTTCCCAGACTTCAGTGGGAGACTGCTGCCTCTCGAAGAAGTCATGACCACTGTTTGATCAAAGGGGCTCTGCTTCTAACGCCCACTGCTTTCTGCCAGTGCTTGATCTGGATCGATGCAGGGGTTAGTGTACAAAATCCCCAGATTCCTATAGCTGTGCAAACCCACTTCTGGTGTTCGGAAAGGAAAGTCATATTAAGTTCATGTTTGCACTCAGTCACATGTATTTCTTTTGGCCATGTGGCGTTTAAGTACAGGGGGCACCCTTAGCAGCAGGGCAGATTCGTTCCAGAATGCCTCCGGGAGCTCCCGGGACAAATGTGTTTTATAGCAAAGCAAGACTCTGTTTCAAATGTAAAATATTTACAACAACTGAGAGTTAATAAAAAATATTGGCCTAATGAATCAATCATGTTTCTTCATGAATGCAGCAGTTTATTTCGCCTCCAGCTGTGGGTTGTTTGATACCACCGTATATGAGCTTCTGCCTGAAATTACAAACCGAAAGAGTTCTAACAGACATTTTTATTGTTTGTCTTAACTTTTCTAATAACAGGCACAAAGGCAGGCTTTGAGTTCGTATAAATGCTTCCTATTACCGTTAAAAATCTGTCTTTAGCCCAAGAACACCAAACCAGCTCAGCTTGTTCCTTTATCAGCTTACAACCAGAGTTCTCTGGGTGCTTATAAATCCACTGAATATTGTTCATTGTGAGTTTCCCGTCTTACCAAACAAGAATAACAAGAAAAGGCCCATAATTACTGAATTTACTGCAGTTTGAGAACTCACCAGAAACTTTTCTGTTCCCATTAATGGAAAATATGGTAATTAGTTTTTCATATTCCCTCATACATTGGAGGTTGATATAACTTATTCATGACAGCAAAAACAAGAATTGCTGTTGTCTGTCCATTTTCTTTTCTGCACTGCTAGATGGAAGCAGGGGGCTTCACTGATTTCAGCAGCAACTGAGCCTTTGCCTCACTCTCTCCCTCCCTTTCAGTGTAATACCCACTGGATAAGAATCAACAGCATCATTAAACGGGGAACTGTTTCATCAAAGTGGGAATCAAGCCAAAAAGATTCCAATGGGAATGTAATCAGTTTGAGGGACGAAGGTTTATTTATTCCAGACAAAATGAAATTACACTCCCCCTTGAGTGGCATTTACGGGTGTGCTACCTGCAGTGCTGACATGTTTACAGAGTGACTTAAAAAATGCGTCTTCTTGTTTATTCAGGTGTTGCTGCACAGCACAACTCCTGACCCTGAAGTCTGTTTTAATAGATTTGTGCTTGTAACAGCAGAGAAAAATATATTAACCGCCTAGCACTTTTTTTTTAATAATTAAAAAGATATCAAGTTAGGTTTTAAAATTAGTGTATTAAAGAAAAAAAATAAACGAACGACATACTCTCTGCTCAGAAATGCTGTGGGCATATCCTTCAAAGGTTTTTACACCAATCCACATGAATCATACTAACGAGGCAAAATTAGCCGAGCTTGTTTTAACTGAACTTAGTTGTGAAACATGGTCTCTTAAACTCATCTGTGGGCATATACTGTATATACCAGGATGAATGCCCTGGAAAAGGAAGCGTCAGTACATCCTGTTCACCAGTAACTGTGAATTGTAAGTGAATCCAATGAAAATCCAGTGAACACCAATGAAAGTTTGACAATCTACCCAAATTGTCACCGAGTTGGGTGTAAATGGTAATCCTCAGCTATCCATTTTTGTAGTTCTTCATAAAATCAAGACTCCTCTTTTTTGTAGTTCTCTGGAAAAATTAAATGACATGAAGCTGTTTTCTATGTTTCATGTATGGAAATTTTGGGTTGACGGCAAAGCTAGCCAGCAAAGTGCTTAATTGCAGCACTTTGCTGGCTTGGAAGAATTATATCTGCTGATGCTAATATGTTGTAAAAGGGATCATTTTAAGGCGTTCCAATGTGTCTTTCCTGAGCACAAGGAGATGGAAAAACTGAAACAAAAAAGACCAAAATGTGGTACCAAAACCACTATTTGGATAACATTTGGGCTGAAAATGTGAAAATGTATTCAGTGTAGTTAGGGGTGGATCAGGTGACCCTGAATCCTCCCTTAGTTACGCTGGAGTAGGCCTGGACTGCTCAGTGTCTTCCAATGATGCAGGTGCATGATGAGTGTTTCTTCTTCACTCTCTCCATGTGTTTACACACCACTCCACATTTAATACTTAGTTATTATTAATCTCTGGTTCTCTTCCACAGTCTGTCTTTTGCATGTCTTCCTCCCCTCACCCCCAACCGGTCACGGCAGACAGCTCCCCCTCCCTGAGCCTGGTTCTGCCGGAGGTTTCTTCCTGTTAAAGGGGAGTTTTTCCTTCCCACTGTCGCCAAGTGCTTGCTCATTGGTGGGTTCAGTAGGCTAAAAATAATGCTCAAAAAATAACTTTATAGTTTGAACTGGAGGCTATCCACATGAAAATAAAAGACTAAGGAAGTTTTATAAGGTGAACATCGGTTGGACCATCTCACAACTAATTATCTTAATTGGCAAGAAGTAAGTCGCTTCATCAGATCAAAGAATTCTTTTTTGAATTAAAGGTGGTGAATGTCTAACTACATTGTTAAAGACTGCTTGGCTAAATAGTTTAGGCATTTAAGAATATCACTATGAAATTGAAAATAATAAAGCTATTATGCTTTACATAGTGATCCGACTTTTTTGAGAGCAGTGTAGCATATCGTACATGTTGTTTTTATATTTCTTAAGCGCTTATTTTTTTTAATTTGTTTTCCATCCACACACTTTAATAGACAAAACTGATAAGGTAGAAAATCCAGGAAAAAAGAAAACATTAAAAAAATGATGCACACCTTTCTTTCAGTGACTTATGGGTATTTAAAGAACACAGAATTTACTTTAGTTTAAAGCCAGAACTTACATACATTTCCTTATATTGACTTCTGCATAAATTACACATTTTCCCCTCTGCTGTTTGCTGAAAATGAAGATTGTAAACCTTGTAAGTGGAGGCTGAGAGTGCTTCATAAATTAATTCTTCATCTTGATTAAATGACTTTGAAAAACAGCAGAACATTTTTGATAATAGCATGTATTTATGACCTGTTTACACTGGAAAAGAAATAAGTGGGCTTTGGTCAGAGGCAACAAATGCATCGAATTGATTTTAGTCTTCAAATGGGATTTGTTACCCAAAAAACCCCAAAACACTTAAACCATTCTTACTCCTTTAAAGACACATACATAAATTCAGCTGCTCCACAGCGGTCCACTATTTGGATTTATATGCACTTGCATTTGGTCTCATTAATCTGCCTCTGCTCGCCTACATCCGCTTCTGTCATCTTGATGTCTCAGCTCCAAGTAAATTGTCTCATGTTGTTAACAGACAATTGCTCATTATCTACCACTCCCCGATCCAATTCTCAGGGATTATGCCTCAATTAAAGGTTATTTCGCCTCATGCTCGTGGTGGCGTGGCCCTGATTTGAACCTTCTTGAGCACCAGAGGATAAGTGAATGACCCTAGAAAGAAGAATAAATCCCTCTGTTTGGCCTCAGCATGAAAAACAAAAAATGCTATGTGAAAACACCCATGCAGGAATCCTATAAATTACTGTTAAATACAGTGACTCTATTGGCATCGTGGAAGCATCTTCAGTAGCGTCTCTGTCATTGTAGAACTTTATGGGCAAATGTGGGAGCTTCCCTATTAATGAAGAAGTGGTTAGGAGCCGGACACGGGCAGCATAGCTCAGCGAACAATGCTCCATTGTTGCCGCTGAGGCTGGGCTGTCACACGGTGCTCTGATCATTACTTACCCACAGACGTCCAATGTCACGCACAATATCCCCAGGTTTGCCCTTCATAGGTTGTTGTGCATCCTCCGGTCACTCTAGCTTGCTTAATGATAACAGGCAGCAATTACACTCACATGCGTGCACACAAACAAGTCCGCGCACGGTACTGTAGTGCCAGAAAACAAACACATCTCTCACCCACCTGCTCGCCTCCTCCCTTGGCCTTTTTGTTTAGGAAGGAAGATAAATATCCCCATAATAGAAAAAGCCTGCTCCTGATGCATTTTCAACAGTCCACTGCTTCAATTACATGTATTTACTTACAAGTCTGGATTTATTTTTTGCCGACTGCAGTCTGATTTGTTTTGAATGGATAATGAAAAGGTCTTTGCTGCTATTGTGGCAATATTTTAATGCTCTGCATGCCAGCACACCTAGCAATGAACTTTATGCTTGTGAATAGTTTAATAAATCAAATAAGGGGTGAGGTTGTACGTCAGGCGGTTTGGGTGTGCTGCTCGTACGCTACGGTGAAAAGAACCGTTTATAAATTGCGGCCTCGTTGGTATGAAAGACCCCTACGATGCAATCCTGAGTGAGCGGGGGGGAAACTGGAGGAGAGGCCAGGATATTATTCACCTAGGGTTCTATGAGTTTACACAGCACTGCAGGAGCGTGCGAAGCAAGTCACACGATTGCTTTCCCAACTGGAAATGTTGGCAGTATGCAAAGCCATCTCTTCGGCTGCAGTTAGATTTCATGGGGCTGTACGCATATGATGTCACAGTATGGATATCAGGGGACACAACCGAGCTGGTTTGCTGGTAGGGTGTTACGCTTATTGAGATCATGATTATAACTGTGTCTAAACTCCAGTCCCTTTGTGACAGAGCCATTAGCAGGCTGTCACACTCTTCGGCGCGCTGTATGTATGTGACGGCTACTGCTAATACACTGACTGCAGCTCACATTCACACAATAAATTAGAGCCAACACCGTGGCATTGACCCTGGGTGCTTGGATACTTTAAGAAGAACTGGAAATAGCTTCAATTCACTTTTTTGCCTTTAATTAGTTGCCGTTTTTTGTTGTTGTTGCTGCATAGTGATGCATCAGTTGTCACACATATCCAGTTCTGTGTTTCCTATGTGCCTCTGCAAGGTTGCTATTACCATACATCAGTGGTTTATACAACCATGCCTGAGCATTACCAGGGCTGCAAAGTCACATTGCCAAATTGATTGCCCATTTAAAAGGATTGTGGCTTTTACAAGGTTTGGCCTCCTTCAGTTGAGTGCAAAACAAGTGCCACTATATTAAGTGGTAAGACTAGAGTGCTGATAGATTACCTTTGGCCACTCTGTTTAATTGTTGGACTTTGGTGGCAAACCTGTTAAAAAAGGGAAAAAAAAAGGGGGGGGTTGGACTAAATTGAGAATGTTAAATATTGAAGTGGTTGCTGGAGGGCTAATGAAATTAACAATGCAAGTAAACAGCCTCCTGCGAGTGCCACATCCTCCTCCTCCTTCCTCGCTTTGTCCCTTTATCTCATTGGCTTGTTGCGAGGAGAGCTTCGGGGCTGCGGGGAGGGAGGTGGTGTCACAGGTACCCATGCATGGAGGGTTTAGAGGGGCTGATCCAAGGTCAGAAACCCCAGTATTAACACCATTTCCATCCCACCAGACCCTCCTCCACAACGAACTCTATCTCCACCCTGCTGCATCAGCTCTATAATAACGTCAACCATAATCCGCTTCTCTGCCTTTACCTCTGGCCAAACAGCACAACTGAGCTTTGAGGCTTTGTAACAAAAACTAGAACGATAATCTTTTTCATTTTAATACTAGTTTTCATTGTTTTTTGGATTTTATATTATTGAAAAGCTTTGAGTCTACACATTAAACAGTTTTTTGTTTTTGTTTTTGTTTTTTTTCCCTAAAAAGATGTATTTTTCTTACATATAGTTGTAGTAGAAGAATGAGGCACAGCCTTGCTTCCATATCTTTGTAGAGACTGAGCGACGGGGGAGCTTTGGCGATTGTGTTTCAACTTGAAATGGCCCAGTATGACATAATTATGTCAGTGCAGACTTACTGCTGCAGTTTTCTCAGATGCAGTTGGTTTTAGCTATTGGACAGTTTGCTAGGAGCTTGGCTGTATTGCATTTGTTTTTAAGTTTAACTCGGGCCACACACATGCTCCTAATATCCCTGCACGTACACAAGCACACAAACAAACACACACACCTGGAACACATCTGCAGTAAAGCTGGTCGAAGCCAGGAGAAAGAGCTTATCCCCATTACACATTCTTCCTGAGGGCAGCAGTGGACAGCTGGCACGCATACTGTACTAGTGCACATGAACACACGTGCACACGCAATAGCCACATGTACATAGTAGGTAAATAATGCGGTCAGCACATGCACGCTCACAGGTGTGCACACTTTTTGTTCTGGTAATCCAGATGAAAACAAAGGCCATAAATAATCAAAAGGACACATGCACACACATACACAGGTATACAGATGAAGTAGGTTTACCACATGGTAAAGCTGTCCAGTTGGTGGGTAGCTGGCTTCAGAAGACACCCACTGGAGCATGACTTGGAGAGTCACTTCCATCCTGAAGGGGACTTGGTCTGAGCAGATGTGCATGTCAGGGGCATATTCTCAAATCCTATTCAACTGTAGCATCCACGAAAATGAAGAAGCTTAGTCCTCCCACTTTAATCTGCTTTCAGATTCTATTGTCATTTTCATTCTTTTCTTGGCTACCACAATCACGACAAGTTACCAGTGAATAAGAGTAAATAAACTGTTAACTTCTAACAAGTAGTTTCTAAATAACGACCAAATGGTAGAGTCAATTTAGCTTTCAAAAACATTAATTTCTTTTAAACAACAAAAGAGCTTGGCTTTGTTAAAAAGATGCTTTTAAATATCTGGATTTCACATTTAACATAGAAATAATACTTGATTTATTACACTGACAGTGTTCTGTCAGGTGCTTGAAGTGATACTGAAAACTCGCCGAGAAGACGCAAGACACATCCAGTGTAGCTGCAGAGTTGTCTTACTGTATGTGGAAGTGTAAGACACCTTGTTCTTGGAAACATTCCTCAGAGATTTTGGTCCATATTGGCATGATGACATCACACAGTGTTTATAGATTTGTGAGCTCAACATGACCCAAAGGTGCCTTCATGGATTGGCTGTGGAGGCCATTTCAATTCACTTTTATTAAGATGGCACAAAATCACAACAGTCACCTCAAGGTGCTTTATACTGTAAGGTAAAGCCCCTACAATAATAGAATGTCACTGGCTGATTATGTATTTGCATTACCAAGTAGTTTAGTTGTCAATGAGTGTAACTGTAGAGAGTTACACACCTTGTGAAACTAAAATCAGTCCTCCATCAGACTCCAAGTAACCCTTCGAACTTGCTGAACTTACTATAGCAAATATGTTTTCAAATAACATCCCAATGTTAAAATCTTTGTAATATTAATATTAATAATATGCATAAAACCACACCGTTAACTAGCTAACCAGTGGTCTAATTCTTTTAAAGTTTTCACCTTGCATTTGACTTCAACATGCTAACACATCGATCTAAAAAAAAGCACAAAATACACGCACACACGCACACGCACGCACGCACGCACGCACTAGTACTGTTTTCACCCATGAGTCTGTTTGTGTGTGTTCGTCATGGCGAAATGTGGTCAAGGAAGCCTGCGCATCTACCCGGAACTCCTACAAAGCCAGGTTTGAGTGCTCTGGCTAGTGTTTATTTGTCTTTCTGTGGACTTTCTTCCCCCAGTTAGATTAGTATCACGCTTGTAGAAACTGCAGTTTTGCATGTGTGTAGCAGAAATTAAAATCAACCCCCAGCTTGAGGGTGGTTGTGAACTGACCCCTGAGCAGATCCCTACACCAGCTGTTATGCCGGTGGGTTCTGTAATGACACCTATCTTCTAACTTGGCTTTCCATTTTGGTCTCAGTTGCACTAATGTTTAGATTTGTTACTCCAGCTTGCACAGTTGTTTTCATGTTGACAAAATCTGTCCACAGACAAAAATATAACAACCATCCAAGGTAGTCAAACCTGTCTTTGCAGTAGCTCCTGCTGCAGTAGGCGTCTCCAGAATCACATTTTGCCATAGTGACACATACACACACACAGATGGGAAGACTCCCAAGGTGAGAACAATGCCAGCTGTGCCATCACGGCTGCTAATCAAGGACTGATCTCGGATTCAGAGGTATTTAGGAACTAGTTGCATTAACTACTTGTGCTGCCATCATTAATCGGATGTTATTTCATCATCTCTTAGTGACTTCTAGAAATTTTAGTATCTTATAGCCTGTAAAGTCTGACATAAAGTGAGAGATTTATATCTTTAGATCTCCTTTTTTCTGTTTCCTTCACACTTAAGGATATTAAATTCACACTAGGGACATTAAATTTATCACTTCAGTGCCTCAGTTAATGGTTGCCAGAGATGGTGCCGTTTACTGACCCATGTTGGTGCTTGAGCATGGGGCCTAGTTGATGTTTGCCAGGGAGGTAAACAACATTTCAGCCATACTGTTTCTTTGACGCCAGCCTTTTTAGCATCATTCACCACCACTGGTGGCAGCCATCTTAGCAGGCTGGAATCCAAGCCCCCTCCGGAGAGTATAGTCTTTTCCTGAACATGAGCCGGGGATTTGGTTTCACTAACAAAGCCATTTTCACAGTTTGTTGTGGTGCACATGAATATTCATGCGCTACTGCTTAGCTCAGTGTGTCCTCCATAAAAAACACTATGTTTATCCCCCCTCCTCCTGTCTGTGTTGCATCGTTTCAGTTACAGCGGTTAGGCTGGTGGTTATACATGTGAAAGGGTAAAAGCATTTGGGTTTTAGTTTTCTATTATTTTTTTTTTTGCTTATTTTTCTAAGCTAGAAGAGGAAATGTCCCAGTGGTTGATGGTGAGCATCATATACATTTTAGCTGGTTTAGTTGTATTTTAAGAGATAGAAACAATTGTCTTCCAAAATTATGAACAGAGGTCTCACATCCCATAACTTGAACAGCTTTGATCTTGATATGTGTTTTCATATAGTCATTTTACTTCTCATTTCAGCACTTTCACTCTACCTAGCGACCATTTCTCTTAATATAATACATGAAATCTTCGTCTGTTTGATAGTTTGTTTGTCTGTGAACTCGTCCCACACAGTCAGGAGTTGAGCAACTAGTCTTGGACACAGGTACATCTCAGGCCCCTGAAGGTTCCTATCTATATCAGATATTGTGATGTCATCTTGATGCCCCCCTTAAAAACACCTTATACAGCAAAAGCATTGTATAATTTTCATTTTACAAAAACAAGTAATTTATATCCACAAAACTTGAATATTGAGATATATATGGTGCCATCACGTTGCCTGGTAACCACCTAACAAGTACTAAAATGACATTTATATAGTAGAGCAGGGCCTGAGCATTGCAGGGGACATATAAAAATAGGCTAATTACTATACTTAATCACATTGAGAAAATGTGATTAAGTATATCAGTTTGCCAACAGCACCAACAGACCAGACAGTGCTGCAGCACGGGCACGTACTAGTCAAGAGGAAATTTGCAGGAGCATTTTACTTTTTCAATTTTGGTTGTTTTCTAAATATGTTTTGAGACCTTAACCTGGACAAAATGATTGGACACTATTGTTACACTGTTTGCATATGTCTGCTAAATTTCTTATATGACTGGAACAATCTAAATCTTGATTGAGGGCTATTAAATATAACTGATGCTTTGAAGAACACTGACACGAAATATTATTTATTAAAATAGATTTAAAATATTTTGGGTTTTCAAAGCCGAACTAAAAACCTTGACTTCTTATCTGGTTGGGGGAAACAAAAAACTGTGTCTGGCTGATGCGCCTTAAAGGCTGTGTCTCCGGTCCTCCCCTTATTTACATTATTTTGAAGGTAGTTGAGAATGCTGGTTGAAGGTGTTGAATACATTTTTCAGGCCTTTTCTTTGCAAAACATTTTTTTTTATTCACCTGACAGTGTTGAGAAAGGCAACACAGCCTGAATCAGTGACCTTGTATGTTTATCCACTCTATAAATGAATAATGAACAAAAGGCATGTGTGTGCACCACTTTATAACCCACATTCTGCAATAATGCCATCAGTGTTAGGACATCTTCAGGACGTTACACAAACAAAATAGTGGTAATATCAGTAATAAGCTTTTTTTAATCATCAACTTCCTCTTTTACACCTGCTTTTAAGAAAGGTGTTGTTCAATGAAAATGTGTTATCCTGACAGAACTCAACAGATTAACCTTTGCAGTAATAAAACTATGTGTTTAGTTAAGAGTCCTTTTTATCAGTTGGTCGACATAATGCTTTAAGGTCTTTGTTCTGTTTGAAACCGTTATTCTTTTTTTTTTTTAGATTACTTAACACATTGTCTCATTTGAACTTCTTAAGTCAGGGATCTCCAACTTCAGGCATTAATGGTCAGTGTCCTGCAGGTTTTAGATATGACCCTGGGTCAACACACCTGAATCAAATGATTGATTCATTAGCAGGCCTCTGGAGAACTTCAACACATGTTAAGGAGGTAATTTAGCCATTTAAATCAGCTGTGTTGGTTCAAGGACACATCTAAAACCTGCAGGACACCGGCCATTAAGGCCTGGAGTTGGACACCCCTGACTTAAGTGTTTCTATAGCATTTATTGACAATGTGGTTTTTGAGGAAAAGACTCGTTAGTCAGTATTCTGTTGCTTTTTTTGGGGTGGGGGGTTTTGTGCTTATGTTTGGACTGAGAGTCCGTGTCCAGCAGTGTTGGTCAAGTTACTTGAAAATTAATTACTAATTACTGATTACTTCTCCAAGAAAGTAATCTCATTACTTTACTTTACTTTATATGATGGATCATGCAGAAAATGGAACTTCAGTACTTATTTTCAAAAGTAATTAGTTACTTAGTTACTTTATAAAAACATGATACACAACCTGAATACGTTATAAAGCAATAGACCTTTTAGCCCAGTTCCATTTTCTGCATAATCCATCATATAAAATTGAATCAAATGAAAAAGTTTCTTTTAAAAAAATGTTTTATTAGTTTTAATCTTTTAACCCTTTAAAGCCGATCGGAGCGGGCACGCTCCATTTTGCGTAACTATTTTTAAATCCCGGTAGAACCGGAACCACGTAAGCTAGCGCAATAATTTTTTTTGCATATGAAACCAGATGAGTTGTACTTACATCTTATGCCATCAGCTTGTCCTAGGTCACGGTTTCCTGCAAAAATTGCATAAAAAGCGCTTGCAGGAACAAAAACACAATATTCCAGAAACGGGCTTTGCCGATTCGATCAGCTGTTCGGAACACTTCCTACATTGAAATAGATGTCAGTGCGAACTATCGCATGTCCGCCTCCCTGAAACCGGAAGTGACGTCATTTTCGCTGAAAATGTAGTTTTTTACTTGTAAGCCTTATAAGCCTTTACTGGTGTTTTTAAAAGTCATGTTTGACTTCGTGCTTTTCTGAGCAGTTGCTGGGATGCTTAGAACTCAAATTGCACTGCTTTAAATAGTTTATTTTTATGCACATGCTGTTTTCCCTGCAAATTTGCATTATAGGATTGTTTTTCGTTTTTTCTGCAGTATATAAAAATTGGTGTATCTCAAAAATAAAACTATGAAGACACTCAAAATAAATTTCCTGTTGTTGTAAACTATTTTGTGCAACTTTTTTGTATTTAAAGTTTTGAGGGATAAGCCTCTTAAATTTCTCTAAGTAGAAATATATGTAAAAAAAACAAAAACGATTTTCAAATTTTTTGTAGTTTATTGCACTTTTTTGCAATTTATGTAGTTACTATGGACTTAATGCATACATATTATTCAAATTTTGGCTATAATGGTTGTATTGATGTATAGCATTTTGAAATGCTCCCAAAAATGGCTCCACAGCATGTAAAAATATAAAATAAGCTCTGGCGGACTTGGTTCTATGGTAGGTCTTAAAGGGTTTTAACTTTATGCACATTGCATCACGCAAAAATTAAATTATATGCAACATTCTCTGACTGGAAGAAATTTGTATAACACTTAAACCAATTTTCTTCATATTCCAGCATATAAAATAAAATAATGTTTTGTGTTTACACACACTCTTTCAAATAGATGCAAGTAAAACACAGCAAAATTAAATACAATCAAAGATTGAGCAGCACTACATCCTGTCGTTCTTAACCCTATTTTCACCTGTTTAGCAGGAGTGAGGCTGGGGGAGGTTTGCCCGGTGCCACAGCGGTCATGTCAGTGGGGGGATCTGGGATTTTTTCTGTGAATTTCACATTCCCGTGGCAGCGTGCTATGTGCTTGCTCAGATTAGAATTTTCACTATAGAAAGAAGTTTTCTTCCCATGCAGAGTGTACAGTAACGCAGTAACAGTAATCTAATTACTTTTTGGAATAGTAATTCCTTACTTTACTTATTACTTGAAAAAAGTAATTGGATTACAGTAACGTGTTACTTTTAACACGTTATTACCCATCTCTGGTGGCCAGGCCAACGACCCAGTCTCACAGCCATGCAATAATTTATCAGCTCCACGACTGTATATGTAAGGCTCTAAAGTAAAAGTAAAGACAACATTGTTATGTTCAGATTATTATTATTAATTAGTACATGCTCAATTTTGCTATAATGTTGCACAACTAGGCCCATGACCACAACTAAGACATAGAAACAGACAGTTGTATAAATTTAGGCCCATCTTTTACTTGATTTATTTTGATTGTGTGAATTATACGGTAACAATTGCAAAGCAATAAACTGACCCTTTGACCAATGCTGTTTGTTTTTGCTTTGTTTTTTCTTTCTTTTTTTTTCTCTCATGGCTTTGTGTGGTGACACAGTTTAATAGGCATGACGTCTTGATAGATTTATAATTATTCCAGAAAATATTCCATTAACACGTTAAGACTTTCGGATGATGTTTCTTCCTCCCGTGTACTCTTTCTCACTCACCTCTCCTGTTAGCTATCTAGCTCTGCATTACCTTCAGCTGTTTTAGTCGGGGGATTAACATAGCATTAACAGCTTACACCGTTTTCCTCTGTTGGTCTCCTACTCTGTTATCCCCCCTTCTCCCCAAACCTTTTACTTTTTCAGAGTTAAAATGGAGGATTTGATTTTTTTTTAATGCAACATCAGAGCAAAGCCAAAATGAAGATGCCAGTTACATTAAGAGATATTCCACAGGGGGCTGGAGGCAAAGCGCACTGCTTTGACTAAGAAACAGTGAGGCACTGCAAGGCGCCCCCAGAGGACCAGCCTAGCGTCTGATGTTGATTTAACTGTAGAATGCTGGTTATTCCCGCACGCCACCAAATCTAGTTATAACTGTGCTGAATTAATTTGGCAGGCCTCTAAAGAGAACCAAACTGACAGAGGAAGCAAAAAAAATACATTTTCTTCTTTATTTTCGGATTTGCGTAGAAGAGTAAAGAAAAAAGCTTGAGTTTGTTGCAATCCAATTTGAGCTCAAGAAGTGTACACATATGAAGCAAAGTAGTAGACTTACATGCCATCGGTCCTTTAACAAATTACTCTTTTTAAGTGATCCAAAGTGTAGCCTTGTCCGGCCCGCAGCAAGGTAGACCAACCTGGACTTTAAACTCCACGCTGCATATTAATGAGAAACAATTAGCATTTTTTGATTAAATGTGCACCGAAACTAAACCTTATTTTCCTACTGTTGTTAATAATACTTAGATGAATGCTAATGCCTTGCATAATATTAGCAAAGAAAGGGACAGTTATACTGTCCATTGATTTTACTGTTTATACCCATGACAGGCTTTGCAGTACCTGCTGTGTTCTCATATGCAGACCTGCTGTAGGTATTTATATCTAGTTTGTTTTATGATTCTTTTGTACATTTGTGGGGCCAGCAGGTAAGCAGCTGTAAGACTGTTAAAGGAGCAGCTTAAGAATAGTGCAGATTAGGTCAAAGCCTGCAGGGAGAGGCATGTGTTGCCATCAGATGCTTAATACTGTTACTGGAAATGTGCTTCACTTTTCTCCATGACAAATTGTTGGATTATTTTTGTTCTCTGGATTCAGTACAACTTTTGCCTGTGGCGCTGTACTTCTCCCCATCCGCCCTGTCCTTTAAGGCTGCTTGCGCGTGCGTAACGCATATTTTTTCGGCCTGTTTCCATCCGTGAACTGCAGCACAAGTTGTGTTTAATTGCATAGATGCATAGTGGGTAGAGATCCCTCGGGCCAAGCCTGCACGCATGGCCGCCCAGAGAAGACATCTGCCCCACCAACCACCTCGATGCCACCTAACGCTCATCCATCCCCTCCTCTTCAGCTGCACAGAGAGCTCTTGTGAACTGACATTACATGTGTAAGAGTTCCCCACAGAGTCCCACTTCATTGCCACTTTCACACTCGAGGCAAACACTTTATACACATGTGTGCATTACTCAATGAGGTTTTGTATTGATCAAGTGCAATTACAAGGTGTAATTAATGGCGTTCAGTTGTTAACCACTTTCATGCCATTACAATAACCCTTGTTTTATATGATGATATTGTCGTCTTGTGTGGAGGGAGCAGAAAACAATGGGTAACTTATTGGAATGGATAAGCTGCCACATCTAGTTATTTGTACCAAAATACATTTGTACCTGTAATGTGGTAATTAAAGTCACAATAGAAGTGCAGCACAATTTCACAACAAGAGGCTGTAGCTAGGAATGAGACTGTACACATAAGTGTGTGCATGCAAACAGAGGTGCACACAAACCTTCTTATAAAAAACTATTAAATTACATGCTTATTAGGTGTTCCTCTACAAAAATCCAAGTACGTATTAATGAATAAATAATGGATCAACAGAACCGTTGATTCAACAAGGTTTTTCAAGATTTTGGTTCATATTGACATGATAGCATCACTCGGTTGTTGCTGATTTGTTGGGTTCACATCCATGATGCAAATTTCCCACTGGAATGTGCTGGAATTTTCCCATTCTAGCACATCCCAAAGGCTCTCTATTGGACTACTTCGGTTACTGTGGAGGGCATTTTGAATGTATTCATTTTAAAGGGACAGTGCATAATAATGAGCATATATCAATATAAATATGCCAGAGTTAGCCAAAAGGCTACTTTTCTGTTCAGTGAACTCATTGTGTTATTCAAGAAACAGTGGAAAGTTTCCCTGAACACAACAAATAGAAAAATCGAGACTCATCCGACCAGGTAATGTTCTTCCAAACTTCTAATATCCATATTTGGTGAGCCCATCCAAATTTGACCCAAATGATTTCCTTTCTTAGCTACTAGGAATTTGCTTAGAAGCTGAACATGAATCAGTTGTGGCTGAGGTGCTAGAGCAGGTCCTACAGTCCATGCGTCAAAAGATCCTTATGTAAGATCTCAAACCCCAAGATGCCCCTGATGGATCTATCGATGGAGATTTATTTAAAAAAAAAAGTGCTAATAGCACTGTATGATTGGATGAATGAGACTTGTAGTAGAAAGTGCCTGGGAAAGGCGCTATATAAGTAACAGACCATTTTAGCATTTGCATGTTGTGTTCAAAGATGCTCTTCTGCATGTTGTACTAATTGGTTATTTGAGTTACTGTTGTGTTTCTGGCCATTCTCATCTGACCTCTGGTACCAAGAAGACATTTTTACCCAGAGAACTGCCGCTCAATGGATATTTTCTCCTTTTCAGACCATTCTCTGTAAGCCCTAGAGATAGTTATGTGGGAAAATACTAGATCAGCAGTTTCTAAAAAAGCCAGACCAGCTTGTCCGGCATCAACAAAAATGCCACGTTCACCTTTCTACCTCATTGTGATGTCCAGTTTGAACTTTAGCAGGTCATCTTTACCGTGTCTACATGCCATGTGCCATGTGAGCTGCTGCCATGTGTTTGGCATTATTTGCATGGTGGTGCTGGAACTGTTGGATAGCAGAAGTACACATTCACTATAGAAGAACTAAGTGAGCCAGTAGGAAAAAACAGAACAGGAAGAGACGGGTCAATCTGGTTAGCACGAACTGACCTCACTAAATAAGAGGCAATAAAGTTTCATCTAATCTAATCTAATCTAATCACAAGTGACTCCACCCATCCTGCATCTCACATGTTCAACCTCTAGGAAACACTACAGGCCCATCCAAACCAGTACCAACAGACTCAGAAACAGTTTCTTTCCACAAACCATCATGATACTGAACACACACACACACACGCCATACCAAAACTCACATACAGCAACACACACTCACGCATAAACATGCACATCACCACCACACAAGACAAGTGCAGTGCTTCAGAGCAACTTTGCATATCTGTATAACGGTATGGTTAGTATTTTTAGATCTGTTCTTATTTTTAGCTATTTATTTGTTTTTATGGTTATTTATTCTAAATAACCATATTATTTATTCTAAATAACCATAAAAGGGAGGGCGGAGTGTCCTAAAATTAGTTCCCAAGTATTCTTGGGCAGGCTTTGCTCTATTTGGGTGACAAAGTCTATGTGTGGGTAGCCCTCTTATTGAAACTTAGTCACTGCCACAGCAGGGGTCAGAGGTCAGCAGCCTTTGTAGTCCTTGACAAGCAGAAGCTGATTGGTCTTGTTTCCCTGAGGAAAGTTAAATGCCACAAACAAAGCAGCCCTTGAGAAAACAAATTGGCCACCTATTGACTCCTGTCATTTTGAACACTCCTTATAAGCCCAAATCACTGGTTGAACCTTTATGGACACCAGGTTCCCTGATCTGAAGGGCTATTCCAGTACTGCACAAGAACTGAAGTGAGATTCATTTGTCATTCAGGACTGAGTGGAGGGTTTTAAGATATGCAATATTTGTGTGTTGTGTGTGTGCGTGCGTTAGAGTTTGAAAACATGGCATGAAATGAAACATCTGTCTCTGTCCCTGCATTGCTCCAGGCCCTAAAGAGACGTTTATAGCAAGCAGCAAAGTAACAGTTTTGTTTGTCTTGTAAGTTACAAGAATCACACGATAAAGTCATTACTTCAAGGCAGCCCCCACCCCCATCTTGTCAAAAGCTACATGGTATCCCTGTAAGCACACTTGTACTTTATGGCATATACAGGGAATAAACCGCAATCACAACACCGACAGGAATAGATTCCAGATTCATTATGACAAGATGAAGCCACATGCTCCCCCCCACCCCACCCCACCCTCCCCTCCTACATCTTCGTGCTCAAATAGTAAGTCAATTTGTTGGCTTTGTCAGTCCCAGGGGACCTTTTTCAATGTGTCACATAAGCATTAATTGCCATAGACATATGAAACTGCACCCCGCTCCTCGCTTCTCTAGCACTCGACAACCCCCTCCCCAGCGGCAATGACACTAAGTGCACCCCTGTGTTCCTCTCTGCATGGCTCCTCTGAGGATGTATTCTAAACAGGCTTTGACAAGGTAACTTACATTGTAGAGCATGGTGATAGGTTCCTTCCCTGCTCGACAAGAAAGACATTTTGTCAGCAAACAACTTGGGAAGTGAAAGTCTCCTTGTATAATCTTGTGGAGTTTCTTATATTACAGGGAAACTGAAAGATGGAGCGATAATACGGAAGGTCAAGAAAAGTTTCGGGCTTAGGAAAATAGCCTAAAGTGAAAGGACGTGCGTACGCTCAAGCCTGGGGCTGGAGACATGAGAGAGGGGTTTTTGGGCTGGCAGTGAAAGAATCATGTACTCAAGCCATCATCACAAGACAGAAGACTTTCTTCACCTTTTAATTAAACATGGAGGAAACAGAGTGGCGCCAGAGGCCCAATGCCCTTAATCAAGCATTGTAAGGTCAATGGAGAATGTTGGACTACCGCAAAAATGGAGTCTGTCAAGACGGTAGACAAAGTGATAATGAATGAGTGAGGGTGGAATGTACGGGGCTTTTAAGAGCTCGGATTACTGCGGGTTGCTTGTAGAAACCACTGCATCTAGCTAACATCAGGGACGGTGTGGAGAAACCAAGATGCAGAGTAACAAGCTGCATATTTAAGTAAACGGGGTGGGGAAAAATAGTCTAAAGGTTTCATTTATGTAAAAGTAAGAAGAGGTTTTCCAAAGATACAGGTAGCATTAATGATAATTACAAGGAAAGTTTTGTTTCCACTGTTTCTCCAGAGCAGTCCAAGTGTCATTAACTCTGGGCTAACACAGCAAAGCATCATTGTAAACAAGGCAGAAGTCATTTCTCTGTATAAAATAAAAGAGAAAAAGCAAACTCTCAGATAAAACATAGCAAGTTGGTGTTCCAGAAAAGGCACGCAGCCCTGAGCGTGTGTAATTGTACGTATATGTTTGGGAGGGGTTTGCTGTGATTTATCGCCATCGCAGGGCTCAGCAACAAGTCAGCTGTTAGTATTTTGACCAGGTGGCCGGGGACAAAAAGGGCAATCCCCCCCTCCAGAATAAGCTGGGACTCAAACTGTGCGTGTATTGTGCGTTTGCATGCAAATCTGTCCAATTTAGCCGTCTCCACAAGGACACGTGGAATCAAGCTGCTCTTCCGCAGCCTTCAGCGACAATTGCACCGCAGCGCTGTGCATACGTAGAGAACGGCATGCAGTGGCCGTTTCTTCTAAATGTGTCAACAGGATGCCGCTCTCACACTGTGCCTCCCAGAAGATTGATAATGAACGATTGGCTCATTAACAGAGACTATTAGCCATGTCCACATGTGCTGTCCCATGAGTGGGTAGAACACTCGCTGAATGGACACACTACAATATGAAGACTAATTGCCTTTGAAGACTGAGTCTGTATTTTCTCCTCTAATTCTCCTAGGGCCCAGAAGTGGACTTTAAGTTGGCAATAATTGCTGCAATTTTCAGTATCATTTACTCATTTCCAGAATGACATGAGCATTTGAGGACTTCTTCACTCACATCGTGACAGGCCGCAGCTTCCCTGTGAATAAGTCTAGAGAACAATGACTATGGTTCTCTGTCTCAGCTTGAGATCTACAACACACCAAAAGAATTGTGCTGTTTTCAGGGGGCTTCTCTTGACTTTATTAGATTTTGGGCTTTTAGAATTTTCTCAAATCCATACGGAGTCAAAAGTGTACTAATATTTGTTTAAATGTCGCTTAGCAAATTGCATCTCTGCAGGAAGCTATTGGTAGCGATCAACAAGCTTCTGGTGTAAGTCCCGGTTCAGACCAGGCTTTTAAGTATAGTCTACAAACTTTGGGGGCTTTGTGAAGACCATTCCAGAAGCTTATTGTTAGCCTGCTAAGTGAATTCTCATAGTCCCTCAAAGCATTGTCCAATAGCTACTGAAATAAACACAAAAAAGGCTGAACATTGCTCACAGACCTTGTTGGAGGTTCTTATCATATGATTATTGAATGTAGGCCTATTGAGGCCTGTATCATGTTTCATATTAAGTGCTCTATGAAAACAAAGCACCAGTGTGGGAGGCTCCGAAGTCTCCAGAGTTTTACCAGCAGCCCCATGCGTTACCTTGATTACTATCATTTACTAGCATATCACTTTCACTTTCTTCCACTATGCTGCATTACCTTGTCACCAATCTCACATCAAATTTTACCTGGAAAACTGTGCGTGACCTTGATGTTTTCCAAGGAAGCCAAACCGTATTTTGTGTTTGTGTTAATTTCGGTCCATTTGACCTCCTACTCACCTGACCTCTAGGAGTCAGAAAGCGAAACGCTGACACATGAGGAGCACTAAGAGATTAGAAAGAACAACAGAGAAGGAAAAAACAAAACAAAAACAGGATTGCTGTGCTACATGTTTTGTTTGTGGGTAGCCACTATTGCCATAACAACATATGGCCACCAAGCTGTAGATTCACTGAGCTCAGTTGTGCATTTGTTTGGGCAATATTCCCTCAAATGACATTGGCAGGTTTATTGTGTGAGGAATTAACCAATTTGTAAAGCTGAAAATCAGGCTGTTGCACAGTTGTTTGCAGTGATGTATCGGTGCAGAATCAGTTTGAGAGATTTGAACAGGTGCTCTGTGCTGGAATGTTTCATTCTGGACTATGCTGGGGCAAGATGGAATAGCTTTATTATGAACACACATGCACATAATTTCAAGTTAAGGGAAGATTTATACCCACTGCTCCAGTGTGACAGTAACAACAAGAAGGATAGGATATTACAAAATATTACCTCAGTGGGAAGAATTTTGTGAGATTTCTTACTTAGAGTTAAAAGCAGCCATAATAATTTGACTACCTAAGCAGGAAATGCTTCGATTTTTATATGAAAAGATTATAAATTCTCAGGTTTAAGACTACATAGTCCTTTGTGTCTACACATTCAAATGATACAACAGGCATTCAGTGTCCAACATTAACCCACTAGTTGGCTAAAATTGCTGAGTAAATGTTTGTGGCATGTGCTTGGTCTGGTTTACTGTTAGCTGAAAAGACTCCAAATGTGGGTAGGTTGTTTTTTTAAATGAGTTTTGTCCCCTTTATGACAGTGTTCACTCTCAGAAAAATGGAGAGAGAGTCTGTAACCATAATAGCACAGAAGCTATACAAAAAGAACAAAAAACTTATGAACTTATTTCATTAGTAATACATCAAATATTATGGCTGTCATCATTACTGTTAGGCAATATAGTGACACCCCTAAGCATTGAAATTTGTCCACTGTGATCATCTGACAGGAAGGCTGTTCACATAACAAGAGATAAGCTTGTCTAAATTCTGTGTTTTCAACTTTTCTGACTGAGTGTGACACACATTCAAGTGCTTTATTGCGTTTTCCCCCAAAACCAGGTACAATGCTGTCTGGTTATAAACAAATGGCACAATATTTGCATGACTTCAGCATTACTTCCACTAAATTCCTGTGTTCACTGTGATTATCATGATTGTCCCTGACATAGAAAACATTTAAAAGTGTCATTACCAGCATCTACTCATCATGAACTGCTGATCGGTTTGTTGAAATGCTTTTCTTAAAACTCAGACTTTTAGTTTTGTATTCAACATGATTCCATATCACCTCAACGATTCTTAATAAAGCTAATGTATAAGTCACATAAAACATGTATTTTCATCACTAAAGGTGTGCTCGATTGATGCATTTTGTTTTTTATTATTTCATTTTTTTTGGCCAGTGAGTCCAAAAACGTCACACTCCCTCAGTATGTCCCAAGGAAAACGCTTCATGAGTTCAGAATTTGGAGTGTGGTGATTAATTCCAGGAAGGACTTCCTGGAAGAGAATAATTTTATCGCCATATACAAATCATTATTGCATTTTGTCCTTTTTTGGCTTTAGATTAGTTTCAACACAGCATATTCTTACCTTTGAATCTTGGAAACCACTCCTCTTTTCAAAGCTCAATAAGTATATCTTGGATATAAAAATTGTACTACAGTTTATTACAGTTAGAAACCGCTAAAAAGAAGTTATATTGTATGGCCCTCCCCTTCCACCTGAAAGCATGAAGGAGAACTTTTGACCATGTAATTTATTTATTTGTTAAATTTCAAGAGATAAAGAGAGATTTAAAGAGCCTGTCTTTTATTCCAGAGCAATCTTAAAGCTAAACTTTCTAAACCTATTAGTTCTAGAAACGTATACATACCTTTGTTGGTAGTGAATCATGTCTTCTTCATTTGTCCAGGATCCATTGGCACAGTTTGTGTTTAAATTCATAAACAGTCCTGTACTTGCGTATAAGGAAAATATGCTGCATCCTGATATTCTCTTTAGACCCTTACGTTCTGCTTCCCAGTTACTCTTGACCATCCCACGGATCATGCTGTTGCACTTATTGCACCGAGACCCTGGCCTAATTTCCCATGTGGCCTCAGAAATGCATCAACTGTTCAGTTGAAGATGTACATTTCCATCAAGCGTTTGGCAGCTGCTGATCTGCATGACTGTGGGTGGAATACAGTTTGTTGTTGTGTTACTGTATTTTATGTAAGTAGTCTGAATATGTGTAGAGAGAGTCCAGGAACCCTGTTTTTCTTTTTCTCTCATTTTTCAATTGTAAAGCACTTACATAAATCAAATTTAGTTACTTATGGTAGCTTTACAGAAGGCTCTTTTTGAATCCACATGTTGTCACTGGAACCCAGACAACTCGATGGAGAGGAAGCTACCCAGATCAGATCACCTTTAAAACGTATGTGTGGTTATGGATGACTGTTCTCGAGCAACCCTCGCCACCCCCACCCTCCTATCTCGGTCCCAAGAAAATAAAGTGTAGAAAACCGGACTCATGCTTGCTTCTCTCTCTCCCTCTCTTTTTTTTCTTCTCGTAAAGTGACAGGTATGATGAATAACAAGTCATGTCTTGCCAGTATGATATCAAGTCTTTAGAGAAAAAAGGGCATTTCCCTCTTTTCTTGTCGGGAAATGACTAAGAGTTAGAAAAGGCAATTCTGATTTTCTGTCCAAATTCCCAGTGACGGTTTGGACACATGAAAAGACATCTTGCTGCGTGAGTGCAGGAGTGAGACGAGACCTTGTCGTCTTGAAGCCCCCCTGTGGTAATTTATGATGTCCGTTCCGGGCCTGTCATTACCTCTCCACCAGCGCTTTCTTCCCCCGTCCATGAAGAGAGACGCGAGATAATTAATGCGTTTGTGAGTCCTCGCACTTCCCTGACACACTTGACTCTGTTTAATAAATGATGTCCCATATTTTCCCATTCATTATAATGTCATTAAGACATATTAATTCCCCCCGCTGCTTTAACCTTTTAGCCCGTGTTACCGCACTAGCCCCTCTCTATGGATAGCCCCAGTTCCTTGTTCTACAGCCCTTTCATGTTGTACCACTTAAATTACATTGTCCTCCATGGGCTGTTATACAATAAGCCCATTTAGAAATAAACGAGGACAACACTTGGTGGCAAAGGCGAGCGTGCACACGGAACGAGAGTATTTTCAGATGCTTTACGGTGTGGATAAAAGTCAAACTTCAGAGAACGTGTTAAGCACATTCAGCCTGCAGGTATAAGGAGTGACTTCTCGAGAAGGAAAAGAAGCAGCGACAGTCTGTTGACCCAATTTGGAGCCCACACTTTCATGGCGCAGATGCAAGAGATGCTCTTTTTAAACACTAAAATGTACGGTGTTACAGTGCCGGTGGCGACACTGGGTCTGGTGGTTATGAAAAACATGCAGATTTGTGATTCATTGCCTTGGATGAGGATGAGGATGAGTCTCTGGTTTAAAAAAAAAAGTAATTTTAAAGAGTAATTTATTACCACTTACAGATTCAGCCCAGTCAGTCTGGTTGTACATGCAGTAGAGCAGATCTGTTCATTTCCCCGCAGTGATAAATGTCCTTTTTGAGATTCTCTTTTGGACTGCCTTGCCACACAGAAGGAAGCCGTGGACCATCCGCCGGCCCGGCGACTTGCAGTGCGTGCAGCAGCACCTTGCACGCACTCGCAGCGACGATAGTGTGGGGAAACCTGAAAAGCGGTACGGTCGCTAGACAAGAAAGAGGTGGAGAGCTGAGAGTTTGTGTGTAGCTGCCTCATGCCCTTGAATTGGCCTGGGACCACCAATGCTTGACTCATTTAACTGCTCATTTATAACAGGTGGGCAGCATTAAACACTGCAGGTCCAAAGTCTGATCTCCCATTCCCTATTCATGCCTTAATCATAGCCGACTAAAAACCTAATCTGTCTCCAGATCAGTGGCCAGGGACCCATTTTATCTAGCCCCGCTAAACATATTGTGCAAAAGCCCATTTGCTGTAAATTGCAGCTATTAATCGTCAACTCAAACGGGCACCTGCACGGAATTTGGACATAGGAATTCATGGAAAGTTGGCCAGGCATGGTTATAAAGCATTTACTGCTGAAGGAGGCTGGTGCAGTTCGTTTAAAAAAAAAAAAAAAAAGGAAAAAAAACAGTTTGCCCATGACTCTTCAGCTTCATAAGGTGGCAATAAACAATTAATCATCCATCTGAGACCGTGTATAGCCAGAGGCAAAACATTCCCTCAGCTGAGGCTTTTATCTCGCACATATCTTCAACTTTTGTGCTCACGTCTCTACCCCCACGTCCCGAAACATTCTCTGCTGCACTCAAGGACTGTAGTTACTACAGCATGCAAACTCTGACAAACCAAAGTAAAGCTGGAGCCTCCTTTACCTTGAGACTGTGACATTCACAATGCTAGCCCAGTAAAAGATATTACCCGTTTTCCATCGCTGCTGCGAGGACAGAGAGAGGGGAAAAAAACCTGCTCTTGGACACCTTCAATTAGAATCTAGCTATAATAGTTCTCCAACTCATAACTCATTCTGTGTTAGATATAGTGCCAAATCTCATTTTACACTGTCTGATAGAGTGGTGCGGGATTTGAATCTCATCTGTCCCCTGTGTTCTGGCTCTACCTCAGCTTTCTCCAAAGGCACTAACATGAATTTTCATTTGCAGTCTTTGCCCTAAATAGACACACTGTATGCCTTTCTTGTTGGTTTTGTTTCAGTTCCATATATCGCAGTCTAACCACGAGTGTTTTTCTCTAAGTTTCAAAGCGTTCTCTTTGAAGTTTTTCATTCTGCTTGTTTGAGGAGTTAATGGTTGAATTGACGTAATTGTTATCTCTGCACTGAGTGAAATTGCTTAAAAGTTTTAAAGGGGATGGGAAGTTGCTCAGACTGAAAGTAAAAGATTTCAGATCCACAATGTTTAGACTGTGCAAACCAGGCTGTTATCGAAATCGCTGAAAAGGTAACTTCACATACACTGCAGATTAACATTTTAAGTGGTACTTAGAGTCCGTAAGCTCACTTTGTGAAGTCTATCAACGAATCAACAAGCATGCTTGGCAGAAGTCGACCTAATAAAAATGTACACATCAAGTAAACTACATTTGTCTGCTTCTTGCGCCCCAGCAAACTTTAAACGCATCATTTATTCCATTGTTTTTCATTCTCCAGACACTTGTTGTACATTAGCGTTTTCTGAAATGTTTAAACTTCCCATTTCTGCAGCAAAAAGCTGTAAATGTAGGACGGCGTCGCCTGAGAAACATTAAAAGGTTTTTCTTCCTTGAATAGAAATGTGCTTTATGTTTCTCGCAATGCTTTTCACTCAGGCTTTTGACAAACTGGCATCCCTTGTGACCTAGTTTCAATAGACCCTCCTCGTCAGAGTATACATGTCACATCAAAACACCTCAGCAGCTCCAAATCTGTCTTGCTTCCTCAGAATAACCCCAGATGTCAGTTGCATTGTGCGGACTGCCAAGGTGGCATTTGGGTTCCCCTGTTTTTGGCCGTGTTCAGTAAATTTACTCCAGCCAAATTACAAAGAGGCTGTATATTACCCACTATCAGCTTGGCAGAGGTGTCTCCCTGCATTTTTATTCCCCACCGTCCATATGGGTGTGTGACGTACTATTTGGTTTAGCCCAACTATGTAATTTATCTAAAGCGAACTTGCGACATACATCACCACATGTATTATTCATGGCTAATATGTTTCCAGTAAGTGACACTAAATATACTGGAGGTTGTGAAGAATGGTTTGGCAAACTGCCTCACCCTCGCCACTGTCGCCACTCGCCTGCCTTCAATCGTTAGGTTGTGTTATTTTGTGCCTGTTGCCTTGTAGACAGCTGGGCAATCCCTGAATTTTCCGTCACTCAGCAGACGTTGCAGTGTTTTTTTGCCTAAAGCGTATTAACCCAAGCGTCACCTCCCTCCTTTCCCGCTTCCACCCACCCTCCCTGTCTTCCTAACAGCGACTGCGACATCAAACTACATGTGCTGCATTCTCAAATTACATTTGACTCAGACGTGAGCGAGCCGTGGTTTCTTTTGGTATCCAGCACAAAAAGCTTTGTGCCACCCTAACCCCCCAAATGTTTCCTGTGCATGTGCCTGTATGCACACGCTGCATCCAGTTTCAGAGGATCCTTGACAGTATCACGCAGCCAATAAAAGACCACCTGTTCCAGTGTGCTAATCTAATCCGGCCTTGCACAGACTTGACGGTATTTCTTCCAGTGTCACATTCCACGAGGGGCCCCCTCCGCCACTCTGTGGCAAAAGCCGGGCCGAGTTGTTAACAGAGCACCCCTGACACACTGTGTGACAATTTCACGCCCAGCCCGTAATCCAGCTGACACGGCTATCGACGCTCCTTTAATTGCCCTGTAGGTTTTTTGCTTTTTCGAAGATGTTGAGGAATAGAAAGCAGCGTCAAATCTGTTCCCGTGCCTCTGCTTGTCTGTCAGGCTGGCTGTCACCTTGTTATGATTAATGTATTCCCCGGCATGCACGTTTTTATTCTGGGAAAGCACACCTTTCTCCAGACGAAAGGACTGCTGTGAAGTCCTATCACGTTTTCCCTCGCTGAGAAGCCCGATATTGCACATGGCAAATACATATTTCAGAAACAACTACTTAAATTCATTTTTCAGGGTGTTGAATCAGCTTGTCTCAGTTTAATTCAGTTTTCTCTCAGGGCACTTTTGGAGCGGAGTTGAAGTGTACCAAATTGAGATATAGATTTTTCTGTCTCTTTGAGCTAGAAATGAGATCACTTGAGGAGTTTGTGAGAGGTGGGTTAGGGCTCGTATGTTTTAAGTTGGAGATTGAATTTTGTCTATCTTTTTTCACAGTCAAACATGCACATAGTAGTCGTTGAATGCACTTCATTACTAATGCGTACTTTGAAGGGAATTGAATTCTAATCCCACATAATGGCTTTCCTCAGCAAAAGAAACTTCATTTTTTGCATTAGATACCGAACTTTAATCGAAATGTTAAATTTTGTTTTGCATCACAAGGGAATCCGCTATATTACAAAGAATCACTCTATACGGCGTATACTATTGATTGAAGAAAGAAACTATACGAATTGTAGATTCATATAGGAAAATTCGTATGTGGAAAATTTGTTGCTTTTTCTTTTTTCTCCTGGTGTTACAAAATGCACATTCCTGTATTGCCACCAACAGCCACATTGTCGCAGGTAAGTATGATCGCAAGATGGAAAATATTGTGTATGTCGGACCATTACAGCAGCATTCATTTCACATCCGCTCAGAGGAAAAAAAACAGCCATTTGAAATAAAGCCTGTACAGAGTGAAACAAGAAACAGAACCTCAGATGGCTTCACCTATCTCATTCTCACTGGGGGTCTTACAGGGACGACGAGCCGCTTCTCCCCCAGCCCAGTAGCAGATCAATACCAGGAATCAGGCCATTACGCTCCTTTGAAAGCACTACGTGCACAATCGATATGTTATTATTTTTCATCTGTTGGCTGTATTTAATACCCTCATTATTTCCCCTCACTGAACAGAGAGGAAGCTATTCCCGTCCCAACTCGAATCTTTGTTTTTTTTTGCTGTCTGGGATTGGTTCTCATTTACATTGTTGTGGAGGTATGTGTGGCAGTTCACTTCATGTGCTTATTTGTGTGAGCTTTGTTTGGAGTCCTTCAGGACTGTGTGTTGTTAGCGAAAGCGCGTGGTCTCCTTAGATCTAGTTGGATGTTTTGCTTCTGCTGCGAGTACGTTCAGGAGGAACATGTGCAGTTTGCTTATTTTCATGAACTACTTTTGTCACACGTGTTATCCGGTTATTCAAATTTGCTTTATCCAACGCATCGTGATTGCCCTTGACTGGTGAGGATGACTGACGTCCCAGAGCGGAGGTTAACCGAGAAAATGAGATTCAGCATAAACAGGTCTTTAGTGGTCTTTGCTTAATTCAGTGGATAATGTCTAATGTCCTCTTTGACATATAAATCATGATATATGCGTTACGCTGCATGTTTTTATGGGGAATCGCAGCGAGATCAAATGCGCATTAGCTCTTCTGCAATAAAGCACTTGATGTATGCCGAAGTGGCCGCGAACCAGGTGCGATCCGAAGCTCATGCATGGCACACGCTGTGTCCAAAATGTATGGGGCGAATTAACTGGTAATACTCATTTTAATATAAATGAGCTCGCTCATAATGATGTGAAGGTCTCCTCAACGCAGCAGGAGCGTGGCGTGGGGAGAGAGAACGGAAGGGCCCAGTTACCAAATGACAGTTTGGTGATAAATCATCTGTAATTAAACACTTTAGAAATATACGGACCACATCAGAGGGTGTGTGTATGTGGTGGTGGTGGTGGGTATTAGATGGTAGGTGGCATGATAGCTGCATACATGGTGGCGTGTTAATGAACAACAAAGGAGGCGATTGGAGGAGTTGGGCTGTTGAGTCTTTGTGATCAGATAGCCTGGAGCTAAGCCTTTGTGTTCATTAGTCAGAAGCTTGTTCTGATTCATCTCCGCCGTTGTACCTGTTAAAACATCTTTTCTACATCTTTAAAATTTGACTGTGCCCAAGCCTGGCCTTTACCGTGTTTCTTACTCCTGGATAAAGATTAATTGCTCGTGATCTAAGTCGTCAAGCAGAAGCTGCAGCGGGGGTAATAGACTCAGAGGAGAATGGCTTTCTCTATATGGGGGTGGAGGGAGCTTCAGGCTCCTATTATCTTGTCCTTCTTGTTCTTGGTGCGGGAAATTTAATTCTTTACCGTGCTTGTTATTTTCCACCGGTTTGGAGAACAAGCCTTCAATGTCAAGTTGCGGTGCGGACGAAGGCTGAACATGGAACGCTATCACAAAGTAGCAATTGAAGTGGAGGCCGTAGACTGGCTTATTGGGAAAGAGTATAAATCAGAGAGGACAAGTGACAGAGATTAATGCCAGCCAACCCCACAAAATAACCCCTCCAACCCACTCCAGCTTCACCCTACAACAACTTCCTGATAAAGCCACCAATGTGACACTACGCAAGGTACAATAATAGAAATGCATTACTCAAAAGCCCTTTGAGACATGTAGATAGGAGAACAGTGCCAAAGGAGAGACGTAGAAGACTACCTGGGCAAAAAATTATTTTCATGTCCTTCATAGGACAAATGGTTTCTTCAGACAGTACGAATGAGTTTAGAGGGTTTATGGCCCCTATCACAGTCACTCTCAGAGCAGATGTTCATTATGTGGTCATATTTATGATGTCCCACAGTAGAGGCTAATTTCTTTGATATATTTTTAAGTATCTGAGGTAGTTAAGCTTTTGCTGCATTCTTCTAAAGGGTCAGTCATTCTGTATTAGACTTTATTCCCTCGACTTTATTCAGATTTAATTAAAAGGGTTTAAATAACACTACTCTTTGATGTCCCTAGTGTGATCAACAAGTATTTATTAGAGGATTTGTTATGTAGTTTGATTCTGATGTTTTGCTTCTGGCCATAGGACCTTTCATATCTCATTTAACCTCCTAGGACCTGGCGTCCACATATGTGGACATCACATTTTTGGTTGTCTAGACCAAAATACTAAATATTGCTCTACAAGAGCCTGATATCCACTTACGAGGACTTTATACTGCCACTGTTTTATCAAAATTTAAAACAAATATCCTCATATGTGGCTCTCATTTTTCTGAGAAACAAAAATCAGGTAAAAAAAAAAAAAATCTGGTGATTCTTTGTTTTTACATTCATCGGGTCCCAATAAGCCCAAATATCAAAGAGAAATTAAAAAAGCATGCCATGGAGGAGTTCGGGTCTTAGGAGGTTAAAGCACCAACATGCCTTTATCTCTAATTTTTATGTTGATTTTTTTGTTTTTTAATGTGGGATTAACACATTTTCCACTTCTGGAGATAGATTTAGTCAAAAGTTTATTGCTTACTGCCTAATAAAAATGCAAGGTATAGTTGAAGTTCTCTATTCTACTCATTGCTTTTGTGATTCAGCTTCAAAGTCTCTGCAGCTCCATTTAAAAATAAAAATAAAAATCATTCCCATGAGTGACTATCTGATATTCCTGTGATTAATTTGGAGCAGAACAGGCTAATATGGTTTGGAAAATGTAAAAACAAAGTAACTGTAAATGAATTCAACTCTTTACCATTTAAAATTAAGCGTAAATACAGCATGTTGACCAATGTTACATTTTATGGTTTACTTTGAAAAATATCAACTGAGGAAACCAGTTGCTGTAGTTTTTTGAAAGCAAAGTGTCACTTCAGTTTGCCTCATATACAATAAGCTATTAAAGGTTGAAAAGTAAGTGCCTCCTTTATTGTATTTTTAACTTTATAAAGCTCCAGTATTTTCACCTCAGATTTGCACCATTCAGTTATTCTTTCTCCAGAATGTTGTTTAGCATTACATTGCTAACATAAGTGGGGCCTTCCCTGAAAAAGACATAATCTAGCTGCAAGCATTGCTCTGAAACCTGCACCGTAAATTCTAAATAGTTAATCTTACTAAGAAAACACACCTAAACGTATTACCTTAGAAATAAAAAAACAAGTAGGGTGCAATAGGAAATGTGTGTTTTCTAACAAAGGGTTTTTAATGTAGTTTCATTACTTATTTAATTACTTAATATTTCAAGTAGCTGCACTTGTGACTAGGTGCAGCGATTTATAGAAACAAACATAGATAGAAATATGGCATATAAGGCAAACATACTCTAGAGAATAGTTCTCCAGGCTTCTTGAAGGACATGTAAAACTGTTCTTTGGGTGTTGGCTTCCTTTTGTTCCATTCTCTGAAAAGATTATCCCACACTGTCTTGATGCATGCTCAATCAATCAGCTAAGTAAATCCCAAAAGACTTAGAAGTCACTTGGATGAGCGATGAAACATTTCTCCCACTGAAAACGCTACGTCCAGATGAACAGAATCAGTCTTTTGGGTGGATCCCACACGGTTTCAATAATGTTGAGGCTCAGTCACCCCATGACTTATAGTGTTTTTCTATCCAGGTATGCTTTTACTGCATTGGCGGTGTATTTGGGATCATTGTCATGCTTAAAAACAAAGCCTTTCCAGATGGTAATGCATGGTGGATCAAAATCTGACACTACTCTTCTGTATTCATAATTCCATCAATTCTGACGAGATCCCCAATACCACAGGCTGAAATGCAGCCCTAAAACACGACAGAGCCTCCACCCTGTTTGGTTATGGCTGTAGACACTCACTGTTGCACCTCTCTCTACCTTTTCCATACATACTAATGAAGATTTGAGCCAACATTTTCAAATTTGGATTCATCACTCTAATGCCTGTTGATTTTCAGTCTAGTTCTTATGTAAGTTGGCATACCTCAGCCTTTTCCCCCTGTTTTCCTTCCTTTCCTTCCCGACAGCCACCCTTTCAGTGAGAGTATTTCTGATGAGGCTTTGGTGAACAGTAGATGGATCAACTGAAGGGCCAGATGGATGTCAGGTCTTTGCTGGATTTTCCTCCCGTTTCTTAAGGACATGACTTTCAGATGCTGTTGATCTGCTGCACATAGTTTTTTTTGGCCTGCCACTTCTTCCTTTACCTTGCTGTCACAAAAGTAATATTCTATGCCTGTCAAACTGTGTTATCTTTGGCATTTTTTTAGCTTCAACTAAAGAAATAGGAACAAATTGTGTTTTTTTTGCGACAGGCTGTCAGCAACAAATTGCAAAAGCCAGACTTTAAAATTGGTTCTTTGCTAAGTTGTCTGTTATATCTAGAGACAACACTGGTTCATCCCTTGAGTTGAGTTAGATGCCTTTGTTATACTCGAATGATATAGGTCAGTTTTAAGTGGCTTAACAATGCAAAACATTAAAACACTGCATTCTTTTTCTTTCTTTTTTTTTTAAAATGGTTTTACAACGTGACTGAACTTTTTTGGGGAAACTGGGGGAGAGCCTCTACTTTCTCTACACCCAGTTCACACGAACGCACACAAACTCTTCCCCAGCGACATAACACAATACTGCAATTTGATCCAGCAAACCTCTGAGCATACCTTCTCTTTCAGCTCTCTTCCCATTTCCTTTCATTTACAGGGCTTCTCTCGCCCCCCAGACAATCCAGATCCATCCATTATGTTCTTCCGCTCTTTAATTCAGTGGGCAAATTTAATTTTCAAATGAATAGCGTGCTGTTTTAATGCAAGCCACTGAAGATAAATGTGCTTTTGTGCTGTGGGTGTTTGATTGCTGACTTTGAAGAAGCAGCCTCTTTGTGTTTTGAGTCTCAGAGATTGACCCAGTAGTCCAGAGCTGCCGTGAGATGCTGGGTATCATACGTGTTACTGCTCACAATCATAAATCCGAGACAACGTGTACTTCTACTTCAGCAACTTTAATGTGTTTTGTGTGTCCCGGAGTCATGGTCGTAAGCAATGAAATACCTGTCAGAATTGTCAGGGATGTTGTTGTTATTGTTGGGGGGTTTTTTTGTGGTTTTTTTTAACCGTTCCTGTCAAGCGGTCCGACGAATCAAAATGGCACATGCAGGTCAGGAAGGTAGTCATCCAATGCATCTCCCTGGTGCTGATTGTAAATGAGTAGAAGGTGGGTGCTGAGCTGAATGTTAAGGTCACTGTATTGTATCTTCAGATAATATTTTATGTAGATTACTGTCATTTCTAGTCACTGGATACTATACAACAAACATTTAAGATTCAAACAAGACTTTAATGTTACATTTTAAGCATCGATCGTCATTTTCTTGAATGATTTTTCTCTTAACTGTGACCTGCCACTGCTGATTTTTGCGATATGTCGATGGTTGCATCTCTAATTTCATGCCATTATCAGTAATTGAACAGATGATGACTCGTCAACGAAGAGTACCTGTATGTGGGCACTGCTTTAGACAGGATTTTTAGTCCCCTTGAGTTACCTGGGCTCGCTGCCAGAGTGCCAGAGAGATTAATTTATCTTGTTTGATGAACTGTAATTGTTGATAGAGTGGAGAATGAAAATGAAAATTAAAAAGATCTCCAAGGTGCAACTTTCTAGGAGTGCTCTAACAAAACTGGGGGAATGGAGACACGTGGGAGGCTCAGCGTACTCTGATCATGTCGGAGTCGGCAGGATTGTGAAAAGGCATTAATTGAGGAGCATCAGGTTATCAGGCTGAAGAAAAAAATCTTCACAGAAGTAATCAAACCTTGATGAATTAAAGGAACGTGCTAAGCCCCTGTGTCCAGCCGTGATAGAACTGACCCTCAAGCTTAGCTGATAGCTTTATCTTCAGGATAAAGCTATCAGAATTAAAACACACACACACACGTACACAAATTCAGGCTTTATTAGCATCAGCATATTATGCATTTTCGAAAGAGGGCAAAAATACAGATGGTGCCAAAAATGGAACATGAAACTTGAGTGGAATGAAAATGTAATCACTCAAACACTCAAAAGGCTTTGGAGAGGATGCTTATGTAGCCCACATACTGATCTTCTTTGGTAAATTACGTTTGTCAGACTTTAAACATCTTAGTGGTTGATTTGATAGCTTGATTGACTTGATGAAAACAGTGCAATCTTGGGTAATGGGAATCAGCAATATTTTTGGCAAATACATGCCCTACTGAAGAAAATATTCATCTAAAATCGTCTGTGTCAATGCTGCTGCTGTTGACTTTCTGCACATGCCTTGACGGACATTCTAGTCAACATTAAATTGGATTTAAGAATAATGAATGTAAAGTTCTCGTGTTTGGATTTGCCTCCTTCTCCTTTTTCTTTATCAGTTTCTTTGCTCTTCGGTACATCTCATAAGTAGCTTATGGGATGTAAGAGCACATATGTTTTTCCAGAACTGTTTGACACACATGGCATTGTGTGGTTTGAAACACAATGTGATTGGATCGGGATGCCCTTTAAACCCACCTAGTCAATAAAGTTGCGCTCTCTGAAGTGCCAACAAAATTGTTTTGGTAGTGCACCATTTGCTAGCTATAGGATGCTAGCAATGTTAGCCTGTAAACAGAAGGGTTTTTTCTACAATTTTAAAACTTAAACATAATATAAACATTTTAATTGAGCAACAAAGATGAAACAACAAAGTTGGTATATTACTGGAGACTAGACAATTCTGTGTTTACCTAATATTCTTGAATGCAGAGTCTAATTTGGTACTGTTTTTGATGCTAAGCTAGTACTCTTTCCGAGTTAATCAGCTATAAGTGCTTTGTTAGCCCAGTTTTATCTGCAGGAGAATGTGGAAGCTTCTGTAATGTGCTTTACTGTCAAAGAGGAAATTCATGATGAGCAGAGAGATGCATCAGCTGTCGCTGATAATGAGCTGTGTCCTTAGTGTTAACAAATAGAGTGAAATGCAGTCATTTTTAACGGTGACGTTGCATTCCTGGCTTAAATGTGCCTTAATGGGTCTTTTTTTGGTTGACTGATTTTATACTTGGGAGTAAACAGCTAAGAGTCTATTTTCACTGTTTGTACAACACATATGCTTAAACTCTTAGACTATGAGCAGTTACACATATTTCTGCTTTTTCTCTTTTCTCTCAACTCAAAAACAGAGGTTTATATGAAAGGATATATTTTATGTATGTTACATCTGTGCTTCTGATTATAAAAATGTAACTTTTGCAGTATAGCGGCAGTCTTTCACCTGAAGCAAAGTCATTATTAAAGGAAAAAGCACCCAAAGAATCCAGAGTAGTAATCTATATGAGAACTCCATTACTGTAAAAATGGTGGTTGTCCCGCTCCTGTCTTCAAAGAGCCTGTTAACAACCAAACCGGGAAACGTATTAGCCAATCATATTTTTGCACTGCTGCATGTGCATAGTACAGGTTCATGACAGTTTCAACTATGTCACGGCAGGCATATCTATTCATTACTGTAGAAAAGATGAAATAAGTCTACTTTTCGATCCCCATGGCATTTGCTCCGCTGCTCTGGTAGGATACACTGGAAAAGGACTGAGCCAATACTGAAGCTGCTGTGTTTTGTAACTTTGCACATGCACAGTATAAATGCAACTTGCAAGAGGGAAAGGCTTTAAAGCCTTATTTTGGGCTAAAAACTTCAAACTTTTGTAGCTGATTTAAAAAAAAAAATTAATTGTTGATGCTCTGCATGGAGTTTTTACAGTAAATCCTGGTTTAAAGAATGTATTGATATTTATATTTGAGGAATATGTGTAATCCAAAATATTACAGTGAGCCTGCTTTGTCCTATATAAAGTGCAGCGTATTTCCCCCCTTCCTAATTTATTTATGTATTTGTTTGGCATATTTGTCACATTTACATGTTTCAGAGTTTAAATGATGATTTCACTTGACTTTAATTAGTAGCAGAATATAATGATCAAGGTTCAGAGGGCACATCTCAACAGGAGAAAAAAAAAGAACTGTTCCATAATCACTGCACTCATTTGTTGTGACCTTTCCCAATTGCAGAAATTCAATTATTCAGTCAATCCTTTCTTGTAGTTTTTCTCAAGTATACACTCGAGCTGCACAGCTCAAATAACTCAACCTGACAATACATCCATATCTGATTTTACATCTTAAATATATTTGAAAACCTCAGGATTTGTATTTTTATTTTTTATTCCTTTTTGTGGCAACAGTAACACCAGCATGTGTTAAAAGGCATGTCTTTCTATCTAGCTTTACCTTCTCATCAGACATCACTGAACATCTAAACATGAAAAAAGGAAGAGAAGGACGTCAAGCAAAAAAATAAATAAATTATCTTTTGGTGTTTTTAATCTAATCTTTCCATCAAATCTGTCTCCGAGGAGTGCCACGATCACTCGAGGCAGCATTTTTAAGTTTTAAAAATAAAACATTTGAATTTAATTTCAGTCTCTTGTAGTGAGATGATGCACTAGTGCTATTTGTGTCAAATCCTATGGCGTTTATGTGCTCAATAATTGAACTGGTATGTCCATTCCCTGTAACAATCCTGAACAGGTTGAAGGGAGGCGATGTTTCAAGAGGGATGAGGGAGGGAGGAAATAAAGGAGTTAGCAAGTGGGTGCTGGTGTGCTTGCTGCGCGGGGCTGATATCATTAAGGACTCTCCATGCGTTCTGCCTTTACTCAGCTCAAAGGGCATGTTAGCCCCAGGTTCATCAGCTAGCTATTGTGTAGCGCTGGCTGAGAAAAGGCTGTGCAAGTGGCTCTGAACGGCCGAGGAGGAGGGTGCACAGGCGCTGGCTGTGTTTCCCATTTACCAACAGGGAGGGGGGTAAACAAACAGTTCAGCTTGCTTTCCCACACATATGCATGCAAACCTTTCTCCTGCACTGCCTCATTCTCTCTTTCCTGCTCTGCCTCACACTTTCGCTGACAGTTTATGTTTCTGTCACCCACTCAGTAACTCCCTTCTTCTCTTTCCCACTGTTCTTCCCTCGGCCTCTGCCGTCTCTGTTTACCTCTTCTAAACCACCCCCACTTTTCTTTCGCTTCCATTTCTTCCTCTGCCGTCTCTGTGCCTCTTGTGCTGTGTCTTCGTCCCCTAATTAGATTTGGCCTCAGTGCTATCTCATTTGGGCCCGTCTGTGGCGGTGTGCTGCCATGCCTCGCCGAGTATCCTGAGAAGGCTCTTCGTCTGTGTCGCTGCAGCCGTAACCACGTTAGCCGTGCTTAGGATGTCATCGATGGTTTGCCTTACAGACGTGCATCCGCCTGGGACCGTTGTCCGTTCCATAAAGTCTAATGGCAACAACAAAAACATGACTGAATATGAAAAGATGTTTGTGTATATCCATGAAGAATAACATGTCATTGTACTTTCTTTTTTCATTTCCATATCTAGTCTGTGTTTACGTTATTATATATGCAAGTAAAGCTAATGATAGCTGTGTGTAAGTTATAAGTAATTAGTGATTTTTAGAACTGTTAAACCTCATAATTTAGCCAAGTGGGGCTCAAAAACGTCCAAGCAGAGCTACATTTGCTCCAGTTTCAGCTTGATGCTGGCTCCAAAAGAGGCTCAGTTCTCATAGACAGTTTCAGTTTTTAAAGTTTTATTGTCATATGCACAGTAAAGAAACATATTTCCCTGTACAATGAAGATCTTTCTTTGCTGTCTACAACAAAAACAACCACATAGAATAGATAACTTGAGTAGAACAGAACAAGAAATGCAGCTAATATGTAAAGAATCATTATGTTTTATACCTTGATCTGAGCCTCTTAGTTCCAATGAAGGTAATCATAGCCATTTTGGGCAATGCTCTGCAACCAAATTTGTTGGAACAGTTTGGGGATGGTCCCCTTCTGTTCCAGCATGACTGTGTCGCAGTGCACAAAGCAAGTTTCGTAAAAGCATGGTCAGATGAGTTTGGTGTGGAAGAACTTGACTGGCACGCATAAAGCCCTGACCTCAGCCCCATCGAAAACCTTAGGGATGAGGCAGAACAGAGATTGCAAGCATCCAACATCAATGTCTGACCTTACAAATGCTTTTCTGAATGGATGAATGAACAAAAATACCCACAGACACATTCTGAAATCTTGCGGAAAGTCTTCCCAGAAGAGTGGAAGCTGTTATACTGGAGCTGCAAAGAGGGGGATCAGTTTAGAAGGGATCATGGTCACAAAAGCTCCTGATAGTGTTTTGTGTAGGTGACTCAGTATTTTTGTCTAGACCCAAATAAAAGACTAATAAAATACTGAAATTGTACTCACAAAAAAAAAAAAAATAATGCGAGTTTGGGTTTGACTTTTAGAACCAGCCTCAAGGGGCTGTTCAAGAACTGCAGTTTTTGGCACTTGTGTGTAGGCTTTATTTTTCAGTCCCAGAGGTTGCCACCTGGTCAGTCCTCAGTTCTTCTGTGTAAAAATGCCCAGCTATATAGTTTTCCACTTTCAGGGATGGAGATGCTTTGAGTGACAGCTCGGTGTTAGCTAGGTGACCAGGCCACTAGTTGTAAGCTAGGCTAACCTCAGGTAATTTGTGTCACTGAAGTGGGTCTTTGGACATCGTTGGTGGTGCTGGGGCCCAATGGACCATTTTTAATGCAGTTGAATGAAATAATATAGTTGAGATTAAATAACCAGAAAACTGGGTTCCATTTTTAGTGGGTGAAACTCCAGTGGAGGCACATGCAAATTAGTGTTAACTTAGCATGTAACTCTCTAATACATATTTGTTGACTTCTGTTTTCAAAAACCCAAACTAGCTGTGTCCATTTTTATGCAGTTTATAGCACATAGTCTTTGGGTTTGGTATAAAAAGCAAACAGTGCAGCAAAATCAAAATCACAGGAGAAGTGAGCCAAAAGTGTAAAAAAATCCAAAATAAAAGAACCTAATTTTACTTCTTACTTCATGTATCAATTTCACTGTCCGTTTACTGCTTCATGATCAGTCATTTAATTATAAAACATAAACATTTCCAGGTCTTGAATCTAAAGTGAACACAAAACAACCAGGAAGTGTTTGTTAAATGAAGAAATACTATTAAAAGACAACCCAAATGGAGGTCAGTAATCTTTTTTTCTTTTCTTCTAGTTTTTTTTCCAAATTTAATTGCATTTTCTAATTTTTTTAATCTCATCAGTTGTGCTCATTTGTGTGTTTGAATGTGGTGGAATTAGCAGAAACGTGTTTTGTCTGCTACCTGGACTTAAGATTGAGTAATTAAAGCGCCACCTGAGGAGGCAGAGTGCTGATTTGATGAGGGTTGCCAAAGATGAAGAGAATGGGCTTGATACAGCAAAAAAAAGGCCATTATATCACCAGCTTATTGCACTATTGTGCATTCCTCCTATGGGAGCTTGCCTTGTGTTTTTTCTACTTTATCACACACTCTCTTTGCTATCTCTCCCTCCCTTTCTCTTGCAAGCGTGTTCCCTCCCTTACTTTGTGTTATACCCCCTTCACAACCTGTACTCCTTCAATAGAGCCTGTCAGCGCTTTTTGCACTTTCCTTAGTTGTCCCTTTGGTTTCTTTCAGTTAATACACCTTTATATTTCTTTTCTTTTTCCATAGCACAATGAAAGCGTACTGGAACCTTCCAACAGTTAGCTGGAGCTAATTTATGTGTTTTCTGTCTTGGCTGAAATGCAGTGAGGAGAACATTTTGTTTGTGTTGCTGCTCTTGTCTTATTTAATCTATCCAGAATTTTAATGTAGCAACAATGTCAGCGTGCTAGCTGTGTTCTGTTATCTGTACAGTTAAATATGAATTACTGCCTAATGAGGAATGTATCTTTGTAGATGTAATGCCTATTTCATGTAATGTACTGCTCACTTGAATTTTAACCAACCTTTGTCTTTTGGGTTTTTCTTTTCTGTTTCTGTTTCTCTATCATTGATTTATTCACTGCATATCTGTCTCTTTTCTTATGCCCGTAACTGTCCTGTTTGCTCTGTACTCTCCCTCCCCTGTCGGCTACACACCTTTGGCAAACCCATCATTTCTGTCTCTTCCTTCTCTCCTCCCTCTTTTGCGCTCCCTTTCCTGTAAGCTGTGTTTGCCTCTCTAATGCTCTCTCTCCTTTTCTGTCCTTGTTTCCATCCAGCTGTCTGTTTCCCTTCTCACTTTTTCTCCATCTCTCTCTCTCTCTCTCTCTTACTCTGCGCCTGGCTCGCCCCGTCTGTCCATGGTGGTGTGTATGTCTTGGCTCTGGCTTCTATGGATATTAAGCTGTAACAGGCAAATGCACTGCGTTGGTCTCTGATGTATGTGTGACCTGCTTTCTGCCAGACCCAATCTCCAGCAGCCAGCCTGCCTGCCTGCTTGCCTTTTCTGGGTTAGTCCCTTCCAAGAGTAGCAGTAGTCATAGTCTGCATCCTGCAGCCAGCCTCATGGTGTAATAGCAGTACAGCTTTTATTTAGGCACTCGAACAGACTGTTTTAAAAGCAAGGGCAAACTCTGCATATATTTCTAAGCAATTACGTATGCAAACGAAATTACACTGCCATGATATCACTTGTATTATTTGCAGTATGATAATACAAATGAGTAAAGACTTAAAGAAAATCATCTGGTTACGAAAAGAGCAAAAGTGCATAAATTGTGGTTTTTGAAGCACTCTCTTTAATCAGTGTCTAATTGATCTTTTTTACTCTACTGCCCTCTTTCACTTTCTTTGTTTTACATCCTCGGCTTGTATAGTTAAATAAAACAGAAGAAAGGGCTTTCTTTTCCAGTTCCCAGCATTTCTGCAGCTGCTTTTAGCCCTCATAACGGCCAGCCACTTGATAGTGCACAGAAAGTGATAGAGACCCGAGCATGTACATAAACATGCACCTGATCAGCGCCGTTGCATCATTGTTTTCAACTGAGTACATTTGCCTTCAGCACATCTAGAGATACAAAAGGTTCCTGTCATGCTCTCGCTGGCTCGTGGTGAGCCGTAGGAGGTACTGTGACCTATTATTACCTTATACCAGTAGGGGGCATACCATGTGGATGCCCTGCATCTACCTCAGCTGAGGGTCAACTGCTGTAGCATGAATCCCCATGGGACCCTATATGGAGTTCTTCTTCTTCTTTTTTCTTTTTTTGCTGTCGCTGACAGGGTGGCTAGAATCTGCCCATGATTTCACCTCTCTGTTGTTCTTCCTGTATCCCACCCAGCTTGCATTGTTGTGCTGCGAAAAACACGCCATCACCTAGGGTGATGATGCACAGCTTTGCTGAATAATGAGGCACAGTGGACTTTTAAAAGCAGGAATGCTGCATTCCTCGATTGCTTAGTGGGTTGGGGATTGGGGACTGTGTGTCATTGTATAGGAGCTTATAGAACACCATTTGAAAATCATACATCGTGCACCACAGTGTTAATGTATTTGCATGCTTTCAGGAAGGTTTTATTTAAAAGTGAGTAAATCTGCAGGAAAGCATTTGATGTTCCACCAGCTTAATTTGGTTTCCTCCTGGAATATATAAATGCACACTGTAAATTGTGCTCTCCATTAACCCTGCACTACAGACCTACCTACAGCTGTGCATCGACTAACCTCACCCACAGTAAGGGTCAACAGGCACTTGTTTTTTTTATAAGTAGGCCTTTCCATCATAAACTAACAGAGATCTCCAAAAACAACTTTTTTTTTTTTTTTTTAAATATTCTTTAATCCTGGAGCCAACAAACCAAAGGAAGCAAATGGAGATGAAAACCTAGAGGGGGCAGCCCTCTCATAGCGTTGTGGATCCACAGCAGATGTTTGTCACGCTGTTTTTAATTTACAATTGTTCTTCATGTTGTAAACATATTACGTCATTCTGTAGTGGAAGATAGGAGTTCCTTTCCATAAATTCTGCAGCAGTTGTCATATTATCCATTATTATTGTTGCTTCCCAATGTTGCCTGACCAGATGTGATGTATGAATGGTGAGAAATCTGTGTAAACGACAGAAATACTATTGTTTGGGGAGGTTATTTGTTTGTTTTTTTCTTTAGAAGATCTTCATTTTGTCAGGAATGCTCAAAATTAAGTGAGCGAAAATGACACTCTTTACATTTTCGGGTCTTTAGATGCCAGTCCCAGTTCGTGTTCAGCACCTGGCAGTGGCGTAAACGTGCATCTGAGATGCTCATCTGGCAGTCTAAACACGCCTCCACTGTGTTTTTCATATGACAGCCGTGACTCATAGCTCCAGTGACCTCTTTCCCTGGGGGGTAGCTAACATGATCTGTTCATCCCAACGCAGTCCTGATGGATTTCTTGCAAAGTTGCTCAGCGGCACAGGTGGGTGTTGGCGGGTGGGGGGGTTGTCCTAACGGATGCTCGCTTGCCTATAAGGAGGAGGGCTAAGCTGCTTTATAACAAATCCAGAGCAGTAAGGACGAGATGGAAGCAACACATCAGTTTTATTTATGGTGTACAGGAAGATCATTACGACCACTTCAATCTAAGCCTGATGGATGTCTCTAAGTGCCTCCTCTCTTGATCTTTAATGGTACCTTGTAATCAATGGAATACCTGACCACCACTGCCCCCCTTAACTTAATCCTACTGCCATCTTATTTTATAATTTTTTTTCTAAAGAGAGGTCCACGTGGATTGAGTTTTAAAAGGAGGTAATTAAACCAGTGGCAGCTGAGAACTTATTATGCCGGTGAAAGAGGAGCTGCCTATATGTTGGCCTGCTGATCGTTCAGAAGTTATCTTTAATCCCCCATAACATTAAAGGCTGGCCATTCATCAAGTCACAGGGCAGCTTTGTGCACTGAAAGGCTCCTGTTGTTGTCGCTTTTTTTTTTTCTCCCCAGCAACATAATTGAAAAATTTTCCCCCCTCTTTCAGTAATACTCCCCAAAGCACTTCACCCCAAAATCGAAAACAAACCGGTATCAATAAATTAAGGCCGTATCTCAGGATACCGTGAGTTAACTCTTGCTTCAGGGTCCTTTCCTCTCCCCTTACAAAATAAAATTGTGAATATCACAGCTCATTGTGTTTTTTGGTAACTTGTAATCCCAGTAGACACATTTACCCAACTAACCGTAATTATAATTTTGTAATTAAAACAGCGGTCAAGTTAGGAGATCATGCAGAGGTTGTTAAGCTGCATTTCTGCTGGCACGCAATCATAGCTGAACTGCCATCGGCCACTAAAAGGATGTTTTTATGCTTTAAATTAGAATATTCATAAGGAGTGTAAATGGGTGAGATTGAGTATTGTGCTCTCTAAAATGAGGATAAAGGGCATTGTTTATTGGTTTATTTTTTGCCATGGAGCCTCCACCCCCCACAAAACTGTATATGCTAGCTATTTAAATTGTTTTCAGGGACTCGATGGTGACTTAAAAGTGCCAGATTTGGCCCTTAGCCTTTCTTTTTTCTTTCTTGGCTAATAAGTTTTGAAATTTCTGTCTTCCAGCTTATGTTCGTTGAGCATACTTTTTCACGCTTGGGAGTTTTGTGACCTGGCAGACCACCATCTCCCATTAAACATGCAGTACAATATTACCGTCACCGCAGTTATTTATTCACATGAGAATGCTAATGTGGGAGACGGATCTGGTTCAGGTGAGGTCTGAGAGAGAGCATGACTACCCCGGAGCTATATATCCAGTCTGATGGGGTTTGGGACTAGGGACTGCTGCCATGTTCCCTTTGTAGTGAGGAACAAATGTTTCTGCTGCTGATGTGGTAAAAGCTTTTCCTCCTTTGTCACCTTCGCTCTTGGTTGAGCCCTGGCATCCCAGTGCTCTGTCACGATACAGTTTGGCCTGGGAACCGGTGACCCATGTTATTGGTTGGCAAGCCTACTTCTCACGGATGGTGGTGGGCTCTTTTCCAGCCTCCTCCTCTAATCTGCCAGCCTTTTTTGTGTTTATCAGAGACTTGTGATAAAAAAGATCATAGGTATCGGCGAACACTAGGTGCTAAAGAAGAGAGAGCTTGATGTATTGTGAAAGCTGCCTCTTTCTCTCAGTCTTTCTTTTTTTTTTTTTTGTATTCTCACCACTTGCCAAAAAGTTTTAAACAACATGCTCTTTCACTCTTCATCAAAGCAAAGTTAGGCCGGAGAGGAAGAGAGAGAGAGAGAGAGAGAGTGAATGCGGAAAGGAGAAGTTTGGCTGCTGAACAGCCATGAAATACAGCCCTCCAACAGTTATTGCTGCAGTAAAGGCAGATACATAAAATACAAAACAGAGACTGGCGTGTCTATTTATGGACCAGATTATCGGTGCATTAATCAGACTTGCTATTTGGCACACGCTGTACCAAGTCTGGGGCTGCTTTATGGGCTGCCTCAGATCGATGGGTGATCCATTCACACACCAACAACATCCAAATTACTTATGGATAAACTTCACAGAACTCTAACTGTATTGCTTATTATTTAGTCAAGCATAAATCCACTTTAACATAATATTTCTGGGTTATTACAACTTTGGGCTTTTCGGGTAGTTCTAGCAAATGCTGTCTCTTTCTGTCTCCTACATAATATTCAAAGCATTGGTGGGATCCAGGAACATGGAGTCTAGACTCTTCTGTACATCTTTAACAATCAAGACATTGAAGAAGCAGTGCAGACTTTCAACTCAAATTCAAGGCATTTAACTAAAGTATTTCTTTAGCTGTTCAGGCATTACAGCCACGTTTTCAGAGGTGCAAAGGTAACTGGACAAGCGAACATAATTTTAGATATATGAATTGTTTTTACTACTCAAATTAAAATCTATTGTTGTCAGTGACTGTATGAGGTCTTAACATGCTCTGCTAGGCCTTTGAAGCAGCTGCCTTCAGTTGCTGCTTGTTTGCGGGTCTCTCTGAATCTAACTGAGGAATATCCAGTTTCTTTGCATTGAAAAACTGTCCAATTGCATTGTGAAGCGCTGTCCGATTGGTTTTACAGCTTTTGAGTTAATCTGAGGAGAGTACAGCCCTGTACACTTGAGAGTCATCCTGACACTTCTATAAGGAATCAAATCATCAATAGATATTAGTGACCTGGATCCACTGGCAGCTCTACATCCAATATATTGAGTTGAATCTATAAAGAATACCAAAGGTAAAATAGCTTGACAGATATTGTAATACCAAATGAGCTATTAGATGAAATCTCGGTGCGGTGTGCAGAGAGTCCTTAAACATTTTTTGATGAAGCTTCAGTGAATGGTAGCTGGATGAACTGAGTGGTCAGGTGTATCTCTCAGGTGCTCTGTCAGGTCTTTGCTGTGTTTTTTCCCCCGTTTGTTAAGGACATGACTTCCAGATACAGTGCATCTGCTGTAGATAGTTTATTTAGGCCTGTCACTTCTTCTTTTGTCGTTGACTCTTTCATGGCTTAGGGATATGCCACGTTTTCTGCTAATGGTTTATGCCTGTCAAACTGTGTTATCTTTAGCATTTTTCATAGATTCAGCTAAATAAATTGAAACAGATTATGTTTCTGCAACAGGTTGCTAGTAACATAGTGCCGAATGTACACTTTAAAATGGATTTCTTACTAAGGTGACTGTTTACTGTAGACACAACATTGGTTCATCCTTTGTTTATGCTTAAATGATTTATTGCTTGCTCTGAAAATGGTCAGATACAAAAGACTGGACTGAAAATGAGTGAAAAAGGAAAGTGTAAAGAAAAACTGAGAGACCTTCAGAAAGTCTGAAGAGCTATTGCTCAACACCACTTTAAAATATGACAAGAAAGTGAAAAATAGACGATTAAGACTTTTGCAAACTACTTCACTCCTGGTTGTCTGTAATCTGTTATAACTCAGCTGGTTGGGTGATTCAACCAAAAAAGTCACATTTCTCAGAATTCCTACCCAAATATGATTTCTCTTTAGTGATGTCCCACGTCACTAATAATTAACGAAAATAAACTGAAACCATTTCCACAAATAAAAGAGCTGTGAGTCGATGGTCCTTAAAAATTGAAAGGGTTAATGTTCCCAAACTAGCTCAGAGGCCTTCTCTATTATGTAGCATTGTTGACGCTCTGTCAGTCTTGCTCCAGTCTTCTCTGTCTCCCTCTTCCTTTTCTAAGCTCTCTGCCAGCCTCTACAATATTATCTCTCTCTGTGAGGCTTTAGGCTCTATCTCGACTAATTAGAATTTAATGGACCAAAAGTGATTGGTGTACTTCCAGAAATAAAGTGGGCTATTCATATGTAAAGCAAACAAACAGTACTTGGTATAGAAGTATTGTTTGGGTGCATCTCGTGCCAGCGTCACAATGACACAGAGACTAGGGAAACATACGGGCTAAGAAGCATATTTAAATGCATGAGTTTTTTCTGTTCTTTTATCACACTTATTAGGGAGGAAACACATAATCTCCGCAATTGAATGTCTTGTAATTTTTCTTCAGCATATATTTTACTTCCTGCCATGTTTTCTTGACTTTGCTCTTTTTTTTTTTTTTCTCGATGTGGCCCCTGAGTGGGTGCTCATTCCATAGACCCTGAGTAATCATCATTATAAAATGATAAGAACCGTACCCTGACTGCTCCCTGTGGAATTAAACATTAGAGACATTTCTTTAGGTCTGCCTCACACAGTGGTCTCACTGTCTTACACACTCATTAACACTGTCTTTTTTTATTTTCGCTCCTCTTTTCTCTCTCTGCAGTTTGTCTAATTTTCTCCCCGTGACTCTCACACTGTTCTCTGCTTCAGTAACGTTCCCTCATTGCTTCCCTCTACTTGTTTCTCATACTAGCATAACTGATGGCTCCAATTTGTGTACTTTAAAGGGCCAATTCATAAAAGGTACTTAGGCTTGATAAGGAAATTGAAATGAATGACGACAGCCTTATCAAAACTCTCTCCCTCCCTTGCACTCATCCCTGGGCAAGTGAGAGGTTGCATTGCTTTAGAAGAACACCATCGCAGTGAGAATTTAAATGCAAATCTAAATGCCTTGACGCTATTGAAGGGCCCCTCTTTACAGAATCAATAATCATATGCGGGCACGGGGCACAGAGAACAAGAATTACTACGGGGAATTGATATACGCAAGGTTGTTTACATGTCGCTGTTAGGAGAGTGTGTGCAAAGGGACCGAAGAAAGGGATCGCAAACACACTGAAGTACCTAAAGACGCACAAGAACATAATTTTGCAAAAGCTTTCCAGAAAATATAGATTGTTACTTGCTTTAATTTAGCTGTAAACAAGACAGAGCTATTTTGTTCTCAAGGTGTAAATGATGCTGCCCAATTTTCCTTCGGGTTTAAATGAAACAAGATACATGCACAGGAAAGTTTATGACACACGGACGTATTCTTTCTCATTATACAGCAAAAATGTTTCACACAAACTGGGGGGAAACTAGACACAGTTGTAAGATATTCTACGCGGGACAAGATTTGTTGATTAGCTAATTCCTTCCTTGTTTAGGACCCTGGTACTTAATTGGAACTTATTCTGTCACATACTGTTCTTAAAGTTAGGTCTGCTCAACTTGTTTGACCAGCCATCCATATGATGAAGGGCAGACTTTGAGCTCTGACTGAATCTGGAATCCTTGGGCATTACCAAGGATTGGTTTTCCTCATTTGTAATGCTTTGCAAGGCCTTTGTTGCAGCTCTCTTTAGTTGTTGTCTTTTAGTTGTTCTTTCCGCCTTTATGTTTGGTTTCGGCAGGTAAAATGCTGGAGACTGATGTTCTCTTGAAGGGTTTTTTCATTTAATGGAAAGCATCCTGTGATCATCCACCACTGCATGTCTACAGTGGATGTCAATACCGTTTCACTTTGACAACCCGGTGTGTTGTCTTTTCTAGAATGTGCCAGAATTTTGATTTTATCAGTCCTAATATTCCTTTTGTCTCTCTAATGGAATTTTCCCCTACATAAGCACGGCCTATTTCACTTCCATAATTAACTACTTTAACCAGATGTTGTTGGTTTAAATAGCAGCTTTCAAATGTGACTAACATTTGGAATCACTTCATATTTTATATCTGCTTGATTTAAACAGAGAAACAGTCTAAAATGTCTAGTGAATGAATTATCTCAGGGATATCAAACTCATTTTATGGCGCGGGCCACATACAGTCCGCTTTGATCCTGACCAGTGAAACTCCTGTTTCTATCAGTATGCTGTAAAACTTCTGAAACTACAATTAAGTTTAAGTCTAAAATTTATGTCCACCTTTACATTGTCCATAGCTGCCCAGCTGGCCAGATTGGACTCTTTGCTGGGCTGATTTTGGCCCCTGGGCCTTATGTTTGGCACTCCTGGATCATCTCGTCAGTGGTTAATGCATTATTGTCATTCTAGTCCTGCAGTTCAAGACTAGTCAGCATCTAACTCGACTATGAGAAGATGTTCGTCAGAAATTTGGATGTAAAGTATGAATGTTTTTTTTTTTTTTGTAAGTTAGTTCTGATTCTTGGAAATAAGAGGTTTCACATAATACCCCTTCTAACCATATTAATATATTTTCTAATATATACCCAAGTACTGTAAATTAAAAATGGATTATCTGAGAATACCTTACCAGGGCAGATCGAGATCAGTTACCTTGAAACTTAATAATTTAATGCAAAAGATGCTTGATGAGATTATCGCTGATGTGAAAAGACAAGATTTGATCTCTGTAAACAAACTTTATTGAATTGGCCCTTCTCAGTGTGTGTAACGTGTTTACATCTCTCTTCTTCAGGCGAAGAAACAAATAACGCATTATTGTTGTGCGTGTGGTTTTTCTAAATTTGCCATAACATTGCCAGAGCGTATAGGTCTCAGCTCATATCTTTATATAGCGGTGTCTAGTGAAGTGCAACGGCATGTTTTGACGCCCCAGCCCAGCTCAGCACGGCCCAGTGCCCAGTAATCACTCTGCGATTGGAGGGCTGGCATCAGCGGCTGCGCCCTCCTCACCCACAACCACAGCCCAAACAACAGTCAGAGAGCTCTTGACAAATTGGAGCGAGTTAGCCACTCCTCAGTTCATTGCACAGCCCTGAACGCTAGCAAAACAACAACAAAATATAAAAGCACATAAAAGTAAGAGAGAGCACAGTCAGTTTCTGTCTCTACTGGCTATCTCCTCTCAACCATCTTTTCCTTCACTCTCTTGTTCTTGATCCCCCTAACCCTCAACTCTCGTCTGTTTCTTTGTACCACACACACACACACACACACACACACACACACACACAGAGAGAGTCATCTAAAGAAGTGTTTGTGCTACAACCGGGCTCTCTCCCTGCGTCATGCTCAGAAATCAATCAGGGGTTAAGCTCACACCTTCTAACGAGCTCTTCTTAGAGGTACGTCTCAGCCGTTTGCTCGGGGCAGCCTCAGCCAAAGGTACAAACGCCCGGGAAACACAGAGCAGAGCCAGGGAGACGTGTGATGAAGAAAGAGAAGCAGAGTGGAGAAATGAGGGGGCAGCCGAAGTCTGATGGAAATGGAAACAAAAGACGGCTTGTTCAGGCAGAACAAAAAGGAAGGTGGGATGGAGACAGATGGGAAAAGAAGGAAGCGTAGGTGAGGGCATTAGTCAAGTTGCTGGGTCTCCCGCCTTCCTACCGCAGCACACAGGTGTGTGCTTCACCTGCTCCTCATTAGCTATGCACCTGGGCCCTAATGGGGAGAGGTTGTCACAATGAACTAGGGTAAGCATCACCCCAGAAAAGATGAACATGTTCCTTGACTCGTCCTCGTGCAGACCCAAAACAAGAGCACAATCTTCTGTGAGTTACGTCAAGCAGGAGCCATTTTGCTTTGCAAACGCTCCCCGTCCCCGAGAAAGTCAGAAGAGCCGCTTCTCTTACCTGGGGTTTATTTCCTTGTAATTCGTTTTATTGTTGTTGTTCTGCACCTCAGCCCAGCTGTTCTCATCGAGTCTGGCAATTAATGTAATTTATTCTTTTGTGAGTTTAATGGCCTTGGGTGAGACCGAGACACAACAACGGCAGAATGACAAATGTTTGACAAAAGGTTTTTCTGGGCTTGGGTTGAGGCCTGCGCAGGAGTTTTGACAAATACTGAGCCCTTGGAGCCTTCGTCTCACAGTTGGAAAGGAATTCTTCCACTAAACAGACACAAGCCTTGTTCTTCCTTGAAAATAAGATAGGAAGGATTAAAGGTGAAACACAGGTAAAACCTGAGATATGAGAGCAGGAGTCTCCTGTTTTCTTCCGCTCGGCCCTCCCTCCTTCCTCCCCTTTCTCGCGTGCTTCCTTTGTCTCTTTTATTTTATTTTTATCCGCAGACGAATGACTAAAGCTGTCAACGTGTAGACAGAGTTAAAACTTTGACAAAGAAAATCACTCACTCCGTACTCTTTTATCGCTAACAGCTTCTTCCTTGGCACCACGGTTGCCCCCTCAGTTTCACAAAGTTATTTAATCCTCTGTTGTGCGCTCTTTAAGCAGCGTGAGTATCGGTGTCAACTGAATAATAACGATAGCGAAGAACTGATATTGCATACAGCATGCGGTTTAACCGAACTGTCTAATTATTAACGGCGTATGACTGCTCACTGTCACGTGATCGCCGAATCACTGTCACGCTCTCCAAAAGCTGTTGTGCTACGGTAATTGCTGCCCAGATGATAGCGGCACTGTCACCCAGAAAGAGACCCATCCTATCACCGACCAATTGCATCACGGGATGAAAGTGATTGCTCTGAATTGTAAGTGATTAGAGTTTGTCTAGACGTCTCAGGGAGTGATTGGATTGATTTGATGCCAGGGAGTAAATCGGACACTGTCACTGAATCACTTTTAAGTCTGTGTCATCAGGATTTCATACTACTGATATCATTTTTCTTATGGTAGCCTGTGTACTTAATCTATATGTAGTGATAGTTCCACTTTTTTCCTGTTTAAAAATCTTCAATTTGTACTCATCTTACTCTTTTCCTATTCTTCTCGTACACTGTCTTCCGCTCGTGTTCGTTTCCCTTCTCCTCATTCTTCTCCTTATTAGTCTGTCAGTTTGCTTCTTATTCTTCTGTAGTGAAGCCAAAAAACCAAAAAGCACACAAGCAAATCATAAAAACAGAAAATTGAAACAGAAAAAATCTCTGAAATATTTAAAAAATAAGTGCACCAACTGGTCTCACAGGCTGCTCCATATTAAGATAAGAAATACTTTATTCATCCCAAAAGGTGGGAAATTACTGTGTTACGGCAGCCAAAGCATTAAAACCAACTTTTCTCGGTGAAATAAATAAAATATCACCGAATGAAATGGGTATAAAATTACACTGAAGGAAGAGCTCAATTGAATAGAAAATAAAAAAGTGGATAGCTCAATGATTCAAAAAACTAAACAGGATAGAGTAAGCAGCTTAAAGCTAAAATGAATGGGGGTGTTATGGCTGTGTGGCAGCGGAGCTCAAACAGATACTGGAGAAAGTGTTCAGCTGTATGACCACTAAGCAGCTGCAGACGAAGGTTGGGATGCATTAATTAACCACAGACATAGTAATATTCCCAGGATTACACCGCTTTTCAATCATTCCTACTGCAATCCCTTCACATTTGTCCTCACTGCTCAGATTAACGTTCCCTTCTCTCTGTAAAGTCCCAAAACCAGCTAAGGTAAGAATAGGTGTCGGGGAAGTGTTTTACCCTGTGGTGGGCAGGACAGTAACCCCACCTGTACTACTACTACCATAGGCGGTGTTGGGGAAAGCATTTTACAATGCATTAAATGTTCAAAAGAAACTTCTGGTTCATTTTCCTGTGGACAAATAAGACAAAAGTTTAACTTTTGTTTTAGAAAAAGGAAGTTTTAACACCTGAATCTCATCCCATCTGTGAAGCATGGCGGCGGGAGTATCAGGAACTGGCTAACATTAAAAAATTAAGGGAGTTGATACATTTATAATTGCATCAGAATATTTTTATAGATGAATATCAGGCCAGCAGTCCATGACATGAAGCTTGGGAGAGGCTGGGTGAAGTGTGGTGTTTACTAGACGAAGCACAGAAATAAATCAACAACAGAACGACTGAAATGGAAGCAAATTCTTGTTACGGGATGGCCGAGTGAACGTCTTCACTTTAACTCTTTTGAGATGCTGCATCACGACCTCAGAGTTGCCTGGAATTATTGATGAAGTCTCAAAAACACCTGCAGGAAATATCAAGAAAAGCTCCTACAAGTTGCAGAAATGAAGAGTTCACTTGGGTTTCCCAACCTGAAAACTGCGTGAATATGTTCAATAATAAAGAAAAACAGGAGAAAGGTACAACTGTTTGTTTGTGTGTCTTCAGTTTAGTCAGTTTGTGTTTGGTTTCTGTTCAAAAAACATTTTTCTATATATGCATTTTGTTTTCGATATAGTGCATGTAGTTTGTGTTTGTATCTCTTAACATTATTGTGCCTCGCAGTGCTTCTGTATCCAGGACAGGCTTGACAAAGTGCCCTTGGTATGTCCGAATTAATGGTTTGAGTGTCTATAAGATTGTCTGGTAGTGTCTGGAAAGGAGCGGAGAGCGCTGCCAAATGGCTCACGTCCAGCAGGTTGAAGAAGTCTGCTGCCATAAAGCGTACTCTACTATAATCAGAATTACTTGAAAACAGGTCGTTTAACTATTGCAGTTAACAATAAAATCATTCTTCCCCATTCGTGACATCATATTCAGAAATGAATTAGAATGTCCTACAGGTTAAAAGGGATAATTTACCTGATGCATACACCACAGCACTCTATTAGACCATTATTAAACCCATTCCTCTATTTGGGGATGAGCCATTTCCCTTAAACCACAACTCTCTTTACATGACGGTCAAGCGTATGTTCCATTTAACTCGCCGTGGCTTTCTTTTCACTTATATTGAATTGTAAGATTGAGACCTGAGAAGAAAACCAGTCTGATTCTTCTCAATGTTCTGATCAGATTTGTCAGAATGCTTTTTATATTTTGAGGGAATGATTACAGGAAAGCCAGTGAAACAAGGCAAAATCTGCATTGGGAAAAAAACCCCCAAATGTTTTCTTCCACTTAGCTCATTTGTCATGCATGGAACAAAAGCTGAGAGAGGTTTCAAGGACGAGGTTTTAGACTCGTCTGCTCTATTGATTGGTTAACGAGCCTGCATTCAGACCACTTCCACATCGAGGGGCGAGCGCCGCACAGACACAATGGAGCACATTTCCCCTGTTCACAATGCGGGCATGCAGCGGTCGGCTGCCTGCTGAGGAAACAGGCCCACAATCAGGCCCTCTGCCAGGGGGACACTGCCAGGGGTGAGGATGGAGAAAGGGAGAAGTGTCGAAAGGAACAGAGACAGAAAGATGTGGAAGAAGGTTGGATTCAAGGAGAGCAAAGGGGAGAAAGGAGAAAAGTTGAAGGGAGAATGATGTGCATGGTGTAGTGAAGAGAAATTGTAAAAAAGCTTAGAAAAGTGTGATCAATGTGTGGAAATGTATTTTAAACGTGGTGGACTGTAGGGTATAAAAGAAGTGCAATGAACAAGAAATGAGTTAGACTTGGAAGTGGTGGAGAAAATTTTCTTTTAAAAAGTAAGGGTGCACAGAAGAACTGCAGTGGAGTTAAGTTAAAATAAGAAGAGGAATAAAATACTAATTATCTGATCTAGTCTAAAGAAACCACAGCTGATTTGTCTGCGTGGAGGAAAATAAAGGTGTTGGGAGGTTTAAAGTTTAAATGGATGCTACAGGCAAAATGGAGCGCTGCCTTAGGTGAAATATGATGCACCTAAAACTGGCTTTACACTGTACCAATTTCTGCAGTGCCAGACAAAATGTGACTTTCATGAAATAATGGCGATGGCTTTGGTTGTGGCTCCATGGTGATCCTGCAGAGCGAAAGTTCAAAATTCACCTTTTTATATGGTCTTGTGGTCAGAGACAGCTTGAAGGAATTTTAGGATGGTTACCTCCCAGTGTAAACGCTGTGGACTTCATCTATTGACCAACCAATAACTGTGATTAAACAACCACAAACAAAATAGCATTTTATTCTAACAAAGAACGAAATCCAGGTGAGTGCTGGCCTTAGCTGGTTTAGGGAGTCACAAAATACACAACAGTTGCAGTACAGACTCAAAGTTTTTCTACTATTTAAGTTCACTGCCACCATCTTGGATTGTTTGGTGGGGGAGCTCCGACTTTCCAAGTTGGAAATTGTAGTATTTGCGACTTAACCTGGATCGTGCCAATAGTTAGGTGTTGGCAGTATAGAGTTAGAGCTTATTCGAGGGTTAGGATTTAAATGCAGTCAATTTAATCATTATTTTAGTGATTCACATCACTAAAAGTTAAACTAAAAGCTGGTGAATTGATCCATTTTGAGAAATTGTTCAATTCTTCAAAACAAATTCAGTTTTAAGGCTGTCAGATATGTTTTTGTTGACATATTTGTTAGGTCATGGCATTTATTAGCTTAACTTTTCCAGTTAATTGCTTGCATTTGCAGACAATTTTTTGCAGGCTTTAAAGATGTATATTTTTAAAGCGCATACAGTTTATTTATAATTTTGACAAAGTGTTTTGCTGGAAAATCACATTTAATCACATTTAGGATACAAGAGGTCTTTCAGTTTTAATAAAGATGATTATGTTTTCTCAGATTATATTATAAATATTCAAATGAGCTGTTATCTCATTAAATAGGCACAGATTGTCGTGAACCTCAGAGACAGAACATTAAACAGCTAAATGTGTATTTTGGACCTTCTCTTGCTCACAGAAGCAAACTAGCCTTAAATTTCAAAACTGTCCAGCTGATGATTATATTTTTTTATGATCTGTCCTGTGTTGGCTCACTTCAATAATTAGTTGGATCTCTAAACGTTTTCTTCATCCATGCCTTATCTTCTGACACATCAACATGTAAATACATTTTAATCTAGCCGGTTGTTGGTTGGGTAGTTTATTATAAAACTGTATTTTATTAACTAATCATATGTTTTTGTTTTGTTTCTGTTCTTTAGGAAACTATACTGACATTAGCCATTAAAATATTTATAAGTACAGTGGAGCAGAAACAACACAAAACTCTAACGCTGTCACTTGGTGTTCGCTCGCTCTGCGGTAGAGTATCACTTCCTGTTCCTGCTCAAACACAGTGGTGTTTCTGAGTAGCTTATTTGCTTAGCAATTTAATTAACAACTTTTAAATACATTCTTCTTTCATAGTATAATCTTCACGTGCTTCATCCGAAGCACACTTTCTGTGTACTCACTTCCTAATTTATAGCCAAAGTATTCACTCACTGTCTCTGTACTGTTTCGCTAGCTTAGCTTAGCTCGTAGCCGACTCGTTAGCACCATGGCTACTTCACCTGTCCCTCCTGCACTTTCTTGCTCATTGTGTCAGATGTTTAGTTACTCCTCGGCCTCCTTTAGCAGTAATGATATCTGTAACAAATGTAGCATATTTGCAGCTCTGGAGGCCAGGATTACTGAATTGGAGACTCGGCTTCGCACCCTTCATTCACCCGTAGCTAGCCAGGCCCCTGTAGCTGGTGCAGCCGAAGATAGCGTAGGCCCCGCTAGCTGTTCCCCGGCAGACCCCAAGCAGCTGGGGAAAGAGGGCGGCTGGGTCACGGTGAGGAGGAAGCATAGTCCTAAACAGAAGCCCCAGGTACACCACCAACCCGTTCATGTGTCTAACCGTTTTTCCCCACTCGGTGACACACCCGCCGGGGGTCAAACTCTGGTAATTGGTGATTCTGTTCTCAGACATGTGAAGCTAGAGACACCGGCAACCATAGTCAATTGTCTTCCAGGGGCCAGAGCAGGCGACATTGAAGGAAATTTAAAACTGCTGGCTAAGGGTAAACGTAAATTCAGTAAAATCATAATTCACGTCGGCAGTAATGACACCCGGTTACGCCAATCGGAGGTCACTAAAATCAATATTGAATCGATGTGCAACTTTGCTAAAACAATGTCGGACTCTGTAGTTTTCTCTGGTCCCCTCCCCAATCAGACCAGGAGTGACATGTTTAGCCGCATGTTCTCCTTAAATTGCTGGCTGTCTGAGTGGTGTCCCAGAAACGATGTGGGCTTCATAGATAATTGGCAAACCTTCTGGAGGAAACCTGGTCTTGTTAGGAGAGACGGCATCCATCCCACTTTGGATGGAGCAGCTCTCATTTCTAGAAATATGGACAAATTTATTAAACCCCCCAAAATATGACTATCCAGAGTTGGGACCAGGAAGCAGAGTTGCAGTCTTACACGCCTCTCTGCAGCTTCTCTCCTCCTGCTACCCCCCCAAAAACCCATCTCCATAGAGACTGTGTCAGCTTCCAAAAAGACAAAAAACAAACTAAAAACCAGCAACAAACAACTTAAACATAAACAATCAAAAAGAAAGAACAATACAGTATCCACATCTGAACCAAAGAGTAAAACAGTGAAATGTGGATTATTAAATATTAGGTCTCTCTCCTCCAAGTCTCTGTTAGTACATGACTTAATAATTGATCAACAAATTGATTTACTCTGCCTTACAGAAACCTGGTTGCAGCAGAATGATTATGTTAGTTTAAATGAATCAACACCCCCGAGTCATTCTAACTACCAGAAACCTCGAAGCACAGGCCGAGGGGGCGGTGTGGCAGCAATTTTTCACACCAGCCTATTAATTAATGAAAGACCAAGACAGACTTTTAATTCATTTGAAAGCCTGATGCTTAACATTGTCCACCCCAGCTGTGAAACTCAGAAACCAGTCTTACTTGTTATCATCTATCGTCCACCTGGGCCTTACACAGAGTTTCTGTCTGATTTCTCAGACTTTATATCTAATTTAGTTCTGAGCTCAAATAAAATAATTATTGTGGGTGATTTTAACATCCATGTAGATGCTAAAAATGACAGCCTCAACATGGCATTTAGTCTGTTATTAGACTCAATTGGCTTCTCTCAAAATGTAAAAGAACCCACCCACCACTTTAATCACACTCTAGATCTTGTTTTAACATATGGCATAGAAACTGAACATTTAACAGTGTTTCCTGAAAACCCTCTCCTGTCTGATCATTTCCTGATAACATTTACATTTACAATAATTGATTACACAGCGGTGGAGAGTAGATTTTATCAAAGTAGATGTCTTTCTGAAAGCGCTGTAACTAAGTTTAAGAATATAATCCACCCACTGTTATCATCTTCAATGCCCTGTACCAACACAGAGCAGAGCAGCTATCTGAACGCTACCCCAACAGAGGTTGATTATCTTGTTAATAATTTCACCTCCTCACTACGTACGACTCTGGATACTGTAGCTCCAGTGAAAACTAAGGTCTCTAATCAGAAGTACCTGACTCCGTGGTATAATTCTCAAACACGTACCCTAAAGCAGATGACTCGTAATCTGGAGAGGAAATGGCGTGTCACAAATTTAGAGGATCATCATTTAGCCTGGAGAAATAGTTTGCTGCTTTATAAGAAAGCCCTCCGCAAAGCCAGAACATCTTACTATTCATCACTGATTGAAGAAAATAAGAACAACCCCAGGTTTCTCTTCAGCACTGTAGCCAGGCTGACAAAGAGTCAGAGCTCTGTTGAGCCAACCATCCCTTTAACATTAACTAGTAATGACTTCATGAACTTCTTCACAAATAAAATTTTTATCATTAGAGAAAAAATTACCAGTAATCATCCCACAGATGTAATATTATCTACAGCTACTCTTAGTACCATTGATGTTAAGTTAGACTCTTTTTCTCCAATTGATCTTTCTGAGTTAACTTCAATAATTACTTCCTCCAAACCATCAACGTGTCTTTTAGACCCCATTCCTACAAAACTGCTCAAAGAAGTCCTGCCATTGATTAATTCTTCGATCTTAAATATGATCAACCTATCTCTAATGGTCGGCTATGTACCACAGGCCTTCAAGCTGGCTGTAGTTAAACCTTTACTCAAAAAGCCATCTCTAGACCCAGCAGTCTTAGCTAATTATAGGCCAATCTCCAACCTTCCTTTCATATCAAAAATCCTTGAAAGAGTAGTTGTCAAACAGCTAACAGATCATCTGCAGAGGAATGGTTTATTTGAAGACTTTCAGTCAGGTTTCAGAGCTCATCACAGCACAGAAACAGCTTTAGTGAAGGTTACAAATGATCTTCTTATGGCCTCTGACAGTGGACTCATCTCTGTGCTTGTCCTGCTAGACCTCAGTGCAGCGTTCGATACTGTCGACCATAATATCCTATTAGAGCGATTAGAACATGCTGTAGGTATTACAGGTACTGCACTGCAGTGGTTTGTATCATATCTATCTAATAGACTCCAATTTGTGCATGTAAATGGAGAGTCCTCTTCACACACTGAGGTTAATTATGGAGTTCCACAGGGTTCAGTGCTAGGACCAATTCTATTTACATTATACATGCTTCCCTTAGGCAGCATCATTAGAAGACATAGCATACATTTTCACTGCTATGCAGATGACACCCAGCTCTATCTGTCCATGAAGCCAGATAACACACACCAATTAGTTAAACTGCAGGAATGTCTTAAAGACATAAAGACCTGGATGGCCGCTAACTTTCTGCTTCTTAATTCAGATAAAACTGAGGTTATTGTACTCGGCCCTGAAAATCTTAGAAATATGGTATCTAACCAGATTCATACTCTGGATGGCATTACCTTGGCCTCCAGTAACGCTGTGAGGAACCTTGGAGTCATTTTTGACCAGGACATGTCCTTCAACGCACATATTAAACAAATATGTAAGACTGCTTTCTTCCATTTGCGCAACATCTCTAAAATTAGAAATATCCTGTCTCAGAGTGACGCTGAAAAACTAGTTCATGCATTTATTACTTCCAGGCTGGACTACTGTAATTCATTATTATTAGGATGTCCAAAAAACTCACTGAAAAGCCTTCAGCTAATCCAAAATGCTGCAGCAAGAGTACTGACAGGGACTAGAAGGAGAGAGCATATTTCTCCTGTTTTGGCTTCCCGTCATTGGCTTCCTGTTAAATCCAGAATTGAATTCAAAATCCTGCTCCTCACATACAAGGTCTTAAATAATCAGGCCCCATCTTATCTTAATGACCTTGTAGTACCATATCACCCTATTAGAGCACTTCGCTCTCGCTCTGCAGGCCTACTTGTTGTTCCTAGAGTATTTAAAAGTAGAATGGGAGGCAGAGCCTTCAGTTTTCAGGCCCCTCTTCTGTGGAACCAGCTTCCAGTTTGGATTCGGGAGACAGAAACTATCTCTACTTTTAAGATTAGGCTTAAAACTTTCCTTTTTGCTAAAGCATATAGTTAGGGCTGGACCAGGTGACCCTGAATCCTCCCTTAGTTATGCTGCAATAGACGTAGGCTGCCGGGGGATTCCCAAGATGCATTGAGTTTTTCCTTTCCAGTCACCTTTCTCACTCACTATGTATTAATAGACCTCTCTGCATTGAATCATATCTGTTATTAACCTCTGTCTCTCTTCCACAGCATGTCTTTTATCCTGTCTTCCTTCTCTCACCCCAACCGGTCGCAGCAGATGGCCGCCCCTCCCTGAGCCTGGTTCTGCTGGAGGTTTCTTCCTGTTAAAAGGGAGTTTTTCCTTCCCACTGTCGCCAAAGTGCTTGCTCATAGGGGGTCATATGATTGTTGGGTTTTTCTCTGTATCTATGAAGCGCCTTGAGGCGACTTTTGTTGTGATTTGGCGCTATATAAATAAAATTGAATTGAATTGAATTAAAGCAGAGGTACGCCTGAAAATTCTGCTCGACTGAAAGAAAATGGTAAAAGTTTAATAGAAATATTTTGTAGGTTGCACAACCTCCCTCACTGCCTACTGTCCTCTCAAGTCTTTAAAAATACAGTCCGTCTTGTGCGCTTGACTTCATTGCATGTGACACGCTCCTGTTTCTAGCTCTCGCTGGTTAGCTGCGCTGTGTCCTCCCTGGGCTTCATCTGCCTTCCTGCCTGCATGTCTTTCTGTCTGTCTGTCCGGGTTTCAGCTTGTCTCACCTGTCTTTATCTGTATGTATCATTGTCTTTTTCTCCAGTCTTCCCTTTATCTGCCTGTCTCTGCTTATTTTCCTCTTCCCGAATGTCTGTTTTTATTTTGTGTCACCAGCTGTCTTGTCTCATTCCTTTGACTTTCCTGATTGTTCTTTTCTTCTTCTTTTTATATTTTTTGATTTGTCGCAGGTGGAATCAAGGACCGATTCCCATCGGTACTGCTTTAGTCATTTGAGGTGAAAAGTGTTAATGTTTTATTAGAGTAAGCCAGACTAGAGGAGCGCACGCATACCTGCCAACACACATATGCAGCGGTAGCTTTGGTTGAGTGTCGAATGAATGAATGAGATGGTGCCTTTTAAATTGCTGAACACAAAAATTAAATGATTTGCAGATTAAGAGAAAAAAAAAGCAGACAATCTGGAAAACAGCAAACACATATGTGGCAGACGCTGAGGGGAGATGGAGAAGCAGTGAGGGTGAAAAAGAGAAACCAGGGAGCACTACAGGACTTGATTTGTTGTTCCCGCTCCCTCCTACGCTTCTGGCTCGCTCCGGCGGTGGTGTACTTTAGTCCTGGGGAAGGGGTCATGAGCTCAACTCAACACTCAGTGGCTGACCTCTTTTTCTTTTTTCCTTTTTTTTTTGTCTGACAGTTTTTGTGCTTGTGTGTAGGAGAACACATAGAGCTCTCAAAATCCCCCTTTCCCCCCCTACCCAACCCCAACCTACTCCTGTACTCAGATCTCATTTTCGTGGGCCGTAAAACATTGAGTTGTTAAATTTCTTTATGCGTCCTGCTCCCCTCGTGCCCCAAGGGCTCCTGGTGCGTTTTAAATTGAATGATTGCCTGCAGCTCTCAGATTGTTTAACCTCTGCAGTGGCACCAACTGCTCTGTAGGGCTGTATTTTTAGAAGTTTTGCTCGTGTTTCCCCCTCCCCTCCACCTGTGGTTTAAGAAAAAAAGAAAAAGCAATGAAGAGCGAGAGAGAGTGATGGCCATTCCTGGGGAGGTCCTCAGCCGAAGCGTGCTCAGCTTTGTGCGCTCGGGTGTGTTGTGTGTCTGTCTGCTTACAGTGAGGAGGAAGCAGAAGCGCCTCGAGGTGTGCACGCATGTGAGACAGCCAGCGCAGGCGTGCATGCATTACCGTGTGAGGGCGACTACTGTTTTTTCCCTTATTTATGACCCTCACCTCTGTCCAGGATGCCAGTTTGTCTGAGGAGCAGCGGGAGGGGGAGACATAAGGGGGGAAAGAAGGGGAGAAAAAAAAGCAATTGGGCGATTCCGAGGTGAGCGCTGTTCGGGGCCCGTTAGCTTTTATGGCCCACTAAAGAAGAAGAGAGAGAGAATGAACATCCTTCCTGCCTTGATTGACTTCTCCTTCGCTTCCCCGGCCCTGCTACAAGCTCCTTTTCTCCACTCTCTTAAGTAGCAATAATGGACATTCTCATATCTACTCTGGAAGCATTTCTCCAGGCTATAGGAAACCAGCAAAAATAAGTACGACAAATTACCTCCCATAATCATACCTTGGCTGTGGGGTTATTATTGTAGATTTAAACAGCTATACTTTGATGTCACACACACAGGGAGTCAGCCCCTTAGGGCTTACCGGGTAAGCCAGATATGTAATAAAGAGCAAGTAAGCTGTAATTACACTCCGATAACTTTGTCAAGGGCACAAAGAAGTGTTTTTCATGTTAAGTTGTAAATCTGACACAACGGTCGTGTCCTGCAGCACTGGTGGCTGCTGCTCCTCCATCTCTTGGCTGGCTTTGTTTGGACACACTTTACCCCCCCTCATTAAGTCTACCTGCGATATGACGAAGACCTCTTTAGTGGGAATGTGACTTTGATCCTGTTTCTGTGAATTTTCCTGCTCTTTTTTTTTTTTTTTTCAGTCCCACAACTCTTTTGTTATTGGGTGTGTTTTATGCGATGTATGCACAACTCACAGCCGCTGTTTATTTGTGTTTGTCTGCAGTTTTTGACAGCGTCTTGTGGGTTTGTGCCTTTATATTAGTTAACCATACCCTCCGTTCCTACACTATGCAATATATGAGAGAGCAGGGGAGAGTGAGTCCAGGCCATACTTGTGATTCAATATGCACACCCCCATGGACCAAGGCTTAGGGGAGTGCATGTGCTGATGAAAAAGTAATGTAGTGTGTCTGCAAGGTACGGCTGGCTTTTCCCTCTCGCTTCTTCGACTACAAAACCTTGCCTTCCATACCAACCTGGGACCTCTTCAGCTAAAAACAGCTCCCCAAAATGCTTCCCTGTTAGTTTGTCTTTGTCTTTTTCACTGTATTTCTGAGGGAGAGACATGTTTAAGATATGATTATATATACAGCAGATAAGCTATAAAAAGCATTTGTATGAGTTAGTGGAATATTTAAATAGCAACCAAAGAAAATCAACAATTAAATTTGGGAATTATATTGTACTGTTTGGCTAGTATAGTAGTTTTGAGCCAGAGCTGCAAAATAAGAGTGAGTCTTGGGTTTCTCCTTTTCTAATCTCTTAATATGAATGTTAATACCCGGACAGATTTTGGGGTCTATAAGTAATCTGTCACCTCAGAATTAAAAGGATCTTGGTTGTGAATAATAGAACTGCTTCATGCTGGAGGAGGATCAATACCACAATATGATTTCAGAGATTTCATGATATGGCAACCTGAAAGAGTTTGCAGTTTGAGAAGCACAGTAGAGCCTCTTCTTCCCCTTCTTGTATACAGTCTCTGTGTTGGGGTTGTGTTTCAGCCTTTCGTCAGTGTTGACAATCAGGTACTGACACCCCTCTACCCGCATCGGGTCGAAACGGTTCATGTCCTCATCTGTCTGAAGCAAGTCACCATCTTTCTGGTCTATTTCACATTCAGAAGCAGATGATTACCAGACCACTTCCCAAAGTCATCTCTACTACTTGCTAATCACTTGTACATCTCAATACTGCTGAATCATTGGAATCAGAATATTTATGTACAGTTTCTGCATGACCCAGAGTAGAGCTGAAGGCTACGTTGTACTAGGTGAATAGAAATGGAGACAGCACAGTCTGTTATGGAGCTCCTGTATTGCACATATCAGACAGAGCTCTGCTCAATCTTTCATACCATGGCTTGTCCATCAGGAAGTCAGTAATCTACAAGATTGTGGGAGTGTTTATTGACATTTCCTGTAGCTTCTCAATCAGTAGCAACAAAGAAGATGAATGCCACCCTGCAGACGTCACTATCTATGCAGGAGTAATATCTCTGTAGCATATGCATTCCCATATTTGCTCAGGGTCTGTCTGCAAGCTGCAAAGAGTTGAGAGATGTTTCCACCTGTGGTCTTGGTCCGACTGAGACTGCCCACTCTGAGGTGCAGGACTCTGTATGCATTTGAAACATTCGCACACAGCAAGATTTGTCCTCTGCTGTCACTAGCGGTACAGTTACATGCTGTTGAAAGGCTGATAATGTTCTCTTCAGATAAACATCTCTATCTGCTTGCAAAGATCAGAAGCCAGGTACTGTAGCAGTGTGGTCCAGGAATTTGATCTTCCATCTGGGTTTTAATTAGAGATGGCACGACACCACTTTTTTATGTCCGATACCGATACCGATATCATAAATTTGGATATCTGCCGATACCGATATGAATCCGATATAGTGTGTTTTTTAATCAATAAAACTGTTTTTTTAATATCTTGCTGCTTTTTGTATAAGTTCATACTCAAGTTTAAAAAAAAAACACTAAAGCTATTCTGTTATACCTGTATGCACCCAAAATATTTCATAGTTCAGCAAAACTGATCAATCTAATAAACTTAAACCTACTCCATCCTCCCTATTCTGGTATTTTAAAGAGTACTTAGCAGAAATATTAAGCAACCTAACTAATAGGGTTCTAAAACTCCCAGCAAAAAAAATAAATAAATAAATAAAAATAGGGAACCACCTCCCACCCTCCACCTCATGATGCTTAATCGACGTAATCAACTATAATTTGATGCAGTGTGAAAAAAAAATACACAGAAATCAGTTATTTTTCAAGAATAATTAAATAGATTCAACATCTTTCTTCAACAAAATTGCAGACTGCACAGATGGTACCTTCCCAAAGGAAAAAGTACTATAGCTTACTAGGGTATATTAGACTTAACAGTTACTATATACAGTAATGGACTTCCATACATTTTACATCAGATTAAAACTTTGGGTGTAAGATTCAGATAATTATTTATGAAAAGCTAGACATTTTAAATGAGGATAAGAAAGAAAAGTATGTCTTTGTGCCCCCTTCTCCCTGTTCATGCCCTATCGGCCCCCCTGACTAAACTTTGCTAGATCCGCCCCTGCACAGTTACCAGCCGTCAGCTGCGTAGAAAAAGATCCTGGTGTAGAAAGTAATATTAAATAAATTCTAACAACAGCTTATCAAGCTTGTTCAGTCGCTGGTTTCCTCTTTCTTTCTGGCACGAAGTGGGCGATAAACAAACAAGAGAGACGGACTCGTGACAGAAAAGCCGATCAGCTGATCATTAAGCAGTTTCACATTGAAGTAGCAGCAGAAGAGGGAGAGAGAGAGGCAGTCACTCCATATATCGGTTGTTAAGCTTAGCGCGGGAATGCTTTACAAACATTCAGAGATGAACTTACACACTTGCTTTACTTCTCTCTGGGATAACTTCCTCAGAGATGAAATGCCGGATTGCTAGCGAGGCTACAAATACACACAGCCGCTCTATCACGTGACCTGTACTCCTGCGATGTGCTACGGTTATGAGCCGAGTTACGCCGTGTCGCAAGTTTTGTCAGGTGCTTTTTTGATATTTAATGGATCGGATTACATTTTTTTTTATTTTTCTCCGATATCCGATCCAGTAATTTACGTCAGTATCGGACCGATACCGATACGTAATATTGGATCGGTCCATCTCTAGTTTTAATTGACACTTCCAGCATTATCGTCGAAGGATTTCATATTCCCCATGGTGAAAACTGGAAGTGATGGTTTGGGATAACAGATCTTGTTCCACTAGCACTGGTGTACTTCCATCCATCCATCCAGCCAGCCAGCTGCTTACTAACAGAAATTTCCTAATTAAATATCTCTTTCTTTACCAAGCTATAAAACATAAAAAAAAATAATAATAAAAAAATAAAGAATTAGCTATGGCTTACCACATTAATTCCAAGTGTCATTTGAAATCACAAAAAGTACCTCTCCTTTCTCTCTAAGTCTGTCTGGACCCCTCATTTATCTGGATCTACCTGTTAGAATTATATTATCAGCAGCTCTAATTTGTGTATTTTACGGGGTCAATTCACAGGAAGCACTTCAGGGTAAATTGAAAAAGTGAAATGAGTGCTGACAACCTCATCAGTACTGTTTGTCTTCCGCTTACATTCGCTTAAGCACACTTCCTCTGATGTCAAAGAGCCCTGGTGAAGAGAAACAGTAGCCACACCTTGGAGTGTGACAAGTGAGTCACTTAAAGTAACAGCATCCCTGTGATTGATGTCCTCTGTGCGTTTATGTTTGGCTTGCAGGTGGGAGGGGTGGAAGTGAATGGAGGGAAAACAGAGGGCAGACAAGGGATTGATATCCCACTAGAAAGTGGTGGGCCTGGTGAAAGAGGAGAGGAGCTGTGGGAGGTAGCAAGGGACTTGTCCCGCAGCAAGTTAAATCTATCTCCCTCACTACTTCTTCAACTATGGTCTCTCTGTCCTTGGGCAGGGAGTGCTGACGAGGCAGGGTTTGTCTTTGTCCCGCTAAAAAAAAAAAAGTACCAAGACTGCAGCCTTATTACAAAACTTTGCCCAAGGTCTCTGATTTCAAGAAACTTAAAAAAAAACTTTCAAAATTTGGATTGTTAAGAAAGTACCAAATTAAAAAATGCAGATCAAACAAGTTTGTCAACCCAGGGTTGTACAGTATATACAGTAAAGCACTGGACATAATGCTGCTGCACTGTTTTCTGTTTTCTCCATTTAATATCACCATCAGCTAATCTGCATTGTTCTGTAAACACGATCCATTCCCAACATTCATCTAACAAACCATTTCAATTCACTTCCCCAAGTCGCTTGCCAATTTCCTTAAGCATACAACAGAACGGAGCTGTCTGGAATTCATATGCTGCGCTATGTATATTCAGCGTAGCACTTTCTCCAAGGGGAGCCAAAGCCCATTTGCTGGCCAGGCTCGTTTGGCAGTCATGGCTCCGACACATACAGAACAGTACATTAGCATAAAATCGGGCACATCCGTGTGGCAAAGCTAGCCAAAAGAGACATAATTGCTATTGACAGAATTAACAAACACATTAAATCCCCACATTAATTAGAAAGTCAAATGTAAAAACTGTCAGGGTGGTGGACAGCTGTCATCCATCATCTCTCTCATTGGAGTTTCATGGTAATTCATTTTCCGGCGGTTAATTTGCTTCATTTTTGCAGTGGACTTAAAGCACAGCATGTTTTAATTACGACTTCCCTGAATGAAGTGGCCGCTCTCATAACCGCGCCTACTGAGGAGCAGAGATGTTGGTGCGGTCAGCTCCTGTGATGACCAACCAAATTAGGCTGTCAAGGCAGTTTAACTTGCGGGCAGCTGATGGATTGATTATTTCTTCTTTAAATCGGACGATTGGTTTAATCATTAAGGATAAAACAGAAATCATGACCAAAACAAATAAATGTCTATTCAAATAAATGTTGATGACCACAGAGAAGCAACACACGATTTACTCATGTGTCAAGGGAATTAAGTCTTCGAGATAATAGATTAAATGTCTTTGTTTCTTTCTCATAAGTTGTCTATTTCTTATCAATTACTGATCATTTTTTCCTTCTCTCTTCTATGTGCCTCTGCTGGTGGCCTGGCTTGGTTTGGATACTGAAACGCCTTCACTTCACTTCTCAGGTAGTTTGATTTAATGTCTTTATTCTTTTATTTTCAATCTGTAAGCATCTGTGCAAAACTATAAAATACTGCTTAAATCAAACAAAATGTAGAATTAGTTCTTTTGCTGAAATAAAAAATTATAAGATTATAAGAAGATCTGGAAATGTTAGCTTATAACAATTAATTCCAAACATGTCATCCTGAGTCTATATTGTGTTTCACACTTGGCTCACATTTGTCAAGCAGTAGGCTGTAGTCAACAAGTGAAGCCCTTGCAATTGTTCTACATCATTACCCTCTATTCACCTTTGACCCCTTTCCACACTCTCCTGCAATACCAATCAAACAGGCATTAATATTTCAAAGCATCCTCACAAGGTGCGTGAAAAGAGTCATTGCGAGAGAAAGCATTTGCACTTGCAAATCTGAGTATGTCTCATCTTTTAATGTAGGCTAGCGGTTGTTGGGCGTCCGCTCACCCCGTCGGCTTCCTTTATTTTTGCACACCCGACTTTCTAATGTTTCTCCTGCTCCTCTGCAGAATTCATGTATTCATCTCTGTGTAGTGACAGGAATGACAGCCTGCACGCTGACGCCTCTGCACACAGAGCGGCACGCCCGGCACGCTAGCGCACACACCCCCCTCCTGTCAAAGAGGTTAAGATCACATGTTTGTCGGGGCCGTACCCCGGTGCCAGACTCCATAGAGGAACACGTGCATGGCGACAGGGCTGACCTCGGACAACATGGTTGTTATCCCTCGAGGAAGCCCAGCTGCCAATCATCTGATTGTACATAAGGCATTCTGTTTGATGATAAAATACACAGTGCAGTTATAAATAGTCATGACATTGTACAGAAAACAGAATGGTAAAAAAAAAAATATGGTTCAAATCTTGCTCTTGACTTTTTTGATCTTTCTTGGCTTTGATCGCTTCTCAGCAAAACTGTTTCCGCAGAGTGCTTAAACGGAACCGTAATATTGACGAGACAGAAGATAAAACAGAAGTGACACGCTGACGTATTTGAGCTGCGAGTGACCAAATGACATAAAGATAAGATAAGAAGAACTTTATTTATCCCGAGGGAAATTCTTTCGTCATCGAGGAGGTTAAAACAAATGAGCAGGTTAAAGAAGCGTTATTAGACGGTGCAAATTTGCCTCTGTTCAAACATTTCCCACATTAAACTGGTGACTCTGATGATAAAGTGACCACATTTCTCAGTCAAAGATCCCACAGACACTCGCCCTTTGAAATGGTAGGAAAAACCAAAACTCACTCCCCCCAAAACCCCCAATCCCACCTCTTGAACTAACCCTCTCCTTTCATCCCTGCTCTCTCTTTACATGTCCAATCGTTTATCTGTCTACCACCACATTCATTTCAATTAGAGCCCGTGCCGACTCTCTCTCCCTCTCCTTATCGATTGATGCCCCTGGCAACATGGGGCACAGGCGCTTTAGGACCTCCGCCGCTATCTTCAGCGAGCACGCACTCGCGACCGCGTGTGCGTTTGTGCTGTTTATGGGCTTCGCCCTGGTCTCAGACGCAGCGGGCACCTTCGCCACTATGATCAACAATAAATATGAGCAGTGGCAAACAATTACCCCCTTAACGAGGGATTAATTGTGTCAAGATGGAGTGAGGTCAGCGCAGAGGTCGGTTAACGTCGTACATTCCTAATGTGTTTATTTTCATTAGTTAGGAACATTAGTCTTTCCCCTAGCAGCACCACTGTCCATTGATTTTTCTTCCTTTGGTTTTTTTTGTGTTGTTGTTTTTTTTTTTTTAGAGACAGTATGCAAGTGTGTGCACACTACTGCATGTAGTTATGTGTGCACCGCTCAAAATAATATTATGAGTGTCTGAGCATAGAGCTGGCTATTGACTCTTGCTAGATCAATATTATAAATGCCTTTAACGGTGGCAGTTAAACTCATTTGTCATTTATTGGTGGTGGTGGCGTGCGTGCGGAGGGGGGAGAGTCCTCAGAGAAGCGACAAATGTATCAATCTATCGAAGCGCTAACTTCCCTTGCCGGCCTCTAAGTGTGTCATCATCCAGGATCATAACTTGAGGCGAAGCTCTGTCATGTTCACTGACGACAAGTGATTAGGTGGGACAGCGTCGTGGCGGGGCAGGGAAATGAAAGGACTGGTCATTTGTTTCTGGGTGGTAAAAATGAGGCGGTGTGCATCGAGCTGCCACCACCTGTCCCCCGTGGCTGATGGAGACGCGCCGTCTGCATGTTTACATTCGATTTGCGCGGACGTGCGTCGTTGAGGGCGTTGGAGAGAGAGGGAGGCGACAGATTTTGAAGGCTCGCTGCGAGGGAACGCGAGCAAAGCGGGTCTTAAATTGAATCAGTATCTGGTTGCTGCAGTTGACATTGTTTAGACTTTGTCATTGACAGCCAGCTGCAAAGCTACAGTGAAGAAGGATGGATGCCGGCCTTTCAGGCCTACGCCGCAAAGAGAAACCGTTCAAGGGAGGATTCTCGCTTTGCTTCGATTATTCTTTGAACACATTTATCTACTGATTTAACTAGATAGATTTTTCAGAGCAGTAAAAAGCCTTTCCAGTCAAATATAAATTTACTTCGAGTTCCAGCAGTGATGAAAAAACCTTTTTAAATCCAAGGAGAGCACATTCTTACGAATATCTACATATTTACATATTTAGGACTAAACCAAGGTTTGCTGTCATCTGTAAACATCTATAAGATGATAAAATACTATATTCAGCTGCATGTGGTTAACCGTGCTTTACAAGAATTCCAAAAAGTCGGCCCAGAGTTGGCCAAAGATGCACAATGAGACTCCCAGCTGTGCACAAACAGCCAAACAATCCAATCAAAAACAGCCACAGTTTCTAGTATTTCCAATCAGCATTAACTTAACTTCACTGTCTGCAAATATCTGTCACAGCTATGTGCGAAAAATGTTTCTGATGTATGAACTGCAAATAAACATTTCAGTCACACACGCATAGGAGTCAGGCGGCCATATTTGCCCCCTTTCTGATGACGTCACATCCTCAGCCTGTGTCAATAACGGCGTGTGGATTGTGATTGATTGGCATTTTCTTGTAAACCTAGTTGATTTTTACCAGAACTTTAATCACTTATGAATGCTCTACAAGTAGGTGTTTATCTATTCGCATCATTACTAAACCACAGTCATTTAAAGAATGGACACAGCAGATTTAAGACTTTAACCTTGTTTTGTGGCTACAACACAATTTGTAAAAAGTTGTACCAGAGAATCCTAAAGTCCATCACAGCATAAAATAATGTAACCTGTCAATCAATATTATAATATGAACTAAAATAAGTTAAAAAAATGAGTCAAATTTTCTATAGATAGCACCTTTCAAGATAAATATCAGGGCTTCACAACAAAATCCTAAGAACACACAGACAAAAAGTTACCCAAAAGCAATTTTTACAAAGATTAGTTTTTAGCTCCTTTTTAAGCTTTTAAGCTCAGCGGGAGAGCGTACTCTCTACAAAACGGTAGCTTTGCATTATCTCTGGTAAATTACAAGTCCTTTCACTTAATCTCTGGAAACCGATACTTGCATATGAATATGAAGAATTTCTAGGAAAGCTTTCGGGTTTGTGTTTGTAGCCTAAGTAGTACTGAGCACACAGGTTTGAACAGGCTTTGGTTGCATGCAGGTAAATAGTCCCTGCAAAGGGCAAATAAAGGAGTATATTTTCTGAAATTCAGTGGCTATCATTTGACTGAGATTTAGCTTTTTATGTATCTATTGAAATCCATATACATTATTAAACAGTGACTGGCACACAGAATAGAAGTTCTTGGTTTGGACATTATTAGGTACACAGCTTGGAAACACTTTCTGTCATAATCAATGAATGTATTATGCTTTAAAAAAGCAGGTAGTGAACTGAAGTGCTAGCATGTGTTGATGATTATGGCTGCTGTTTGTCATATTACCCTCTTTGACACCTGTACTGTTCCATCTATACGGAGCCAAACCACAGAGAGGCACTCTGACTTCTCCACATCCAGACGTCAGTGCCTTATGTGTGCTGTTTTTTCTTTCCAGAAGGTAAACAATTTCTCATCCTTGTCAGACATGAAAGACAGATTGCTGTATATGTTGTGTGTATACATGTGTGTACCTATTAGCACACAATATCATCCCCAGGGATCTTTCTTCCCTCGTTTTCCCTTTCTCCTCCTCTTGGCATTCTCTTCTTTTCCCCGAAGCTGTAGCGAGCTATTTATAGTGAGAAGAAAGGAAAGACTATCAAAGCTGGTTCCATATATCAAAGCCGATCCGATCGTTTCCACTTCTCTAGCTCCACAATGTCCTCCTTCCCAGCTCTGCTGTTCTAAAACAGGAAGGCAGGGAAAGCCCCAGAAGAAATCCTGCTTCCTCTACCCACCAGAGACCTACCAGTGGGGAGGGGAAAAAAACTGATGAGGAGTGGAGAAGAGTGGAGTGAAAGTGTGGGAATGTGTGTGAGAGAGTGCAAAAAGTACGCATCTACATTTATGCATGCATGTGCTCAAATGTGTTTCTTTCGTGTTTATGTGCCGCATGCACGCGTTGGTGGCTCGAGGGTTTCGGCGGCCCAGGGGTTTGATGTGTTGATGCGACATGGCCCTCATTGTCGCTGCAGCAGCTAATGAAATTACAATGAGGTCTGAGAGGCCCACAGTGGGCAGGCCCGTAAGATGCCACTGCCTGAATCCATATTAAACAAACAGTTTCCCCTCCAGCAAGCACCGCCTTCCCTGTACTCACCCTCGTGCAAACACGCAGCAGGGGGAAAAACAAGACCAACGGCGAGAATCTAACGCAGCTTTAATAGGAGTGCAGCTCGAGTTCATTCACAGATCTTATGGAGGTGAAAGCTTGTTGCTCTGAGTACTTGCTCCTTTCTAAGTGCAGCAGTCCAGATTGAATTACTCCTGGAACTTTAAATGTTTCAGTTTATGCCCGTTGAATCGCTTTTAAAGCAGAGTGCTCAATCCATTCATCTTTTATGCTTTTATTTTGGGGAAGACTCTGAGAGAGACACACACACACACACACACACACACACACACACACAAATAAGCAGCTAATAAATTTCGAAAAACTCATGAAAATGTGTTTTTCCTTTGCCCACTGGGGAGGTGGGGATGATGGTGTATTTATTTGTTTTGTATTTTTGTTATCAGGAGATAATGGCGAGAACAATGAGGCATACCCTAGGAGAGGAAGAAAGTTAAAAACAAACATTAAAGCATCTGCTTCATCAAAACTTGTAGGACTTACAGTTGCTCTATGAATATTATAATTATCTGAGTAACTAACTAACTGTATTTAGACTTTTAATTACACATCCCAGCTTTCTGTATTTTCTTACAGTGATTTTGACTTCCACAGTAAAAATCCACACGTTTGTAAAGCTTTTTGTTCACATTAGCTTTAATTACAAACCTGCATTTAGCAAAAGCTTCATAAACTATAATAAAAAACTGGAGCAGTAATGGATCAACAAAGATTTAAGAACTGGCCAAATGCATTGTATCCTTACACCTTATTAAACACCTCTCCCTTCCTCCCAGAAAGTGTTGAGATTCCAAGCTTTGTTTTATATTAGATATATAAGTCTTGCATACTTGCATGCCTTCAGAGTTAAACAAGAAATGAAAAGAGCTCATTAGACTTATTAAAGCATTTGAGACAAACTTAGTGAAACCTCTAAATGTCAGTTAGCTGTGTGGCAGGCAGGTTGTGGACCCAAATGCAGAACTCATGACGCAGAAGTGGAACCCTTATTGTTGCCTATAATCTAGGGGGTAAGCTCAAACCAGGGAGAAAACACATAGAGGGTTTTTTAAAAAACATGTATAGGAACTAAGGAAACAGGGAACATGGGAAAGGGGAGCACAGGGTATTAAAGGAAGACACGACAAAGGGCAAGGGGGAGACTCAGACAATATATACACAGGGTAATGAGGCCAGGGGAAGACAGGTGGAGAAGGCAGGTGGGAAACACAACAGGAACAAATCAAAGATAATGAGACAAGGGAAGGTAAACTCAATACAAGGCATATGAGACAAGAGACTATCAAACTAAAACAAGAAGTAACTAATAAACGAACACCTGACGTTGAGAAGGGGAGGCGCAGGGAAACTCCATTAATCAAAATAAATAATCACTGTAAAACCAAGAATGCAAAAGTAACTAAAACTGAACTCCAAGACATACAGTACAGAAGATAAGATCTACACCGAAGACTCAAAACATCTGAACATCAACTGTTTATGACCAAAACAGAGAACAATTCATATAAAGCTGGAATTTAGAGTTCAAAGACAAACTCTCATCAGAGACCAGCAGACTGGGAAGTGTTAACAAACAAGTGGATTGTAGTACATTTCAAACAGGCTTTTTTCTTTAATTAGTACCGTGTATGCCTTATTTTATCATTCAACCTGTTTAAATGGGCTTTCTGTGCTCTAAATCACCATGTGCGTACTAAGATAACTGTATATTCGCTTTCGTTTAAAAGCACTTTAGGAAACATAGTTACAAAACACTTGACAGTTGGAGTAATGCATTACATGCTATTACATACTTCACACTTATGATGCGGACGTCTCGAAAAAGCACAGATTCAGCCAAACTGATGGGCTGAGGACAGCTGTTCCAAAGTTTTAGTGCAACATGTAACTTCAGAAGCATTCTAAGCGTACTTCATCCACACCATGGATGAAGTATGAATATCACCAGAAGTTCACAGTCAAGCGATGTGTGAGCGACAGCTAGTTTTTGTTAGCAGCTTAGCCGCTGTGTGCTGGATTGAAGCTTGGCTAGGGCATATTGACAAATGTATGTGGAAAGCCAGTTATAATAACTAAGATCAGGAGAAATTAGACTGAATGTGGATAAAAAAAAACTTAAAAGAAGAAGAAAATAACTGGCAAACAAAGTCTAGGTGAAGTCTATAATACCATATAACTTGTTCCCGTGATTCCAGCTGCTTGTAGTATTAGGTACTTTAAGGTAGGGGAGGGTTTGTTGATTGAATACGTCACTGGTTTATTTTTTTGTCAGCAAGTATTAATAATTTATTCGTGTGCATTTCACTTGGTAAACCTGTAAAGCACAGCTGGAATGTGGTCTAGGATGAGTGATACACCAACATCTTCCAACTGGTCATCATCCCGCATCCGTTAATTGATGGCATACAGCAGTCATGGAGTTGTGAATGTTCATTCCTCTGGTGTGAAAATAATACAGAATCACCCAACACAATCCATGATCAGACTGCACGTCCTGTAAGGTCTAGTGATGCCACTGAAGAAAAAATGGCACCTATTATGACGTGCAGGAAATGTGTTGTACACAGGATTAGAGTTTTTCACAGTAGTGCTTCACTCTACAATGTTTAACATCAACCATGAAAAGCCAGATCTCCATGGGACTACATCCACTAGTCAAAGTCTGTATCAGAGTCTGTGTACAACTCGAGCTCAATACAATAACAAGGAAGGAAGTATAACCTGTTGACACTAATTGGCAATTCATTTTTACATGTTAACTATTTTGCATACTTGCCAACCTTGAGACCTCAGAATTAGGGAGACATTCAAAAGTTTATTTATCGGATAAAATAAGTTAAATGTCACTGTTGTTATTGTCCGGCGGACCCGGCCTTCGCGATCTAAGTGGGCCGGGTCCTCCGAAAGCCGGGTTGACCGGAAGTGAGCAACTGTGAAATGGGATGGTCTTGCCTTCAGAATTACGTCACGAGCTCTCTCGGTGGAGTGAAACTCTGCCGTCTGTTCCTTGCTGTCTAAAATATAACCGGAAATTCTCGACCATCTCACACTTCTGTTTAATCAGTTTTCTATTCGACGTTTATTTAGCTGTGTGAAAACCCTCCCGAGGGATTAATAAAATTTTATTTAATCTAATCTACTAACTTTAATCTCAGTCAAACCGATTTACTCATGAACAAATAAAACACCGAAAAAGTTATTTAAGTGACTTATATGTCATGTTTAACCTGAGTAGCGAAAGACCGAGGGGGTTTGAAAACGATGTGCCGGGAGTTTGCTGTTCTCGCCGGCTCAGATATTTGAAGTTTACACAGCTACATTCTCGACTGGAAATATGTTAAAAGTTTATTTTGCGACCCAGAAAGAGAAATAAGAGTAATATTAAAACTAAATAGCTGCAGTAGTAGTAGCCATTGTTCGAAACTGGAATTGGCTGGGCCAATCTGGGATATGGTTTTTCAATTTTGTTGTCCAGGTGGAAAATCGGGAGAAATTCGGGAGAATTGTGGCTCCAGCAGATTTTCGGGAGGGGCACTGAAATTTGGGATTCTCTTGGAAAAATCGGGAGGGTTGGCACGTATGCTATTTAGTGTGGTGAACTGAAAGAGGCTGACTGCTAGGAAAATATAGGAGCAAAAATCACACAAACGGTCTTCAAATTGTCCAACCGTCACCTCTGCTAGCAGGAACTGGACTTGGGTCCTATTATGCATGTTCTTGTACTGATTTCCACACAAAGCAGGGCGCTTACCGAAAGTCATATTTGTGAACTTTACAAAAAAAAAGTGTTTTTGCTCCCAGATCATTAGCATATGCTACCACCGGCTTAATTTTTTCTATTCTTTTTTTTTTTTCTTCTTGTTTTCGTTCTTGTTTAAGGAGGCGTCCTCCATCTGATTACTTTGTTTAGTTCTTTTGACTTGCTGTACAGTTGAGTTTAAGGCAAAATAATTCCACATGGGTATATTTCATGTTCTTTGTTTGCTGCAAGCTCGTCCATGATTGCATTTGCTGAAAATGGTGTGTTTATGATTGGGGGACTCACCCACTCCCTTCCTCCATGCACACTGCATACAAAGCTCATTGAATGATTGCCTGTAGTTTTACAAACTCCCTGGGTAGGGAGGCAATGGATAACTGACCCCAGTTTAAACAGGAGGATGGTTTGGATAGTGAAAAAAGAACAAAAGGGGGAAAATACAAACATGCAAATTTCTTTTCATTACAATAACAGCACACGTCTCTAAGTGGCGTCCAGCATAGATCTAGGATCATCAGGATACTTCTAATACAACTAAATGTTGTTCACCAAAGTACGATTTTTATACATCACTTTGAAGTCCAGCGATAAAAGGACCATTGATTCAAATGAAGAAAAAGATCAAGCTAAAGAGATGAAAGTGTTCCTGATTGAAATAGAGAGCTTCATTTTAAGGAAAGGGCAAGAGTGGACCAACTAGGTTATATCGAGGTACCGTTTTTTTTTTTTTTTCCCCATTCATGTATCTTTTCATAATTCACTGTTAAAAATACTCCCTCTTTATGTTACGATGGGTCCAGCAACAGGCTGTTTTAGCACCTTTCCGTTTTATTAACCTTTATTTAACCAGGCATGGAAATCTTGTGATTGACAGCCTAGTTTATGAGAGCATCCTGGGCCCAAATAGACAGAACCAACCTGGCATGCTAACTTGTTTTCTGATTGGCTGCTCCTCACAAACAGAAGGTTTGAACAGCAGGTGGGTGCCCATGATTGTTTATCCATATGGTGCACCCGGCATTTCAGCAGCTATCACAAATATGTCAAAACTATTAAATATTTTTAAAATTTTGGAGTAAAGCATTACATACATGCATTAAATATGTCACACTGATGACACTGATGATGTGGAAATCTCAAAAAAGCACAGATTCAACCCACCTGATGGGCTGAGGAAGGCTGTTCTAAAGTTTAGGTACTACATATAACCTAAGAAGCATTGTATATTTGGTCGATTTCTGTGTGGAAACATATTTCTTATGTGAAGTGAGTCTTTGTGTGCATATATAACATTGTTAACCTCATGTAAAAAAATAAATAAATAAACTCCACCGCTGAAGTTATGTAGAGGACCTTGTTGTAGAGAGAGGTGAAGGTCGCTGTGACTTGATTACTTACTGGTGGGGTTGCTCGTATGTGCATGCTGTAAACAAGGCTTGATAGACAAAGCAGGGCTGGTTGCATGATAATGTGCGTGTGTGTGTGTGTGCCTGTGAGTGTGCAGTTTGAATCAAAAGCCTTGAAATGTCTGGTTTGTGTAACAGATAACTAAAAATCATTCAAATATATTTTTGCCTTAAATTAGCTACAAATGCAATTACAGCCACACTTTGTTATTTTTCCTCACAGCTTGATGTCATCATCATATTGAAACCAATGTTGTGCAGTTCTGGTTGGGAGTTATTAAATGACTAGCTAGCTGGAGAGCAGCAGCATCTATTGGTTCGCAGAGAGGGAAGCTAACGGTACGGGTCACTTTTAGGTTATCTGAATTTCAGAAACGAGCAGAAAAACTCTGTCACTGTGTGCGGAAAGATGCCTAGAATATAATCTGCTGTTTGTGTATGTAATACAGCTGTGTGGGTATGGATGTGGGTGAATGGCTCATGCTCACTATACTGTTTCCCACAGTAATTACATTGTCTTATCTTATGCAGTTGCTATACCTGTCTGTGTTGTACCTCAGCTTCCCAAGGATGCCAGGGAAGCCCACGATAGCCCTCCCCTGTGTTCATCTCTGCCTACACTGACTTCCAAAAGAAAGATATTCCAACACAAAGCCACCATACATGCTTTATATTTTGTTGCCGGCCGTGTCATTGTTGAATATGCAAATGTGTGTGCTGAACATCTTCTTAGACCATAAACGGAGCCCTAGCCTCAGTGCGGGATATGCTTACAGTGCATGTTATTAAATGAATAAACCTCAGCACATACAGAGCACCAATGGATATGTTAATACTAAACAAACGGAAACACGCGATGGAATAAATCTGGTAAGCTTTCTTTTGGAGATCAAATCTAGAAATCTGCTTTTTAAACGTGTCTCTGGAGACTCACAGTTTTTGATAGCATGTAGGGAAAAAAAGCGGCACGCGGTGAGAAATTTTCACAAATACCAAGGCCTGATGCCGACGTTCATGATATCTTGTGGATAAAATGTTCTGAAATAAGATTTTCTAAAAGAGCCAAAGAGCTGATAACAAGGGCACACAGCAGGGGAAAGATTTTAACTCTGGGGGAACCCGGGAACAGCAGGGGTATAACTTGTCTGTCTCACACACACACACACATAGACACAAAGCTGCTTTTGTTTAGTTTAGCTGCTAGTTAGAGCCTGTGCCTTCAGATAGACATGCCTGTAGTATTTCTCTTCCTCCTTGTTTTCCTCCTGCTCATGTCAGTTTTAGGGCTGTGTGGGTGCTTCTGTGCTTTACATTTTTTCTCTCTCTCTTTTTTTTTTTTGCTACAGCTTCCAGATTTTCCCTGCAAAGTTCACAATTTTTCTCATTTTGTTGGTGTTGTTGTTAATTAACAGGTTGCACGTATAAAAAAAAAATGCTATTTAATATCCTGTGAAACATTAGCATCTGAGGGTGTGTGTGTGTGTTTGCACGTCTGTGCCATGTCTGCAAAAAAGTGACATCACGGAACCCCCGGACGCAATTAAGAGCCTGTCAGGCTGGTGTCAAAGGTGCACACAAACCCACCCAAGCAAGCACCCCCACCCCCCACTACTACCACCACCGTGAGCACCTGCGCAAGCAAGCGCCTGCACATCGAGGCACCCGACTCCGGCAGACCTACGCAGAGGTGTGTCAACGCACCCGCGTTTGTGTGCAGCTCGGCGTGCGCGCACGTTCAGCCTCACACGTGTTGAAATATGGCTCCCATATTTCACTGCGCTCGCAGCATTTGTAAATGCCAACAGCTTTCCAGCACCCCCACCCTATCCCTCTCTCCTGCAATTGGACCATCCCAATGGAGGCTTCGGCTTTTAAGAAATTGAAGGAATAATCCACCAGGAATGGGGGGGTGGTGGTGTGTGTGTGTGTCTGTCGGGGGGGGGGGGAGGAATGGGTGACATGTGTGAGGGAGTGCTGTGAAATGGCTGCACCCTCTGCTTCCAAATATCAGGGAAGATATTGTAAACAAAGACAGATGCTCCAGTAAACTACACGAAACAGAGGTCATTTTTTCTTCCTTTTTGAGCCAGCTAGAAGCCCTGTATTGCCCAAATTGAGACAGCAGCCATTTGTAGGTTTTGAAGGTTTAATGTCGTGTGAGAAGACAAGGGGGGGTGGGGGTGTTGGTTGTGTCTGTTGGTGGCCCCGATAAAAGCATTTTTGATCACAAAGGATGATGGGAGACAAAGATCAGAGAGCCGGCCCCTCCCACGGTTGCCCCCCTTCTACCTTCATCTTTCTTTCTGTGTATCTCAGCTTGCACGCCCCCGTGCCACACTCACTCAATTGCCTGAACCGTCACAGTAAATGGCCATCCTGGAGTAAATTTATAACTGCCACTTCAGCTGACAATCAAACGCTATCACTAGATTCTCACTGTCTATCACTTTGGCCCCTGCAAGCAGAGAGGACAGAGGGGCTGGGAGGGAGGGGTGGTGGTGGTGGGGGCAAAAGGAATGGAAGGGCTCGGAGAAGGTAAGGCCGCCGTAGCTGGGCTAACTTTGTGCGATCGATGTGAGGTCGTAAAGAGCGCCCTTTCCCCGCCTCCTGTTCTCCCTCTGCCCCACCTCATTATTCCACTTCTCTTTCTTCTCCTCTGTCGTTTTCCTTACAGACTTTTTCTGCATTCACAATCTTTTCAACCCTTCTTAACTGGAGCCCTCCTGCATTTATTATTGTTTGTTTTTACATATTTTTTCATTTCTGTCTATTCCCCTTCTTCCATCGCTCCCCACTTCACCACTTCTCCCTGTGTGGGCTGGCCCATGTCAAGGCCTCTGTCTCTCGCCCTCGTTTGACATGCTTCTCATAATGGTCAGATGGGGGAATACCACACTCTGCCTGTCTCTCTCCATCTCCTCCTCCTCCTCCTCCTCTATTCTGCTCACCCTCTTCCCTGTCAGGATGTCACCCTGTTGCCAAATGGAGAAAATCAATCGCACGTGAGCTCTCTGAAGGCTGTCTGTATAGATATAGCAAGCAGATTTTTCAAGCAGAGATTCATGTATACATCGGCATGCGTGCTCATACGTGTAGAAGTCGGAGAGGAGAGGAAAAAGAAGGAGGGAGGGGAGGTTAGTGACAGACTCAAGCTGGGGACGTTTGTCGCCGCTCGTCACTTTTCCCGTCAGCCAGCAGACATGACAGCCAAGGCGGGTGAGAGGTGAGTGGCGGGCTCTCAGGACCCGAGCAGGAATGAGCACAGTGTGACAGATGGCTCCTTCATGCTCAGGCCATCATGATGGGACTGGGAGAGGAGTGAGTAGAGCAATGGACAAAGAAGAATTGCAGAAAGGGGAAGGAAGAGATGTCTTTTGACAGTATCAAAACCCACCAGACATCCTTCCCCAGTCTGTCTGTCAGCTTTTCTTAACAGGGTTTGCCACTGGCTTAGTGGCAGCAGCTAATGCTTTACACAGGTAAAAAAGGCTCTGATAGACGTTAGTGGAAACCTACTGACAACGCTGCTGCAGTGTTAGGTCGGTTAAACTATTAATGCTATTACATTACTGCTTTGTTTTGAATCAAAAAGGCTAAATATTTTAAGCAGTTAAAATTGGTTAATTAGAGAAATGAAACTAAATTATACCTGATTTCTCATCGACATTATAAGCTTGAATGATGGGTGTCATGGCCAAAACCAGAAGCTTTGTGGCCATCCTAATTAATGACTCTTTTTTGTTACTTCTTCCATGTGTACTGCTGAGAGAGATCACAAGATTTTCACCTAACAATAAAAGATAAAAGCCTATTTCTATATTTGTGGTTTTTGTCCTTTGTACTTCTTTTTGGTGCCTAAAATCTAACTGAAAGCAAAAAAAGTGAAAACAATGCTAATCAGAGAGCTGGAACAAAGTGGAGAACACAAAGCTCTTAAATGGGTCACAAACCACATTCTTCTGGCTCCAAAACATGCGAGTTAGTCCGCCGACACCACTCCAGTCTCTAAATGTGGACTTGCATCCAAAAAAACAGGACCATTTTGTGTCGGTTTCCAATATTGCTGCAGCTGGTGCATCGAGACACAAACGCCAAAGGACCCTTGTGTGCATCTCTCCAGCTTGTGTGTTATCTGATTGAACGGCAGCATTTGATGCCTTGGGACGAGAATGCGTTAAAGTTTCACGGAAGAAAAAAAAAGTTCCCAAACTTTCATGCTACATTGTGGCAAAATCCTAAATTTCTTTAGCTTCCAGGTTTTCTGTACTGCTAGGAACGTGCTCAGCATCGTTCGCTAATTCTTCATCCAACTATCACCACTGCAAAGAGTGTGCTACTTTGTAGTGTCTGGGCTCAAATTATAATAGTCGTATTGCATGCATGTGAGAAGAATTTAGGCCCGGACTAAATGTTGCAACGCCCTTGATTGAGAAATTACATGCATTTGGAAGACCCAATGAAATGGGCAGTGACAGTTGTCTCTGAAGATCGCTCAATCGCTCCATCATCCATCAATTATGAGTGGAGGAGGACAAAAGGAAAGGACATTCCTTAAACTGGGCACCAAGCCACACGTTTCAGCCCTTGGCAGGGAAGGGAGCTGTTGATGACGTTGCGAACCGACAAATATATTCATACGCCGGTGCTGCAAGGAGACTATCAGTAAGCTTTGAAGGGCTTGAAGGATTTGGGAAAATTGACATCCTAAAATCTATGACACTGAGTGGAGGTTGATGGTGGAAGAACAAATGAGATGCCGTTCTGAAACGCTTGACATGTAATGCATAGAGCTGTATATCAATTGAGAGAAATTAAGCAGCTGAAAGCTAAGATGTGCTGATTTAGCTTACAGGATTACGTGATGTGATTAAACTTGTTTGTATTTTAATTGCAGGTGGCACAAAAAGGAGGCTTTTTATCGCAAAGGCCCGCCCAACACTCTTAAACAAGAAAAAAAAGGCAAGAACTTAAAGTAAAAGACATACCGCAAAAAGGCTCTTTTCTATTTTGATTCAGGTCACTGAAGGCAAAGCTGAAACAAAACAGACACACACAACCTTGTAAGACAAATGAGTTTTGTCATCCCCACAGAAGGCTCCCTTTTTGTCAAAGACCCAGAGGCTGCGGCCACGATGAATTGTGACATAGCCTAATTCCTTTGGAATTGCAGTACAGTCGATAAAGGAGCCAACGGTCTGGCAATGACCTCCAGGATAGTGTTATTGACCTATTTTGCATACACACTGGGCGCGGGGAACGGACAGGCGCTTTATTTGTGCTGTTATTTATTGGCCTGCAACATGACTGTAATGCCTGTCCAGGGACTCAGTTGGAGTGCAGTTATAGATTATCATGATTGCTAGTTATTAGTGTGTGTTTGCATGTGGGGTTCATGGCACACACACACACACATACAGGGGGGATGAGGGAGATTATTCCGAGCCTTTCTCTTTGAATAAAGAAGACGGGGGCAGTCTTGTACAAATTGTTATTGAAATAGTTTAATGCCAGTCCACCCTAACTTCAAGGACAAACCCCGGCACTGCAGTAGATGACAGCTAATGCGTTAATATTATGTGTTATGTCTCGGCAGGACTGAAATCTTGTCACATGCACATCCCTTTACTTTTCTCTCTGATAGATGTAGAACCATTTCTTCAGCTACATGTCACAGTGCCAGACACTTAAGCCGTGCACTTGTTGTCTGTGGCACTGGGATGAACCCTTTCCACAAAAAAGACAAGGGCCACCCCCTTCCATCTCATACTTTTTTTTCCTCCATCGTATTCTTTCGGCTCTGAATCAGCATCAGTGTTGCACTTAAGAACACTTCTTGGCACCGTCTGAAGGTCCTTTCCGCCTCCCTCGTCCGTGGAAATTCGCCTCTATAGCAGACTGATGAATGGCAAAAATAAATAAGACTTCCAGGGGAGCCCTGCGGACCTTCACAACAATACATAACAATTAGGTCTTCGGAGAATGAAAAGGCTAAAGCGGTCCACAGGCAATTAGCCGGAACATTCAAAGAGAAAATGACACAACGTAGCTCAGAAGCAATGACAAACAACGTGCGTGTGAACATTTGAGCACACTTTATTGGATTCCTCGCAGTTCAGAAGTGTTAATCTCATCATATTCAGTAAATCAGAATGTGTGTAACGTTAAGGAAAGTTAAAATGGTAATCAGCTTCTTTTCCCACTTTGTTCTCTTCCCTTCTTCCATCTAAGTTTTTGAGGGTACATGGTATCTCCGTGGGATTAATTGCTCATTTAGTAACTCTTTTCCATATTTCACGCTTGAGAGAATATCCAAATTAGCTTTGCCATCAGAGTTCACTTCTTCCACTGGGGCTTGAATGACCACACTTTAGGACAGCGCACTGAGCCAATCAGGCACTTGTAGCTCATCAGCTGGGCGGGCCACCAGCTGAAACCGCTGTCTGCTGCTTGGCTCTGTGTTGCTGAGTTGCAACGGGATGAATTGTTGTGGGACGACGAGGCAGATTGGTCGAGATTGGAGCTCCCGGGCCCTTGTTATTACTGAGACCATTTATTTCTTAGTAAATTAGAGTTTGACTGAAAGCGTCACAGGGTACCAAATGGACCCAGTCGATGCTGGTCTGGTGGACTGAGGGAAGGGCAGCGGGGTGGTAGGGGTTGCGACTAAGCGACAGTTATTATTCAGATATGGATGGCGCTGTGGCAGGCGTGCTGAAATCGACCTAATGGGGTGGGAAGGTGCAGTCGATGGCTTTCTCTGACGCTCGGCTGCACTGATATCTCTCCTGTTTTCCTCCTCTTTCAACCCCCACCCCTCCCTCGACCGGCTATCCATCCGCACTGACGTATTCTGATGACTCGTGTCATTAAAGCTAACGTCCGCTGAGGAGGTAATTAGCCAAAGTATGGCATTAATCAGCGGCTAGAGCCCCTCACGCCTGCCGGGGTGTCTGCGACGTGCTTTTTGCAACCATGTTGGCCTCCCGTGGCCCCCCGCAGCTCCCTGTTTCACACATGGTGGGCATTAACCTTCGGAGGCTTGGTCGTTTGTCTATGACGGGCTTGTGCTCTCTTGTTCACAAGCTTTCTTTTTTTGTATTTCTGCTACTGGATGGACCTTGTAAATGCCAGGGCTGCATTTCCGTCCGTAATGGAACTGGTGGAGCATGGAGAAAGGACATAGAAGAATATAGCAGAGGATATCTTTGTGTATTTTAGGTTCGTCTGCAGTTCCAGACAAAGTACCAAACATAGTCACTGGTTTGAGGTGAAAACACGTCTGCAGCTCTTCTCTCACGTGAGCCTGAGGCAGCCGAATGAGACTGAGTACATGTTCAATGAAGCAAGCACCTTTCTTTTACATTGGGGTTTTTAAGCCCCCTGTTAAAGCAGGTAAATGAAGTCTGTTTAGTGTTGACCAATAGGTCATTTATCTGTCCTCAAGCTCATCAGTGTCCTTCCAGACAAACAAATCACCGTGGCTTTGCCAAAACAAAATGGCCTCCATCAGTGCGCGCACAGTGACATCTCCATCTGCTGTCAGACAAACCATTAAAAGTGCAGGGCAAAATTTCAGCCCTGTCAGTGCATATAAAGTCTCTCATTTCTCTCCATCAGCACAGTCTACCAGTTCCGCACAGCAGAGATAGACTCAATCTAAAAACGGACTCCCATACTGAACATTTTGATTTCATTACCACCCGCCACTGAATATTCATATACTTCTTTTTCCCTTTTTTTTTAAACTGCTATGTCAAGTCACACCTGGAACCAGCAGGGCGTCATACATTATTCATTAGTGGAAGGCAATGAGATGTGGTCTAATAGAGTTTACCGGGGGTGCCGAGAAGCTCGGTCTCCACTTCCTGATCCATTAAAGATGCATCTTCTCCCGCCAGTGGTACCGAGCGAACCTCCCCGCCCCGTGCGACACGGCCCCTGGGTCCTGAAGGAGCCGCTCAGCTCTCCTCGTTTAATTGTTCGGGCTCTGACCCGAACCAGGAGATTAGCACAAAGAGTAGGAGGCGGGGAGGGAATACAGCAGGCGTGGGATTTTACTTCTCTAACCTCGGCGAATCCGAGTCCACTCTGGGGCTAGTCGGTGTTAGATTCAAGGTGATGTCGATCCAGATAAAGCGAGACATCTCCATAGGCACACGAGCAGCGTCTGAACTTGGATCTGACTTGCATATGTAAAAATGTAAAGATAAAAACAGCACACTGGTAAGGCTAGGGCTATCAAGGACCCTGTTCTACTTTGACCGTTAACTCAGTCCAATCATAAATATCTAATCAAAGCTGAAAGAGGGGTATTTTTTTCTTTTACTCTTGCACGAGATGCAAAATTGATTTTGGCTGCAAGAAATTACATCAGAACAGTAAATCAATGAAAGAAATGGAACTACTGTAACTGGCAGAAGGTTTTAACATTTCAGCCTACCTTAGAATAGGATAATCTAAAAGCTGTCACTTGATATAACTGAGCTTTTCCTCATTTTTGTCCTGGAGCAACAGCATGCAGGTGATGATTGAGGCAACAAGATTAGAAAAACCAGGTCGTCAGTGAGCTGCTAGAACGGTTAATAACTGCAGTTAATATTCGCAGCCGCAAAGCACGCAGACAGCATCACTCGTATCCCGAAACTTGGTCCTGATTTTCCAACTTTTTCTTTTATGTCTTGCAGGCAGTGATCTTAAACTCTGCAACTCATTATGGTTAACTATGCTATAATTCTGCTTTGGGTGCAGACATTTTAATTGGCCGAGGCATGTGAGCCATGACACATTTTTCTCAGAAAGTGCCTCGGCTTAGGTTTTGTCACCTTTCTGCCCATTGCTATGCCGTCGTCTTCCCAGTCCCGCCACTAATCAGAGAAATTCACTCAGACCTCGATGGCAGAAGAGACCAGCGTTCACTCTAAATTTGGACCACATGTGGCCTCGCTAACATTAGCGGGCATCAATGGTGTCTATCACACACACCGATTTCAGGGTCATATTGACCGAAAGCGTCATATCAAGTGTTGATCAAGGGTCACCTACCATTATACCTTATGTTGTGAGCTTCTGTTCCTAACATTTCACACCGTAGTGACAAAGGTTGAACTATATATTAATCACACATGTATTAAAGCTCTTTTTCTTCAAAGAAATTACATTTTTAGTTCTAACATTGTGTGCATAAAAAAGGTAGGAGTATATTTAACTTAGAATTTAAAAAGTCCTCAGAGAAGCACACCTGACATTGTTGTCCTGCATCAAATGAACATGCTACTCATACTTTGTGGTGATCAATGCTTCGGTCACTTTGTTTCACATTAAGACGCTTGATATAAAAGTTGGAATACTTCTAACATACAGGCAATAGATTTTTTTTCCCCTTTTTTCTGACCTGTCTCTAGGAAAAGTGAGAAAGCAGCAACAGCTGAGCCAACAGGCAAGTGCCAAAAACTGAACTTCCTGGAAAGACCCCTTAGTCTTGGCACCAAATGTGGGTTGAGTTCCACAGGCTCATACATTGAGTGCTTTTTATAGCCTTAAGCATTGTGACTGCTGTACAGTGGGTGTTTTTTCACCCATTTACATTTTATTAAAGCTTAAAGTTTGCATTATTGTGGCTGTGGCTGCTTGATTAACTTTGTAAAGCTTATGATACAACCTATGAGTGACCAACATTTTTGCTGGCACTTGCATTATGTGTTGATTACTGTCCCCATTGTTTTATATGCAGTGACAGGCAACAGAACCAAATAAAAGGTTTCCACTCATCATGGTCAGTCATGTTTATCCCTCAACTTTTTACACTTCTTTGTACTTCTGTTCCTTCACATCCATTCCAATAGTTTGAGCAATTACCCTCTAGGAATTTGCTGACATGTGTGAGTCCCTATATTGGAGCTATGATTATTATTGCTTATACTGAGGCGATGATTGTTATTTCCTCATTGATAAATCCAAAAAGTGCAGCAAAAAAGCAGCTTGAATGCACGGGAGGAATTGACGTTATGTTGTGTTGGCGCCTTTAGAGCATTTTCAAGGCCCTTCTCTGACAAATAATTCAGCTTAGTGTGTGATTAATTGCATATAACAGCCCATCCAAGAAGAATGTGGTTCACCTTTGATGAGTTAAATTGACTGTATTTTACTAATTAGGTATCTGCTTCTTGCATTTTGCTAGCGTTCTAGTGTGATAGTTTTGCAACCCAGCGTTTCATCAAAGCACAAAATAAACAAACAAACAAACAACAACCTATCTTTTATATACAGTCTTTGGGCATTTATACCTTTAACACGCTAACCTTTTCTTTCCCATATCTAATGTCAGGACCACCAGATGACCTTAAGCTAGTGTTTTCACTCGTTGCAGCACAAATTCACTCATTATGTGCACCGACCTGCTGTGTCTACACAGAGGAATAAGAGTCAACAAATACAGAATTGATACTGAAGTATGAACTATGGAGGGACGAGGTCTGCCTTTTTAGCTTTTGATGGCAAACATTTTTTTTTAAGCCCAAGCCTGAAAAAAATGAATAGATGAATAAACGGCAGGGGAGGGGGGGGACCAATATTGATCATGTTTTATGAGCTCGCCAGTCTGGCTGGTGAGGCAGTGGCGAGGAGCTGCCACTTGTGTTTTTGTCCCGAGATCCTCCATCACGCCGCTCATGTCCAAGGTAACAATCAATCTATCAATAAAGAGCAAAACAAACAAAAAGCAGAAAATGATGCATCACCCCAACAGTGCCACCCCCCACCCTCCGGCCTCCACAAACAGAAACAGTGACGACTGAATACATCTGAACTAGGCGCTTTCCAGGCATAGTTGGGGAGGAGGTTTTGGAGGGGGACGCAAAACACAATTCGGCCTTATCGTGTTTCGTCGCCTCGCCTCCTTGAAATGATTGTTTCACTCAAATGAACAGATTGAATATATCATGCATGTTTGGCGAAGATGGAAATAAATCTTTCAAATCTGCTTTTTCTTCCTCTTTCCCTCTCCCCCCACTCAACAAAGCAATTTCTTAGCCGCCGTCTTTCTGACTGAGGGGGCCGTCTGTCATAAATTCACTCCCGCGAGTGCATAAATCTCACCTTACAGATAACATCAGGTGTGGATTGACGAGAGCTGGGGAGCAGCGGGGACGCGGTAAAGTCTACGCATGTTTGCACTGCGGGCGCAAGTCTTTCCGAGTGTGTACACATTTGCTGAGCACCTGCGACTATTTACCGTGCGTGCATTTTGTTGCAAGGTTTTATAGGTGCATCTGCCGTCTGCCATTTATTTTCTGCATCATACACATGTTTGCTGGCAGCCAGAGTGATTTATATGATTGATTTTAATGGGTGATTATCCACCTGCCACAATGCAAATGATCTGTCCTAATTTTGTAGTGGACAGCTCGGCCTCATCTGCGCTCGTTTCAGTTTGGTCTGGAGTCCATTCGTCCCCGTTAATACGTTCTGCTGTGTTCAACTTGGTCCGTAACAGTCCTGCCCCATTTTTCTGTTAATCCCAATCATCTCTCCCACACACTCATCCTTTTGTCTTTTCCTTCCTTTACTCTCCCTCCAGCTCCCTCATCCCTTCCCAGCGCCCCCACCCAACCCCCCACCTCCATTCTCCTCTCTCCCACCATGCAGCCCTGCGGTTACTTTCTGACTTGTGTGCAGTTTAATAATCATTAGGACGGGCCCTCTAATGAATAAAATCACTCGGACTAATTGCTCGCAGTGTTTCAAGATACGAAAGAGCATGAAAGGGAATAAGAGGGGGACAAAAAACAAAACAAAAACGTAGACGTTTTAATAGCTTGTTTGCAGAATTTTAAGGAGGTAATTAGAAACACTTACAGTAGGATGACCACACGCCGCTTGTTTGTTTTTTTGCGGGACATGATAAATCTTTTAGTTGATGGAGCGAAACGATGCTAAGCCTTGGAAAAAGAATGTGCCTGAAAACTGAGGGAAAAAGAATTTGAAGATCATTCGGGTAGAAAATTAGACCACCGGGGACAAGAAGGGGGATCTATTTCACCCTGTGATGTGGATGTTTGACTGGGTTAAGCATGGCAGCCACTTGTAGATCCGTGTATTTAACACATCTGTGGTCACCAAAAGATAAAAAAGTTTTAGTAAGGTGTCTGCTAAATGTATATATTATTGGTTTTGATGGATTTAAATTCTCTGGATTTAAATCCACACAGAGGATTTGAAAGCTCTGTGTTACCATGTTCAGAAACTCCGATGCTAGTATTATGTACACTGCTCAAAAAAATTACATGAACACTTCTTAATCAGAGTGTAGCATCGTGTCAGTTCAACTTGTGTGATTTTGATCTGGCCACATCATTTTTTCACTTGATTTTCAGGGTCTCTTTAAATTCAGCCCTCTGTAGGTTGTTAATTTTCATTTACATCAAACAGTATGGCATCCTTCCATTCTTAACACATTCCCAATCCTATATCATGTGTTTTTTCAAAGTGTGCCTTTAATTTTTTTAGCAGTGTATGTCTTAACTACATCGGTATAAGCCTTAGTCCAACACACATACACGAATACACAACTTCAGCAGCACTTTAACCTCAGTAAAACCAAGAACTGAAAGTCTTGTCCCCGCAGCAGAAAATTGTCAGCGTTGTGAGGTGCAGACCCTGTCACTCTGGATCAAACATATTAGTATCCACCTAAGTGCAGGTGGACAGGTGTAGTTTAGGCCTGGGGCGACCCAGTGTCCTGGGGAGACCGTATGCTAGCAGAACACTGTGTGTGTATGGCTGTGCTTTGCTCCAAACACTCTCCAAGGAGAACGCAGGTGTATTGATTTTCAGCACTAGCCATAGAGGGGAGCAGATATTGGCATTAAACCCTTTTGACATGTTGCTCCCAATGAACACCACATTGTACACTTGATGTGACACACAAGCAAAGGACTTGTGCACAAGCTAGAAGCAGTGTTGCTATTACAAAGCATGTGGAGTACATGTGTATTTTGAAAAGTACCTTCACACAAACATATCCACTGTTCATACTCAGCCAAAGACAAAAATCACCCAGACTTAAATAAAAATATACTCATCTGAACAGTTTCATTTATCAAACCTGCATATTGTGCACAAGCGTACCTCTACACCCCGATAAGCCGGGCATGCAAAGTAAGCTTCCTCCTCATGCTAAAACATGGCCCAAAGCAAGCTCTCATTCTCTTTCAAAAATCTCTAAACCTCTTTACCTCAGTTTCTCTCCATTCATCTTTTTCCCACCATCGAGGTGCTTCCAATTGCAGGAAACTCATGTTTCCTCTTGCCTCACATCCCGGCTAAATGTCTTTGCCCTTTTATGTTTCTTCCTTGAGTGGCAACCCTTATCCCGAGGAACAAGCGCGATGACAAATACACATAGATTTAAAGTGACTTTGTTCCCTAGCAACAGAAGTCTGTATTATGCCCCTCCCCGATCTTTGTGCACCATGGTGAAAGTAATAGCGCCTATATGCAAAGATTGCTTCTGAGCCTGACAAGGCCGTATGAGTGGGGGAGGTGGGGTTATTGCTGGGTTTCAGTGTCCATCAAGGAGATGATGGTGCTGGACGATGGAGTGGGGGTAGGGGGTTTCGGGTAATAGTTGACGGTCATTTGGATATCTTTACTTAAGCAGCCAGTTATCTTAAAAAGAAGGAAAATATCCCTCCTACCACTAACTACCCCTTTTTCCTTTGATGCTCTGTTTTATTCGTCTCTCAGCTCATTGCAAAAAGACATTTTCCAAATTAGCTCTTAGATCTTTTTGAGAGATGTAGCACTGAGAATTCATTGGAAATATGTTGTACCAAAGAAATCCCAGAGAAGTTCCTATGAAAAACCTTGCTGACAGGGCGCTCTGTGGATTGTGTTTCTGTTTTCTTTTTTTCCTCGTCTTCTTTTTTTTCTCTCAAGGCTTTAAGCACCACAAATGAAATTCCATTCACTTCTGCTGTATTGGGGTAGCAGCATAATTTTCAGAAATACCAGTGCTGCATGAAATGAAGCATTAAGACCCTACATTAACACCGGGGAGTCACTGTTCTTCTTAATGCACACACACACACACACACACAAATTCATAAAAAAGAAAAAAACACAGCCACACACTTCGGTGAGCTCTCTGTAAAAACTGCCAGATATATTTATTTGCATAACCTGTTTTTCCTTGACTCTCACTTCAGTGTATTTTCTGCTTTTGGAATATGAGCATCAGTTCAGTTTAAGTGTTGTTTTGTTTTGTTTTTTTGCTGAACTCCTGTGGTGGACTTTATTCAAGGATACTCGCCTGCGATGGACAGCTGCCCTTCTGTAGCCCTGTGGTCTGTACAGAAGGTGTATACAAACCTTTGATAACGGTTTTCCAACTCGCACGTTTCTGAGATGGGTTGCCTGTTTGCCGCTCAGCATGGGGGCCCGCTGCGATTCAGTGAAAACCAGATGTCAAGAGAGGCAGACCACCTCAAATACAGACGGGCATTTGTGCTTCAGAATGTCATTTGTTTTAGCGAGTAATTACACATTAAAGGTTTGTTTTGGGCTAGTGATCTAGTTTGTGTGTCCACCGAGGATGTCATGAAGTGACGACATATGTGCTCTTCGTTGAAGTGGTTCACATACGTGAACTGTGAAGCATGTGGTGACAGAGACGACCCCCTCAAATGGCAGAATGAGCTCACTCGTAGATCCAGAGATCTGGCGTTGGTTCATGTGCGCGACCCAGCTAAAAATGAACAAAGATCAAGGCCAAACAGAAGAGCTTACCTCTGCAGTTATGCCAGACCATCCAGTATTGTCTTTCCAGTTCTTACTTGAGGTAAATTTGGAGCCACCTGCCATTCCAAGCTGACACTCATTTAATCCAATCTGCCACGCTGCCCAAGATTGATCTTAGAGGTTGCTGTCCCCTCCATAGAAAACCTTATTTTTCAGCAGCAAGACCAGCGAAAGGCGCCGTTTCTCATGTTCCTAATTTAACATTATTTATCTACTGAAGGATGTCATCATCAGACAAACTTCTACTGACGGCTTTAACAAGAGAGGAGAACGCGAGAATCGATGTGCCACACGGGTGTCAAAAAGGTAGATGGCCAAAGGGTGAAACAAAATGTGATTGTTTGCAACAACTGCAGGCGTTAAAACGGGATCTTGTTTGAACAGTTGTATAGCTTTAATTCCATCGCCCTGAACACTAGTTGATGAATTGGGCTTTGTTGCCTTAGAGACAAGTGGCAATAAAAAGAGCATTTCTAATGTTTTCATGGCTGCTTTTGAGGTTGCTGAAATAAAAACAACCCTTCCTTTGTTGATATCAATTACCAGGTGACTGTTAATCAATTGTAGTGACGGCATAATGATTTGTTGTCAGATGTTTGAGGAATGAGCAATGGTGGCTTGAGTTGATTTTCTACCTTTCTCATTTTTCTTCTTCTTTTTGGGTTCCATTGACATTTCCTCTCAAGACAAAGACAACGTGAGGTAAACAGCTTCCTTTTGGGTTGGTTTCATCTCCGTTTGGATCCTTCCGTTGTTGGGTGACTCTTTCTTTTTCAGTATCACAGGAGAAGCGGATTGTTCTTTTGCTCTGTAATTTTCTACTGATGGGCTCTGCCAGCTCCGTCTGCAGCCACAAAAGCTCGCTTGACAACTCAACAATTACCGCCACTCAATTGGGATGGAAATGCTGCTGCTGGTGCTTGTTGTTGTTGCATTGCTTTTCCTGCCTTTTTCCAAGTGGCACAACATTAAACGGTTCATAGTTAAAGCAGATTAAGATGCAATTCAGCTTCAGCATAGTTAAATTCTGAAACACGTTTTCTGCTGGTATGATTTGTCTGGGAAGAGTAATCATTGCAATTAAAAACAGTTCAGAAATCTAGCTTTGTAGACAACGAAAAGACATCAGAAAAAGTTGGTAAAAATGTTAGTTTGCTAATATATTCTCGTTTAAGGTGGACTATAACGCTAGTCCTTTTTTTAGGTTACAACCTGGAAGCTGATATTAAACGTGTCCGGTAAACTCAGCATATGTGCAAAAGCTCATGTTATAATTTTACTTGGGGCCAATATCTCTAATATGGTAATCATGTTTACCTCCCCTGTCCCCCAACTGGTCACAGCAGAGGGCTGCACCTCCCTGAGCCTGCTTCTACCAGAGGTTTCTTCCTGTTAAAAGGGAGTTTTTCCTTCCCACTGTCGCCAAGTTCTTGCTCACAGGGATTCGTGTGATTGTTGGGGTTTTCTTTCTATTGTTGTATGGTCTTTAGTACCTTACAAAATAAAAGGCATTGAGTCGACTTCTGTTGTAATTTCGCACATTATAGATACAACTGAATTAAATAGAATTGAATATGCTCATCATAGGCACACAGGCCCCTCCCACTATTCCCTGATGCAAAGATAGTTTTTGTTTATCTTACTGTTAGTTTAGATTATGGATTAATGGGGCTTTCAAACACGGCTTTTAAAGGTTAAAGTTGCAGTATCCTGTTGATCAGGATACTGCAACTCATATCACACGTGATGATAAGAACTCTCCTCCTGTCGCTGCTAACTAAACAAGTTATCATTCCACAACACATGTATGTTACTTTTGAAAATGCTGTACTCGCGGTTTCCATGATAGAAGTCGAGTTAGACCGGTCCTCCTCCCTTACTGTTCCATTATGCTGCTGTCTCCAGAGCAGGAACATAGTTCTATTTGGAGCCCAGCAAAGCTCTCAGCTAATGCCCCCAGGGATGTAGCATCATATCTGGCCAGGAGCAATGCAGAGATGTCTAGTGGTGGAGTCTTTGTGGCTTGCCTTTTACCAGCACATCTGGCTGCAGAAGATTAGTGTGCTACTGGACCCCGGGAAAATACACATCACGTGTACTTAAAGGAACACAAGAAACAACAAGCCTCAGAATTGCTTTCCCGAGCAGTTTGTTGGGGGACGAAATAAAGCCCTGCCATAAACAGATTAGAGTATGTCAGAGAATGAATGCAAATATAAATGTAAATATGCCGAAATTAGATTTTTCAGGGAAGAGGGAGTTAATCATGTGGAAGTTGCTTTTAAAACATGCCATCAGTCGCCCCGGGTTCCTCTATTATCTCACTTGCCCTCTAATGTCTCTCAGCACTTTAGGCTTTTAATGCGCATCTTTGAAAAATGCCTGTTTGACCAGCACATTCATTTTTCCTTTCCTCCTTAATGACAATTGTGTATTTATCTGTCCCTGGTTTGCTGCGGTGTTAGTAAATAATACACTCTAGAATGATGAACAATCCATCGTTAGACATGTTACGGCAGCCTCGTAATGAACTGAAGTCATTTGTGTGGCAGTAATTACACACTCCTCTGATTAAAGATGGCTGCGCTGGATAGTATTTGGGTAATTATTCCCTTTTGCTCTATGTGATAAGCTCATAATGTCCATTCTGGAAGGGGGTGGGGAAGAGGAGGAAGTTAATGACATGCTAAGGCTGGTTGGAGTGAATATCCAGTCGCTTTTCTTCAATCACTCACTCCCTTGGCCTCTGTCGCCCCTGCAGTACGAGTGACTATCTTTATGTGTAGTGTCCCAGCATGTCAGCACTAGCCAGGCTAAAGTAATTGCTACCAACATGGCCTGGTTGCACTGAGCCCTCGTTACATGAATGCTAATGACAACTAGCCTTAGCTCTTTGGGGTTAACACTAACACGTGACTGCCCCTCCAACAAAGCTAATTAAAGTCTATTTTTTTTTCTTCCCTTCTTCCTCTAATTCTGTACTCCATGGTTGACCTAATCCCTATCCTTATCCATGCTTGCTGTTTGTAATTAACACTTGCCTCCCTCATCTCTCTATTTAGCTACTCTGGCAGCTCAGTCCCTCTTCCAAAGGCCTTGTCTCTTCTCCAGTAACGCACACTTTGAGTTTCCTCCGGTGACACACCCTGTCATCTCGGCAGAGACTATTTTTTTTCCTCTTCACGCCAGCCACGCTCCCCTCCCTGACTCTATCCCTTCATCCATCACACACACACACACACACACACACACACAAATGTTCATTTGCTACAACAGTATGACCCCAAGCACACTGCTGGATCACAGGGGAACTGGAAGCTAGTGATGTTAGCCAACAGTCAGCTTCATTTCAAATTGTCCTGGCATTAAGGAGACTAAGGCTGAGCAGATTTGGCATGTTACCTGCCGTACATGTTTTTCTCCGTTCACCTCACAGATCACAGAGCACTAGCTAGCGCAGAGGTCACTGTGTTATTGTTGTGTCTTGTGTTGGGTGCATGGTTGTCATGTTTGTGTCATGAACTAGCTGTGTGAAGGCAGATGAGGACCCAAACGCAAAACTCACGGAGACAGGAGCTGAACTGAAAATCACTGCTTTATTGCAGGCCTTACAAAGAAACAGAACTAAACCGGCAAAACTAAACTAAGGACCGAGGGAACACAGAAAGGCACACAGGTTCGGGGAGGAGACATTGACGACGCGACACTGAACTGAGGGAGCACACGGGGAACACAGCTGATACAGATAATCATAACGAGACACGGCAGGAGTAAACACAACACTGACGGGAGACTGTCACAGTAAAACAGGAAGTACACAGAGGTGCAGACAGGAGGGGAGAGAGAGAATAGACATAACGGGCTGGGGAAAACATTGAATGAAACACAAGGAGGGGAAATGAGGGCTCACAGATACACAGAGGGGCACACAGGGGGTAATCAAATAAGGAACATTTTAACAGGACAACCTGGGAACCAAGGCATAAATAAAGAAAAATACAAGACGCATGAAAACAGAATGCTGGGCCAACATGGCCCAGGACCATGACAGTTTGAGGTTGGGCTAAGGGCTACCATGTTGACAGTGGAAAAATCCCAAGGCCTTTTCAATCATAAGATACACGAATTGATTAATCTGTAAAAGTGAAAGAATCGTTCACCTTTAACGCCCTTTTACTAGGGCGTAACTCTTGTTTCTCTTTTCTGAGATATTTTAATGGTCATCTAGTACAACGGAACCTATTCTAATGGTCATCAAATCACTTCTTTATAGTTATTATTCTTTATCTTTATATACCGAGATGTCAAAACTCATCAGTGAGGGTACAGGGGAGGTCCTCAAATGCCATCTTTACTGGGGAAAAGAGTTCATCTTGTTTATTCAGGCATACATGACAGAATAAGCCACGGCTGGCACGGTATTTTGTGCAAGATTTGACGCTACATGAAGTGACATCTAATTCAAGCTTCTGGTTTTATTAATATTGTGGCTATATTTTGGTAGTAAACACAGGCGCACTTTAGTAAACGTATCAGACAGTTATTTAACTCTAGCTTACAGCATGGCAGCTTATTGCAGCTTAAAAACAGTTACTCTGCATAAGCCTGCTAACCTATGTGAAGTGAAGTGCAATTCTGTCTGTTGGGGATAATTTGCTATAAATAATGAACACAGTTACCAATGCTGTGCTATATGCAACTCTTTGTTTGCAACAACGCATGGAAACTCAGGAAAGAGTCCTAGAAACAGCTGGAAGCATCACATTGCTATAATTTTGTGAAAACTATGTATTGTCATTACATATGAGTCTTATTAATGCAACCTGTCACAGACTCTGCTTTCAAGGTGGTAGAGACTTTATCCCGGGGCTGCATTTAATAAACACTTGAATCTATCATAGATATGAATGATAAAAAACGGAACAGAAAGATGAAACTAAAGCCAAACTGAAGCAAGCTGTACACTGCAAGATGTTAAGATATTATCAGAGTGGGGCAGACCACACACCTGGCAGCGATTCAAGCAGAACTGGTCCTGTTTCTTCAGTTGCTTGAAAACCTTAACATAGATGCTGCATTGTCCATTTGTTAACTTAAGATGACCAGGCCACCTAACACCAGTCCTGCACTGTAATGTGTTAATTGCACATTTCTTTAATGGGGTTGGACACAATAAACATAAGAAGCAATGAAATTGTTTAGTTGTGTGAGTGCTAGGCCTGTGCCAAAGTGGGCCAAAACCACTGAAAAACACAAAAACCAGGTTCAAATGCAGCTTCGTGTAGTCGCCCTTTAAGACTTGGAACAGTGTCAACAGTGCACTGTTTTAAACTCACATAGCAAACAACAAAGAAAGAAAAAAACCAAGGCTCGAGTAAAAACCAAAATAGAATCCTGCCAATAGACCAGAGTGCAGTGCCCACAGAGGGGTGCTGTGGGGCACCATGTCAGACAGAGAGCGGCACAGGGAAAATCAGAAGAAAGCAAAGCAAATGGGCAGTGAGAGGTGGCCCCAGTTTATCAGCCGCGGCAGGCTTGGCGCAGCCTCCCAACGCTCTGGGGGAGCCTGGTGCTACCGTTTTAATGAATGTAAACGAGGACGGAGGGGACTTCCGTTGATGCTTAGCAGCACTTCGGAAGATGCCAGGAACTGGGGCTCCACTAGCCACTGTGGACCCTGGCAGCGGCCATGGCACATGCCCAGGAGAGAGGCGCCAGGAGCCGTTTGTTTGACAAGGCCCACAGATGAAGCTCATGCTAAGAACAGAGGGCCTTTGTAGTCATGGCCAGATACGCTGGAGCACAGGCCGGGCACACGCACTCGCACATATGGAGACAAACACAAATACGCATTTGTTATACTCATTTGATGGACTTGGGAGCTCAAAAAACAGATAACACACACTTTTTTCCTGTCTTAGTGTAGTGAAGTGCACAGTCTACGTTCAGTTAACGCCATCATATCAAATGCTTGGACCAAGAGAAGAAAACAAGAACGTAAACAGTAAAGTCAGATACTCTCGCACATGTCTTGCATACACAAACACACAGGCAGACGCACAAGTCACTCCGGGCGCCGGTCATTTTTCCCGTCATGATTTAAACTGTTGTTCCAAGGCCTCTTCCAGCCGCCCATTTGCAGCTCCTCCCCTGCACCCTTCGCCCGCTCCTCTTTGCTGTCTCCCTCACATCTTGCTGAGAATTAAAGTGACATTTTTGAGCCTGCATCCCTCAACTCGCGCTCTGCCGCGCGCCGTCTTGACAGCGGCACATTCAAGGCGGTGTCAGGCTGAAATTATACTGTCTGTGAAGCTCAGTAACGAGGCTAGGGATACAGACGCGGGCGAAGAACAGGCACACCCCGGAGCTGTGAGAGTCAACCGTCGCCTTTGAAGAGTGATGAGGAGTAGTGGGGAAGAATCAAGTGGATGAAATGAAAAGGAGTGTTTGTTTTTATGCCACAGTTTATGGAGTCTGTTTCATCTGATATTTTGAGATTGCAGGTTCAATACAAAGTCTGTGCTGTCTTTTAATTTACTCCATGTGCAATTTCCCTTTTTGGCGGTAACCCTTTGAGTAAATAAAAAGACGGGGATGTGGTTTTTGATATTGTGCCGCGCAGGGTATCATTTCAAAGGCAAGCGGCATTGAAAGCAGGTGTAATAAGTGCTTAATGTGTCTTACTTACTCGTACAGCCTCCAGGAGAACAGCTCTGTTAATTATGCAAATCGGCCCGGGGGGTGACGTCACAGTCAGCAAAATCAAAATACTCCTCAGAGCCTTCAGCTTCACCTCACTGACAGCTGACGCTGTGATGACCTACTGTCAGCGGGAGCATTGTTTCGTCAGTGCGATGGCTGTGTGCCGCTGTCATGCTCCGCAGTGGCACGGTCGCCTCTGGGATATGTTGTCAAAGGTTGTGCTCACAAATCAAACTGCTCACTTGACCTCAATCTGATTAGGGACAGTTCAGAATATCGAAATGTTATGGATATCTAATACAGGATCAATTGAACGGCTGAGGGATTAGCCAGCGGAAAATGAAAAAAGTGGAACGGGACGACAAAATGTGGAAAATATGACCTGTTTCTCTCGCGTCAGGGTAGTGGTATCATTCTAAGTGCTGTGTGTGCGGCTCTTCCTTATCTGGCAGTAACTGTGCCTGTTGAGTCATCCCCTACTACTCTGACTCAAATCATGTGCTACATACTGCAGGCTAACTTTAATGGAAGATTCTTACCCAATCCTCTGCCCATGACGAGCGCTCTCCCAGGCCAAACTGCAACTGCTACTGACACAACTCGTGACACAGCCCAGGAGGGAGCCAAATGTAGATGCCGAGAGAAACGAGGGAGTAGAGAGAGAGAGAGGGGGGAGGGATCTCTGGATGCCATGTGCTAAGCCTTCTAAAAACAAAAATCAGTGGCGTATTTTTGCCACCATGGAAACATACCTTGTGACTGCACTTAACCTTTGCATTAGATGCCCCAGCCATGACCGACTGCATTCCAGGTCAAGCAACAGGGGGGACAGGTTAGATTAGCTGATGTCTGTGAGAGGCAGGAATATGAGCGAGATTACGCACCCCGAGATGAGGCTAGAGTTACAGTCAGCTGGATAAGGGACGAGGGCGTTTGTGATGGTCCCTGGGAAAGTGAGCTACCCTTTGGGGATTAAGGCTAATGTGTTAAAGAAATGGGTAGGACACGTGAGTATAAAGTGTCCATGGATTAATCAGTCAGGTGGCGTAAAGGACATGTTAATGTTCAACACTAAAATCTGCAGGGTGTTAAAACTGTTACCAGGGCCATTACTTACTGTAGAGGAAATCAATGAGATTGCTGTACACAGAAACAGCGGCGGCATAGGCTTTCCATAGCATGCAGTTCAGCTTTTCATCAGATGGTATAGCCCATATATATATATATATATATATGTATGCATGTATATGTACACACACGCACAAGCATACATAAATGTACATATCAATTACATAACATGTATGTGTAGACAGATTGCATTTGCTAAGTGCCTTATTGTAAAAATAAGGTATTTTGCTTCTTTTTCCTGTTGGATGGATGCCCCTCCCACCAACAGCACCGCCACTGCCGCTCAATCAGAACCATCTACTGAAACAGTCTCTTCTGTCGTCCCCTTTCCACAGAGCAGATGGAGTTTCAGTCCCATGACTGAGCTGCCGGAGTGGAATTGGAAAGCCAGCTTGCACTGGTTGAATCTCTCCCAACTGCCACCCCCTTTTCTCACTCGCACATTTGCCTTTGTCAGGGGGTATCGGTTTCTGCTTTGCTCTACATGTTAGGCACCACTGGACCTCTCCTCGTACTGCTCCTTCTTCTCCTCCTGACACACACACAGACACATGTCACCGACGCTACTTTCTAATGATATGTCCTGCGTTGCCCCTGCAAAGCGAGACCATGAATGGGCTGGAAAAGTCAGGCCTCACACAAGTGTGCTCAGCCTGTGACGTATTCAGTAAGAAGGAAACTTGAATGGGACGGGTGAATGGGTAGACTGAGAAGAGATGTCAGTGATAGAATATCCTATACGTAATGCCGAGGCACATGATTCCTTAAATTTTATATAACGGAAAAGAAAGAACATTTTAATCCTGTTAATTATTCAGAAGAACTGCTCTAAACCTTCTGTGCATTTTCAGACAGTTACAATTGATTGCATCTTTCAGATGCCCATAAGTTAGTGTCAAAGCAATGCTCAATGGGAAAGAAAGCCAACACGCTCTATCAGTACGTCCCTGGGATCGACATTGAGATGTGTTGCACCTCATTGTTTTTGACAGAGCGCTCCCAAACTGCTGCACAAGTCAACAGCGTTGGAGCCGAAGAAGCTTCAGTGCTAGCTTTGGGAATCTGCCCTTGCCCTTGGTGGACTTGTGTTTAAGACAGGCGGGCAGCTGTTGGCGCCGGCTGGAGGAGCTGCTTTAGAAGCAGGGGTCCATCCCGTAAATGGAGCCGTGCGGTTCTGATGGATCAGCACATCAGTTCCCCTCCTGCAGGGTCAAACAAATGGAGGGTAGCGCAGAGCCTGTATCACTCATGATGAAGGGAGCAGAGGAGGGAGACGTGGAAAAGATTAGAATAAGGAGAATAATCTCTTTTTTTTCCCTTTTCTTTTTAGAAGACGTGAGGAAACTTGATACTCAAAATAGCTTTTGGTTTTTATTATGTCAAGTAAAAGGCTGGTTGTGATGAATGAACTTGTTTGAAATAAATTTTTGAAGAGACCTAATTGGGACTTTTCAGAAAGTCCCCAAATACCTTACAGTGTTGTTGTTTTTTAATTTGACACTTGCATAACACATTTTAACCAGCGCTGCTGCACTGTTGAATTTTTGCTCATCCCTTGCTTTTGTCTTTTGTTCTAAAAGTGAATGATTTGCACTGGTGAACTTTGCCACCGGCAGCTTAGCTTTGGATTTACCGTATACTGTCAGCTGTAAAGTAGAATAAATAACATGTTGTGTGTGCCCCTTAAATATTAATTCACTCTAGTTACATATTATCCTGTCCTTCAAGTCTGGAAAATATCACTCAGGTTTTCCATGTCAAAAGGGCATACATTTGTAGGTTGGTGCTTTCAGCTGCTCTGTTGTTTTCCAATGGGTGACCAAGGAGATGGATCTGCATATTTGATTTGATACTGCCTTTTACATCAGAGGCACTTTCCTGAGATTATTCAGGCTTGAAGCTATGAGTACATTAACCCCTGGGGCTGGGTTTGTGTCTCCTCCCAGTCTCGAAACCAGGACCTTTCACATGTGAATGTATTAACTTCTACTCTGTACACTACAAGGACATATTCATGTAGATTACCCCCTCCCCCCCCAAAAAAAATAAAAAAATACACAAGCTATGTTTCTGCACCAGTTAAATAATTTTTTAAATGGTTATCGCGGTAACCCTGATATTCTTAACATCAATTGAAGGCATACTGTAAGGCTTTTCTGTGCATGCTGACTCATTTACATTGGATTACTGTGCATTGTGGCCTGTCAGAACAACATCATTACAATATCTTCAAATGTAAGCACTGCCCACACAGACAGGTGTCAAAGAAAAACCAACGGAAATTTCATCACAGTTTTGATGTGCTTCATTATTTCGTGTGGAGGGTGACCAGAGAGATGGAACAGCAGTTTTTCCAAAGGATATTTCTTCAATTGACATGCTTGTAATGGAGATGGGGAGCGTTGTCTGTGACGATTCGCATCATTTTCATACTCATCACATCTGTGACCCCCTCATGACCTATGGATTGTCATCTTGAAAAGGACCACTCCCATCAGGACAGAAATGCTTGATCACAGGTTAAAGGTGAGGATTTATAACAACTTTATACTGATTTGCAGTTGCAGTGCTTCTCAAACTGTGTGGTGCGTTCCAATGGTAGTAAATAGCATCACTGCAGGTGGGAAAAAATCTAAAGTGAAGCTAAGCTCAGAAAATAGGAAAAATAGATGATATGTGGACCTAAGCCATGCCTGCAAAATGCCAGAACAGCAAAAGACAGCCACCAATCCCACTCATTATAGATTTCAGTGGTTCATATTTTTCCTTTAATTAGTCATCTGTTCGTAAGATTACTGGTTCAAGAAGTTAACTCAAGTCATTTTTTGCCATTTTGTGTCATTGTATATACACTTATCGGGCATACCATTATAATCACCTGCTTAATATTGTGTTGATTCCCCTTTAGTGGCCAAAAAGATCCTGACTTGATGGGGTATGGACTCCACTAAACTCCTGAAAGAGTTCTGTGGAATCTGGCACCAAGATCTTAGCCACAGACACTTTAACTTGCAAGGTGAGGCCTTCATTGATTGGACTTGTTTGTCCTGCACATCCCATAGATCCTCAGTTCGACTGAGATCTGGGAAATTTGGATGCCAAGTCAACACCTCAAACTCGTTGCTGTTCTCCTCAAACCATTCCTGAACCATTTCTACTTGGTGGAGAGGAGCATTATCCTGCTGAAAGAGGCCACAAGGAATACTCTTTCCATGAAAGGGTGTACATGGTGTGCAGCAATGCTGCTTAGGTAGGTGGTACATGTCAAAGTAATATCCACATGGATGGCAGGAGGTTTCCAACAGAACATTGTCTGAAGCATCACACTGCCTCTGCCATTGTGGCCATTGTTGGTGCTTTCACCTGTGGACAGGAGTCAGCATGGGCATCCTGACTGGTCCCATACACAACAAACGGCAATACTCTGTTTATTCCGACACCTTCCTGTCAGAACCATCACTAACCTTTTCAGCACTTTGAGCTACAGCAGCTCATCTGTTTGATCCGGCCACATGGTCCAGCCTTTGCTTTCCACGGCATCATGGAGTCTCCCAGGAACCTGTCACTCGTTCATAACTGCTCCTTCCATGGAGTAGTGGTGGACTTTTGATGGATACAGACACAGAACATCACAAGAGCTGCAGTTTTGGAGATGTTCTGACCCAGTCTTCTAGCCAGAACAGTTTAATCCTTATGAAACTTGCTTAAATCCTGACACTTGTCCATTTTTCCTGCTTCTAACATCAAATGTGAGGACAGAATGCTCACTTGCTCCCTAGTATGTCCCACCATGGTGCCATGATGGACAGATAATCAGTGTTATTCACTTCACCTGTCTGATCCGTGTATTATGAAAATAAAGGGTTTTGCACGATCAGTGTTTGTTTCTCACAAAGTTTTAACTGATAACAAGAATATTTTTAAAAACACAATAGTATGGCAAACACCCAAAACATTCACAAAATCAGTTTGTGGTGGAGGATTTAGTCAGACTTTACTGTACATACATTTTTAACCAGCTATGAAAACTACTCATGTCAAGCCATGTTTGTCGCTGGAAAAAATACTCAAATACTCTTACCTCACAGTAATGCAGACAATGGCTGAACAACAATCGAATCACATCAAATTCTGGCACAGTTCATCACTTTCAGAGATGCAAAGTCAAGTAAGGTTTTAATATTCGTGCTTCAGCACGAGGTGCGCTCCGTGTGATGACAGTAAAGATGCTGATGGAGCGAAGACATCGTTCCCTTTCAACCCAGCCCCCACTCCAGTGCTTCATTTACCCCTCCATTTCTCTTTCCCAGTATTATAACCAGCCTGTAATTCATATGGCATCATAGAGTCCCTGTCTGTATAAATCAAGAGCCCCTATCCATGAAGCATATATTTTTGATAAAGCTGCCTCTTCATCAAGGTCTTCCGAAGCTCCGTTACTAACCGTATTGATTCCTCCTCAGATTATTTTCAGCCACGGGGGAATTTCTATTTTTTCCCCCTCCTCTTTTTTTTTTTTTTTTTTTGAAAGCATGACAGAAATGGATCTATGGTAATCATATTCCATCTGTGACACTGCGCTCACTCCGTAAATATACACTATCCTTGCTTAAGCCAGAGAATCTCTGTCTCTCTCTCCCTCCCTCTCTCTCCAATCGTACCTTAATTGTGCTGTTAGAGAAGCAGAATCTAATTCCGAAAAAAGCATCCACGTGCTTACCCTCCCCGCTATCTCTCTCTCCATTCTCCAGCCTCCCAGCTCACTCGCACACACACGCACACACACGCACACACACGCACACACACGCACACACACGCACACACACGCACGCACACAAACTTTGGTCGACGGCAACTCCTAGAAAGCAAACAGGCCTTTGGCTGGAGGAGCCAGATAGGAGCTGGTTGGCTCCCACCAATCCTTTATCTGAGCCAGCGCTGCACATCAATAACACAAACACCACCACCACCCGCCCCCCTGTTCCTCCTCCCTCCCTCCTTCCCTCCCCTCGCTCCATCCTCTGTCACCAAACACCCTCCCCTCCTCCCCTTTCTCCTTTCCCTCCAGCTTGTACTCCTCCACTTTTAATCTTCCAAAACAAAACGCCAAAGCCCCCAATGAGAAACTGCATCAAGCTGAGAAAGTGATAAAGCAGTTATTTTATTGTTTATATATTTATATTTATTTATATATTTATTTCTTATGTGTTTGAGACCGGTGGAATGATTTGCACATTTCAATGTCGGGGCACCTTCCTGGGCTTTTTGCTAATAACCTGTTGATCTGTGCTTCTTGTTTGTGTCGCTTCTGTCAACTCCGACGCCACCGCACAAAAAAACAAAACAGACATTAACAAGCAAACCCCTTTTTTAATGCCATCTTTTGGTCAGGCCAAAGCTTTTGTTGTAGCGCACGATTCACGCTTTGATTATACTTCTTTGTGTCCGGTGCTGCCTTTTTATGATGATGAAGAGAGACGTTTTTTTCCTTTTTCATACTTCAAAATGGAAGAGTGATAACAGCGTGTATTCACCCTCAAATCATCTGGATGCTCCTCTAATTGCATTCAGTTTGTTTGATCTCTGCACCTTGTATCGCATTAAACTGCTGTTACATGCCAGATCCTAACAATACGAGGGGTTTGTGCACATATACACACAAACGCCTTCATAGATGCGTGACTCCGTTCTTTATTTTAGCTTTGCATCGTCTTTGAAAGACTTTAAACTAAAAACAAAAACAGGCGTGTGGCTGACCCACAGGTAGAGCAGCCAGACAGTTTTTCACCAGCCGAAATTTCCCTAGTGAGCATTTCTATTCTTTCTTTCTTTTTTTTTTGGACTCGGTTATAGTGGTATCTCTTAAAAACGGTGTGTGCCTGTGCATGTTCACACAGCTTTGGGGGTTTTGCCTTAGGGGGGATAAAGACTACAAGACCTCCCGCAGACTCTGTGCACTTATAAAAACTCCTGTCCCAGCCAAATGTGTAGACATACTCCACGAAAGACTCTCAGCAATAACTGGGAATTCCCTCCAAAATTGCACTGCATAAATTGAGCACAAAATCTGCACACTTCATGCAAGACCATGGGTGCAGGCAACATGCCACTTAAGGGAGCGAGGTCTCGCTCTAACTCTGCTGAATCAATAGTGCAGGCAAAATGGCACACTAATCAACATTCCATTACTGCTATTTGCATATTTGATCCAGGATTTGTTCAATGGATTATACATATTACCTGCATGATGTTTAATTGCCTTTTTAATAGACTCTGTGATTAAACAAGGAAGTTGGGTTAGGGTGGTGGTGGTGGGGAGACAAAACGGGGGTCGGGAAGGAGGTGGAGGGTGTGGGGAGTGCAGGAAATCTTATTAGAACAAGTTGCTCGCATCCTCCGGAAGACTGTGCGAAGGTGCTGGAATGAAATAAAGCAGAGATCCGTCTTGTGATAGAGGCGGCGGTGGCTGCTCAAAATTCATTCATTTGGCTGGTATTTGTTTAAGGAGATTGAAGAGGAGGCTGCTTGTTCCCTTCACCACTGAGTTTTACATCTTATCGTGTTTTGACAGATGAGGGGCGCGAGGCACTGGGATGCACACACGTGGAGTATGCATTCTTGCATTGTGGATATGCTCGACGAATTAAAGTTTTGGCTCGCACGTGAAGTTTTCATGTGCTTTTTTTTTTTCTTTTTTTCTTTTGGCACGATGTGGGGGTGAAAGAACGCGCGGTTTTACCTGCGTATAAATGTGTCTTAAAAGTCTGCGCCATGCAAATTATCACAACATTTTGTGTTGTCATGCAAATATGCTCAGGCAGCTATCAATGCTGGTTACCTGGCTTCCACCCCCCCCTCCGTGTTGAACCATTAATCACAGTGAAAGAATAAGAGAGAGAATGGAAGCTAACGACTACCGTTCAAGCATTAAGAGAGAAACCCAATGCAAGAAGCTAATCGCTGACAATAGACTCTCTTTAAACAGCAACAATGGGCTCGCTAATCTTCAGAAGTATTAGTGCCAAGCTGTACGTAACCTAAGTGAAGCACTTCAGGACTTCAAAGTAAGCTGAATGCCTAATGTGTTGGGGCCAGAGTGTGTTTAAAGTTGTGTGTATACAGAAACTGCTCGTATGCACGAGTACAGTACACAATATGTGGATTCAGAAATTTTTTTTTAAAGTGCAGCCAATAAACGTGCCTTTTAATGACTTATTCTGAAGGCCAACATGCGCACATAGACACAGATTCACATTCATACAGATGCATCAACACCACATTTTGACTACACGTACATCATGTGGCATTTCCTAACAAGGGAAAGCTGGGAAAAAAAAAATCTCCCAGTGAGGTCACCCTCTCCTACAGTTAGCGGCCAGTCACCTGCTCTCATTAATAAGGAAATTAATGTTGCATTCCGTTTCAATTAACCTTCCCCGGCTACAGGAGCAAGACTGGGAGGGAGGCCCAGGCACCCGCCGAGGTCAAGGTAATTGAATTGGAGGTACACTGATCACGAGGCCAAGGAGTTGTTGCTATGGCGCTGGGGGCAACTGTTAACCTGCCATTAAGGTGGAGGTTGAGACTGCTATGCGTCAGGTCGTGTTGTTGTATCTCACAGATATGACAGTCAGCATTAGCGAGATCAGCCTTCGTAACTATCAGTTGCCAGATTAGGCGACTGACAGACTTGATTACTGGTTGGGGTAAATTTGCATAATGTCTAACGCCTGATCGTGGACTGCTGATATGAACTGTTCAACATTAGAAGTGATGAAATGATGATCAAGCTTTTGATTCGGTGTGGTGTTTGTAAATCACATGGAAACAGAGGTTTATTTACACATTTTTTTGATGATGCAGAAACAGATGTTTTCTAAGATAAGACGTTTTGACCAGTTACATGCTAGGAAATTTTTCAAGGACACCTTGTAACTTTCACTAACGGTCACAAAACCAGTTTCTAACGGCCCAAAGATGACGGAAGTTGGACTAAAGCAGACAGGATATATTTGATGCAAGATACAGGGAATTACTTGCATTTGGAGCAGTTCTGCAACTTGCCATTTTTACTGAGGTAGAAAGCAGTGGAGATGCAGGTCAGCAGGGTGTGCAGCAAGAACATGTGTCACACTTTATGGATTGAAAAGCAGACAGTGTAATCTAGCTAGCAGTAACATATTCTCCAAAATATATTTGCCAAGCCAATTCGTCTAATATATTTTTGCCGTACCTCAGTTTGTTTTGCATTATGTCCTGACGCAGACAGTGACAAATGAGATTATAGCCTTTTAGTGCTGTTAGTAATGTTGTATTCATATCAGTGATTTTTTTTGTTTTGCACAAAATGTTACTTCGCGTAATTTCCACAGGTCCATTTTTGTCCCTTTTTTTTGAGTGTCATTTTCTTCCTCTTGCCCCCCCCCCCCCCACAATCCACCCAACTCCATCTTTCTCTCTTTTCTCTGGTATGTCTCTGATGATGGTTGTCTGCTCCTCGATTGCGCTGCTGAGCACTGGCCAACAGTAAAACACACCTGGGTGTGTCCAGCCATCTGATGAATGACCCTGCGGCTGGCGGTCAGATCGATAGGAGGAGTGTGTGTGTGGGTGCGCGCACACGCCGGAACATGTTGGGGGTGCGAGACGAGCAGGTGCGTTCTGCTGAGCTGGAAATCCCATTAAATCCTCGCCATCACGCAGACATACGCACATGCGCGCACGCACACGCACACACTCTCTTGCTTTAACACACTGCGTCCTCTGCTAACGCACATTAGTAAACACAACCACTAGCTATCTATGTCTTTACTGACACACACCAGCCCACACAGAGCACGCTTCCAAACTATTTACCTCCACACGCAGCACAGGCTCTACCTTTGGTTGAAAGAGGCCAGCTATAATTCATTGCTCTACCTGTACTTGTACCATCCAGAGTGATACAAAGCTTCTGTTCTCCTCACACTAACCTAATGCAAAGGAACAGCCCTCAGATCTCCTGCTTTTTGTCAGGGAAATGTCAAAATGCCTGTAACGACAGTATTCAAGCAGCACAATATGGTTGTTTGCATGTGTTGTGGCAGAGTGATATGGATACTATGACTCACATCTCTGCAGGCGCCCAGCAGGTCTTTTTGGCAACATGAAGCTCTGTGTGTGTGTGTTTGTGTGTGTGTGTGTTCTGCAAACAGTCACCTCTCCGTCCTTACGCCTGCGCTAGGAGTGTGCAACATTGGCATTCGAAAAATAATCTTTTTCTATCTGTCTCCATGTGCTTATCCCCCACCCCTCACCCCCACCCATCACTTGATCCCTCCTTTCCATCCTTGTCTCTCTTTCTGCCTAACACCTTCAATCCACCTGTTTCCCTCCATCCCACTTTTGTGTTCCGCTCTCTTTTTGTTGATCTCGCTTCATCTGTCATCGCTCCCCTTTTTCATCCCTCTCTCCATCCAGAATCCCCTAGCGTGACATTCTATCTCTGACACATCATGCATGTCCTGCTCCAATGATGCCAGCGCACTGACAGATCAGCCACAATGTGTGTCATCTTGCTGGAGGAGGGAGAGGAGGAGGACTGGGGTGGGGGACATATAGATAGGAAATGGCCAGCTGAACCACAGATGGCTTTGTTGTCTTAAGAGGTGTCTTCACACATGCACGGGACTTTTTTTATTTTACTGAAGGTATCCATGCACATATACATAGCAAGAAATGTAAGCAAATGTGTGGATATCAGATAGGTTTTCACAAGATTGGCAGACAAATAGTGAAACATGACATGAAGACGCTGGGTGGGACTCACATTTTCTATTCCTTATTGCAGCCTTTCATTTTCTGTGGTAATCACCCTTGTCACTGCCATTACTATTTCCATAAGGCTGCACATACAATACATCTAGCTGACACAAAAGTGATTCTCTAAAACCTACAGATCTCTAAAAATAGAGAAATGATGCATTCCATAGCTGAAAATGTCTTTGATACAATATATAAGCAAAAGGTATGAAAAAAGGTTTGAAGAGACTGCAATGTTCTTCACTCTCCACAGTATTATGGTTGAACCAAACAGCATGCTGGCAATTGTGCCAAGTTAATGAGGGTGGCAGAAAGGGAAATAACAGGCTTGGATAAATGCACTTGGCTAATTTTATAACAAGGTTTAATGAGGGTGATGCAATAGGAAACTTCATGGCATACGCAAAATTCACTTCAGTGTGATTGTCCGTAGCAAATTTGTCATTTAGTTCAAAATCCTTTGCCTTGAATACAAAAGTCCTGAATTATCATGCTCTGTCATATTTTAAAGAACTGAGAGTACTTTATTATCTCCTTAAAGCACTTCCCCTGTGAGGTTTTTTTAAACTGGCACAGCCTTCAGTTATCAGTCTCTTCTCCTCTGGAACCAGGTTGGAGTTGGGATTTACAGTTTGGACTGGATCAGGTGACCCCAAACGATTCCATAGTTATGGTACTGTAGTCTCACCTTCTTCTGTTTATATAGTTTATATAATGCTGCATGTCATAAACCTTTGTCTACTCCCCAAATGTGTGTTTTGTCCTGTTTTTTGTCTTTCTGTGCTTTTCTTTTCTGTCATCTCTTCCCCTTTCCCCAACGCCGGTCACAGCAGATGTCTATCGTCTGGTTTTGTTGGAGGTAACTCTCCACTTTTCTAACATTAGGACTTAAAAAACATACAAAAACAAAGCAGAGAGTCATTCAGTACACATCATCATTAAAAAAAGACAAAAAAAAAAGAAAGAAATACATGCATGTATTAACAATATGACCCATAAAAATACAGTTACAAACTTTTCCAAGATCATGCAGGATAATCATATCTTTAAAGTTAAATAACTTTTGTATATATATATCTATATATTTGGGCTCTATCTAAATGATACAGACAGATTTTTTCTATCTTTTCGACATAAATTAGCTGCATTCAAATTAATAATGATTCTCACCTGTATGTGCCTGTAGCGCTTATAACATATTCAGCATCATAAAATCTGCTATAATTACAGGAATAACACTTCTCCACATGTAAACCTTGCCAAATAACACCAAAAAAAACCCCCCATCTAAACTACAAAAGTAATTTTCCAACTGGAATTCCTGCTTAAATATTCCATAATTTACACTGCAGCTATCGTTAATAGCCTTTAATAGCCCAGTGAAGTACTATGTGATCCGAACTGAATTGAACTGAAGCGGTGTCGTCCCATAAAGTTGAACAGAACAGCAAAGTGTACGCTGGCAATCTGATCGGTGCTTGTACTGATACATGGATATGTCCCTGGTAATTGGAGCAAAAATAATATCTACACACTACAGTAGGAGAGTAGTTCAATACACTCTGTCACATCCCTATTTTTAGAGGAAAGCTGCAAGTACAAAACGAATCATGTTAACTCGAACCCTGCCTGATTTGATTACTGAGGCAGTTTGATCTCATCTCTACCCGCAGTCATCATTTGAACTAATGTGGTGTAAAGTAACTATCTTTATTCCATCTCTGAATATTTCCTACTTACCTGGAAGACTCTGAGAAACTTCAGCAAGTAAATGAGTGAGTGCACATTCATCCTGGATAACCTGCACACAGGCATACATATGGATAGCACACGTATGGATGCAAGCTGTTATACATAATGCATATGTGGAACAGCTGAGCTTATTTACAGTATACTGTCATTGGACCACAATGTGACTGACGGGCTCAGTGTCATCTCTGACCTCATTAACTGCCACTGGGTCAAAGTCGCACTGAAATGCCGATTCGTCAAAGCGGTTACATCACGCAAGGACGAGGAGCTTAAAGAGCCCCTCTCCACCCACCCACTCATAAGACACCTAGTCTTGTCTAGTCTAGTCAATCCCTGTAGTATTCCCAGGACATACTGCACACTTTCCAACAATAGCTAACCTGGATATGGTTAGAGCAGCTGTGTTACCGCTATTACACTGCACCTGTGGAGAGTGCGCTGTCCCGTTCCGTGGCCTCCCTGCTTCTTTCATTTAGCTGTCAAGTGTTGTATGCCCAAAGCTGGCATCGCTGGAGTTCCCTTTGTAGCATTAATGCACATTTCTGGGAAGCAGATCAAGGTGGTTTGGAGTCTGATTTTTTTAGGACAATAGGCCTCTTGATGTGTCGTGTTAATTTTGTGTTTGTGACATGCTTTTTTTCCATTTCTAAATTGTTTTTAATTAGTGAATATACAGAGTGAATGTGTTTTAATTGTGTAATTCTAATGACTGTCACTCTGGAAAAAACGCTACTTGGACTGTCAAGAGAAATTTTACACATCTATGGTGTTAACTGATGTGAAAAAAGGCAGCTACTACAACTAAAGTAGCTCATTAGAGGAGTCCCTATATATCCAGTGGCTTGAGTCATTTTGCACGTCATGGTCTAATAGGCATACTTAGAGTATTATGTATGGGACTGTTTTTGACAGGACATTAGAAACTGAACTTAATAGGTAATGTTTGTTTAACCTTTGCAATAGTCGGTGAACTAAATACAAATGTGGAATGTCAGCATTACTTTAGAGATAGACAATTTTTGCACTGTACCATATTAACATGCACTGGCTACCTTGCCAACCCTTTCAAGGCTCCACACTGCATGGCTTCAATTGTTTCAAACCTGTGCCGATGCAGATTCAAAAATCCATTGTTTTTGTTTAACACGGCGCTGTGACGGTGGCCCGAAGTGACAGCTACTTTCTCTTTCCTTCTCCCTCTCATTCTGTCTTCTCTCTCACCATCAATGTCACTCTCTTCCCCTGAAGCTTCTTCAATAGTAGCCCGGACCCCTTTGCCTTCTTTAAAGTGACTGGATTTGTGTCTCAATAATGAACTCAGTCAGTGGAAGAGAATGAGCAGGATTAATCCAGCCAACGGCAACGGAGGGATTTGATGATGTCATCTGTATGAATGAAGCAGTTAGTGGATTATTTCCTCCGAGGTGGAAGCGATCCAAATAAATGAATGCGAATGCCAGGGCGAAGGCTGGAAGAGTTTGAGAAGGAATGTTGAAAAGGCAGACGTGCGTTGTGCTCTTGAAACAGGTGGATGACGTGATGAAAGAGGCTCGCAGGGAAATGATAGTGGGGCAGGACAAAGGAGAAGGTAGCAACATAAAGTGAGTAAGTGTGGGTGAAAATGATTGATGGGGGAACCGGGGGAGACAAAAGAAAGGACAAATCAGTGGAAGAAGATATAGGATAGTTTCAAACCTGTGTCTTTCCATCTGTCAGGACAAATGGCATGGTGAGAGGTTGGTCTGGGCAGACAGTGCTTAGTGGGAGGTGTCAGCTTTGAGCTATGGAAGTGCTGCAGGAATCTCTCCCGGAGGCCCCAGCTGTGGCAATCACTGCTCAGTGGGCCGCTAGGCCAGAGCAATCAGGCCACCAACAGGCCATCAGCTGAGCTCTCTCCTTTCTGTGTGCATCACCCGGCTCTCCCTTCATTCTGATCACAGACATGTCGTGTTGCAACTGTGTAGCAATGGCAGTGATTTACCCTCCTGGCACAGTGATGCATCTTTAGCAACATCTGTAGTAAACACAGTTAAAATAGATTTCTGCTCATAAATAGAATTACCCTACAAATCATCTCCTCACACAAAAGTTTTGCTGCCGAAAGTCAAATACCCTACCACGCTCGTCATTTGATTATGCAGTCACTCAGATGTTGTATAGGATGAAAACATATTGATGCTTTGATAATTTCCCTCTTCATTACTATAAATGAAATTCAGATTTTTAGCTAAGTGGCAACTAAAGAGCGACGTATTCTGGATGAGTTATAAGACAACTATAGTTGAACTCTTTGTGGGTCAAACGCATTGAATAATCACTTTTTAGTTTAGTCAGACTGTGGCTAAATTAGACTGAGATGAAGATCCTAATGTAATTTTTGAATATCCATCCCTGAATCCATTTTCTTTCGTTTATCCAGTTCAGGGTCGCAGGGGAGCTCCGAGAGACAGGCAACCATTCGTACTCACATTCATACCCATTAGCCAGTTTAGACTCACAAATTAACCTAACCGCATTAACTGGTAACATATCAGAAAACATTTTAGTTTTATTTCAAACTGTTGAGAACGTCTTTTTTTCTTGCAACTGTATCGATCCTAACAGGGACCATTTACCATAAATCTGCCATCACAGACAATTTGGGCTTAAGATCAAATGTGCATCTTCAGAACCTCCATAAAGGGTCAAATCTGTAACTCTTCATTCTGACTTAAAGCCAACATGCTGTAGGGTAGCAGTTCGGACCAATATCACATTTGGGTACATTAGAGTACCCATTAATCTGATATTTTGATCAGATTAATGCTCTTTTTAGTAGCAATTTTACACAAGTTTCAATCAAGACTACAGCAGCATGCTTTCAGTTCTTGCCCAGGTTAGACAACTGGTCATTCAAATGCAGTGTGCGATATTTGGAAAAAGGAACCCTGCAAGGATGTTTACTCCGATTGCTCCGATTAGCTCCATCAGATTGGTTGTGCCATGTGCATGGGTTATGATCTGTGCATGAAAATCGTGAGCCTCTGTATGCACAGGACGAAGCGTCTCGTCCTCCTTAGATTAAAAGCTGCTGGAATTGGATGAAGTGCATGACTCCATACACACTCCAGAGGAGAACAAGCTTGTACATCATTTTAAAATTCAGAGAGAAAAAGCTGCACTTAAACCCACCCGTGGGTAATCCATTTTAACTTGTGCTAAAACTCTGAAGGAAAGATCTAAAAGAAAGGCAGATATACAGATTCGTATTAAGAATGCTTTCCTGCTCTCTCCCTCTCCTCGCTCTTTCTCATCTCCCCCTTTATAAAGGTCCTAATGAGTTGTCGGTGGAGCTGAGGCAAGACATCCGTAATGTGCCATGAAATATGTAAGCCAAGCCTTTTGGAAAGTGTGTCTGTTTCATGCCTCCTCCTCCTCCTTCTATACCTCTTTCTCCCACTAGGAGAAAGAAAGGAGGTTCTTTCTGTGATTTATGCGCTTGACATTGGCAGCAGGGGCAGGTAAAGGGGCGTGGCGCAGTCTAACGTATGAATCTATCCCGACACCCTCGCTTTCCCCCTAATTAGATTATTGGACTGATGAGGTAGCACCAAAGATTAAGCTCTTCATCTGTTCTGAGAGGAGAGGAAGAAGAGACGAGAGGGAGGTGCACCACCCGCTCTTTGCCCCCTCCATTCATCCATGTTTTTTCAACCTCTGTAACCCTGCAAGGCAATAGCAAGTGGCCAGAGATAATCTGCATAGTAGTAATAGTTAGAGTGATCTATATTAAGGATGTCTATTAAATGTGAGGAGAAAATATGGAAGCTTGAAGTACCTGTACTGTACCTTCAGTTCAGATCTCAAAGAATGTACCTCATAAAAAAAAAAAATCTTTATAGAGGTATAACAAGACTCTGTGCTGTTTCATGCAATGTTCTGAATCCAGCATATGTCACTCATTTGAACTCCTGTCCTCAGCATTAACTTTTCCAGTTACCCAGCAGGCTTATAAATTACCACTGCATGCATGGTGGAATTTTGGCTTCACAGTTCAGAGTGGCTGGCGGCCACCATCTCGCGTCATGCATCAGCTTACATGTACAAATGTGTGCACTAGCTTAGTACAAGTAAGACTCTGACCCCTCTGTTGGATGCAAGCCCAGCTGCTGTGAGTGAGGGAGCTTGGTGGAGTGATTGGAGGGCGTGGGGGTAGCAACTGCAAGACTGTTTGGAGTGTTTCGAGAGCTGAGGTTCCTGCATGTGCATGAATGTTGTGTCTTGACGGGGAACCTATATTTAAATCTACATGTGGCAGTATAACTGTCTTTTTACATGGTGCATGTGAGCCATCTGAGAAAATTTCGATGTATTTTTATCTGTTTTTTATGAGATCGTGCGGCTGTTTTTGACAATCACTTCTTTTCCAAGGATACCATTAGAATTATGAGTCACGATGTGTGAACATAAGACCCTTGATGTTTTGTCGCACCTCTCTCTAGATTGCGCTGTCACCATTTTATGAGACTCATAGTATGTTGCAGTTGGTGTGCAGTTGCCAACAAGAGCCAAGATGACAAGTCAAGCAATGTCCTTGGCTAGCACACTTGAAACAAAAGGTCTTACGGTTCATAACGCCATATTTTACCTTGTCAGTTTACTTCCTTTAGAAAAGTGAACCCGGCTACACGGAGACTCTTTGTTATAACTTTATATTCTATATTTCTGTGGTCAGATTTGATATTTTTCAATATAGAACGGTAAACCATTACCCAGCATACATTTCTTTGGCCACAGTAAATCATACAGCGTTATTTGCTTGAAACCGGACTAAGTTCTTGTTTATTTTCTGTCATGTATACATGCTGTTACAATAGTGATGGTGCCCATGTCCAACCAAAGTAATCCCTGCAAGCCAAAAGCCAAATGAATGGATCATCTTAAAAGTAACTTTTTGAGGTTATTTAAAAGAAAAAAAGAAAGTTGTACCCATAAATATGCATTTCTCTGTAATCACATTTCCAACAAATTGATGCATTCTCTTTATTTCCCAAATAGTGTTTTCAAAGTATATATGACTGTTTAATATTTGTACATGTATATTTTCATCATCTCTTTCTCCTCCCACACCACTGCTCTTTCCTCACTCATTTACAGAGCTTAGGTCCGTTTAGTGGCTGCTCTTTTAGCTTATTTATGATCGCTGTTAGTCATCATGACGTTACCATTATGTGGCCTTTGTTTGTGTGCAGTTAGTTGCATGGCTTTGAAACGACTTCCTCGATGATTTCCAGGAAAGTTTGTAGTTCGTTTCTGTGTGTCACGTGTGTATGGACATTAATGGATAAGTCAGCTCAAGGGCAGTGTATTTACAGTAGTCTGTGTGTGTGTGTGTGTGTGTGTGTGTGTGTGTGTGTGTGTGTGTGTGTGTGTGTGTGTGTGTGTGTGTGTGTGTGCACGAGTACTAGATTTAGTACTTATTTTAGAGTGTTTTTTCTTAGACTGGCTAGAAATCTGATGGCTTACTGTTTAAGGTCAGTAAATTTACTAATTTACTGACCTTAAAGGCTTGTTTTCAAGACATGTGCATGATTCCTCTGAAGGAAACATATTTAGGCATCTATGAAGCTAAACTCTGTCTGCCAATCTTTAGCATTCCAACAGTAAAATCGAGCATATGTCAGCTGTTTTTCCGAACCTGCTTACGTGAAAGCAGGTCTTAAGAATGCAATCTAAAGAATAGTAAAACAGCCTGGAAAATATGTAATGTTTGTGGAAGTATGCATTAGCATTGTTATCAACTTCCAGTATTTGTTCATTCACATCACTTGCTGCAGCCTCGACGAATGTAATGTGTTTGTTGGTCGGTGTGCGTGTGCGACTACGTGTGTTTTTGTAGGCTATTAGGCCAGAGGGGATGGTATCAATTGGAGCTTCCCGGGAAGATTTCCAGGAGTGTGTGTGTGTGTGTGTGTGTGTGTGTGTGTGTGTGTGTGTGTGTGTTCTGGGTGTGTGCATATGTGCACATGCTGTTTCTATTCTTGTGCTCTGCAGAGTTGATTAAAGACCTTGCTTTTTTTTCTCTTACCTTTTCCCAGTTGCTCACATTGTGACAAAGGCAAGCTTGTAACTCCCAGTTCACATAAAATATCATAAGCAATTTGAACTGGAGGGTAATTTCACACTGTTTTCAAGGCCTTGTCCAGATGCTCAAGTTTGTTTGTGCGAGTGTGTTTAGTGTGTATGTGTGTGTATGTGTGTCTGTGTGAGAGAGAGAGAGAGAGTGAGAGAAGTACCTCAGGTGTCATAAGGCTAGAAGTTATTACCTGATGACAGCATTACAGCATCTCTGTCCCATGTAGCAGAGCATAGCATCCAGAAATGGCCGGGGTCAAGTAAACCCATGCTTGTTGCATATCACAGCCAACTTTAAATAGTACAGAGGCACAATTTGTCCCATGGAGAGAACAGACAGAACATGTTCTGCACCTCGGCTCAAGCAACAACAAAAAGGGCAAGAGAGCAAATAGCTACGAATGTTAAAGATGCATGGACATGCATCAACATTTTTATTTGTAAAACTCCTGAATCTCAGCCGCTTTTAAAGTTGCAAAGCTGTTAGAGCAGGTTGTTCCACGAAAGGGAATCTTCAAGGTGATTTCAATCGGTCACTGAAGAGTAGATTCTTTAGTTTACATTTTCTATATTTTCTACATTTTAAGTTATGGATTCAGCTGGATGGTTAAATCACAACTGGCGCTGCTGCCAGATCTTCTTAGGATATATGTGCGTACATGCAAAGCCATCTTCAGTGCTCTCCAGAGATGCCGTTTTACTCAGATCCTGTCTCTGACTATGTCACTCCGTGGGCCGTTTGCATAAATTCATCAATAAGAAACCAAGTCATCAGACATACCAGTGAAAACAACAGCCATCAAGAAACGTAATTCCACCAAATGCATACCTGAGATACTAATTAGTGAAGTGGAGAAAATGCTTTGTGTTTCATTTCATCGCCTGGTTTCTGAAATCATGAAAAGAAGAAAACCTACTCAGTGAAAACAGTAACAACAGCTCCAAGTGGAGAGAAAACAGCTTTGGCAGATTTTTTTTTTTTTTAAATAAAGGAAGAAAGAAGTGGTTTGAAAGCAGACGGCAGAAAAGAGGCAAGAAAGCACATCGTTTCATGCAAGCGAACGATGAGGGCAACAGGAGGACAGCGAGCAACTCAATGCCTTATCTGTGACGTATGAACACACAGCCTCTATTTTGGGGAACGCGGCTTTGCGTTGAATTATCGCTGACCAGGAAGGAACACAGATGCACAGATGGCCCATGGTTGGTTTTGTTAAACAGGTTAAACTATATTCAACAGTTAATTAATTAGCCTATTAAAATGTTCCACAACGCCAGAGTAACCATCCTTAGGCACGACCGTTACATACTGCTTCAGCTATTTTTATCTCCCAATAAAACAAAAATAACAATAACAATAATAACGATGCATTAAGTGAAAGCCGAGTTATTTACAGTGCAGTTTGTAGATGCTAAAGGTAGTCTTTGTGTGTGTGTGTGTCTGTGTGTGCGTGTGTGTGTGTAAACAGAATGATAATGATATCAAGAAGAAATGAAAAAGTGGTTTTATTTAAAGTTAAACTCTCTCTATTGCACTTGTGTTGAAATCATTCAAACATCTGACTACGGGGCTTTCACTGAGTGTTCCTGAAGCCACTCTTATGTTTTCTTGGCACTTTACTTCAGGACACCATGTTGTTGAAATATAAGCTGCCAGGCCCGAAACCTGAGATCCCGAGCACTCTGGAAAAGGATTTTACTCTGGATTGCTTTATAGTTTCCTGCATCCATCTTTCCTCCAGTCTGCATGCTGCTCCAGTCCCTGTCACGGAAGAAGCATTGTGCTACCACCACCATGTTTGCTGTAGGGATGGTATTAATAAAGAGATGCTTAGACCCAGGTTTCATCCACAGACGCCATTAGGAACTGTTCAGTCTCTCTTTCGTCTCTTTCGGTTTTTCTTCTCATGACTCATTCGCAAACTCCCAGCCAGCGATGGGAATCGAGAGTCTTTTGGCCATTTTACTGGAGCCATGTGCCTCCAGGGTTATTGGCGCTGGCATTTTTTTCCAAACTGAAAATTGACAATCAATCAAGGAATCAATAATGGTTTGAATAATATATTATAAATATAGACACCCCCTCACTCCCAACAGACTGCCTTTTTGTAACAAATGGCTTCCGTCTGACTCCTTTACACTAAGGGCCTTATTGGTGGAGTGCTGCACTTAGGCTTATTCCTCTGTAAGCTTCACCCATGTCCACAAAGAAACTCTGGATCTCATTCATAGTGGGAATTGGGTTCTTGTTTAGGCCTGCTTCCTTACTATTCCTGATTCCTAATTATCCAGCCTGGCTGAGTGACCAGATTAAGAAAGAACATTTGTGTACTTCATACTGTATGATGCCAAAATGTTCTTGCATCCTTTCCCAGATCTGGTTTACAGACACTTCACTGAACCTTATGACCTGTTTTTCAACAACAGAGAGTTGAAAACCTTTCCTCTTAACTCCATTAAAGTCAATTACATGGACATGTGCACATGTGAAGATGTAGCTGCATATCAAGGATACAGGATACATTCATTCAACACTGTCATAACAAAGGAGTTTGAACCTTTGTAAATGGTCTGTTTTACTCTTTTGTTTTGAATCAATTACAAATAAAAGTTATTGCTTTTTCATAGTGAAGTACAGTATATAGATTGATGATAGAAAAAATAAGTAGAATTGGTTTCGGGAGGAGTCTAAAGCATAAAAAGTGGAAAACTTGAATTGATCTTCAAACTTTCCAAACACGCTGTTTATGAAGAATGTAAGTGATACAAAGGACTGACTTTTTAAACCTGCTGAACAATAAATATTAAAGCAGCCATTTCAAAAAGAAACATAGCTTACATGGAGCAGAGACTGTGCTCCACGTAAGCTGTTAACATTTCTCTTTTTGTTTAGAGTGAACAAGTTCATACAGATGAACAAATGTAACCTGCAGCTGTTCTTCCTGAACTAATTCAATGTTCCACAGCTGTGATTTATGTTATTTCATCTTGTGCAACCTTTCTTTTATTTCTACTGTCAGAAGCCAAAAGTACAGAAATGTAATACTGTTGATTACAGAATTGGAATTTTTACAAAGTGGCTTTGTGGCTTCGTCTGAAGTTGACTGATTGAATATTTTTCCCTCTTAAGGATTAAAAATACACTTCAGCCTTTATGTGTTTACTTTGTCTTTCTTTTACATTTTTTTATATAGTTTTTACTAATAATCTAGAAGAGTTTCAATTCCATCCACGCCTTGGAAATGCTCAAACTAGCAGTTGTCTAACACATCAAAAATGTTCAGCTCTTTATTTACGTATAATAATTTTCACCAGGAGAACATGGACGGTCAAAAACAGTTTCCACCTGAGGTGACATGCTCATTGAAATTGGACTTTTCTCCCCTTATTTTTGGTCATTCGAGACCTTACTCTGTGTTTTGTTGCGTAACTGCACTCACGAAATGTGTGAAAAGATAGAGACAAGGAGAGCTACCTCCTCTCCAGCTGTGTTTCCCGGGGAAACGTTCTGCCTCGATCCATGGTGAAAATAAAGGGAGTGCAGGGAGTGTGTTTTTTCCGTTTGGTGCCCCCACCCCTCCTCATCTTTCGTCTCCCACTCTCCCCAGGGTTTCAATTACTGTCTCCCTTCACCTCTCATTAGCACGAACAGGCCGCTCATTCTTAATGCTCGTGCATACACATGCACAAACACACACACATGCACACAAATATGGGGTGGAACACACATTTGAACACAAATGGAGCATAGTGGAGTGTGCCACACACACCCTACTAATTTTCATATGTTCCATGTTAAGCTTTGTAAATACTGAAAAGAGCCGTTTTCCATGTGTCTGTAACTTGTGTGAACGGCGCTACTGGTAAACACCAGCTCCCTCACATCATTCTTATTCATCATTTTCTTTCAAATTCAGGGCACAATACCTGGAACCACCGAGCACTTTGCATGATTGATGGTGTTAATTATCGCAGGCTGATGTTTCGCTTTCTTTCTCAAGGCAGAAAAAGTTCCTGCAGAATGGTGAAAGACAGGCAGTGACGACATTCTCCGTGGTACCATGATCCCTATTTTGGCATCATGTAAAACTTTTTTTTTAAAATAATATTTTACTTATTTTAAATTTTCCCAGAAGGTCATTTTACCACATAACCAACTTTCAGTGAAAAGCACATTTATTAATGTACACTTGCATCCTTAACAGCTAATCTAAAGCTTTAAAATGACTTTAAAAGTACACAGAATATATCAAATTATAATATAGTAATGCAGCCTTGTGCAAAGGTCTTGAGCCATCCCTCTTTATGTTTTGCTTTCTTGTAATTTCTTAAAGTGGTCCTAGGGAATAGTTCTCCAGGCTTTCTACAGGTCTTTTAAAGGTTTCTTTGGACATTGGCTGCTTTTTCAATCATTTCATTCCAGTGCTTCAGTGCCATTTTGTGGAGGAATGTTTTCTTCTCCTTATTTTTTACCATTTAACACTGACCTATGAATCATTCAAGCATAAAAAAGCATCTAACTCAAGGGATGAACCAGCCTGCTGACTGATGACAGATAAAGGCGAAGAACCAGTTTTAGCAGCCTAAAATGTGTAATTTGGTTCCATTTCTTTAGCTGAATCAACAAAAAAGCCAAAACCCACCAAAGAACTGACACAGGAGCTGAGAGATGCATCTGAACCTTCAGCTGATCCATCTACTGTTCACTGAAGTCTCATCAGAAATGGTCTCAGTGGCTTGGGCTGGCTGTCAAGAAGCAATTTTTTAGGGAAGGGAACAACACTATTGAAGCAGTATGGGATCATCTTGACAGAGAACAGAAAGAAAGGCTTTAAATGGCCAAGAAGGAGAACTATTCCTGAAGACTATGCAAAAAAAATTATGACAGCTTAGTCTAAGCATAAGAGAGTTCAGACTGTGTTAAAGAATAAAGTTGGACCAAATACTGACTTTCAAGCTCTTCAGAATTGTATGAAGTCTGTTATTGCCTTATATACTGCATTTCCATCTCTGTTCGCATGCATCAATAAATTGCGGCACCTATTTCCCATTTTTCGAGCAAAATATTTAGAATGAGGCTTAAAACAATAAGTGTGCAGCTTTCTATTTACTCGGACTTTACAGTAAAAGACTCTTCATCCAGACCACACACAGCTGTCAGTGATCCTGTCTCCCCACATCACTGTGGTAGACAAGAAACAGGGCCTTCTGTTGAGACATCAGAGTTAGCCAGCAGGCTAATTCTGCTAATACAGATTAGCTCTCATGGGAACTGCCGTATTGATTGGACAACAAAGGCTTGTAGAAAAACGCTCCAACATTCAATTATCCACACCGATAGACATAATGCCATTCCGCTCCTCTCTCTTTCCCTCCAGTCCCCTCCTCCTCCTCCTTCTCTTCTAACCCCTGTCTCTTTCTCCTTATACCTATTTCTCTACTGGAAGGATCAGTGAGGTCAGAAGAGCGTAGCAGATAAACATGCAGGTGTGTGTGTGTGTGTCTGTTATCTGAAAGTAGAGGAGTTTTTTTTATATACTTTGCCTCTCTCTCCTGTTTGTGTATCGCCAAAGTTTTATTCAAATTTCCATTGTTTGCATATTTCAACATTTACATAAGCGTTGCCTGATATTTGGGGGAAATTGTGTTAATTCCACTTCTGTGCATCAAGAAATGATAACGATATAATGTCAACATGTGACACATATACAGTCGTCAGAATGGCAGGATTTCCCTTGAGTGTGCAGTTGTAATGGACTGCTTTGTGTGCGAAATATTAAGTGAGAGAGTGAGGCATGTTCCATTTTAATGAGTTGATTGCGACAGGGTGTGACTTAACCATTTAAGCTAAGCTAAGTTATTCAAGGCACGTTAAATTATTTGATTATTACTCGTTGTGTACACTATTCAGAGTACCGTCTTTACTTTGTACCAACTTAAATGAGTACAATTTAAGCAGCTCATCTGTTTTCAGCACATGTGTGTATGCAGTGCATCAGTGTGTATCAACTCAGCATGTTTGCTTTGGCCACGGCCCTGCACCCTCTTTGCACAGCCACAACGTTAGCCCTCTCTCATTAGCTCCGAACGTTAGCGCTAACTCTGATTGCCTTCGGTCAGAGCCGCACGACATTCACCTCCTATTCCTTGGGAGGCTGAGGTGAAGGTTTCTCATTTCCCACAGCCAATGACACGTGAAGGCAGTGGAGCAGGTAACAGACGCATCATCAAAGTATGTATAAGCACGCGCACGCTAGCACACGTGCAAACGTTTCGGTCACATGGTTACGCCCAGGTCATCACCATTAGACGAGCGTGGCAGTGCTTGATTGAGTGAAGTAAACGACTCGTGATCTGAGAGAATTATTAGCTAATAGCCGGAGCATGTGGACAAAGTGTGATCTCTTAGAGAGGAAATAAGGAAGGTGGGGGGGGGGGGGGGGGGAGGTAGAGAAATAGCAAGGCAGCTCGAGAAGCACGCTTGAATCAGCAGTGGGGTGTATTCATGTCTGTTACCTAATGTGAAAGTTGATTGGTGAGCTAAAGGTCTCTCTCTTCTGAAATGTCAAGGCTTATGAACAGGTGAGAGAATATTCTTAATGCAGGTTGCCATATTGCTTGTGCCTAATTTATTTCCCATTACAGAAAATGTTAACAAAGCATTAATGAGCTGCTGACTACATCATCCTCACTTTAAAGCACCATGTCAAGGGAACATCCGGTCCCACTTTGCATGCCATCGTGGTCTTCTGAGCATAATGAGCTACAGAGAAAAATCAGTTTCACTGAACACCCAATGCTACAGCTCATCGTGTACTTCTATGCAGCTTAATTGCTTGGCAGAAAAAACATGAAGGAACATGCGTCTTTTTAGGGATTTCTGGCAGAAGTAGTGTTGGTTGATAGGTTCCCCAGTGTTTTGTTTTTATTTTCTAATACAATAATTCGAATGTGACTGGAGCCTGAAGAAGATGAACATGGTGTACTGGGTAAACTTCAGCACATTAGCTTTGTTAGCATGCTAAACTTTGCATTTAGCATGCTACTGTTCACATAGCAGCATAGCTGGAGTGGGGTAATGTGCAGACAAAAATATCAATGAAGTAAGCCTTCACGTCCAGTATCGCCAAGAAAAAACTGCAGCTAATGGCATCTTCCTAATCAGTATAGCAGCCTTTTACTTTTACCCTCAGCCCGGGTGAAACTATTGCCACTTGGCCAGTGATAAAAAGACAGCACCATATCACACTAACGCATCACCCCTTTCACAACCTCCCAAAAGTAATTTCAGGGTTAGGGCAAAGAAGCCAACTTGTCCAAATGAAAAGGCCCTCGATGAAGAGAGGAGGCCATTTTCCCGAGAAGCCGAATTGACTGTTGCAAACAAGAGGCATGACCAAGATGAAATTGGCTCACCTGAATCCGTTACTGGGAGGGAGGGGGGAATGGAAAGATGAGAGGAGGAGGGAAGCATGACAGAGACTGGCAGAGAGAGACACGAGAAGACAAATGAGACCATGAAAGAGAAAAACGGAACGAGTGTGGGTGCAGGTGTGGGTTTAGGGCAAGTGGGGAGGAATAGGAATGACTGGAGAGGAAGAGCTGATATCATGTAGACAGAGAATGGAAGACTTAACTTTTCCACGTGGTTTGGTTTGTTGCTTTAAAGGTTTCAGTAAGAGTAATATCCTTTTTATCATAATCCCAGCGCTAGCATGTCTAGTGTACCTTTCATCATCAATAATAAAGCCTAATCCCAAGAAATCAAAATGCAATATTTACCACTCATCTCCTGTGTACACTCTGTCTCTGGGTGAAATCTCTTCATACACATTTAGATAGTAATATTACTCGGATCAGATTGTGTTTGAAAACTGTTAGCTTATTGAGATTTGATTTGTACAAGTGATGCTTTAAATTAAAGCTCTGTATACCAAAACCCAGGAGTCATTATAAGGATCCAGCCATTATGTGTCTCATTCCAATCACTTCCAGTCTGGAAAGCTTGCATATTTAAACAGATATTAGCCTTGATATGACCAGAGATAAAAGCTAGCGTAAGTATGATGCAACATCTTTCGCCCCGTAATTACACATCCCATTTCTCAAATGAATTTCTAATCTGGAGTCTCTCCTCAGCAACTTGGAAACTCGCTGAAACTTTTTGCTCGGCCAGTATCACAGTTTTATAGCCCAGCATAATTGGGACCATAAACCTGGTCTGAGCCTCATTCAATAATGATTCCCTGCTCCAAATACCTGCTGGCCTTTAGCAGAATATTACTTATTAAGCACTCCAAAATCTAGCGGAAGTATTATCTGTAAGGTCAAGCGTGGAGAATCTTTCAGAGAGACTTTATGAGGTTGGCTTCTCTCACATCTGTATGCACTACAGATTGCATGCTAATGGACACGGCTGCCATTTTTAGGCTGTTTGTTCCCTTTTAAGATGCCGGTGGTAGCAGGCAAATGTGCATTTCCTGTTTTATGAAACACGTGTCTGCCCATCATGATGTCAATGAACTAAGCCAAACTTCTTAAATACCTTAAAAGTAGTGGCCAAGTGGTCTGCAGGGCTTACAGAACAGAGGCAATGTGCAAAGTTTGCTTGCTGCCATGGCTGCTGCAAGTGGCAGTTTGGGCAATGTAGCTACAAGCAGTTTTGCCGAAGACAGTTCATAATAAATTTTGAGGGATTTTATCCCTCAAAAGGGATAAATCAAACAGATTCCGACAGAAAATCATCTCACGTTTCATTCAGAACAGCCATAAGCTTCAAATCTGATGCCTCAGTGCTGAGGCATCCGGCACGCTTGAGTCATGACGACAAGAAATCATTACTAAAGGTTAAGACCGCGGGTAAAGAGCCGTAAACGTTAGACAGCTTTTTTTACATTAACAAACTGATCTCTTATGAGTTGGCCTAATTACACTGTTTTCTCTTAGACTTTGAAAGTAATTTGTGATTCTTGAGGGAGCAAACACGAATTTATTTAGTTTGGAATGTGTCAATTATTGGTAACGAATGAAGTGAAAGAAATGAACGCTGTAAACTTAGTTCGCGGTTCCAAATTGTGAACTATGAATGTGAGGTAGATGATTTTAATGCGAAGTCAAACTTTCCAAAGCGTGAACAATCAAGTGTGTGTGTGTGTTTGTGTGTGTGTGTGTGTTTAAATGTTGTTTTAAAGCAATTAGATGTCCTTTTTTTCACTCTGGAACTCAATTGATGCAAATCTCTCAGTGGGTGCTTGCCTATCAATCAACGCAGACAGTTCATTATGATACTCAAGTTTCCACATCGTATCAGAAATAATATCAATAATATAATTTTTTTTTAAATGCCGTCTTCCTCCTGTATGCAGATTGTGGTGCCTCCTTGAGCACTGCCTTTGTTGAGTGCTGCATGTTGTTCTGGTAAAGACAGACAGCTGTTTCTTCAGCTGACTGGGCCGCTGGTCAGTCATAGCTGAAAGGAAGTGGAAATCAGGGGATGATTCGTATATATATACGGATGGTTTGCTTCACGTTTTTGCTCCCATTAATGTTTAAGCATCAAAATCTGTACAAGCGTGTAATTTGGCTTTTTTCATGTCTCTCAACAAGTCTATAAGCAAGACACTGCCCCCCTAACAGCTTCAGGAAATGTGTTTCATACTTGCTGACAGAAACCTCAAAATTGGTATAAATTAACAATTTCAAGTCTGCTCCTTGTTTAATCTGGTTCCTTTCAGCTTTTTTAATGTCCTTGTGTGATTTGAGGGTACACAGAGAGAGAGGGATAGGAGGATTTCTCTTTGAGATTCAATCCACTAAAGGGTTGTTTGAGATAAATCATCCCCGGTGTAAAAGGGGTTTCATGTTCGTAGCATAAGGTATGTTGGCCTACCTTGTAACTATTTCCCTGATTGCCTCATACTCCAAACATAGTCATCTGACATTGTTTTGTTGTATCCATCTCAAGCAGAGCGACGGTGGATTTGCTTGATTTCTTTAAGACAACAGTTCAATCATCCCTGCTATCCCACAGTGTCGCATCAGATTTTATCGCACAGGATATTCAAGGGTGTGCCGTGTGATTATCCCCTGACAATACAGATAAAAGCTATCTCTCTCTCTCTCAGTTTCCTAAACACATTGCTCAAAGATAGACACACACACACCGATGATGCACCGACTTATGTACACACATACACACACACACGCACACAATGAAAACCTTTAACGGTGTACAAACCACCACCCCCTGGCTCAACGGAGAATACCAGGATTCCGTGGAGGAGCAATTGTTTCAATGTGAGACCCGTAGTGTACCCATTGTGAGCCAAGGCCACCATCATCAGAGAGACAGAGAAGAGAATCATCCCTGAAAGAATGCCACAGATCGTTTCCCCTCCCTCAGCTTCATCCCCTGGGAGACTGGCAAACAACAAGGCGAATCCATCCGATCGAATGTCACGCAAATACACAACCCCCACGTCCAGAAGTCCTGTGATTGCTGTTGGTATACCCTGGTTATTGACCCATGCTGTGTGTGATGTGTGTGTTTCTCTGACTGTGTATATTCAGGGATGTGTATGTGTGTGTGTCTGTATAGTTTGTATCAGAGACGGATTGGAAGGCCATCACGGGCTGAGCTGACCCTATCTCCAAGGCTCGGAGGCTGCATGGAGAGATCAGAGCGAAAGCCAAACCCACTGTCTCCTAGTGTGATGGAGGAAGGATCTATGTCTGTATGTGTGTGTGTGTCTGTGTGTGTTTAGAGACAAGATGACATAGCCCAGAGCCCCTCTGCAGGTACAAAAGATAAGGGGGAAAGAGAAATGGGCAGCTCCACAGATGGTGGAGGGCTCTGGTGAAACAGTTTGCGTGTTTGAAAGTGTGAAGGATGACACTTGGTCACATGTATATGCATATTTAAGCACATAAATCTTGACAGAAACCTAAAGTCAAATGCAAAATAGAGTATCTAGTCACTTCAGGCTGACTTTACGGCAAGGTGATTTAACCTGTTGTTTAAAAGGTTTAAAGGATAAGGCTGCCATTTTTATCTAATACAGGACTGTGTGGAAGTCTTAAACCACTTCTCTTATCTTTATATTTTACTAGGAAAATGGGAAATGGAAGCAGAGATTTACTGAAACATGTGCAAACAGAAAGAGAAATACAGTATCTAAGTATCTAGATTTTGTATAATTCTAATGAACATGAAATCACATGATATTTGGTATGACCACATTTATTCTTCAACACAAGAGAGTCTAAACTCTCTTAGGTAAGCTTTTTTGGGTAATTTCTTTAAGTAGTCTTCAGGAATAGTTCTTGGGGCTTTATGAAGGACATTTAAAGCTCTTCTTTGGATGCTGGCTGCCTTATGGTTCAATCTCCGTCAAGATGATCCCACACTGCTTTAATAATGTTGAGGTCTGGGCTCTTGGGAGCCCAATCCATGACTTATAGTGTCCCACTGTGTGGTTTTTCTATCCACTTATGGTTTGACTGGATTGGCAGTGTTTTTGGGATGACTGATGAAAAATGCTTTCCAGGTGATATGGTGGATCATAATCTGACCATACTTTTCTGTGTTCAACCAATTTTTATAAAATCTCCGACCCTCCAGCTGAGATGAATTCCCAAACCGCGACAGAGCTGCTGCTGTGTTTTACTGATGGCCGTAGACACTCACTGTTGTGCCTCCTCTTGACCTCCTCTGTACATATTTATGACAGTATAAACCAAAATTTCCAAGTTTGGATTCTTCCCTCCTCGAGACCTGTTGCTGCTGATTCTCAGTTCAGTTCTTGTGTAATTTGGCATTAGCTTAGTCTTTTCTCCCAGTTTGCCTTCCTTAATAATGGTTTCTTGAGACATTTTGAAGAAAATTTTTATAAACTTCTGCCAGAAAAATCTGCAGTCCTGTGTTAGGTCTAATGGATTTTATTTGATGGATTCTCTTCATCTGCCACTTCTTTTGTTGTCTTGGTTTAATAAATACTTTTACTGCACACCATGCTGAGATAAAAATGTTCAGGTTAATAGCTCTTTACCTGTTGGTACAAAAATACTGTATTATGTCTGTCAAACTGTGTTATAATAATAATAATGGATTGCATTTATATAGCGCTTTTCAGGACCCCTCAAAGCGCTTTACAATACCACTATTCATTCACTCTCACATTCACACACACTGGTGGAGGCAAGCTACGGTTGTAGCCACAGCTGCCCTGGGGCAGACTGACAGAGGCGAGGCTGCCATATCACGCCATCGGCCCCTCTGGCCAACACCAGTAGGCAGTAGGTGAAGTGTCTTGCCCAAGGACACAACGACCGAGACTGTCTGAACCGGGGCTCGAACCGACAACCTTCCAATTACAAGACGAACACCCAACTCTTGAGCCACGGTCGCCCCATTATCCTTGGCATTTTTATATCAAACTGAAGAAATGCGAAAACATGTTTTTATGTGTTTTAGGTTGCTGGTAACAAAGTGTCTAAAGACAAAATAAAAAATTAGGTAATCGCTAAGTTGTCCTTTAAGTGTAGACACAAAACTGGTTCTTTAGTTAAGTGCCTTTTTTATGCTTGAAGGACTCATAGTTAAGTGTTAAGTCAAGTCTTTGAACTATTGTTCAAGACCGCTTTAAAAAAATGAAAGGAAAATCTGGCTCATTGGATGCAAAATATAAAGAAATGAAGGGTGTCTTAAGACTTTTGCATAGTACTGTGTGTCTATGTGTGTGTGTGTGTGTGTGTGTATATGTGTGTTAGTTGCTCAGTGTGATCCAATTTTCTTTGTACTGAAGATGTAAATTATTAAAAACACACACAAAGTTTCATTTAAAAACCAGCAGGACGTCATAGTTTCTAGCGCGCACTACCAGAGACAGAGTATTAGTAGCATTAATGATGACTGTTTCGAGTTATGGCCTAGTGCAACTGTGCCCTATTTATCTGTTTTTAATAGTTAATTTACAAAAAAATAACTGTAGATGGCTTATATCAGCCAGGTTCCAGCCCGTTGATCTGCTGCCCATCATGTCGTCAGCGATTTTGTGTCTCCACAGTGAGAAAAACAGCTGACAGTCAAGTCTTTATATTTAGCACTAAGAATAGAGAAGTTATCATCCTATATTGCAGGCTAAAGCAGTGTGATCTGTGAAATTGTCAAACATCCTCTGGAGCTATAACCTCAAGCCAGAGCTTCTGCTAACTGTGAATCACAGCTACACAACTTTAAGGATGAATTTTGGAGCACTCTTTTTTGCAAAGCTGCTCAGTCATGATCTTGGATATGCAAAAGATGTCTCTTCTTTCTTTGAAGTTGTGTAGTAGATTTAAGTCTGTGGTTATTGCAGGGTTATTGTCTGACTGCATCACCAACCCAATGGAAAATTGTAGTTTTTTGCATGAAGTAATTCTTCTGAAAAAAAAAAGGAAAGAAAAAGTCATTCTAAGTGGCTAAACAATAATGGCACCTGGAGTGTTTGGATTGCCTTTAAGCTTTTTGCAGTTCTGTCTGCCACTCAAAACAAAAAGAAAGGCTCAAATGTGCAATCAAAATGTAGCAAGGACAGCTTTTGTGTTTTTCCTGGTAGCTACTGGTAACTCTCCCCAGGGAGCTGGAATAGTTTTTGGTGGCACTACCAAAACTAGTGGTGATAATACAAGAGTGAGCATCTGATGCTCATTTTCCAGCATTAGATTCTTGGCTTGAAACTTGAGAGGAAAAGCAACATTCAGTTGGTAGTATTTCTGCTTGATTAGTAAGTATAAAGCCTGACTACTTATTAACCTATTACAAGTGTAGGTGTGAATGAAAAGCAATGTTGTCCTTGTGATAGAGGCCACGGAGGTGAAGGGATCAACACTGGGAATTCTATTTTTCCTCCAACGGGAGACTGTCCTGACCCAGATGCACTGAATCACAAGGCATTTTTTTACACTGCACTTGTTTAATGTTCTTTATTTAAAAAACAAGTTTCATAAGTTCACAACTTAATTTCTTAGAATCACTATGAAGGTGCTCCTTAGTCAGCTATGGGTATCGTCTGAGTATAATCATGTGAAAGATTAAAATGTGACTGCTGGCATTGCTACTTCTCAGAAGGACATTTTACAAAATTATCCTTAAATGAGTAATTGGTTGCATTTAAATTCCACTGATGTGATGCTCTGCAAGAAAAGACAGTGTGACTAAGTATAGTTTTTCTCTGTAGAATTTTTCAGTCCCCCTTAGCTGCACCTCTAGTAGCTGTGTTTGCAGTATATTTCAAATTGATGAAGCCAGCCACAGCAGGAGGAGCTACACCGTGAATAATCTTATAAACTAGACAAACATTTTTGTACTCGACAAGGTTTCCTCAGCTAAGCAGATTATACTTGCAATGATGAAAACTGAATGGCTTCTTGTCTAAATTTTTAAGTGCTTCTTTGTACAATGATTCCAGTGGTTTTATGGGTGTATGGTGTGTATTCAACTACTTTGTCAGACAGTGGGAGGGAACGATTAGTTGGAAGCATATTTTTGCTGTCGCACTTAGTAGGAAGTTTCTAGAAGACTTGAGAATTAAATGTTACCTTATTACAGACCCTTTCATTACGAGTTTGGCATCGAGGTTTGACTGTAAATGTATTCTTAACATTTTTTGCAGTCTTTATCTTACACATTTTCTCTGTGTCTACGATGTGGCTTATTTTTGGGAGGAAAAAAAAGTGCTTTTGATGTATTTACTAGTTTTTAATCATGGAAAAGAAGCATTCATTCCTTCATCATCACATTAAATTACCCATACACTGAAGCCAAATCATTTAATATATGTACCAAATAGGACTGGGCCCAGTATTGAACCCTGTGGAACACCAGTTGATAGATGCAGGGTTTTTTTTATATAACTATCCATTTTGACAAATTTCTAGGTACATGGGAGGTAGGATTTCATTTCCTCAAATTTTCATTAAAATTTACATGCAACAGTTACTGTTTAATTGATACTAAAACTAAAATTGTATTTAGTGTAAGTAGAAAGCAGGAGTTTACTTCATTGAGAGTAATATAAAATGATTTGGGTAAGATGTATTCAAAAATAAATAATAAATTAAAATGTAGTTTGTATAAATTACAAAACATTTTCAGAAGTGTAAGTTAAAGATTAAATTATGAAAGCTGCAAAATAAACCAAGTTAAAATAGCAGTGTATGTTCATGCCAAACATCATTATTGCATTCTGAGAGAGCCACACAAAGCCCTTCTGTCTAAAACTAGAGTAAACCCCGCTTTGCTGTCTGTGCCAGTATCAATTATAAATCTATAAATGCTTTTGTTAGTGTAGCATGACGACAGAAAAAAATGTCACGCTGTAGTCACTGTGATGGGTTCTTTTGAGATCTATATATTTTTTCTTTTTAAGTTAAAACAAATATTGCTTGCCCTCTCCTATTCAAACTATGTATTTTTAACTGCCTTGACTAATCCCAAACACTTACACGTGACTCTTCATCAAATTGAACACACAAATAACCTGCAGTTAAAAGCGACTGGCACCATGGGCAACAGCTGCTGCAGGCCCGAGGTTCCCCTCACAGTGCTGTCTAATCCTAATGCAGGTTAATCTAACTCTGACCTCCTCTAGTCCTCACTGACCGATCATATCTCCACCTCTTCCTCTCTTCTCCGTACACTCTGCTCATACAGTCATTTTCAGCCATCCTTGTCTCCCATCACTTGCAATCTTTTTCTCACCGTCCTCCCTCTATCCGGTATACGTCCCTTATCTTTCTCTCTCCTACTTTTGACCCCACCTTGCTGTCTCTCTTCCTCTCCCCACCTCAGAGTTGCCTTAAGGAGATTTCAAAGCCCATTCGGCAGCAGTTCTAACTGCCAAACTGATGGCCAGATAAAGTCCCCATTTACCTTGTCCTCAGTTTCCCATTAAAGCCCATTTTTGGAGACCGTAACTTTAGAGGAAATGGGAAGGAGCGTGGAGAAAAAAGAAATCAGCCCCTTGGCCACCCTTAAGCCCTTTTTTCTGTTTATTTGCAGCAGCATGAAGGCGGAAGGGAAGTTTTTAGAGGAGGAAAGGAAGGAAAAGTAGAAATAGGACTGAAAAGGTGACTTGAAGTGTCAGTGGTCCTGTCCCTATAGGAAGGCAATGTAGTACGTAGCTGCACCCTCGGGCAAGGTAGCTTCGTTGGCGGCAGAGATGGATGATCCGGAACACTGTACACTGTGTGCGTATAGAAGTTACAGTCATTTTGCCTGCACAAGGGCATAAGGCACTCTAAGTAGCTCAATTAAAATGTATATTTTCCTCATTTACTGCCCTCCTGGGTGAGCTGAAGAGATGACAGTGAGGGTTTTCTAAAGGTTGCACGGGCCGTTGTGCATGAGGGCATTTTGACAGGTGAGTGCATTTTAAGGGCCATATTTTAGGATAAAGGCAGGGAGTGGGTTGCTTGTTGGCACAGATGTATAACCGTGCAATGGTGCATACCACATGTGGTCCCCGGAGAGCCCGGGCAGGGTGCCAGCACAAGTTGGCACTGTCACCTTCAATGACTTGGGCATCACTGCCGCCACAGGGGGCCCTTTTTTTAAGCAGTGTATTTGCTCCCAGGGGATTGGCACATGCAGATAATTGGGTGTTAAAGGGAATTATTTTTGCTCGTTATAATTTAGCACACTCCATTACTCATTCATGTTAGCCACATTTTGGTTAACCCGTAGAAGCACTGTGTGCGACCTAAAAAAAAAATCTTGTCTGTTATGTACCCTGAAACAATGAGAATAATGTATAATTTGAATTATGACATAAAAAGCCTGAGGGAAGCAAGCCTTCAGAGTAAAACATCCCTTTTAAACGTTTCCATGAGCCACCAAAGCTCAGCTAATGCAGAACCCTAACCTGTTGCTGTCTGTCCAATGACCATATGTGTGCTTTTGCACCCCACGTCCATATAAACTGACAGAAGCTTCCCATTCTAGCTGTCAAGGACACAGTTCAAGCAGCTGAGGGTAGTCATAAATACTTGAACCAAAGTTGAAAGGTCTCCACACCACTAGGCAGCATATTTACGAATTCCTCGTTCCTCATCCGCATGCTTGTTGTTCTTTTCCAGGGTGCACAGGGTGTTTCTGGCCTTCGACTGGAATCCTAACCCTAAACTGTAAATTTTGTACAACTCAAATACAACTCAAATATTTTTGAGTTGTGGTCTGCGTAATATTATGTATTCCTAGCAATAATCTTCATAAGAAGATTGCTAAAACTTTGTGCTGCCTTTTGTAAAAATCAAGGCCTGCTCACTCTGTCTTCTCAAGGTCTTTTTACCTTATTATTCAGCGAAATTGCTATTGATGGCCAGAGTTTTGGAGTGAACACAGTGCCCACAAATGATAAAATAAACCTTCCTCTCGCACCGTTTTCCTCCTTTCCTTCCTTCATCTCATGTATGCACATATGTAGTCACAAATATAAATCTTACCTGGGTCCCTTGGTATCAAAGAAAGACTACTTTTGGCCCCTTGGGCTGTTTTTCTGAGCTGTGCAGCAATCAAGGGCCAGAGAACTGCCTGTTAGTCCAGGATTAAAGCTAGCCCTCTCCACATCCATCAGGGGATAAGGCCACACACAGCCCCGCTACTCACGGGAAGACTGACACTAGCTCTGTCTTCAGGCCCAAATTGATCCCACCCAGCTATTTTATAGATTGCATCCAGTGGAGAACCGGCTTTTTGAAGGAGTGCTAACCCTGATACTGAGTTAGGTCAAGAACAAAGAAAAATTCTCTCCAGACGCACGGGCCATCTGCAAATCTTGGGGAGGGAATTGGCAAAGGAGTAAAAAAAAAAGGAAAAATATAATACTGATATCAAGGAATTTATAAACTTTTATTGCTGTTATTATTGCAGAGTTAATAATGGATGCCCGAGTTTCTTTAGAGTTCATTTAAATGATTTCCTCATTGTCAAATTGCTGTTATC